>NC_080402.1:15357500-16557500 GCF_030265065.1 Corythoichthys intestinalis
ATGTCTTCCCAACGAATGATGAGAATATTTCACTACAAAATTACTGTATATAAGTACAACAACACTATATTATTGCAACGCTCTTGTAAAGAAATGTGTACAGTCCCTGACAAAAGGCTTGTCCCTTATTCATTTTGTAAAAACAATTGCTAATAACTTGACTTTTAATTATTCAATTGGTTTCATAAATGCCTCATATGAAAGCTAAGACCCTCCCAAATGGTGTTGAATGTACAAAAATATATTTGTTTCACTGAAAAAAGATTTATCATTTAATGAAGACATAAAGGTCAAATTTTGGCAAGAAAAAAGTTTTGTCGCCTACAGAAAGTAGTGTGAAAATTGAACAAAAAATGTACTTCAAATGCAAAAAAATGTTAAATAACATAAGCGAATTAAGTAGTGGTGCTGTGAGATCCAAATTTAATATTTTGTATGACTTCCATGGGCTTCGGCAAGGATTCATATAATTTATTGATGAAGTCATCAGGAACATCAAAGACAGCAGTCTTGCATGCCTCCCAGAGTTCATCAACATTCTTGGGTTTCGTCTTCCATGCTTCCTCTTTCATCCTACCCCAGACATGCTCAATGATGTTCATGTCTGGTAACTGGGCTGGCCAGTCCTGGAGGAACTTGATCTTCTTTGCCTTGAGGAACTTTGAGGTAGAGATTAAAGTATGCGATAGAGCACCGTCCTGCTGCAGAATTTGTCCCTTTTTATGGTTAGGAATGTAAGAGGCCGCTAAGATTAGTTGATATTATGACTTTTTGTAAAGTTGTAAAGCAACAAAACTGCAACAAAAATGAATGAAAAACATTTATAATGGGTCAAAATAATTTTTCAAACAGATCATGTGACCAGATGTGATCAGATCGAATGACCTTAGACAGTCATTTGCTTTGCATATAATTAAAAAAAAATATATGTGAGGGCAATTTTCTTTTTAAAATGGTTTTTTTTATTTGATTGAAAATATTTTTTCCTGATTGAAGCAACTTTTTTGGGGATCTAATGATTTAGACACAAATGTCCTACCCATAAATGGCCCAAACACAAAAGGGATTGCTTCAACCAAAGAAAACTTTTTCAATGAAAAATTTATTGTTCAAATGCAAATTTTTCAATCTCAAATATTTTTTCGCATTCAAAAATGTTCTTTTTTTTGATTGAAGTGATTTTTCTTTTTGAAAATATATTTTTGAAGCAACTTATTTTTTGACTGAATAATAAAGACAACAAACGTCCTAGCCCAATGTGGCCCAAACACAAAACAAAATTACTTCAATCAAAAAAGTTCCTCCAACCCAAAAAACAAACAAAAAAATGCAATCAAAAGACAAAACTTTCTCATGCATTTTTTTGAGTTTCAAATTTATTTTTGCATTCAAACACATTTTTTGATTGAAGCAACTTTTTAAATTGAAGCCACTTTTCTACCTCCATATGGCTCCGCCCAGGGGATACAATTTTTGACTGGAGTAACTACATTGGCAGAACACTGGCGGGCATGTTTTATGAGACTCAAGCGGAAGAACTTCTCCCCGGGACCTCTTTCGTGTCTTTGTTTACAACATTTCATTTCAGCGACGATGTTAGGATGCGCTCATAAGCGGATTTTAAAGGGGGCCAGGCCCCCCCGGTGGCCGATAAGTGTAATTGCATGAAATTGACTTTCCTATATATATAAAAGTTGTGAAGCAATAAAACTGCAGCAAAAATGAATGAAATGAACAAAAAAAAATTTTTTTTTTAATAATGGGTCAAAATTATTTTTTGAACGGATCATGTGACTAGCACCTTAGACGGTCATTTTCTTTGCACATAATTTAAAAAAAAAGAAAAATAGGTGAGGGCAAATTTATTTTTAAAATTATTTTTCAATCAATTCAATTCAATTCCTTTATTGTCATTGCAAGCCGAGCAGACAACGAAATCGGAAAGCTACTCTGTGGTACCATAAAACACCCACAAGACACAGGACAGTAAAATAACACACAACTTAAACAACTTAAACATACTACTAAATAACAGACATAAATTATTGTCGCTACATAGCGGCATCATGAAACAATTAGTGCAGTCCAGTGTTAAGACCACAGATGGCCCTGGGAAAAAATGAATCTGAATCTGGTTGTAACTTCTCATCACTCTATATCTCCTTTTCTTTGATTGAAAATATTTTTTTATTGAACTTTTTTGGGGATAGAAGGATTTAGACACAAATGTCCTACCCATAAAGGCCCAAACACAAAAAGGATTGCTTCAATCAAAGAAAACCTTTTAAATGAAAAATTAAGTGTTCAAATTTTTCAATCTCAAATATTTTTTCGCATTCAAAAACGTTTTCTGTGATTGAAATTTTTCTTTTTTTGATTGAAGTGATTTTTCTTTTTGAAAATATATTATTGGACTGAATAACAAAGACAAAAACGTCCTTGCCAAAATGTGGGCCAAACACAAATCAAAATTACTTAAATCCAAAAGGTTGCTTCAAAAAAAAAAAAAAAAAGACTTGACTCCAATTCCCCCCCCCCCCCCCCCCCCAAATAAAAGCTTTCACATGCATTTTTTTAATTTCAAATTTATTTTTGCATTCAAACACATTTTTTTTAATTGAAGCAACTTTTTTTAAGCCACTTTTTTTGATTGAATAATAAAGACACAAATCTACCTCTATATGGCTCCACCCAGGGGATACAATTTTTGACTGGAGTAACTACATTGGCACGACACCAGCGGGCGTACCATATTCCATGGTTGACTATCTTAGTGAAAAGTATTGCCTAGGCAGCCTGATTCAGAATTCCCCTAAAGAATGATGGGAAACAAAAAACGCTCATTGTCATCTTATTATTATAAATATTCTTGTAAGTAAATTTTATTGCTGACACTGCGTTTTGGGGTCATCAACATGTTGTGCCCCCCTTGCCCTAGGCACGGGGAATCCTGGGATGGAACAAGAAGTCAAATTAACTGGGTGTGATGCACTATGAGAAATACCTGAATGATGGACGCAACTGTCGGGTATGCCGAAAGTGTTGGTCTGCTGACAAGCAGCAACGACGAGCAGGCTTATGAAGGCGGCTGATTGTGATGGGTTGCAGCTGTCATCGTTCCCCCGTCTAGCCTCCAGCCTGCAATCAAGGAGCCCTAACTGACTAGTCTAGGAAGATGCAACGTAAGTAGACCCTTACTGACAATTTAATGCGTTTATTACTTGATCGTGACCTGTTTTTTTTGTTTGTTTAATTTTTTTTTTTTCTTGCCTGTCAAAAGACAGCTGATAGGTTGTCTATGCATGTCAATTTGGTACATTTATCACTAGATTTATATAACTACGCGTCTTTTTTTTTTTGCAATTACTAAAAATTATATCACACAATGACTTTGACATTATGCTGTTAGCATATGCTGTTAGCGAATGAGGCTAGCGGCCACCTGGTGTAAAAGGAGCTTTTCTTGGGAAAGTTCTTGTGAATAAATGCTTAAATCCCCGAATTCATCATAGATATGGACATAAAACAGTCTCGATTCTTGGTTAAAAGCAAAGAAACCGTGCAGCTAGCATTTATTTTACATATATTGACGAAGTACAATTCTGCTATGTTAGCAAATGAGGCTAGCGGCCGCCTGGCGTAAAAGGAACTTTTCCGGCGAAAATTCTTGTGAATAAATGCTTAAATCACTGAATTCTTTATAGATCTGGACATAAAACAGTCTTAATTCTTGGTTAAAAACAAAGAAACCAGGCAGTTAGCGTTTATTTTACATATAGCTATTGACGAAGTACAATGCTACTATGTTAGTGAATGAGGCTAGCGGCCCTGTCGCGTAAACAGAGCTTTTGTGGTGAAAATTCTTGTGAATAAATGCTTAAATCCCTGAATTCTTTAAAGATATGGATGTAAAACCGTCTCCACGTTTATTTTTCGCATATTGACAAAGTACAATGCTACTATGTTAGTGAATGAGGCTAGCGGCCGCCTGGCATGAACAGAGCTTTTGTGGCGAAAATTCTTGTGAATAAATGCTTAAATCCCTAAATTCTTTATAGATATGGACGTAAAACATTCTCGATTTTTGGTTAAAAGTAAACTATGAGGCTAGTCAGTTACGAAAATTAGCCACCTCCATGTGTAAACAAAGAAGAAACTTCCTGCGAATAAATGCTTCAATCACGCATGCATGGTACGAAAAATATAATATTTACCTTGAATCCTCGAACAAATCACTCCTGAAACAATCCTTCCAGTTTGTATGCGGTACCGCTTATGTAGTTAAATCCAATCGTAAGTAAATCCAAGCTTAAATCCGACATGAGCGTGTGCCGTCTTCAGCTATGACTAAACGAAGCTCGGCCCCCTCTGATAAGGCGTCGCGCAAAGAAGGTTGAAGTGACACGTCAATTGTAATGATGTCTATGGCAACACGAATGTGATGTAAACAATGCTTGCCGATGACTACCCGCCGTTTAAACGGCAAAGCTATGAAATGGCCGCACATGTAGCGGCTCCAGCATATCGCCGGAACCCTTCAAAATGAAGGAAAAATACTCACATACATTCATGGACGCACACAGATCAATATTCCCTTGCACACCTCAACAGGTGGCTGCACTCGGCTCGAATGTACACCCGCGATCCTCACACGTCCCAAAAGACTTGGCATGTGACTCAAGATAAAAACAGGAACTATGAGCGGTTACCATTAAACTTTCTAACATGTTCTATTCAAAATGCTCTTCGTACATGACTAAAATATTCTTCATTCTACATACAGTGGGGCAAATAAGTATTTAGTCAACCACTAATTGTGCAAGTTCTCCCACTTGAAAATATTAGAGAGGCCTGTAATTGTCAACATGGGTAAACCTCAACCATGAGAGACAGAATGTGGGGAAAAAAAAAACAGAAAATCACATTGTTTGATTTTTAAAGAATTTATTTGCAAATCATGGTGGAAAATATGTTTATGGTCAATACCAAAAGTTCATCTCAATACTGTGTTATGTACCCTTTGTTGGCAATAACGGAGGCCAAACGTTTTCTGCAACTCTTCACAAGCTTTTCACACACTGTTGCTGGTATTTTGGCCCATTCCTCCATGCAGATCTCCTCTAGAGCAGTGATGTTTTGGGGCTGTCGTTGGGCAACACGGACTTTCAACTCCCTCCACAGATTTTCTATGGGGTTGAGATCTGGAGACTGGCTAGGCCACTCAAGTGCGTTGAAATGCTTCTTACGAAACCACTCCTTTGTGGACCTGGCTGTGTGTTTGGGATCATTGTCATGCTGAAAGACCCAGCCACGTCTTATCTTCAATGCCCTTGCTGATGGAAGGAGATTTTCACTCAAAATCTCTGGATACATGGCCCCATTCATTCTTTCCTTTACACAGATCAGTCGTCCTGGTCCCTTTGCAGAAAAACAGCCCCAAAGCATGATGTTTCCACCCCCATGCTTCACATTGGGTGTGGTGTTCTTCGGATGCAATTCAGTATTCTTTCTCCTCCAAACACGAGAACCTGTGTTTCTACCAAAAAGTTCTATTTTTGTTTCATCTGACCATATCACATTCTTCCAGTGCTCTTCTGGATCATCCTAATGCTCTCCAGAGAACCGCAGACGGGCCTAGACGTGTACTGGCTTCAGCAGGGGGACACGTCTGGCAGTGCAGGATTTGAGTCTCTGGCGGTGCATTGTGTTACTGATAGTAGCCTTTGTTACTGTGGTCCCAGCTCTCTGTAGGTCATTCACTAGGTCCCCCCGTGTGGTTCTGGGATTTTTGCGCACCGTTCTTGTTATCATTTTGACGCCATGGGGTGAGATCTTGCACGGTGCACCAGATCAAGGGAGATTATCAGTGGTCTTGTATGTCTTCCATTTTCCAATAATTGCTCCCACAGTTTATTTCTTTACACCAAGCGTTTTACCTATTGCAGATTCAGTCTTCCCAGCCTGGTGCAGGTCTACAATTTTGTCTCTGGTGTCCTTCGACAGCTCTTTGGTCTTGGCTATAGCGGAATTTGGAGTGTGACTGACTGAAGTTGTGGACAGGTGTCTTTTATACCGATAATGAGTTAAAACAGGTGCCATTAATACAGGTAACAGGAGTGGAGCCTCGTTAGACCTCTTTGACAGCCAGAAATCTTGCTTGTTGGTAGGTGACCAAATACTTATTTTCCACTCTAATTTGGAAAAAAAATCTTTAAAAATCAAACAATGTGATTTTCTGTTTTTTTTCCACATTCTGTCTCTCATGGTTGAGGTTTACCCATGTTGACAATTACAGGCGTCTCTAATCTTTTCAAGTTGGAGAACTTGCACAATTGGTGGTTGACTAAATACTTATTTGCCCGACTGTTTATTATGAGACAATAACAAAATAGTAACTAGCACAGACACTAAGGGAAACAACTTCAATTTGATTACTTGTTTGGAAAAACGCGTTACATTACTCATTACTGAAAGAAAGCAATCAGATTACAACCGACAACACTGGAGCCAAACAGTCGGGTAGTAAGCTGGCACTCTATCATTATTGTTTGGCCTTACTCTTGGTTGTGGGTGTTCTTGTTGGTTATTGAATGCATTCTGTCAGAAGTTACAACTGGCACCTCCCACAAGAGTTTTTTTCCCCAAGACAAACAAACCCTTATTTGTCCAAAGATACAGACTTGTATTGATGCAAGTTGGAATGTCAGTCTGATGATTGTGTGATTACATTGCTTTCCTATTACAGAAATGGCTTTGCGCTCTCTTCTAACAAGAGTGCGTATTGATTTGCAATCCACCAATTAAAAGTAACATAAAATACCCCAAATAATTTAAACACCAACTAACGCTAATTTGAGTTTGGCTGCCAAGTTGATTGGTGAGCCGAGCATCTCCATTGCAGGTTGTTCTTTGGCGAATGGGGAAGTGGTTAGAAGAATCATGTTGAAGTATACAGCAAGCCATTTGAACCATCTAATCAAAACATGTCATGTTTATTCTGAGATCTGAGACGCTGATGAATTATTCAGTACCATTAGGATAATTTTGTCAGTGAATGTTGTGCCTGGATGTTTATCCGATGAAGACTGGCTCCTCTTTTTGGGTTACACAAGAGGCAATCAAGGCTGCTCTGAATCTCTTGTCTACGACTTGCACATAATTAGTGATTTCCTTTGAATGGAGACACATCTTCCTTCATGCTAAGGACCTTATGTTTCCACACTGATGATCATGGTGATGATGGTGGTGGTGCTTTTATGGAATCAGGCAACATCTACCAATCGCTTGAAACATTTCCTGATCTCTAAAAGGCTTTTCACCTTCTACTCCCTTCTGAGAATTGCTTCTCTGCCATGAAAGCGCGCCTGTGCATTGTAGTACTGATTGCAGGAAACTCAATGAAAAAAATACGGTATGTGCAAAGGCGAGAGTCAAATTAGCCTCATATGCATACTTGAAACCATCTGTGATTGTCTCCTTTGCACTTTTGATGAGTGCAAACACAACCCTTCACACCTCTTGCTAACCTCAAAGGGTTACGTTGATTGTTTTTATAATTGCTTTGATTTCAATAAAGAGTGTCATAATGGTGTGAGTGAGATGTGTCTACTTCAGCTTCCTTTCAAATTACAAAAACATACATATGAGGTTGATTTAAAAACTCAAAATTCTGCGTACTATTGGTTTGTGTGCAATTGTAATACCCGCTATATATTGTACTAGTATATTAAAGGGATCCACGGACAGAAAGACTTGTAGCTCTTAAAAGATAAACGTAAGTTAAAATAATTTAATATGGAAACCCCTCTTGATGTTTTTGTTTTTATACATTTTGTAAAATTAGTTTAACTTGTAAGGTTACCTTTGTTTTTGACGTTGCAGAGACACACATGGTTAACGCTGCCAGGCTTCCAGAGTATGACTCTGGCGACATAAACATGTCATCTGTTCAATCCTTTCAATTTGAACCCGAGAGGAACATTAACGAGCATGACAGCACTGTCGATATTTCACAAAATGAGCAGCAAAAGAAAAATGAACAGGAAAGACGTGATGAGACGAGGAAAGAGTATGACAAAACTAGTGTTCTACCAAAACGTGCTACAAGAGGCGAATTTGACACCCAAAGTACCACTGTGCACTTTCATCTTGTTTTGTTCAGATGCAGACAGAACATACTAGATGCCTAATACAGGGTCCCCCTAGGATTGATAAATCTAAATTTAAGACTTTTAAGACCTTTTTTAATGCCATTCCAACTGAAAATTAATACTTTTCTCGCACCCATTATTTAGATAATATTGAATCATATTAAACAAATGAAGCATTGAACATCAAATTTAACCTCAGTTACTAAGTGTGTTTGACAAAAGAATGCACATTTATTGAAGATACAATTAAAACACATTTATTGTAACATTATAAAGTCTTTCAGAATTTTTTTAAACACACACACACGCACGCAAAAACTGGACAAAAAGAGGAGGAGGACAGGACTCAGACCAGCCATCTTCTGTAACAGGCTAGTGCACCTGCCAAGACCCCAGTGAACATTGCTAACTGCTGAGTTAAAACGGCAAAATTCACATTCATTCGAAAGGCAAACTGCAGAAAGACATTATTGCATCTAACAAATTTTTTGGGGAGAAATTGGCAGCTTACTTTGAAATGTTTAAGCAGGTCTACTGCCTTTGCATGACCCATACACTGCGACCCAAAGTATCTGGATGTGACTTGAGCCCTGTGACTTGAGTTGTGTGTGAAAACAGTTGTCCGTGTCGACTGACACGGAGTTTACGCAGACATTTCACGGGTCGCGTCCTAGTATCATGTCCGGGACTTTCCTGGGAAGCAGTGTGCGTGAAAGCAGGCTTTAAAGTGCCGGGTCATAGCAGATGATTGATGACTTAAATATTATGGCGGCCGATGTAATTTCCTCCCTCTTCGCAGTAAGACAAAAAGCGGTAAACAAACATCGCAATTATAAACACAGCAAGCTGGAAACAGCTAAATTAAACTGAAAACATTACGAAATTAAAATGTCGTAAAATTACGTCAGGGTCGGGCCGGGCCAGGGTTCTCTCACGCTAACTTTTTAAATAAATATATATGAACGATGTATGCATGTTAAACTAAGGAATACTTGTTATAGAATAAATTGGATTTACAAAAAAAAAAGAAGGCGCTGTATGGTCATTGCAGAGCCAAAGCGTGCCATATGCCCTTTTTAATCTTCCCCTCTGCGGGTCCGCAAAACCGCATCTGTTTATTTAGGTTGAACAAACTTTTCCAGTGTTATTTCGTTGTGTAAATACATTTTTAATGATCATAAAAAATATGTAGACCATTTGAACATTAAGAAAACTTTTTTTCTGCCAACCGAGAATTCGTTACAAAAGACAGGCTTTTATGCAGACATCGTCACAGATGTGATCACACAAAATGCAACCAGTCCGTTTTCCCAAGCAGCAAGCAGTGCTCTGCCAGGTCTGACTGGTGCATCCCTTTCCTTTTCTCCTTCTCCTGAGTCCTCAAAAAGAAAACATAGAATCTCGTTTTTTTTCCCTGGGCACGGGCCTACAAATAAAGCATAGAATTTCGTTTTTTTTTTCCAGGCTAGGGCCAGGAAATCAAGTTAATGGATCTGGCTCGGGCCGAGTCGGGCTTTAATACCTGCGGACCGGACCGGGTCGGGCTGGATCTTAAAATCTTGATGAGCTTAAATTGGCTGCAGTTACCACGTCGGGAATGCTCCCTCCGGAAAAAAACACGATTTGACCAACATTATGTTTAACAAACTTTTCCAGCATTTTCATTGTGTAAACGCATCTATAATGATCATAAAAAATGTTGACTATTTTAACACAAAGAAAATTTGCATTTTTTTTTCTGCCAACTGAGAATTCGTTACAAAAGACAGTTACGACATCGGGAACGCTCCCTCTGGAACAAAACGCAATTTGACCAACATTGTGACAGCCGATGCCGACCAAAAATGACGTTCGATTTGTAGTGCAGTGCATCGTAAAAATTCTATGCGTCAACCTTGTTATGGATTAAAAAAAAAAAAAAAAAAAAAAACTTCTTCACTGATATAATTTAGGTTGCACTGAGATGATGTTAAAATAAAGACCACGGTGAAAAAATTCCAGACTTACAATGGCTAATTTAATACTTTTAATACCCTTAATAATGGAAAACTAAATTCAATGATTTTTTAAATACTTTTAATAACCCGCGGGTACCATGTAATATCAAATAAGGGTGGTTTAAAATGCGGTCAACTGATCCACAATCTGCTTTAAAGCTACCACCAGACAATACAATGCTTAAAAGTATGAGAGGGAAACACATGCAAAAAGTATTTTGAGGCAATGAAGTGGTCATAAAAGACTCAATAAAAACACAAAAAGTAAGTACTCGCCGCTTTTAACCAATGTGCGCATGTGTTGGACGTCTGCCGCGTAGAAGGAATTGGAGTAACCTGGTAGTGCTCGTCTAGTGAGTGTCAAATTACTTTATCACCCCGCGCCTCCGTTGCGCGCGTAAAACATGGCAGCAAATTAGTTCATACTTAAAAATACAGTAAATACATTTTAAAAACATAACCTTGATTCAGACCTGATTCCGATCCTTTATTTAAAAAATGAAAGTGGAAGGATTACAAGTTGGCTCTTGCGTCCTGTGATTTTTCTAAAATCCGACCTCATAGAAAAAGGGTTGGACAACCCTGCTTTAGGTGAAATGTAACTGTCATAAAGAGCATACGACAAAAGAAAAAAAGTCATATTTTGAGACGATTCGACTATATACAACAATTTAGCAAAGCGCAGATGATGAGAAATTAGTCTTTTAATCTGCCGGTTAGCCACGCCTACCATTATAGGGCTCAAGCAACCCCAACAGGTGGATGACGTCAGCGGGAGACTGGGCTCATCGGTTTGACTATATAGCCCATTGAGGGGGAATTATTCAGATCGAGGAAAACGCGACGAATAGAGCCGCAAAATGTCATTGTTTCAGTCTCTCTACTCCAATATTTTTACAGAATATTCTTTTTATCCTATTATTTTCCCCCAATAGCTAAATAAATGGCTTGAGAAGAACCAGTCAGCCCGTCGAGGGGGAACTATTCACAACGAGGAAAACACGACAAAGAGATCTGCAAAATGTAATTGTTTCTGTCTCTTTACTTCAATATTTTTACAGGATATTCTTTTTATCCAAGTATTTTCCCCAACTGCTAAATAAATGGCATGGTCATGACAAATAACAGTCTTGTGCTAAATGGAATATGAAATAATAAAAATGCACTTATTCAGGACGACATGGCAAAATTACTCCATAATGGTCAAAACTGTTGATTTCACCTTTACTGTCGCACCTCCCGAACGATATTTTATGACACCTAAATCGGACATACTATGTCATTTCCCTTCCCCGGCTTCGGAGAATGTAAACAAACCAAGAGGCGTGACAGTTAGCCGACATGCTAACCCGAACCGAGTGATGTTTCAAAGTCTTTGAAGCGGAAAATCACACATAACTAGCCCGGATTATTTGACATGACGACTGGGTTGTCGATAGTCTTCGCGGATCTACAAACCGCTCGGTGGAGAGCAATTTACAGCTCGTTCCCCGGAGGAGGGCGGCTGCAGTTGTTGTGCAGCTTACGTGCAGCTAATGTGCATGAGGAGATTTTTTTACATGCCTAACAATGATCAAACGTAAGTAGTCCTTTATTTAAAGAAAGTTTGTAGCGTTTACTTTGTAATCGCTGTATTCGTATTTGACATAATACAAAACAATATGTTTACTCACTTCCTCGTAAGTCCAATGTTCCCACAGTAGTAGGGCTTGTTTTGGCCAATATCCACGGTGAATAGAAACCTTTTGAAACTCCCAAAAGGCGCACACGCCTCTCCCTCATACAGCAAGATTTTTCTGCAGCCGTTTGGCTGGCGTGATGCGAAAAATAAACGTATTAATCCGAAAAATCAGCTGAATCCTTAGTCCTCATACACAACAATAGGCTGTATAGTGAAGAGGAGTCCTTCTCCCGTACACGTTACAGCGCGCTGCTCCTCAATGCACGACCATTTTCATGGCGCGGGATTGAAAAAACTAAATAAATATAGCGATCGCTTCCACACACATCCAAGCGGTCCATATCATTCAGGAGCATAAAATACCGCGTGTATTATGAAATAAACGTGCTTTTTCGTGTCACATGCAGTTTAAAGCAACGCTAGGTAACTTTTAAACCTTGATCAAATATTTTCATAACATTTGTGATGATATGTCGACTGACAACAAGTTGAATGACACCTCGTTTCTGTATCTCTTTCACAGGTATTAATTAACTTTGAGGAGGGTGGCAGGAATCCTGCCACACACAAAAAATACAAATGTGCTGACTGCTTTATGGCATACGTCACTTCCCCCTTTCCTCATTTGTTATAAAGACGGAAGTCGATGCGAACGCTTGCGCATGAATCCTGCAAAGATGGTAAAGCAACAAAAAAAAGAAAAAAAAATGTTGTCCGAGGAGACAAAAAAAAGGGATGCTACCAGGATAAAGGGACACTCAAAAGTAAACATTGGCTTGGCTTTCACTCGCTGGCGTGACAACGTCAGTGCTGATGAGTTCATGTGGGGGGATATTCGAAGAGCCGGTGGGTGAATACGGTACAAAATCAAACCTTTTTATTTTCAACATCACCATATGCTATTGTTTAGCCACCGCTGGATTCGTTACCTCATTATTATTCATCCTTTACATAGACACTGGAAACCGAAATGTCTTATAATCCACCTGTAGGCAACCACTAGATCAGGATTTTACAACACTGTGCACAGCTCCTCATGGGAAATGCAGTCTTTCTTAAGGCAAAACTCTTGCGTCGCTAAAATCTACTGTCAAGTTAAAAAATAGATCCTTAGGTAGACATTCGTAAAATTACCCAAAAATAAGGAGAGAAGACACTCAGTTTCTTGGCCAAGGAGAGCAAAGGACGGACTAAACAAAGGAATGCTGTATAGTCACCAAAATTGATCTAAGGAAAAAACCCTCCTTTGCTCTTTTTATTAGGGGTTTGTCCTAACACAGAAAGGGTGCCGCCCTGAAGGGAGGGGGGAGCAAGCTGGAGACACCCATGTGATTTTGGTTGGCTATGTGTGAGCATGTAGGTGGAACTAAATAAGTACACGTATGTAAGCAAGGGCACATGTAAAGGACGGTCAAAATGACTAGACACTTCAGTTATGCAACGCTGCGGCCATGGAAGATGTCCTCGGATGGAAAATTGTCCTCGAAGGTCTAGACGAAAGTCTAGACGTAAGACGCCGAAGATGTCCTAGAAGGTCTAGTTACGCAATGTTGCGGCCATGAAGCAAGGCAGTTGTCATCCCGACCCTCTTTACTCTTTGTAACACTAAAACATTATACTACACCCTGTTATAGCAAGCAATAATCATTTACTGGTTATATTAATCATTTACTGGTTATATCAATAATAAAAATATTATTATGCAATAGTATTATGCATGTATTAGGTATGTATGAGCACAAGCAGATATTCAATCAATCAAGCAAATATTCAATCAACCCTCGATAATTAACTCAACATCTACCAAAACTGAAAAGTTACTTAGTGTAATGTGTCTATAATATAAGGCACTTAAATCCAATCAAATCGTGGCAGATTTCGGCAAATATCTTAATGTTGTCCAGAGAGTTGGTAACACTTTATAATAACTATCCGTTTTACTAGTTAATAGATCATTAGTAAACTGTTGATAAATGATTTATTGTTGATTTGTGAAGTATTTGTTAACAGTTTGTTAAGCATTTACAGGGTGTTGCAATATGGTTGACCCCATTCTAAATGCCTATGCTAGTTGATGGATCTTTGTAAAACTATATACACTTTATGTTGAAGGTCATAAGTTTTATTGGTTAAATATACAAAGAAATGTACAAATATTTGTTGGTTCTATGGCAGATTTTCATAAATGTACAACATGAGCGCTGCCTGAAAAATGATTTATCAAAATGCCTTTTCTTTTGAAGTGAACGGCATTTCTTAACCTGAAAAGATAGAAATGCCAAACGTTACACACAAAAACTTGAAACGTTTGTACACAAACTGTGTTTCAGGTTAAGAACACCCTGTAAATGCTTAAAAAAACTTTTAACAAATACTTCACAAATCCACAATAAATCATTTATCGACAGTTCATTAATGATCTATTAACTAGTAAGACGGATAGTTATTATAAAGTATTACCAGAGAGTTGATATTGTATAATATCATCCTAAAATTGCTGTTACATGCCTAGAAAATCACCCATGAAAAAATAGTCATGATTATCATGAGATGAATCCAGCTCTGTTACAGCACTTGGCAGCAAGTTCTATTTCATATGAAAAACGTCTTTTAACAATTTCAGATGGTTACACTGTTTAAATCGGTTGTTGTGTGATGTTATATTATTGATGGTAATGATATTACCTCTTACCCTGAATTGGAGAAGCATGTTGAAAAGAGGTACTGTAGAGGTATGATCCATTTGATGCTCCCCTAGATGTATCATTTATATTTAATACAAAAAAGAACAAGCTTGAAATTTTGAATTGATGTATATACATTTAGATATATGGATAGAGATGTTCCGTCATACTCAGGTTGAACACAACCTATGCTATCACCGAGTCATTTGTTTAAATTTCAAAAAGGAAATATGATCAAAGCTAAACTCATCTTCATCAATCTTCAAAGAACATTTATTATTCCCAAAAATTAACCGTTTTGTTTGGAATTGTCAACTGTTCCATTTGCATTTTCAATCTCCACTTTCTGTCGTCCCTGACTTCCTGTTTGTTTACCCTGCAGACACTCTCTGTCCAAGGGCACACATTGCCCTCAGCCTGTCGCTTGCACAGTTGGTGTGGATGTCATGTGAATATGTATTTGTGGCTAGATTTACATTGGAGGTAGTGACCAATCCTGATGTAATGCCAGTACGTATTGTATATGGGTCATTCAGCATTGGAGTATATTTTACATACCAACCATTGAATTTTAATTAATCCGCATTAGAAAATACTAAAATCAAATTTCTGATTAAATGTTCTTGTCCTAAATTAAAAACTGAAAAGAAAAAAAATTTAATTGAATTATGGACACCCATAACCCCGGAGATGTGGACAACAATTGGTCTTCAATGAAACCAAACTTCAGTATTTCAAAATTTTACAAAAATAAAATGGTCACACACCTTCCACTCCTGCTTTCCACGATTGCTTGCGCTCAAAGAGGTGTATTTCAGACAGGTAAGCAAGATTTTGGTTTCAAAATGCTTAGACATTCCTTTAAAGGAATTGTAAGCGTTTTCAAATCATGCATTTTAGCAAAAAGAATTTTGCTCAAGAATTAGCAAAAACAAAACAAAACAAAACAAAAAACAATTTAATGTTTCAGCTGTTTAATAATGGCGAAAACCTACAATAAAGGCCAATATTCCCAGGGAAAAATGCAAAATTGCCATGAGCAGCGCTTTTAAATGTGTTTTAGCCAATAAAATGTGAGTATTTCAGATAGTCCTCCATCGCTCGAGACGTCAGATGCACCCAAAATCTCTTTGGCTATGGCAATGTTGTTACATGCACGTCATCACTTCTATATATACTGTATAATCATGTACACTGCATTTGGTCAAACAAAACTGATGTAAAACCGAAAACTAAATCTGTTAAAATAAATAAATAAATAAATAAAAAATCAAAGAATCTGAAAGCAGAAAAAAACACTCAATATTTGTAAAAAACAAACTTTTTTAGAATAACTGAATGACAGCATTATTAATTGTTTTTTTTTTTTTTTTTTCTCTGATGTGCATTGTTTGGACTGTTTGTACCCCCTGGCATATTTGTGTTTGTTTTGTTTTTGGTTTGTATCGTCGATTGTTCATCTTTTTTTATTATGTTAATTAAAAAAAAAATCATCACAAATGTTATGAAAATATTTTACACTGCCGGCCAAACGTATTGGCACCCCTGCAATTCAGTCAGCTAATGCTCAATTTCTCCCAGAAAATGATCGCAATTACAAATGCTTTGGTTGTAATACCTTCATTTATTTGCCTGCAATGAAAAAACATAAAAGACAATGGGGGGAAAAAATAAATCATTATCATTTTACACAAACTTCAAAAATTGACCTGACAAAAGTATTGGCACCCTTTGAAAAATCATGTGATGTTTCTCTAATGTGTAATTAACAGCACCTGATACTTACCTGTGGCACATAACATGTGGTGGCAATAACTAAATCACACTTGCACCCAGTTAAAATGGATTAAAGTTGACTCAACCTGTGTCCGGTGTCTTTGTGTGTACCACATTGAGCATGGAGAAAAGAAAAAAGACCAAAGAACTGTCTGAGGACTTGAGAAGCAAAATTGTGAGGAAGCATGGGCAACCTCAAGGTCTCAAGGGTTTGAGTCCAACTGTGTCTACCGTGCGCAGTGTCATCAATAAGTGTAAAGCCCATGGCACTGTAGCTGACCTCCCTTGATGAGGACGGAAAAGAAAAATTGACATGAGTTTTCAACGAAAGATTGTGCGGATGGTGGATAAAGAACCTCGACTAACATCCAAACAAGTTCAAGCTGTCCTGCAGTCCGAGGGTACAACAGTGTCAACCCGTACTATCCGTTGGCGTCTGAATGAAAAGGGGCTCTATGGTAGGATAGCGAGGAAGACCCCACTTCTGACCCAGAGACATAAAAAAGCCAGGCTGGAGTTTGCCAAAACCTACCTGAGAAAGCCAAAAATGTTTTGGAAGAATGTTCTCTGGTCAGATGAGACAAAAGTATAGATTTTTGGAAAAAGGTATCAACATAGGGTTTTACAGGGAAAAAAATGAGGCATTCAAAGAAAAGAACACGGTCCCCACAGTAAAAAATGGCAGGGGTTCCCTGATGTTTTGGGGTTGCTTCTCTGCCTCTGGCACTGAACTGCTTGACCGTGTGCATGGCATTCTGAAAATTTTGCAGCATAATGTAGGGCCGAGTGTGAGAAAACTGGGTCACTTACATAGGTCATGGGTTTTCCAGCAGGACAATGGGCAAAAAAAAAAAAAAAAAAAAAAAAGCTACTATGCTCAAGTAGGTCGAAATCCAGTATAGGAATACTGCACCTTAAGACATGTTTTGTTTTCTCCTTGAGATAACTGTTGTTGTGATTTGGTCTAAACAAATAAAAGTTGATTTGATTTGATCTGACTTAGAACACATCCATAACTGAACAGTATGGACATGCAGGTGACAATGTTTTTTAGGTAACCTATTGTGGTTCCTCGGTTTTATTATTATTACTATAGTTAGTCTTTGTTCCCCAGCCCCTTTGAGCTCAATTTGACCCCCTTAGAATGCTTCAAACTGCACCAAAATCGGCAGGCAGGTCAAGACACGTGCAGTCTTTGATCCCGTGTAAAGACAAATTCCAAATACACTATGTAGCGCCCCCTAGCAGTCATTCTTTGTCCCGCCGACGCTTTGAGCCCTGCTTTGACCCCCTCAGAATGTTTCAAAACTCACTAAACTCAACACCCAGGTGAACACTGGTGAAAACTTTGATTAAAATGTAAAAAAAAAAAAAAAAAATCCAAATATGCGCAAATGTGTGTATTTCATATATATATATATATGTATATGTATATGTATATATATATATATATATATATATATATATATATATATATATATATATATATATATATATATTATTATTATTTTTTTTTTAATAACTTAATTTATTTTTTTTAAGGTGAAAGAGGAGGTAGCTGTCATATCTGTATGCCTTCTCAGTTCTTTTTTCATTCCAGCATCTGATTCAGCTGGATGGGCGGGGCCGTTGCAACACACCTGTGGCGCATTTGGAGCGCTCATTATTTAAGGACTCCGGCCACAGTCTGCGAGTGTCGGACTATTGCTTGTTTGCGTGCTACTTGCCTTGCTTACCGCCTGTGTGTTCATCGTCAGCCTTCGAGTTTCCCGACGTTCTACGGTCGTATTTTGGTTTGGTCATCTTTACACTAGTGCTCTTTTGGGCTTGGTAGTTAGATTCTTGTACTGTTATATTCATGCATTTTTCGCGTGCTCCCTTTGTTGTACTGTATTATTATACTCGCGTTTATTGGCGTGCTCTCTCAGTTTGTTATATCCGCATTTTTCGCGTGCTCCCTTTGTTGTACTTTATTATTACACTCGCGTTTATTGGCGTGCTCTCTCAGTTTGTTAAACCCGCATTTTTGGCGTGCTCCTTTTGTTGTACTTATTAAATACAAACGTTCTCTATTTCTGTTTCTAGGTCTGTGATTTGGATCCGCCTCAACGGCTTGCCGTTCACAACAGAATAGTCCGACCATATGGATCCCACAGACTCGGAAAGTATTCGACATGTGCTTGCGGAACACGGGCATATGATCAGCAGGAATGATCAGTCATTGCGTGCATTAGTGAATGTGATCGGCTCGCTAACTACAAGAATTGAGAATATGACGTCACCTGTACAGCCCGTTGACGCTGCCGCGGCGCCCGATCTATCCACCCCGTCTCCAGTGGGCTCGCCGGCGGCTTTTCGGGAGCCGTTGTTGCCACACCCCCATCGTTATGAGGGAGAGGCAGGTGCTTGCCAACTATTTTTGCACCAGTGCTCCCTTGTGTTCGACCAACAACCTCAAACGTTTGCGAGAGATAGATCCCGTGTAGCGTATGCAATGAGCCTCCTTGCCGGTAAAGCTGCAACATGGGCCATGGCGGTAAGCAACTCAAGACCCGCGATCCGTCATTCATTTGAAACTTTTAAGACTGAGCTCGTGAGAGTTTTCGATCATCCGGTTAAAGGCAAGGAGGCAGCCAGCCGCCTGCTGGATTTTTCCCAAGGCGATCTGACCGTAGCGGATTACTCTATTCAGTTTCGCATTTTGGCCGCGGAGTGCGGTTTTGAGGAAGCAGCGCTGTGTGGTATTTTTCGGCGCGGGCTGTCTTCGGCGGTTAAAGACGAGTTGGCGGCCCGGGATGACTCATCGAATCTGCAGGAGCTGATTGAGTTGTCCGTAAATTTGGGTCATCGTCTAAAAGAGCGTGAGAGAGAGAGAGCTGCGGAGCATCGGGAACGTCGCGGGTCAACGCCGCATAGCAGCCCGACGGCGGCCGGTCCGGACGGCTTCATCAAACCACCGTTGGTCTCTACGTCGACACGTAGGCCGGTACCGACGGGGAAGGAGCCAATGCAACTCGGCGGCGGACATCTTTCTGCGGCGGAGCGACGAAGACGGATGATGGCAGGCTTGTGTCTGTTTTGTGGCTTGCCGGGGCACCGTGTCGCCGCTTGTGACGCCGCCCCTTCGCATCGACTGGAATCTTCGTTGCCTGGGGCTCCCCTCGCCCGAGGGGGTACTAGTACGAGGTTCGCACAAGACAGCAATCCCTCAAGTGAGTTGCCTTTGGACGAGTTGAAGGAACAAAGAGACTCCCAAGGTGTGGTGAGACTGCAATTGCCGGGAGAAGTGTCGCACGGTGGGGTTCACTTTAGTTTTACTGCTCTAATTGATTCAGGGGCAGATGACTGTTTTATAGACCAGAGTGTTGTTGACGCGCTTAAATGTCCTTTAATAAGACTCGCTAGGCCCAAAAGGGTTTTAGACCTCAATGGGCGCCCTCTGGCGGACGTGAAGTTTATTACGCCCCCGCTCAAATTAAAGTTGTCTGGGAATCATTTTGAGGCCCGTAGCTTCTGGGTTATGCCGTGCAAATCGGCTCCGGTCGTGCTGGGACTCTCCTGGTTGAAAGTGCATAATCCTAATATTGACTGGGCGAAGACTCAAATAGTTGCTTGGAGTACGTTCTGTTATGCGCACTGTTTACGTTCGGCGTGTCTACTTCCCGGTCAAGAAAAAACTGCTACCGAGCCTGCTAATTTGAAAAATGTTCCCGCCGAGTATCATGATCTCCAGCGTGTATTCAGTAAAGAGCAGGCTGGTACCCTGCCCCCGCACCGTCCTTACGACTGTGCCATTGATCTGCTGCCCAATGCACCGTTGCCCAGTTCGCGATTATACAAGGTCTCTAGACCGGAGCAGGAAGCTATGAGGGAATACATCTCCTCTTCCTTGGCTTCGGGCCTTATTCGCCCTTCGTCCTCTCCTTTGGGGGCGGGGTTTTTCTTCATTGGCAAAAAAGATGGGGGACTTAGACCGTGCATCGACTACCGGGGTCTCAACGAGATTACTGTTAAAAATAAATACCCGTTACCGTTGTTGGATTCGGCTTTCGCGCCGCTAAAATCTGCCACCATTTTCACCAAATTAGACTTGCGCAGCGCTTACCACTTGGTCAGGATTCGTGAAGGAGACGAGTGGAAAACCGCATTTAAAACCCCGCTTGGGCATTTTGAATACTTGGTCATGCCTTTCGGTCTGACAAATGCGCCCGCAGTGTTTCAGAGCCTCATTAATGACGTAGTGCGGGACATGCTAAATGTGTTCTGTTTTGTTTATTTGGATGACATCTTAATTTTCTCCAGAAGCTTGCAAGAACATCGCCAACATGTCCGGATAGTTCTGCGAAGACTGTTGGAAAACCGGTTGTTTGTTAAGGCCGAGAAGTGTGAGTTTCACCGTGAGTCAATGCAGTTTCTCGGTTTTGTTGTGGAAAAAGGGCAGCTAAGGCCTGATCCAGCAAAAATTCAGGCGGTGGCAGAGTGGCCCACCCCCACCTCACGTAAACAATTACAACGTTTCCTCGGGTTTGCTAACTTTTACAGGCGTTTTATCCGCAATTATAGTATGAGGGCCGAGCCCCTTACCAGGTTGACCTCTAACAAGCGACCATTTGTGTGGTCCTCTGTGGCAGAGGCCGCATTTGTAAGCCTTAAACGAGCGTTCACAAACTCACCTGTCCTTGTTCATGCTGACTCAGATCTCCCCTTTGTGGTCGAGGTTGACGCATCGAGTTCCGGAGTGGGGGCCATCCTTTCCCAGAGGTCTGCAGTCGACCAGAGGCTGCACCCCTGTGCATTCTACTCCCGCCGCCTCAGCCCGGCCGAGGCGAATTATGATGTTGGCAACAGGGAGCTGCTCGCTATAGTCCAGGCATTGCAGGAATGGAGACACTGGTTGGAGGGCACTGAGGTACCGTTCCAGATATACACAGACCATAAGAACTTGGAATACCTTCGTGCAGCCAAGCGCCTCAACTCTCGCCAGGCCCGCTGGGCATTGTTCCTGACCCGTTTCAACTTCCAGATTACCTACCGTCCAGGGTCAAGGAACGGGAAGCCCGATGCGCTGTCAAGGCTCCATGAGGCAGCGGAGGAGGGGTCTTCAGAGGAGTCTATTGTTCCCGAGAATCTGATCGTTGGCGCCCTACGTTGGGAAGTAGAGCGTCTTGTGGAAGAAGCCTTACGAGGGGTTAGGGTACCTGGGGGCTGCCCTGCCGGCAAGTTGTTCGTCCCAGTTGCTCAGCGCGCAGGAGTGCTGAAGTGGGGCCACTCCTCGAAGTTTGCCTGCCACCCGGGTGTGTCCCGCACATTCTTCCTCGTTTCCCAGCGGTTTTGGTGGCCAGGCATGCGCAAGGACGTCACTGACTATGTCTCTGCTTGTTCCGTCTGTGCTCGGGGCAAGCCAGTCCATCGTGCTCCAGCGGGCTTACTCCATCCGTTACCTGTTCCAACTCGCCCCTGGTCACATGTTGCGCTCGATTTCGTCACTGGTCTTCCACGATCCAGGGGTTGTTCGGTCATCTTGACGGTGGTGGACCGGTTTTCCAAGATGGCGCATTTCGTCGCACTTCCCAAGTTGCCTTCAGCCCTGGAGACCGCTGACCTGCTGGTGACACATGTTTTTCGGGCTCATGGCATCCCGTGCGACCTAGTCTCTGATAGAGGGCCCCAGTTTGTCTCACAGGTCTGGGGAGCGTTCTGCAAGGCTTTGGGGGCCACCTCAAGCAAATCTTCGGGTTACCACCCACAATCCAATGGGCAGACGGAACGGGTCAACCAGGAGCTAGAGGCCGCCCTCCGTTGTGTTTGTGACCTGCATCCGGCCTCCTGGTCATCGCACCTCCCATGGGTGGAGTATGCGCGCAACACCCTTGTTTCCTCTGCTACTGGGAGGTCACCTTTCATGACCGCATATGGGTACCAGCCTCCACTGTTTCCTTCCCAAGAAGCCGAAGTCATCGTGCCATCTGTCCAGGTGCACCTGCGGCGGGCCCATAGGGTCTGGAGGGACGCAAGGGCTGCACTAGTCCGCACGGCGGCCCGCAACCGGCAGATAGCTGATCGCCACCGACGGCCCGCTCCAGTCTATCGCCCAGGCCAGATGGTCTGGCTGTCAACGCGGGATTTACACCTGGCTGGGACTTCTAAGAAACTGGGCCCTCGGTTCGTGGGTCCTTTTGCTGTTGATGCTGTGGTGAACCCTGTGACTGTAAGGCTGAAGCTTCCCAGCTCGATGAAGGTTCACCCAGTTTTCCACGTCTCTCTGCTCAAGCCAGTCTCCACCTGTCCCCTGAACCCTCCGCCAGTGCCTCCTCCTGCTCCTCGCGTAATCGACGGTGGGCCGGTGTACACGGTACGTGCCATTCTCGACTCAAGGAGGAGGGGTAGGGGGGTGCAGTACCTGGTCGACTGGGAAGGTTATGGCCCTGAGGAACGCCAATGGGTCCCCCGCTCCTGGATCCTCGATCCGTCGCTGCTGCGGGATTTCCACTCTCGTCATCCCACGAAACCAGGTGGTCCGCCAGGGGGCGTCCGTTGAGGGGGGGGTTCTGTCATATCTGTATGCCTT
Source organism: Corythoichthys intestinalis (assembly GCF_030265065.1). Lineage (NCBI taxonomy): Eukaryota > Metazoa > Chordata > Actinopteri > Syngnathiformes > Syngnathidae > Corythoichthys > Corythoichthys intestinalis. The sequence continues at coordinate 15,380,357 of NC_080402.1, forward strand.
CTCAGTTCTTTTTTCATTCCAGCATCTGATTCAGCTGGATGGGCGGGGCCGTTGCAACACACCTGTGGCGCATTTGGAGCGCTCATTATTTAAGGACTCCGGCCACAGTCTGCGAGTGTCGGACTATTGCTTGTTTGCGTGCTACTTGCCTTGCTTACCGCCTGTGTGTTCATCGTCAGCCTTCGAGTTTCCCGACGTTCTACGGTCGTATTTTGGTTTGGTCATCTTTACACTAGTGCTCTTTTGGGCTTGGTAGTTAGATTCTTGTACTGTTATATTCATGCATTTTTCGCGTGCTCCCTTTGTTGTACTGTATTATTATACTCGCGTTTATTGGCGTGCTCTCTCAGTTTGTTATATCCGCATTTTTCGCGTGCTCCCTTTGTTGTACTTTATTATTACACTCGCGTTTATTGGCGTGCTCTCTCAGTTTGTTAAACCCGCATTTTTGGCGTGCTCCTTTTGTTGTACTTATTAAATACAAACGTTCTCTATTTCTGTTTCTTGGTCTGTGATTTGGATCCGCCTCAACGGCTTGCCGTTCACAACAGTAGCAATGCAAAGGTTAAAACTTAGAACACACCATGCAGTAATATATGAATGGGATACCATACACGGTGCCCAGACTGCCGTTAGTACTACATCCAGTTTTCTGTGGGTGGGCATTGCCCACCCCTGCCTTCCCCTGGTAACGCCCCTGGTGTAAAATGATAATGATTTCATTTTTCCCCCATTCTCTTTTGTGTTTTTTTTTTTTTTAATTGCAAACAAAGCATTTGTGATTGCAATCATTTTCTGGGAGAAATTGAGCATTCTCTGACAGAATTGCAGCAGTGTATAAGGTTGAAAAGCTACCTAGTGTTGCTTTAAGTAACGAAGAAACGTGTTTATAATCTATAAAAATTACAGTCGTACATTGAAACACATTTCTGTTTTTCTCGGCGATTTTATCATTACTGTAGCTTGCTGTTGCTCAGTCAGACAGACCTGAAGATTGTAGAAGCATCCACTCCCACAATGCACGACACACATACACACACGCAGACACTGCGCGCTCTCGACCACAGAACGCGCAACAAGCGGACCAGCGGATGAAGCGAGAGCGCGCACTCGGAGAGCAGAGGACGGACGGACGTAAAGCGAGCGGGAAACCACGACTGTTTTTGTGTGTTTTTCCCCTCCTTCAAGAATATCAGTATTTTTTTAGGTTTTAGGTTCATTGATAAAAAGAGGGCATAAGAGCATCTGCCCTCGCTGATGATCATTATTCGTCGCTAAGATGCATTTTCACATCGACGCTATTTGGCGCTAACTGCAAAGAAGGATGCTTTGGAACAATGTCGGAGGAAAATGCGCGGTCTTGACAACAAAAACGAGGTTCGCTTAGGTGTAGCCGACGACTGACGTCCACATTGTGTATTTTCGGACCATACAAGGCCGTCAGCCCGTGGTGTCCGTGGGCATGAGCGCCGTGGGAATGAGGGTGCCAACGTGACGCACCGTGCAGCGGGGACGTCATCGAGTGGACGGAGGTCCAGCAGAGAGTCCTCATCACTGGAGGAGGGAGGAAGAGGAGGAGGTGGGGGGCGCCCAGTTGTTGTTGGACCCCTAATGACTGCAGCCATCACCACTGCCTAGAGAGAAGATTGCATTGGTTTTAATGCAACGGACAGTGTAGTAGTGGAGGGAGCAGAGAAACGGGAGGATGGAGACGCAGTGAGCGAGGATTGACGGTAAGATATGGACATAGGCTGAGAATGCACCCCGCCCCTCTCTCTCTCTTTCTCTGAATGTACACACGCATCTATACGACGATCAATGTAATGGAACTGACAGCAAAGATTTATCTCTTTCACTACTGGAAAAAAAAATGCTTTTTATCTCAGACCAGGGTGCTCATGATCAGACTGGGGATATTATAGTCTCCCTAGCAGCCTGAAATAGTATGAACTAATGCACAGAAGTTGATGATCAAATTTGGGGTCCGCTCTCACATGCAGTCTAGGGAATTCCACCTTGATCTCTGAGGCTTAGGTTCCTACTGTATGTAAAACCAATTATGCCTTTTATGGGTGTATCGATACGTTTATCTGGATCAGTGACATCGATTGGTTGAGCAACAATCTAATTGAATTAGCCGAAACGCAAAAACATTAATATCATCGTTTAGATTAGCTGTTTTCTGGTTTCCATTCAAATATCTGAAATGTTTCAGCAACAAAATTGTCAACATTGCTTTGTCTTTTGAAAGGTGTATCGATACGTTTATCTGGATCAGTGACATCGATTGGTTAAGCAACAATCTAATCAAATTAGTCGAAACGCAAAAACATTAATATTGTCATCTTTCAGATTTGCTGTTTTCTGGTTTTCATTCAAATATCTGAAATGTTTCAGCAACAAAACTGTTAAAATTGCTTTGTCTTTTTCAATTGATTGTGCTGAAGGTGTACATAATATCATCTTAAATTGACTGCAAGCCCTTGAATCGAATCAAATCATGGAAGACTTTGTAGTACTGGCAAATATCACGTTGTCTAGAGAATCAATACCATATTGTCAAAAAATTGCTAATTTACACCTCTATTAGATTAGTATAGCATGTACTGTACCTCTTTTTCAGCAAGGCAAGACATTAGACGGGTGTGCATCTGGGATGTGATGCCTATTTGGCTGCCATTAGGCTCCATGGATCAGTAGGGCGCGATTGTGAGGTATAAGCTGTGAAATATTCATGTGAACGTGATAAGCCTCCTCAGGGCCGCGCCAGACAGGAAAGTCTCGGAGTGCCCCACGACACGGGTACGACATAAGGACAATCTTACATGCGGCTTCATAACAGAATTGCTCGTGTAATTCATTTGTGACAAAGATTAGCATCGAGTGAGAGGGCGTTTACGCTGAATGAGAGTTCATTGTCCATTGCACACAGAGGTGTGGGTCAGTGGAGGAAGCTGCGTGGCAGGGGATGGAGGGAAGCAGACGAGTAACGAATAAACGGATGGAGGAGAGAGGGGGAAAATTGCTCAGTGGCTGACAGGACTTCTGCTCATGTGTCAGCCCAAATTTTAGCTGCGTGTGTAACCTTCACTGTGTGCATGTGAAGGTAATGGAGTATAGCATCATATATTCACCAGCTGGCCACAACATCATGACCACTTGCACATTCTAATTAGGTTCCATTCAAGCGCTGTATTAAATAGTCTGTCTTTGCAAAGATGTTCATAGTTAATGTTGGACTTTCTCATAGAAGAATATCTTGATTCGTGTGCTAATATTTTACCCAGAAAATGGATGATACTTATAGTGCTGCAACGATATATCGATCAACTCGAGTATTCGATTGGAAAAAAAATATTCAAATTAAATTTTGTTGCTTCGAGTATTCGTTTAATTAAAGTGGCGTTGTAATGGTTTATTTTGAAAGTGTTTGCATAGGGTGGATACATTGCCTTCTGGTCAGCCTCTTTTCACATGGGTGAATCCAACTACTCCCTGTTAAGACCAACGTAAGACAAGTTTTTGTTTGAGCTAATGTTTTTTAATGCATTCATAATTTAGTTTATAAGTATATTTAGCCGTTTTTTGTGGGAATGTGTCTCAACCATTTTTTAAGAGCATTGTAAAAAAACTAGGGCTGTCAAACGATGAAAATTTTTAATCGAGTTAATTACAGCTTAAAATGAATTAATCGTAATTAATCGCAATTCAAACCATCTACAAAATATGCCATATTTTTCTGTAAATTATTGTTGGAATGGAAAGATAAGACAAGATGGATATATACATTCAACATACGGTACATAAGGACTGTATTTGTTTATTATAACAATAAATCAACAAGATGGCATTAACATTATTAACATTCTGTTAAAGCGATCCATGGATAGAAAGACTTGTAGTTCTTAAAAGAAAAATATTAGTACAATTTATAGAAATTTTATATTAAAACCCCTCTTAATGTTTTTGTTTTAATGAAATTTGTAAAATTTTCAATCAAAAAATAAACTAGTAGCCCGCCATTGTTGATGTCAATAATTACTTACACAATGCTCATGGGTGCTGAAGCCTATAAAATCAGTCGCACCCAAGCGCCAGCAGAGGGCGGCAAAACTCCATAAAACACAATTAACAAGTGAGCGTTTCACTGTACCGTCATTTAAATCTGTCTGAGCAGTGCATCTGCGTTAATTGCGTCAAATATTTTAACGTGATTAATTAAAAAAATTAATTAACGCCCGTTAACGCGATAATTTTGACAGCCCTAAAAAAAATTTTAAGCTAGCGGCGATTAATCAACGACTAAAATATTCAATAGCTGCAGCCCTAGATATTTATTTGAACTTCTAGTGTGTGTGTTGCATGTTTCACGTGAAGGAGAAATCAAGCAAGGTTTTCTTTCAAGTACGGGTAATTATGATAAACAAAAGGCAAAAGAAGAGAATTGATTTCTTTATTCATTTGGATTTGATTTTGAGATGGTAAACGTCATAAATATGTAATGGTGTGTACTTGTTCTAATTCTGTTTGCACATGTTCCTCTAAAATTGGCTGGTGGCTTAATCTGTGTTAATTTAATATGATGGCAAAAAAAACATCATGTCGCTTTAATTTCATTTTAATTCACTTGCTGCCAATGATGATGATAGACTTGCCCCAAAAATGAACTGTTTTTACATTTTGACCACACAGTAACTTTGGCATCTTACCACTCCCAATGCTGAAACAAAGGAAACACAGCGACAATCTTCCTACTGTTTTCACAGCATTACTGTTATTTCATGAATGAACACATTTCCTACCACTGAGGGTGATAGATGTCCAATTCATTTCGATTGGGAGGGGCTGGAAGAGACTAACAATCAAAACAATTATGATCCCCCCCCCTATTTTTTTAAAAGATTACATTCATATCTGACAGGTGTATCAAACTTGTGGCCCAGGGTTCATTTGCGGCCCTATGGCATCTAATTGTAGTATAAGTGTTGCCTGCATGCATTTTGAGATAGGCAAAAAAAAAAAAAAAAAAAAAGATTTATAAAAGGTTAGATAAGGGAATTAATTAATTGAAGCATCTGTTTTGGGGAAAATAAATATTTAAATAGTAATCAATATAAAAGAAACTAGAAACTGCAATTTCGGGGGAAATTACTTCTGGTCTTTGCCATGTGGAGATACAGCTCTTAGCCCCAGCCTAGGTTGGTTTGGGGACCATTCGGAGACAATATCAGGTCACGTCCTGTCTATTTGGGGACATTTATGGGGCCTGGGATAATGATATCAGGTCATTTGGGAACATTTGGGAGGCGTGGCCTATTCAAATGAGGTCATTTGGGAGCATTTGGGGGCGTGGCCTAGTCATATCAGGTCATTTGGGAACATTTAGGGGGCGTGACCTGATATGATCAGGTCATTTGGGAACATTTAGGGGGCGTCACCTGATCATATAAGGTCATTTGGGAACATTTGGGGGGCTTGGCCTGATCATATCAGGTCATTTGGGGGCGTGTCCTATTGATATTTGGTTATTTCCTGTTGATTTGGGGACATTTTTTTTTCTCCATTGAAAATGAACGGGAAAAAATTTGGATGTTCATAGCCGTCAATGGCATCCAAGTACATTGGCATCTATAGAATGGACAAACATGCCCGTCAATGAAATTAAACAGAGGAAATGCCATTGGAAATGAAAGGAAAATTTGGACGTCCATGTCCGTCAATGGCAGCACCTTCTATAAGTGTCAATGGAAGCGGGAAAGTTTGGGGGAATTAAAAAAACAAAAAAAGCCAAGAGTAATAAAAATATAATGATTTCTAAACAAAATTGAAATTAAAATAAATAAAACTTTTTAAAAAATGCAAACACAATATTGTAATAAATTGGGGGGGGGAAAGTAAAGACATAAATTCAAATAAGTGGCCTGTGTGTATTTTGCTCTGGGAATTTATTTATGTATTTTTGTTTTGTTTTATGAATCTTTTATGACGTCAAATAGTTTAACTCTGGCTGCTATTAAAGGTAATACATATCCAGTCTAATTAAACTAAAATGTATTGAACGTCTATTTCCATCAATATGTGTTTTCACTATCAATTTCCCACTTTTTCTAACTACCAAAACATATACTCTGTGACCTGGGCTGGAAGTAGACATGTGCCGATTACCTGTTTCAAGGCATAACGTAACATGAAAACGTCAAAGTTTCAAAACCGCAAAAATGTTCCGTTATATCGTCCCTATGGTATTCGCTATTTTTTATTTCCCAAAAATGCATGGAGAAATCCCTTGCTTGCAGCTGCAAGGCTCAACCCTCCCCCACTGGTTATTGCTCAGTGTCAGTGAGTCAGCTGTGCTACACGATGGCTGGAGGAGGTGAAAGTCCTGAACTTTTTCCCCCATCAAAGAAAATGAAATCGCTGGTAGGGGAATACTTCGGCTACAAAAAAAGTTAGACGGCCGTGGCTGTGGTTGTAAAACATGTTTGCTGTTGGTGGCTGCCGAGGAGGCAATACCTCCACTATGATTTCACATTTATACAAAATTAAAGGTTGGTAAACACTGTCATGAATTTTCCCACCAGCTACGAAAGTTAACTCCAGCGTGTTTAGTGTGTCTAGCGGTGGTAAAACATTTGGGGTTTTTTTTCTCTCTGGCAACTGTCTGTGTTGAGAAAGAGTGTGTATAATGTAAACATGATACGAGTCATACACACGCGCTTTTTATGGAAAATAATTCAATTCTTTTTGTTCTGATGGTAATAATTTTGAGCTGTGACTGTGGGTTCAGGCTCACCTAAAGGACTGCATTTTTTTTTAGATATTTTATTTTGACTATTTCAGTTATTTTTTTATATTGCTCATGTGTTTGAAAAATAAAATCCTGTTCAATGGGGAAAAAAAGGTGTTTTTTTGTTTTTGTTTTTTTGTTTTAAACCCATCAAATTTTAGAGCTGTAATTGCAATACCGTGATACTGTGATATTTTGGCTACTTATGATACTATCAGAATATCGTACCGCCACATGCCTAGCTGGCAATGAATGAGTTAAGCTAATGATAACTTTTGAACGGATGTCCACTGTAGCGACCACTGTCCTTTAAAGGGTTTATAATGCATTTCATGTCTATCGCTGTCAATTGCAATGAATGAGTTAATATGGGCTTTAATAATAGGAAGTTTTCCTCGTGATTTCTTGAGTATCTATTCAATAGTTTGCCCACAGATGAAAAATAAAGAACATGCTATTGGTCAACGCAGACTATTGAACCACCACACCAATAGCGATGATGTGTATTATACTATCTTATTGAGAGCTATAACATAATATAAACTTTAGCGCAATCAAATACAACCCATTAAAACCGTGCATAAACAAGTTTTCTATAGCAAAGATACAATCGCCCCCTCGTAGTTAAAAAAAAAAAAACTTTTACAATGGGCAGTAAAATTGATAGATACAGCAAGCTTTTATTAAATTGCGTGGGCATGTATGTATAGCTGCTAGTTTAAACCTGGCAGTTTATATTAGCAGTATGCATATAACAATTACAGTAGTTAATCTCTTCCCATGACTTTAAAGGGAACCACGGACAGAAAGACTTGTATTTCATAAAAGATAAATTGTTAGTATGAGTAATAATAATTTGATATTCGAACACCTCTTAATGTTTTCGTTTTTATAAAATTTGAAAAATTTGAAAACTAGAGGCCGCCATTGTTGTTGACGATGCAATGCACTGCGCTGCCGTACTTCTACAGTGTCACTCGTTAGCGACATAAACATTAGAGCTGGGAATCCTTGGGCACCTAACGATTCGATTACGATTCAGAGGCTCCGATTTGATTATAAAACGACTATTGATGCACCCCCGTCCTTTTTTTTTATAGATGTTTTGTACATTAGTTCCAAAATTGTTCAAAAATCCTCTCAGGCTAAACCAAACTACTGTTTCAGTATCAAGTTAGCATATAACAGTAAACAAATATACAACAATAACAGTAAATAAAATACTCCAGTCCCCATTCTGTATCAGCAGCTTTAAACTACCATCAATTAATTTAATGTTGTGAATCAACTGTTACAGTTGTTAAAATTGCTCCCGTTATTCCATAATTTCCCTTCTGTCTACTTTTGTCAAAGTTTTAAAACTATTTCATCATTTAAAGATAGATTCAAGACAAGATTCTGCCGATTTAGGAGTATTTTAAATAAAAAGTTGATTAGGTTTGCTACAACAGAGCCTGCTAGAGAAGTCACTGCTTTAGTACTGCTTTAAGATGGCGGCTGTTTACTAACGCTGGGAAATCTGTCATTTCGCATCTCGGTTCAATAATATTTGTTCTAACACCGCCTTCGTCTGACATTTTGCATCTAGTTCTACATATACAGTATATGATATCTACTGTAGCCGTATGTTTGTAGCAACTAGCAACTGGGCGTTGTTTGTAGCGGTTGCCGGCCACAGTCAGGTATGATTGTTTTTTTATCTAGCGCCATGAGTTGAACATGATATTTATTCTCGGTCCGTTCCTCATTGCGTTCCAAAGACCGCGCTGACTGTGTTTTACTTCCGTTTTACCTGGTATAATTCAATAATCGGAATTTGGATGTTTCTGAATCGTTCTCGAATCTTCCACGGCCGAATCGTGAATAATCTAAGAATCGGAAATTTCGCACGCCTCTAATAAATATGTTGTCAGTTCTGCCCTTCCAATTTGAACCCGAGTGGAAAAGTGATGAGCAGGACAGCACTGTCAATATTTCACAAAACGAGTAGTAAAAGCAAATAAATGAAGGTCTCCAGCGGGATTCGAACCCACATTTCCTCATAGATGAGCAAGTAGACCAAAGGACTAGGGCCATGGTATAACAGCCAGCTTAAGTATATTTCCGCGTGACGTTAGAGACATTTTTTTCCTTATAAAGCAGTCGCAACACACATGCGTTGTCTGTCTCTCGGTAAATCCTGAAAGCGAAAAGCAATTGAAAAAGAAAGTGCGGCTGGCTTGACCACAGAAATAGAATAAAGGGCTCACTTCAGACAGCAAGCAGATAACAATAACATAAGGGATTGTGGGTTTATTGAACACACACAAAAAAAACACATGCTTGTGAAAAGGGAGACACAAAAGGGGTCCGTGACAATAGGTCAGGATCAATAACATTTTTTTTTTTTTTAAAAACCCAGTGGGAAAACTGCGGTGAGAGGCAGACAAACGAAAAAAAAAAAGAAGGCAAAGATGCAACTAGCGATGAAGGGATATACAAACTGTCAAATGCCAGCAAGGTAATACATCGGCAAGACGCCTAGGATCAGTTTAAAGACACTGCTGATGAGCTGGAATTGGATGCAGGTACAACCTTGGAAATTCATCCCACATCACTGTAACAAAACAATCTGACCAGCAACAGACTGTGATAAAATCATGCTAATGTCATTTTAGGTTCGCTTGCTAGCTAGCACAGCTATTCTCCCAGTCCAACCGCGTCATCACCCCCAGCGCGCATTGCGCGTAAAGCTGCACCCTCCGTAGGTCAAAACATGTACTGTATGTTACAGATTTTTAAATCATTGGCAATAATATACGTGTCTCTAATAACATATTTTAGTAAAACAGAGCAATTGTGGCTTATTAGAGCCTACAAGTCTTTAAGTCTGAGGTTCTCTTTAACCCATTGTTTTTGGAATGTGTTGCAAAAATAGTCAAAACAAAACAAACAAACAAAAAAAAGACAAGAGTTCCAGATCTAAAAGCCAGCAAAGAAATATACAATATCTGTGGAAATAGTATGCAAAATCACAGCACACACATTTGCTGTATATGCTAGAGCAGTTCTGAGTCAATATTTATATACAAACACATAAAACAATGACAAAAATACATCATACACACCAGAGATGCAGCATTGTTAATAAATGTGTGCACGCCGCCACAGACTTGTTTTACTGCTCAACGGCGCCAATAACAAGTTTTGCAATACCAACCAATCAGAGGACAGGAAAATGCTGATTTCATTTAGGCCACTGTGAGGGGAATTTGAAATCGGATCTGCTATAGAAACAGTAATATAGTTTAAGTTACATTGGCCAGTATAGCTGATTCTGAAGGCCTTGCATGGGCAGATTCAGCTGAATTGCAGCCTCTATAGGAGACTGAAATCTGATTGGACCCCTTCACTCCCCCACAAAAATATGGAGTATATAAATGCAGCGTTGTTAATAACGGTGTTAAAGGATCACTGGATATTTTTTTTAGTAGTGCATAATCTAATTACTTCTCCCATCTTTGCAACACAGTTACCGTTACTGAGGATGTGAAGGTGCGTGTTACTACAATTTGGTTAAATGAAGCACAAGTTGTTTGATTTGTTCACACATCAGTTGCCTGGACTGAGAGACAGCAGAGCGGGAAGGGGCAAGGGGGTGATGACGCCGTTAGAACCCCGATCATGATTGGCTACATGGGCGGATAATGCCCTCCTCCTCATGCTCACTGCATGGCACGCTCGGGCAAACACAAGATAGCGATAACGGCGACGGGCCAAGGAGTTTCAAAAGGTAGCGTTCTTACACTTGAATTATTTTCAATATTTAATATTGTTACTTTACAGAACAGACTAATATATTTGATCCAAATGAGTACCAAATGTTCTAAAATACTGTATATAGTGTTCTTTATTTTTCAAGCAATTAATATGAACATCTTTGATATGAAAGATGTTATAGAATGTAGACCTGAACGATATTGGAAAAAACTATCATTGCGATTTTTGGGGGGTTTACAATATAGTGTGATATTATATTGCGATTAGGCCTGTCGCGATGACAAATTTTAGTGGCCGATAAATTTTCTCATAGATTATTGCAAAATGCGATATTATTGCGCCCCCCCACCCCCAAAGTTATTTTTAAAACCAATTTACAATAACAGTAATACAGAATATATTAATAATACTAAGTAATATTAAGTACACCCATTTAAACGCAATAAACGTTTACTTTTAAATTCAAAAATACTTTTAAAGAAATCACGACAAACAATAGACCATGCCTCTTTTAAGTAAAAGACAACAATATCAATACCGCAAAGAAACACAGAATAAATAAAATGTCTTTTTCAAGAAAAAATAAAATTGCACTTCAATAACTTAAGCATTTAGGCACAGAGGTATAAAGTTGTAGTAACACAAACAATTGCACTTCAACAACAACAGAGAAAAATACATTAATTAAGTAGCAGTAACAAAAATTTGGCTTCACTAACGCTAGATTCATACTGCAGGTCTTAATGCACCAATCCGATTAGTAGCTGGGATAGACTCCAGCACCTCCGCGACCCCTTGTGAGGAAAAGCGGCATGGAAAATGAATAAATGTCATGTCAGGATTTTTGGTGTGCCCATTCAGACTGCCTTCGTCCATGGAGCCCGTTCAAGTATCACGCAAACGCACTAATTCGCAGTCCGAGATGCGCTCAGCAAAGTGACCCTCGTGCGCAGAAGCATCAAAACAAATTACACATGCTCGCTGTATGTCATTCCAGGGTGATCATATTTTGATTTCCAAAAAAATGACACAAATAACAGACATTAATAATACCCGTTTAGTCCTTTATTCAAAGTTTATATGGACTGATAGAACGCACACACGCACCCACATAAGCCTTGACTTGTGTGCGTGACATGACGTGGGTGTGCCAATTTGCCCCATCTCGGCCATGTAAGCAATACTGAAATATTGCTCATTCGGCGCATAGACAGAAAATCGGAAATTGTCAGGCTTATCTTTTTCTTCATTTATTATTTTTTTTATGACTGTGGTCAAGCCCGCTTCTCCGATAAATGGAATTATTGCATATCGCGACAGGCTTAATTGCGATATTAAAAGATATTAGAAGAATTTTCACCAGATAACTTGTATAGCTCCGTTTGGGATAGGCCTGAACGATATTAGAGAAAAATGAACGTTGCGATATACAGGATATTGCCAAGGCTCCACACGTACTTTTTGCACTGGTAGCATCCAACTTTTTTCTGAAGGTGCACCAGCACAAAATGTAGGCACACTCACATTTTTCATTGCATCACCTTTAACGCCACACTTTTAATCACTCTCCATTACATTCATATAATTCCACACTTCAGACTGGGCTGGTTTAACGATGATTAACACAGTTATGCCTTTGATCGTAGAGCTATTGAGGCTTCTCTGGCCAGATCAAAGCTGCAAACCTGTCAATCATCGTTAACGTTGAGTACCAAATGCCAGCTGCATTGGTGACCAAGAAAAAGTTTAGTGGCACTCCTTAGCAGGAGGGAGGGTGAGAGGCTGTGACGCTGTACGAGCATGAAGCAGAAAAACATGAATATACAGTGCCTTGCAAAAGTATTCGGCCCCCTTGAACCTTGCAACCTTTCGCCACATTTCAGGCTTCAAACATAAAGATATAAAATTTTAATTTTTTGTCAAGAATCAACAACAAGTGGGACACAATCGTGAAGTGGAACAAAATTTATTGGATAATTTAAACTTTTTTAACAAATAAAAAACTGAAAAGTGGGGCGTGCAATATTATTCGGCCCCCTTGCGTTAATACTTTGTAGCGCCACCTTTTTGCTCCAATTACAGCTGCAAGTCACTTGGGTTATGTTTCTATCAGTTTTGCACATCGAGAGACTGACATTCTTGCCCATTCTTCCTTGCAAAACAGCTCGAGCTCAGTGAGGTTGGATGGAGAGTGTTTGTGAACAGCAGTCTTCAGCTCTTTCCACAGATTCTCGATTGGATTCAGGTCTGGACTTTGACTTGGCCATTCTAACACCTGGATACGTTTATTTTTGAACCATTCCATTGTAGATTTGGCTTTATGTTTTGGATCATTGTCCTGTTGGAAGATAAATCTCCGTCCCAGTCTCAGGTCTTGTGCAGATACCAACAGGTTTTCTTCCAGAATGTTCCTGTATTTGGCTGCATCCATCTTCCCGTCAATTTTAACCATCTTCCCTGTCCCTGCTGAAGAAAAGCAGGCCCAAACCATGATGCTGCCACCACCATATTTGACAGTGGGGATGGTGTGTTCAGGGTGATGAGCTGTGTTGCTTTTACGCCAAACATATCGTTTTGCATTGTGGCCAAAAAGTTCAATTTTGGTTTCATCTGACCAGAGCACCTTCTTCCACATGTTTGGTGTGTCTCCCAGGTGGCTTGTGGCAAACTTTAAACGAGACTTTTTATGGATATCTTTGAGAAATGGCTTTCTTGTTGCCACTCTTCCATAAAGGCCAGATTTGTGCAGTGTACAACTGATTGTTGTCCTATGGACAGACTGTCCCACCTCAGCTGTAGATCTCTGCAGTTCATCCAGAGTGATCATGGGCCTCTTGGCTGCATCTCTGATCAGTTTTCTCCTTGTTTGAGAAGAAAGTCTGGAAGGACGGCCGGGTCTTGGTAGATTTGCAGTGGTCTGATGCTCCTTCCATTTCAATATGATGGCTTGCACAGTGCTCCTTGAGATGTTTAAAGCTTGGGAAATCTTTTTGTATCCAAATCCGGCTTTAAACTTCTCCACAACAGTATCTCGGACCTGCCTGGTGTGTTCCTTGGTTTTCATAATGCTCTCTGCACTTTAAACAGAACCCTGAGACTATCACAGAGCAGGTGCATTTATACGGAGACTTGATTACACACAGGTGGATTCTATTTATCATCATCGGTCATTTAGGACAACATTGGATCATTCAGAGATCCTCACTGAACTTCTGGAGTGAGTTTGCTGCACTGAAAGTAAAGGGGCCGAATAATATTGCACGCCCCACTTTTCAGTTTTTTATTTGTTAAAAAAGTTTAAATTATCCAATAAATGTTGTTCCACTTCACGATTGTGTCCCACTTGTTGTTGATTCTTGACAAAAAAATTAAATTTCATATCTTTATGTTTGAAGCCTGAAATGTGGCGAAAGGTTGCAAGATTCAAGGGGGCCGAATACTTTTGCAAGGCACTGTATTTTTTCTAAATTAAAAAGCCAATCCTTTTCACCCGATTCCGATCCTCTGAAAAATGGCGCGATTGGCCTGATTTACGATCACGTGATCGAGGTCGTCCCTAATTTATATAATGCAGTTTGATCCAGGCTTGCTGTATATAAAAGGGATCCAGGATCTGCACACATGCTACCGTTCATTTTCAAAAAAACATTTGCATGCCCTGCGATGTAACTATTGCGTATGCGCACATTGCGATGGCGATGTTCAAACGATATATTGTGCAGGCCTAGTAGAATGTATAATGTAATAGCGCAGTGAACATGAAAAGTATGTTAGTTACTTTGCTGAGTAACTACCGTAATTACTTTTACAATGGAGGTAACAGAGTTACTAACTCAATTACTTTTTGGAAGAAGTAATTTATAGCTGTAATTACCTACTTTTAAAAGTAAGATTAACAACAACGTCCATATGTAGTGGAAGCATTTTTTTAAATTTAAAGATTAATTTGTAAATGTGGAGAAAGAGGACTTATCACCAGTGATATATGTGTTCCCAAACAAGGATTGTAATGAGGTGATGAAAATGCCAGAGATCATCAATCAGGTCAAGAGATAGCGATGGCCTTTATGTCATTATTTGTGCTTATTTTGTAGTCAGACTTCACCTTGTCCAGCAACAAGGTGAAGCCTGATTGTCAAGGTGAAGCATTCCTGACAACAGTGCAACAATGCTCTAGTGGATCTGTGAAATCAAATGAGCTCAAAGAGAGCAGTACATCATTCCCAGCTTGACAATTCTTGCTCTTACAGTTAAGAATAACACCTGCGGGCTTGTAATGAGATGTTTATGAATGACAGTTTTAATTAGGAGGCCTGTGAGCTAGATGTACGGCATCATAGAGACGAGGCGACTGTAGGGCTCAAACGCAGGTCTGGTGTCCTTTAGTTCAACTCTTGACATGAAAAGCCTTTGTATATTAATAAATGAAGGTTTTGTTTTGTATTATTATTATTATTTTTTTTAATGTGTAGGAAGTAGAAGGATTTTTATGTGTGTTTTTGGTTCAGTATTAGCTGCAGATTACTGAGTATTTTATATGCTGTTAATGGCCATCTTTGAGCACTGCCTTTTTTTTTTTTTTTCTAATGGTACCACGGATAGAAAGACATGTACGAGTTACAATAAATTAATATTAAAACTATGGCTGTCAAAATTATCGCGTTAACGGGCGTTAATTATTTTTTTAAATTAATCACATTAAAATATTTGATGCAATTAACGCAGATGGCCCGCTCAGATAGATTTAAATGACAGTACAGTGAAACGCTCACTTGTTGTGTCTATGGAGTTTTTCCGCCCTCTGCTGGTGCTTGGGTGCGACTGATTTTATAGGCTTCAGCACCCATGAGCATTGTGTATGTAATTATTGACATCAACAATGGCGGGCTACTAGTTTATTTTTTTTATTGAAAATTGTACAAATTTTATTAAAACGAAAACATTAAGAGGGGTTTTAATATAAAATTTCTATAACTTGTACTAACATTTTTCTTTTAACAACTATGAGTCTTTCTATCCATGGATTGCTTTGACAGAATGTTAATAATGTTAATGCCATCTTGTTGATTTATCGTTATAATAAACAAATACAGTTCTTATGTACCGTATGTTGAATGTATATATCCATCTTGTGCCTTATCTTTCCATTCCAACAATAATTTACAGAAAAATAGTACATATTTTATAGATGGTTTGAATTGCGATTAATTGTGATTAATTACAATTAATTAATTTTGAAGCTGTAATTAACTCCATTAAAAATTTGACAGCCCTAATTAAAACCTCTCCTAATGGTTCGTTTTAATAGAATTTGTAAAATTATTTTAACTAGTAGGTCACCATTGTTGTTGATGTCACACGGCGGTGATGTCATGCCGGACTTTAACACTGTCACTCTTTAACTACATTAACATATCATTGGTTCTGCCCTTCCAATTTGAACCCGAGTGGAACATTAGTGAGAAGGACAGCAAAAGCAAAATGAACAGGAAAAACGGGATGAGACGAGTAGCGTTCATGTGTCAAATTCACGACTGACAGCTATAGTGAAGAGCGCAGCAGAGTGTTTGATGTCAAAAACTGTTTGCAAATCTTCACGGTAAACTATTGTGTGATCCAACTTATTCCAATATTATTATGGAGATAGTTAGCATCCAGAGCTGTCGTGTGCTTTACATATGATAAGGGTATACAATCAAACACAGCAGTTTGATTATTTTTGCTGATAGCCTGGGGCCGTGCATCAAAACACACGAAAACATTTGCTTTTACTGAGACGTCTAATGGCGTCTAATGACGTCTTACCTTATTTTTGTCACGTAAAAGCAGATGTCCAGATTGTTGATCATCCTGCTGGTTGCTTCCCGGTGAATAAACTTAGTTTGGTTGCTGGCTATTCGTATCATTTTGCACATTGAGATCTATGAGGCAGAGAAAGGCGAGTGGACACAGGCGTTCAGATTTGTAGCTCGACCGCGCCATTTATTAGCATAAGGTTCGGCAACTCCTTCTCAACAAACATAAGTGTAATATGGTGAAAATACAGCAAAAAGAATATTCATATCTCTCAAAAAAATAAAAGTGCTTCAATCTGTATTAATGAGACCCTATTCTTACCCAGTTAAACAAACATGCAAGGAACTGGCTTTCACAAATTCACAGTCAAAATAGATGTGCAAAATACACGTAGAACTTACTCAGACTTTGGTCAAACTTTATTTAAACATTCACAAACAACTCGTTTAGCTCAGCAAATACACAAGATTGTAAT
This sequence comes from Corythoichthys intestinalis, assembly GCF_030265065.1. NCBI lineage: Eukaryota > Metazoa > Chordata > Actinopteri > Syngnathiformes > Syngnathidae > Corythoichthys > Corythoichthys intestinalis. Next base: position 15,397,174 of record NC_080402.1, read on the forward strand.
ATTTAGTCACATTATACAAACTATGATGCTGGGAGCCATTAGCAGGAGTCTTGTTTGTTGTGGAGACAACACTCAAATGAACGTAAGTTACAATGGACCCGCACGGAGCAGGAAACTAGGCGTCAGTCGAGGGACAAAACACATTCATTGGCTTGATCTCCTATTAATTTGAAACTCGCCATTGACACCTTGTGGTGTATTTAAATCACTACCTTACATAGTTACAGACTGACACTGAAGTACGGCAGCGTGACTACTAGTTTATTTTTTTATTTAAAACTTTTACAAATTTGATTAAAACGAAAACATTAACTCATTTGCTCCCAAAAATGTATAAATATGTTCTATATACTTTCAGTGTCCCAAAGACATATTTATATGTTATTCACATTTTTTTTCACAAGAGACATCGCTAGGTTCTGATGCAACTTAGCTCCAAAGCACAATGCTGAAAATCCATTTTAAAGCATTAAAACTGGCCACTGGAGGGCAGTAGCGCATTTGGTAAGACCTGCAACCCAATTCAACGGAACAAACAGCCAGGTCGCACGGCCGGGGCGCCGGCGGGAGGGCGCCCGGGATGCCAGGCGCTGGACGACCGAGCAGAACGACCGGGACCACCAGTGCAGCGGATGATGCCGTTGAGTCAGTGCTGCTCGCCGAGCTGAGTCCGCCCCGCCGTGCTCGACCGCTCGCACCCCTTGCTACAGTGTCACGCGACTCAGTCAAACCAGTTCCGCCCCCCCCCCCCCCCCCCCCAGGAACACAACATGCCCCACACAAGTTCGCCAGGCAAACTCCGCCACGAGGCAATAGTCACCACAAAAGAAAGACTCAAGAGAATCCATCTTGATGAGACAGGCGGCAATGAGGGAAAAGTTTACCCCGGCTGTCGCGGCCACAACAGTGTCATCTTTCAGTTCAATAGTTTAGTTATGTGTAAATAAATTGTTACTTTGCCATCAAAAGCTCTATTTGTCTTGTTGTTTATGTTATTTTGTCGAAGGAAAACATTATTCAGATGTTTGGGATGTCACAAAAGCAAAAAATAGCTGTGTTAAAGTCAAAGTTGTGTTTGAAATGTATGCTTTTACAAAAAGCTCAAGTTCTCTGTTTTTTCATCAGAAATTGGAAAATTGCTAAAACTAAGCTATTTTCTAATGCTGATTTCTAAAGAATGGAAAAAGATATGAACTAACTAGGGCTGTCAAAATTATCGCGTTAACGGGCGGTAATTAATTTTTTAAAATTAATCACGTTAGAATATTTGACTCATCAACGCACATGCCCCGCTCAAACAGATTGAAATGACAGCAAAGTGTCATTTCCACTTGTTTCTTGTGTTTTTTGGTGTTTTGCCACCCTCTGCTGGTGCTTGAGTGCGACTGATTTTATGGGTTTCAGCACCATAATTATTATTGACATCAACAATGGCGAGCTACTAGTTTATTTTTTGATTGAAAATTTTACAAACTTTATTAAAACGAAAACATTAAGAGGGGTTTTAATATAAAATTTCTATAACTTGTTCTAACATTTATCTTTTAAGAACTACAAGTCTTTCTATCCATGGATCGCTTTAACAGAATGTTAATAATGTTAATGCCATCTTGTTGATTTATTGTTATAATAAACAAATACAGTACTTATGTACAGTATGTTGAATGTATAGACTCGTCTTGTGTCTTATCTTTTCATTCCAACAATAATTTACAGAAAAATATGGCATATTTTAGAGATGGTTTGAATTGCAATTAATTACGACTAATTAATTTTTAAGCTGTGATTAACTCGATTAAAAATTTTAATCGTTTGACAGCCCTAAAACTACCATTTTTTTCCTGCTGAAAGAAGAGAGTCTAATCTTTCTTTTGGTGGGTTCCATGTTTATATAGCAATAGAACAGAATTTTCTGTGGGTCTTTCAAAATCAGTCAAAATCCAGTAAAAGGGCCGGGAGCGAAGGGGGTTGCACCGGTGAAAATGGCTGGGAGTGAATGAGTTAAGAGGGGTGTTAATATCAAATTATTATAACTTATGCTAACATTTATGTTTTAAGAACTACGTGTCTTTCTATCCGTGGTACCCTTCAAGTCTCCATTTGAATTTTCTTCTTCACTACATTCACTCCCTCTTTATACGTATTTCCAAGCTGTGGCCTGCAAACAAGAGCTGCACTGGACCTACTCAGTTCAGCTTTGCTCTCTTCGACAAGGGCTTCGATATTAATTTAAGAGACTGCAGGGACGCTTTTTTATTTCAGTGACATTTTGCTCTCCTATTCTGTTCTTTGTCCAAGGTTTGATACTCTGATATTTTCAGGCGCTTCACTGCAACAACATGCCGATGCACAAACTGACCGTACTTCGAATATGCACATTGTTTTATTCAAATCTCACTATGTGGTGCTGAGTAAAATGTTTATTCTTAATATTATCCCTCAAACGTTAAGTATTAGTGCCATTTTATGTGTCCCTTTTAATTACTAAGCCAGAGATATTTGGGTTGCGGCAGTACATATTTACTATCCGTTTCATTTTAAATCCAGACTCTATAATCCACCATTTCAAATGGTAAATGTTAAAACATCAAAATTCTAAAATGATTATAGAAATATAAAGAGAGAAAACTGTTGGAGGAACAACATGATGCTCAGTAATTTCCGCTACTCTGCTTTACAAATGTACAGTGTTCAAATACAAAAAAATAGGAAAGCACAGGCATATTGTAAATCCTGGAGATTTTCAGATACTGAAAAATTGTGCTTTGAGTCACTGGGACGCAGTGTGCTGACTGTTATCTCAGAGGATGCGTGCCAGGGGTAGGATTACAAGCTTGATGAATATATGAGGAACCTTATCAACATTTAATCAACTTTCTAGCTGCCTTGGGACGATATGTTATTCTTCAGGTGACAGAAAATCTACCTCAGTTTCATATGCACAACCTTTTTCACAAAGCATCTGCCTGTTGACACATGTAGCACAAATAGAAAAAAATACCGTTTTCATGACTAATTTATCATTACTAGAGTTCTATTTGTTTAAGAAGGGTACACACATATTAGGCCTCATTTGAGTGTTATTCATGAAACAAATGCATGAAATTCAAAGGTTGGTGACCAACGTGGCTAATTTCAGGGTAAGTGGGAGACTAACCCGGATTTGTATTTTTCAAGTTCAAATACAAATCCTTATGGTGACATTTTTAAACTTACCCAAAATAAGGAAAGAAGGCACTCACCTTTTGGGGAAATTTGCAAGGAGAATGGATGGGAACTATAAAATGCAATACTAGAACAGTGTTTAAACCTAACCCTTCCCTCTCCTTTCTTAATATTTCGGGATGGCCCGAGCAATAAATAGGTGTCTTGCCCTAAAAGGAAATTGGGGAAGCAAGCTGGCGAAAACCCTTGAACTTGTTTTGGTATGTGTGTGGTATGTATGTGGAATTAGTTCATGTGTGACAAAATATCATCATTTAGCAATTTGCATTTAGCAACGGACTAAATGTGGAAGTTTGATTTCTTAATGTCTTCGTTCTTAATGGAATGAAGGCCGGTTTGAACCGGTGTAAATGACAAGGCAGTTTTATTGTAAGCAAAACATGTCTATATTTTTCTGGCAATCAATCACTAAAACATTTTTTATTGCAATCAATTAAACGTGCAACACTTAATTAATCGACTAGCAAATTAATCAACTATTTTGATAACCGATTGTTTAGGAGGTTCTTCACCTTAAACTTGTCTAAACTCTTAAAGCAGTAATGTGAAGTAATTTTATAACATGCCAAATAGGGTCACAATTAAAGTAATTAAACATTGTCAAACAAATAAAGCATGAAAAAATAATTTATATGTTGTATATTTTACAAACTAATCGCGTTTCCGAAGTTCGAGCCTGAAAGGGGATGAACCCGGAAGTGATACGTCACACCGGGAACAGCAATGGCAGCTCCATACATACGGCCGCCATAGAAAGCCCTTCAAACAATGATTCAAACAGCTATATAAGCGATAGATCGAGCGCAAGGGAGGAGATCCAAGTTTTTGAAGAGTTGGAGGAAGATAAGGAGCTTGGAATTTTATGTTGGCCCTGACATGTATTAGCCAGACACTATCAGGATGCAAACAATGTGCCTACCCTACCTGACATGGAATGGATACAAGACCCATCAAGATTACAAGATTGGTAAGATATAGGCTGTTATTATTTTCATTATTTGAAGATGCAGGCATTTGCACATAATTTTATTTTTTTGTCTATCTGATGACATTGTTAAAAAAAATAATAATCAGACTTCATGTTCATTTTGGCAGATCCGGCAGTTCTCGTACATATAAAATAATAATATAAAAACGTTGGGGGGAAAGAAGGAGATGAGTCGTTGATGGCTTTCTCCACTTTATTGTGGCAACAATAAGAAAACAAAATAATAGCGGACTGCCGCCACATTCGACCGCGAAGTTTTGCTTCTCGCTGATCTCCTCCTCGCCTCCTACTACTCCAGCGTCTCTTAAACGGATCGTGCATAGTGTCTTGTTATGAGCTTTTTGTTTACAAATGTATCGAACACACGACGTGCTGACAACTTTCTTTATTAACACATGCTAACAGTACAACACGGCTCGGGGCTCTCGGGAGGAAGTGGCGTCTAATGGCGTGAGGAAATGTAGTTTTTTCACACAAGCGAACAGATTACAAAGCACCACTTCAGTGTTGTCCCGAGACTACATTTCCCATGATCCACTGCGTGACCTGCGCGCTCGCTGATTCGCTGCCAGACATTAAAAGCAACTTGTCACCTGTCAGCGGCTCTTGTAACGTAAAACACAAACTAGAAGGCTATCAAGCGATCACCATGAAAGAAACGCCAAACCGTACAAATGCAATGCAATGCTTGAAGCATGAAGGTGGAAATACATAATACAAATACTAGGGCTGTCAAACGATTAAAATTTTTAATCGAGTTAATTACAGCTTAAAAATTAATTAATCGTAATTAATCGCAATTAATCGCAATTCAAACCATCTATAAAATATGCCATATTTTTCTGTAAATTATATATATATTCTGTAAAATAAATTGTTGGAATGGAAAGATAAGACACAAGATGGATATATACATTCAACATACGGTACATAAGGACTGTAGTGGGCATTATACTCTACTGTCATTTAAATCTGTCTATGCTGTCCTCACTCCGAAGCGTCTACTTTTTCCAAAGCTAGACAGCTAGTGAACGACGCCTTAATAATCAGACTTCTTCCTTTTTCATCTGATTTATTAATAAAATGGCCTCAAACCATTGTCCTCTTTAGACCGTCGTAAAACTACAAAATAAAAGTACACAAGCATTGCATTAGCAACAACGTTAGCTTAGCACGCTATACAGGTTCACTAAACATAAACAAAAAGCGTCTTATACAAAAAATATAACATTTCGCTTACTAACATAATATGTACATTCTTTACAACAACCATACTTACGGACAAATCTTGTCCAAGGATCATATAAGCCCAACATTATCAGCCCGAGACGTCGTGCAGCCATAATGAAGAAAGAAAAGAAGAAAATAATAAACCATGTCGCAAAGCGACCACAAGAGTTCGCTGTTGGACAGTGCAAAAAGCCTTGCTGTAAAACTTACCAAAAGGCAGAATACTTTCTGAGCGGGACATGTGCGTTAATTGCGTCAAATATTTTAACGTGATTAATTTAAAAAATTAATTACCGCGCGTTAACGCGATAATTTTGACAGCCCTAACAAATACAAATAAATGTGCGCAAACTCACCGGCGGTGTGTGTCTCTTACTGCAACGTGACCGTGAATTACCGCGACGCCGACCCGCATATGTGCACATCCACACCCCTTTCCTGATTGACAGTGGATTAACCCATTCGGACAAGATCGTAGATGACGCACAATTTAAACATGCTTAACCTAGCGAACGCAACAACAACTATGATCGGGGATTGCCTCGAGTTAACTTTCGGCTAACGTCACTAGCTTATACTGTTCATTCCACAACAGTTGGCAGCTCTGCTTTGACAAAGTCATCAGTCATCTATCCAAAAATCACACTTACTTTTTGGCAAATCCTTGATCATAAGCAGACAAGTTAAGGAAGCAGGCATCTTCGAAGTGTTTGCAGCAGAGAACACTACTCGATGATGGCGTGAAATTCATTTGTTTCGTGCGAACGAAAGATGTCCATTTACGTGCCCTGCTATCCTTTAGCCACTCATACAACTTTTCGTTTGAGTGAGAACAAAACATCGCCACACACCGCTGTGGCATCTTACCAAGAAGCAATGCAACAAACAATACTGTTCTATGGCGGACTTCCCTCGCACTTCCCGGTGTGACGTAATTTCCGAAGATTTCCGAAGATTGCCAAAGAAAAGCATTTTAGTTGTCAAGGGCGTTGCTTTGTTTAACACAAAGAATCTGGAAGGGTTGCGTTAAAAAACAATAACAAAAATATGCTTATAACTATTTAGCCATTGATATTATTCAAAAACATGGTTAGCCAACCTTACTTCACATTACTGCTTTAGTATTATAACATATACAGTGGTACCTCGACATAAGATCGCTTCAGCACACGATCTTTTGGACATCCGACGTAAAATTTGACACCATATGTTTCTATATCCGACGACATGCCCGAAATAGATGATTAATGACAGCGTCGCAGTTGATTATCCAACCATAGGAACGTCGGGGAGCACGAAGATGATGACACATACGCACAGCGGTAAGCAAGGCAATCGCCCGACACAGCTAATAGACACAGTAGTCCTTAAATACAGCGTGCTTCTAATGCGCCACAGGTGCGTAGCATGACCCCGCCCATCCAACTCAAACAGATGCCTGAATGAAAAAAAGAATCACTGAGAACACAAACATGACAACTTTCACATAGACACCAGCGGGCCACGGAGGAATTTTGTGTCAAACTAAAAAGTAAGCATACTTGTGGAAATTTTATGTGATCGTAATCACATAAAATGCCATCAATCATATCCCAGACTTTGGCCTTGTGGGAAAACATCTATTTTGTAAATGTAACAATGCATCGTGTTGAATGCCAAATTCTCTCGACAGTGGATTGCCTCACCTTGCCCAAGCCAGTACGTCCAACATGTAAACTCTATGACCTTCAATAATCACAAGTACATCTCAGTGAAGTATGATCTCACAAAAATCCATTTTGTGTGAAATGCCTCAATGAATCATTTTTTTTTCTTATGAACGGTTTTCAAACAGACAGAAATTAATAAATTTAATTGTGTCAGCAGGATCTGTGTATCATTCCTATTATTTAATTACAGGGGTTTTAGCTCATTCCAATTTATTTTATTTAAATGGGCTGTTATTTATTTAATTATGTGTTTATATTTTACAAATGTGATGTAGTATTTATTTATATTGTACATTTTATGTTGTATAACACAACTTATGAAGTTCTGTACATATGACCCTTCACCACAGAAGTAAACATACATTGCACATCCATATGTTATAGCAAACATAAAATACTTACATATATTTCCGAGGCGGAAACGTAAGAGAAAGCATTCACGACTGTCAATGCTACCGCTAGACACCGCAATGTGTAAGTGATTGAACCAAACTACTTTAACAAAAAATAGATGCAGTGAATTATTCTGACCAGCAAGTGGGAGCAATGCCTCGCAAATGGTCAACTGATTTCCCATACTAGTGTGTAAACTGTAAAGCCACAACAGTACATATTATCGGTCCTATTGTAAATGTTATTGGATTTATCGGGATGACGTCATAATTCCTATTATCGGACCGATAATTATTGGACCGATAATTATCGTGCACCAGTAGTTACAATTGCATATTAGTTTGAAAATCGACCGGATTTTACACGAGTGACTTCCGGTCTGCCCGATCCTAGCTACCGGTAGTAGTATTGACGCAGGAGGGTCGCGTCTCGCGTCAAATAATAAACTCTGCCGTTCTTTTCACGTGCGTCGTGTTGAGCCGCTTCTGGGACGCGTCCGCACTGCGACTGGTGTGCGTTGGCTGATTGACTTTAACACCCGCGTTTCACTGCGTTCTCGCGGTGGCCACGTTTCTGAGTTATGCTGTCCTACCGTGTTGGTCCTCATTATAGCAGAGAAGACAGAGTAAATATAATCTAACCCGATCGACTCACAGCCTCGAAAAGTAAGGGTTACATTACGTTAGTAACTCGTTCGGTACGCCTCCGTTGCGAACCGAGCACCGAAACGTTTCAATGCTGGATCTAGTGTTATTTTGGCATTCACGTAACAAAATTCGAATAATGGAGGAAGTCTGGCTAAATGCATTGTCTCAGTTTCTTGAGCTCTGGGAGACTACCAAGATGGCTTTCAAATTGCTCCCTACTCAGCCTGAAATATATCTTCTAGCAATTTTGGTGGAACTGTAGTTTAAGAATGAGATTACTGTAAAATCTCCAACTTCCCGCTGAACCTAGTAGAGCCATTTTCCCTGCTGCTATAATCTCCTCTTCTGCCTTCTTAAAATGAGCTAAGCCGTGGCTTTCTTTAGCCACAATGAAAGATACATCTGTACATTGTAGTTGTTTTTTGAGGAAAAGCCTCACTGTTTACTCACCTACCCAACGTGTGCAACAATGTGCAATTCTAGACCTGCCTGGATGCAACAATAGAGCCCTAAGTGTTAATGTTGGGGCACCTCAAAAGGTAAACACCTTAGAAAACATACAATTTTGACCTCAATAGTAATATGACACATAATGTAAGGCATCAGCAAATATCACGACTCATGAGTTTAGTTAGCATCCAATTCACTAACTTCACAAGTGTTCAGTTTGAAGCTAGGGTTATGTATAGCTAGCTTGGATAAAAAGAACACGCAACAAGTCGACGTAGCGTTTATGGAGGTTGCTAGCTGCTCTCCTGGTTGCTTTAATGGTAAGCAGCTTAGAAAATGAATGAATGAATGAACAAAAGGATGGGAGTGACAGGAAAGCAACATGGAATATAGAATGGAATACATAGACTACATGGGGGCCACATGGCCCAGGTCAAAGGAAAGGCTGACTAGACAGACGTTATCCTATCTTGTGACTAACAATAAGGAATAGAGCTCAAACGATTACTCGAAGAATTTCAATTTTCTCTGCCTCGAGAAATCATTTAATTTTGCCAGCTCTAAGCATGACATTTTGCCCGGACTACTTTTAATGCGGCATAACGCGCTAACATCACGTGCGTACAGGAAAAAGAGAGAGGCAGCGGACACATTCGATTTCAACCACGCATTAATATAGAGGTAACGACGAAGGAGCCGATGAAAGTGAAGAGAACGGCACCAAGAAAAAGCATAAAATGTCAAAAGTGTGGAAGCATTTCAGGCTGGAGACCAAAGTTAACACTGTTTCATGTATTCACTGTAAAACAGCGCTTGCATAACACTACCTCCACCGATGCTTCCGCACCCCCGGCTAGACCTCGCGACCGATGACCGCCCCCAACCCCGGCCAGGCGCCACTGCGCAAACCCACTCGCCTCGCCCTTGCTCCACTGAAGGCACCTTGTTTACTCCAAGAGCAGAGGAGCAACACTCGGGACAAGGTAAAATTAAGTTAACGTAGCGCTAACAAATAAGATTAACGTTACTTTACCTTGCTAACGTAACGTTAGCCGTGCGGAGGGCAAGGTTTCTATTAATTATGACTACTGAGTCATAATTATGAGTCTGGTAAGGGATTTCAAAAGATCTCAAAAGACTATAAAATCAGCCATTCCACTGTCCGGGAAATAGTCTACAAGTGGAGGACATTCAAAACAACTGCCAACATGCCCGGGTCTGACCGTCCAAGCAAGTTCACCCCCAGAGCAGACCACAAGATTTTAAAAGAAGTCTCCAAAACCCCTAAATTGTCATCACGGGACCTACAGCAGGCTCTTGCTACTGTTCATCTAAATGTGCATGCCTCTACAATCAGAAAGAGACTTCACAAGTTTAACATTCATATGAGATGTGCAAGGAGAAAACCTTTGCTCTCCAAGAAGAACATGACGGCCAGATTGAATTTACCAGAGTGAATGTAGACAAAGACCAGAACTTCTGGAATAATGTTTTTTGGACATATGAATAAAAAATTGAATTATTTGGACAGAGGACATGCTTGGCATGAACCAGTGGTCTCCAAACTATTCCATATTGGGCCGCAGTGGGTGCAGGATTTCACGATGTGACATATTTATGTCACACTGCTGTTGCCATAGTGTGCACTTCCTGTGGGTGTGGTATTACAGTATAAAAGGAATCTATGTGATGTTTCGGTGACATACATGCTGAGAAGCACACTGAATAAAGAAGTTTTGTAGTTTCGGCCTTACATGTACTTAGATTAAGGAAGCATTCCAACAAAACAAGACCACACCTTTTCACCAATCTGGTGTTTTATAAGTGTAATCAGTTGATTGCAGTCAGGTGCTGCTTGTTTTAGTAGTAACCACATTGGTTAAAAGATCTGTGCTTGATCGGTATGAACAAAAACAAGGACCCACAGCGGCCCTCGAGGACCGGTTTGGAGACCCCTGGCATAAACCCTATACACCATTCCAGGAAATTAACCTCATACCAACTGTGAAGCATGGAGGTAGAAGTATCATGGTTTGGGGATGCTTTGCTGCAGAAGGACCTGGCCAGGTCCACCATCATAGAATCCACAATGAATTCTCTCGTGTATCAGAGGGTGCTTGAGGAACAAGTGTGATCATCTGTGAAAAAAATGCAACATGACAATGACCCAAAACAGACGAGTAAATCCACCAAGGACTGGCTGAAAAGGAAGAAATGTAGAGTCCTGGAATGGCCGAGTCAAAGCCCAGGTCTTAATCCCATTGAGATGCTGTGGGTTGACTTGAAACGGGCTGAACATGCAAGAAATCCCTCAAACACCTCACAGCTGAATGTATTTCTGCATTGAGGAGTGGGGCAAACTTTCTTCAGACCGATGTCAAAGATTGGTAGATGGCTACAAAAAGCGTCTCACTGAAGTTATTTCAGCCAAAGGGAGTAACACTATCTTTTAGGTGGTAGGGTGTCCTATCTTTTTCCTCAGAACATGCATTTTTGTTGATATATTTGGTTTAATGAGTAAAACAATGTTAATTTTTGTTGTTTACCTTTTTTGTCTTTGTTGTTTAAAGAAAAACAAGATCAGACATTGATATGTGAACATTTCATAGTAAAGAACTGAATATTTAATGGGGTGTCCTAATTTTTTTCACATGACTGTATTATAGATTAATGAATACTTAGATTCCCTTTCTCTTATTGTGCATTATTTCTACACATTTCCCATATATCAGTTCAAGAGTAATTAGCTTACTTAAAACAGACAGCCTGTAGAGTTCATAAAGGTTTGTGAGATCAACCACTTGCTGGAATTAATTGATTACATTACTGAAATATGAAGCCACTTAAAGCGAAGCAACTTTACAGACGTGATCAACTCTAGACGTTTCATAGCACTTAATTAAAGAGCAAATTACAAGAAGCAAAATTAATGCAACCATAGTGTTCATACACACAGCCGACAACAGGCTGAATGTGTCAAATAGTTATGAAAATGTTAACAACTTTTTTTGACCAAACGTTTCCTTATTTGTGAAGTAGTGCTGATGCGTAACAGTGTATCATGAACTGTCGGGGCTATTCCAGCATAATGCTGTGAACTGAAAAGAAGAAATAACTTATTTCGCCAGCATCTTAGCTCTATTTCTTTTCAGAATTTCACACATTCTGTAAATGCTTTATGAGCTGTAACACCTTTTCCTTCCTTCTTTCAGACTTTTGAACAATAAAAAAGAAATAAGTCCAGCACAATCTTAAAGCAGAACAAATTTTCTGAAGCTACATCATGTGAAGCACGATGGGGAAATGAAAAGTTTTAAGCAAACAAATGCTGCTAGAACGGCTGCCAAATTATTCATATAATTCAGGGATTCTCAGGCAGCAGATGGCATTTAAGAGGATATGAAGATTTGAATTTCACACTTTTAAAATGTATCAGTTACCGTATTGGCCCGAATGTAAGACTGTGTTTTTTGCATTGAAATAAGACTGAAAAAGAGGGAGTCATCATATATTCGCGGTCTAGATATTATACCCATTCACGACCCTAGATGGCGCCAGATATCATTGAAGCGATGTTCTGTCATGACAGATCTCAGCTACTCTCCCCATTCACGACGCTAGATGGCGCCAGATATAATTGAAGCGATGTTCTGTCATTACAGATCTCAGCTACTCTCAAGTTTAACCAGTTTGCGTTATTATATTGCAATGTTTTTCCTTATTCAGATTTGTTTCAAGACTACAATTAGTTAGACTTCACTTTGATGGTTAATGCAGTTATTGCAATTTTGTTGTTTTATCACAATAGATTGATTTATTTACATTTCAAAAACCAGAAGCCATTCATTTACGAATGTGATTGCACTTTAGTTTACATATTTAAATGTTCAGATATAAAGATTTGAATGAGGCAAAATAACATGCTTTTCTCGCAAATTTATTGTTATAATAATTTGTTTCGGATGTACAGTAATTATTTTCTGTAAAAAAATTAATTTAGTGTTCAAAAAGTCTTTTCCAAACTTGAGTCTTGAAAAAGAGGGGGTCGTCTTATAATCAGGGCGGTCTTATATCCGGGCCAATACGGTATTCTTTTCCCACCCTCAAAGTTGGAAAAAATACAATTTAACCAACTTAGAAAGTTTGTCATTAGCCAATTGTTATTTAAGGTTGCATGCGTTGAACAGGTGGTGTTTGGGCATTTTTTATTTTATAATGCGCAGAAAACATGTTGTGAGAATAAACATCTATTCTGTTTGCCCTTCTGGAATGACGCATAATGTGCAGGCTTGTAGCTAAGGTCATAAAAAGCAGTCAACTTTGAAAATATATCTGCAAGCAACTTGCTCTCATTTTGCGCTTGCTACTGCATCCGGCAACACCGCTGATGTTCCCGACAGTGGCATGCATTACGTGCAACGTCGTTGCTAATGCTTCCGACGTGGCCCTGAGCCTCGCCTTTGTTTTCTGCCTCCAACAAATAAATGATTGACATGTGGTGACACCTCTATTCCCTGGAGTCACGCATCGACCAGACAAACACAAGGGCTCTAATGCCTCGTAAGTGGTTGGACTGCAGCGTGCAGGCCTCAGCTACAGAGGTCAACTGTCTGAAAGTACACTAAACTAAACGCACACAGGATGCAGTGGAGTGATTTCAAATCCACTTCTAATCTCTAAATGTTATGGATGATCCATTCCATGCCACACGGATAGCGTTTGTGTTTGCTGTCGGACTTGTGATGTTTGGATCTCTCCGTTATCCTTTGACTCCCCTTCACACACTCACGCATTCACTCATCCATTAGCAGCACAGCACCACACGCCTGTTTTGTCACTTTGTGCTTTATAGCAAATTACCCCCAGGCATACTGCACTCTGAAGCCAAATGAGGAGGCAGTTACTCTCTGTTGATTTTATGGCTGGTTTTATTGTAGTGTGAATCTTTGTACCTGTGTGATTGACATCATTTTTTACTCATTTCCAAGCAGTCTGACTTTATTGGCTTTGACTTATTGCTTGCTTTGATTAGAACAGTTTTTGTTTTTACTACTTCTGGCAAGTGCAATTCGTGTTAGCTGAAATGTGAGAGCGGGTTAGCTCATCGAGGACCTGAATTTTCTTGTTGCATTGTACTTGCATGAAGACTAAGTAATAGAGGGAGCTGCAGAGTAAAAAGGTGTAAGGGTAGTTATTAAGGGTGTAATGGCACATGTATTTGTACTGAACCGTTTCGGTACTTGGTGCTCGGTTCGGAACGGTGGCGTACCGAACGGGTTTCTGACGTAATGTAACCCTTACTTTTCGAGGCTGTGAGTCGATCGGGTTACAGTTTCTTTTGTAGATTATATTTACTCCGTCTTCTCTACTATAATGAGGACCAACACGGTAGGACAGTATAACCCAGAAAAGTCAACGGCGCGACAACATGGCCGCCACAAGAACGTAGTGAAACGCGGGCGTTAAAGGCAATCAGCTAATGCACACCAGTCGCAGTGCGGCCGCGTGTTAGACACGTCCCAGAAGCAGCTCAACATGACGCACGCGAAAAGAACGACAAACTCCTGAACTTTTTCCCCCATCGAAGAAATCAAAATCGCGGCTATAGGAATACTTCGGCTACAGAAAAGTTACAGACGATCGTGGCTAAGAGGAGGAGGGCCAACCGACATGTAAAACATGATAGCGGAGGGTGGCTGCCGAGGAGGCAATACCTCCAGTATGATTTCGCATTTATACAAAATTAGACAATAGATGGATGGAAACACTGTCATGAACATTTCTCACCGGCTACGAGAGTTAACCCAAGCGTGTTTAGTGTGTCTAGCAGTGGAAACAAACGTTTTTTTTTCTCTCTGGCAACTGTCTGTGTTGAGAAAGAGAGTGTGTGTACAATGTAAACAAGATACGAGTCATACACACATGCTTTTTATGGAAAATAATTCAATTATTTTTGTTCTGATGGTAATAGTGTTGCGCTGTGGCTCACCTAAAGGACTGCATTTAGTTAAATTTTATTTAAAGAATTTTTATTTATTTATTTTAACTTTACATTATACTTATGTTACAATTTGCTAATATGTTTTGAAAAATAAAATTCTGTTCAACGGATTTTTTTTTTAACCCAGATATTTTAAACTAATACATTATGGAGCTGTAATTGAAACAACGTGATATCGTGAAACCGTAATATTTTGGCTTAAAGAGCATATGACACGAGAAAAAAAGTCTTAAATGGCATTATTATGTGAATTAGAATCATATTTTGAGACGATTCGACTATATACAACAATTTAGCAAAGCACAGATGACGAGAAATTAGTCTTTTAATCTGCCGGTTAGCCACGCCTACCATTATAGGGCTTTAGCGTCCCCAACAGGTGGATGACGTCAGCGGTAGACTGGGCTCATCGGTTTTACTATTCAGCCCATTGAGGGGGAATTATTCAGAACGAGGAAAACGCGACGAAGAGAGCCGCAAAATGCAATTGTTTCAGTCTCTCTATTCCAATATTTTTACAGGATATTCTTTTTATCCAAGTATTTTTCCCCAATAGCTATATAAATGACTTGAGAAGGACCAGTCAGCCCGTCGAGGGGGAACTATTCACAACGAGGAAAACGCGACGAAGAGAGCGGCAAAATGTCATTGTTTCTGTCTCTTTACTTCAATATTTTTACAGGATATTCTTTTTATCCAAGTATTTTCCCCAATAGCTATATAAATGGCTTGAGAAGGACCAGTCAGCCCGTCGAGGGGGAACTATTCACAACGAGGAAAACGCGACAAAGAGAGCAGCAAAATGTCATTGTTTCTGTCTCTTTACTTCAATATTTTTACAGGATATTCTTTTTATCCAAGTATTTTCCCCAATTGCTAAATAAATGGCATGGTCATGACAAATAACAGTCTTGTGCTGAATGGAATATGAAATAATAAAAATGCATTTATTCAGGACGACATGGCAAAATTACTCCATAATGGTCAAAACTGTCGACTTCACCTTTACTGTCGCACCTCCCGAACGATATTTTATGACACCTAAATCGGACATATGTCATTTCCCTTCCCCGGCTTCGGAGAATGTAAACAAACCAGAAGGCGTGACAGCTAGCCGACATGCTAACCCGAACCGAGTGATGTTTCAAAGTCTTCAAAGCGGAAAATCACACACAACTATCCTGGATTATTTGACATGACGACCCGGTTGTTGATTGTCTTCGCGGATCGGCAAACCGCCCGGCGGAGAGCAATTTACAGTTCGTTCCCCGGAGGAGGGTGGCTGGAGTTGTTGTGCAGCTAACGTGCTGCTGCTAATGAGCATTAGGAGAGCTTATTACATGCCTATCAATGATCAAACGTAAGTAGTCCTTTATTTAAAGAAAGTTTAAGTAAGTCCAATGGTCCCACAGTAAATATCCACGGTGAATGGGAACCTTTTGAAACTCCAAAAAGGCGCATACGCCTCTCCCTCATACAGAATGATTTTTCTGCAGCCGTTTGGCTGGCGTGATGCGAAAAATAAACGCATTAATCCGCAAAATCAGCTGAATCCTTCGTCCTCATACACAACAGTACACTGTAGCGTGAAGAGGACGTCTTCTACCGTACATGTCACAGCGCCCTCCTCCTCAATGCAAGACCGAAGCCGGAAGTCACTCATTTTCATGGCGCGGGATTCAAAAAACTAAATAAAAATAGCGATCGCTTCCACACACATCCAAGCGGCCCATATCATTCAGGGGCGTAAAATACCGCGTGTATTATGAAATAAACATGCTTTTTTGTGTCACAGGCACTTTATTAAGGTTATCATGCAGTCAGAATCTCATACCGGCATATGCCTACTTGCCACCCCATAAATATTTTTAGATCCGCCCCTGATCTCTGGGTGTACTCCTATTTTCTCCCACATCCTAAAACGTGCATTGTAGCCTGACTGAACACTCAAAATTGTCCCTGCGACTGGCTGGCTACCGATTCAAATTATACCCCCTTCCCCATTGCTCATAGTAAGATGGGATAGGCTCCAGTACCCCAGTAAGTAGCTAAGATAAGCAGCTCCGAAGATGAATGAATTAATATTTGTGCTGCAGTCT
Source organism: Corythoichthys intestinalis (assembly GCF_030265065.1). NCBI lineage: Eukaryota > Metazoa > Chordata > Actinopteri > Syngnathiformes > Syngnathidae > Corythoichthys > Corythoichthys intestinalis. The sequence continues at coordinate 15,413,916 of NC_080402.1, forward strand.
ACTAGCGTGGCTCTACTTGCGCTAAAATGGCACTGTACGGCATAATTTTCAGTCAAAAATGCCAGACAGACATGCTTGTTTGGCCTTGGCTGGGTTTTGTGCTGTACTGAGTGTCATTTTAGAATAGTTAATTTTTTATGCTTTCTTGAAAATGTAGACTTACTACTCAAAAGCTTTAAACTTTGTTCTGTGAGTGTACAGATATGACAGAATTTAACAGCTAATTGGGCATGAACATTCATTCACTTCACAAATCTGAATAAGATCCTCGAAGGCCATGGAAATACTATCCAAGCATGTCAGCGTTTCAGTATAATTTGCTTTAATTTAATTTTGCCTGGTGGCCAATCCCATGCGTAATCCTCTACCTTGCCGTGAGTCAGATGGGATCGACTCCAGTGATGACAAGCGCTATAGAAAATGGATGGATGGATAAATTGCTTACAAACATAGATCTGCACGCACAGCAAATTACATTCCCATTCTAGTGTGTAACTCTGAATTATATAATTGGTATCATTTGTTTTCGCTGGATAAACACACTAATATGGATATGCATTAATGCCCTTAGCTGTTTAAGTTTTATTGTCACGCACATAGCAGCATTACATACTTATAGAATATAGCCTAGTCCTGATATAACACATCCTACAAATCCAACTGACATGCAGCACTCAAAATGCTATTATCCCATAGCAGTGTGTGTATTTAGACAGTTTAATTTCTTTCATTCATTCGTTTTTTTCATTAAATCTACAATAGATCAAGCTATTCATTTTCTATAACATCTCTGTGCTTGGGACAGCTGGAATCCGAATTGACTTTAGGCGCAAAGTAGAATATAACCTGGATTTTTTGCTAGATAATCTCTGGATGCTACGGAGCCCACAATCACATTCGCATCAGCAGTGTTGTTTTTGGCAGCCCTTTTTGTCCATTTTTGTCTTAGTCCTAGTATTTTGGACGAAAATTCATATTAGTCTTAGTCATAGTTTAGTCATCTAGTTTTACTTAGGGGTGCACGATATCCATTTTTTGAAACCGATATCGATAACTTCCTGCTCCTCAAAGCCGATACCGATACGATAACCGATAATATATATATAATTTTTAAATGTATATTCACATGGGTTTTTGAACACGTGTAGGCCAAAAATACGACTAGTGGATTCAGCAGAGACTTGCCTTTGACCTAACCAGAATTTTCATGATGACATGAACATTATTATAATGAAAAAAACAAAGACAAAAACAGTTTTGACTTCAAATAGAGTGCCCATATTTATTTTTTCAAATAAATAAAATTTGAGTCAATCACCATCAATTTGTCAATATTATTGATGATGTGTCTCCCTGAACAATGAGCGCTGAACTAAAACAAATATAAACCAAACAGGTATTGTGCTTTGTCAGCAGATTAAACACTTGGTGCAAGAGGAGAGGAGAAGAGACTTTTGTGGTCTTGGTCCATGAAACAACTCAAACGCACACATCCCAATCCACCGACACCGTGCCAAAATTGATATCGATAGGCCCGATAATATATAATGTTATTGGATTTATTGGGATGACGTCATAATTCCTATTATCGAACCGATAATTGTCGTGCACCTCTAGTTTTACTCGATGAAATCGCATAAAAATTTTGTCTAGTTTTAGTCAAGAGTTACTCAATATTTTTTCGTCTGTAAACTTCTAAAGTTTTAGTCCAGAAATCACAGAAGCCCAGAGCTGCCAGTGTTAGTGAAACATTTCTACAAGGGCTTTCTTGTTTTAATGTATTGCTAGCTCGTTTCAACCTATTGCTAACCTCGTTTTACCTATTATCATCTTGTTTAAATGTATTGATAACCTCGTTTTAACGTAGTGCCAACCTCGTTTCAATGTATTGTCAAACTTGTTTCAACCACTAGCTAGTGGCCAAGGCTACATGCTAAAAATTCTGAAATTCTAAATTCTGTGCTTTATGAAGAGTGACAAAAGCAGAATTTAACACAGACGAAATCATTCGGCCCATCAGACTGAAGTATTACCGAAACAAAATGGTGACGTCACATACCATAATGATCCGCAACGGATCGCCGCATACATTTCTTCAACACAACGTGGCCGTGTCAATTTAAAAAAATAGGTTCATATACTATATATATGTATATATATTTCTGTCTCCATCCATGTACCATGATCATCCATGATTTTACAAGTTGATTTTGGGGAAAAAAAGTGTGCGTTATATTTGGGAAATTACGTTACATTAAATTAGTTTAATGTTGTGAATCAACCGTTAAAGTTGTTAAAATTGCTCCCGTTACGACATAATTTCCCCTCTGTCTACTTTCGACATGTGAAAAATTTAAAACTGTTTCACCATTTAAAGATTCAAGTCAAGATTTAGGATTATTTTAGATAAAATGTTAATTAGGTTCGCTCGGACGGTTCGCTACAACAGCCTTCCAGAGAATTCTACTTCTTTAAGATGGCGGCTGTGTTTACTAACGAGTCAGTCATTTAGCATGTAGCTTTCTATACATGTGCTGCTAACACCGGCGAGTCTGTCATTTCACATCTAGTTCTTAATACATGTGATTGTTACCGTAGCATTAAGTGGGCGTATTTTGTAGCGGCTGTCGGCCGCAGTCAGGTATTATTATTATTATTTTTTAATCTAGCGGCATGAGTTGAGCCAGAGCCGTGAGTTAGCATGATGGTTGCTCTCGGTCCGTTCCTCATTACGTCCCGAAAATAGCGCTAGTGACTGTGTTTTAGTTCCGCTTTACCTGGCAAATTTCAATAATCGGAATTTGGATGTTTGTGAATTATTCTTGAATCTTCCATGGCCAAATCGCGAATAATCTAATCAGAAATTTTGCACACTTTTAGTATCCAAACAAGCAAAATGGAGTGAAGCCTAGCTTGAAACACATCCTAAACTCCTTTGAGGAGAGTGAGGGAGAAGCGCAGCACATCTCACATGAGTGACACGACCCAAACCCTGCTACGATGCAAGCTCACGTACTCCACATTAGAGCTGAAACTAAAACTCGAGCAACTCGAGTAACTCGAGTTTAAAAACTGATCCGGGTAATTTTATTCACCTCGAGGAATCGTTTAATTTTGCCAGCTCTAAGCATCACGTTTTGCCCAGACTACTTTTAATGCGGTACAACGCGCTGACATCACGTGCTACGCCGACGTTGCTAAAAACTACGCCCGTATGATGCTAGTGTGATAGCAGGTAGTGTCCGATGCGTCTCATAGATATCGCATGCATTTAGGACTACCAGTAGATGCGAAATAACAGACTCGGCCGCGTCTGGGCAGCGTTACTAAACAGCCGCCATCTTTAAGCAGTAGACTTCTCATCGCTAATAAATATAACGTTACTGTCACTCGCTCACGTAACGTTAGCCCTTCGGAGGGCTAGGTTTCTATTGATTATGACCACTGTCAATGCGTGGCTAACGTGTCTTACATACAGGCTTCATTTAATCTGTAAAATAACAGCGCTGTAGAGTGATGAGGGTGTAAAATTAAAACATACTAAAGCTAACTGTCAGTTTTAGCTCAGTAGTCATTGCTGAATAAAACACCAAGTAGCACTGGTCCCTAATGTGCTCCAATACAGCAGGTATCATACATTTATTCTGAACACTGCAAAAACTCAAAATCCTATCAGTACTTACAGTTTAGACTAACTTAAAATTTAACTAGAACTTAAAAACAGCTTGACACAAATGGAAATTAAATTGAAACACGTGGGAAAAACACGTAGCTTTCAAGTGAAGTGTGTTATCAAGCGTAATTACATTTTTAGGTAAGAAATGTTTTTTTTTAATAAGATCTAGAAGTTTTTTGAGTGAAAGCAGTGAATTTTTTTTTCTAGTCACATCTTAAATGCAATTGTTGGCTGTTTTCAACAATGTACATTGAAAATAAAGACAATGATTGACTGAAAATGGTTCAATATTGGATTAAATGTCTTTTTTTCCTCATGTATATTTATAATTGCTCTTTACCTAAAAAAAAAAATGTTTTATCCGATTACTCGATTAATCGATAGAATTATCAGTCGATTATTCGATTACTAAAATATTCGATAGCTGCAGCCCTACTCCATGTACAGTATGAAAAACGTAACGCTGACTCACGCATTGCGAACACGACAAAAATTATGTTGCATTGTCGTGTCATCAGACGGAAACTAGCATTTGTCTTGTTATGTTCTAGTCTTCCAAACCACAGTTTTAGCTCGTCATCGTCACGTCATCGTCATGAAAAAAATATGTTTGCCGATGAAATAGTTTCCCTCTCGTCATTGTTGACGAAAACAACACTGCATATCTGATGATACTGTGATTTAACTGTGTTGATATGGAAAGTGGTTGGCAAATTTTGACATATTTTGTCAACTGATGGTAGTGTAAGCATAATGCAACAATATGTTTGGGTGTGATCACCCTCGCACATGCATCCTTTGCCTTGTGTAATTATTTCACTCGGGGTCCACTCACACACACTTTCATTTAGATTGCTACTCCTTCAAGTAGGCCGGCCGGTGGCCCGGGGCTGCGTCCTGGTTGCAGGAAGGGAACGCTGTGCTGTGAACAGGGGGCCTGGGTGTGTGGCTTTGTCAAGGCCCATCAGTGTCCTTGCTCTACTTACTCTGCACCAACACTTAAGGATGTGTGCATGTATGCGTGCGTGAGGTTGAGGGAGCATGAGAGAGAAAGAGAGAGAGCAAAATGGGGAATGCAAGCAAAAGAACATGCTGCCATAAGGCTTTTTGGCTGAGATGAGACATTTATGTGCACTCCAATTCTTAATGTGTGTCCAGTATGTGCGCGTGTGATAACACTGGAGAGGGTCTCATTCGAGAGAGTCTTTTTATGTACTGTTATTACTCTGTAGGGGTGAGTATGTGTGTGTCATTGTGGTCCTAAGGCCTTTAATGCAGTTGGGTTGGTTTAGTAGACTTCAGTGGAAAGGCAAGAGTTTGACTTACCTTTTCAGTGGATGTATTGGTTGATGTATGCAGGTGGGTGCATTATACGAATACTATGCACATACCTAGGCTGGCAGGAAATGACACATACACGGTATGGTAGTGCAGTGTTTTTCAACCGGTGTGCCGCGAGAAAATATCACTTTTTTTTTCGGGAGTTGGGCGGAGTTGCAGTAGAAAGGAAGCCATCTTGCTGTCCGTGACAATATGGACCCCAGCACGTCTACTGTACATTATTTGATTAGACTCGTCAAGTGTTGACATACACAAAAGTTCCATTTTGTCCATATGTGACGACCGTCAATCCTCCCCCTGTGTTTTATTCCAACACATTGTCGAAGACAGCAAGGTGGCTGATGGCTAGAAATCTGAGCAGTTCTTGAACGCTGTCCAGCAGTGTCATGGTGCCAAGCAAGCTTAAACGTCATCTCCAAACGAAACAACCGTCGCTTCAAAACAAGTCGATGGACTATTTTGTTCGTCATCGTGAAAAAACAGAAACAGGCAACTTTTTTGAGTAAAAACTACAAAGATAAATGAGAAAGCCCTCAAAGCCAGTTAGCTCGTTGGTGAACTTGTTGCTAAATCCAAAAAAGTCCCACACTGTGGCAGGGACATTAATACAACCTGCGGCAATGCCATTATCAGTGAGATGCTAGACCTTGATGTGGTTAAAGACATTGCTAAAGTCCCTTTGTCTGATAATTTTGAGCTTTTGAAGCATAACTGCAATAAAAAAAATCAAAACAGACAGAGCTGTTGACGAAGATTCCTGCCAGGATATTGGTTTTGTGTTCATCCAAATAGTCTCAGGTTTCACTCTGAGTAAGTTTAAATATTGAGAAATTATTTTATAATTAAACATACTGTTTAGAAAGTAATTTTGGAAGGTTTTTGATTTGTGGTGTGCCGCAAGATTTTTTCCAATGTAAAAACGTTCCGTGACTCAGAAGAGGTTGAAAAAACACTGCGCTAGTGGTGCATTATCACTCTTTGAAATGAGAAAAAATTGATTTCCTTGATTCTGTGAGGTCAAATAGCACAAAATCTGAGGAAGTTGGCTGGTGAGATATACTGTAGATCTGTAATGTGAAGTTTGAACTTGTAGACCATTTACCACCTAGCGGTGTAAAGATTCATTGATCAGGATAGATACATTGATCGAGGGTCCTTGCATCGAATTAAATCGTAGCAGACTTTGTAATATCGGCAAATATCATAAATCCTGTCCAAAGAAGAAATTTGTGATTTACACTATAAGTCAAAACTAGGGGTTTAGCGATACATCAATCCGAATGGATGGACCAATTACTTAAGCAACTATCAATTGAAATGTCTTTTTGATATGCTGTTTTTTTTTAAAAACAAAAGTCTTCAATCAAATGTCTAAAATGTTTCAGTTTCAACAAAATTCTCAAAAACATCCAAATGAATTTGTATTTTTCTATTGCTTTGAGTGAAATGAAATTTATTGTTTAAAATGTATACACAATATCATAATAAATCGATCAGAGGCCCTTGAATCAAATCAAAATCTAATCGTGAAAGACTGTTTTATTGACAAATAACATATCGTGTCCAAAAACTCAAGGGTCAGGTAGATGGATAGCTGGTTGGTGATTTATCTCCTTACTTCCCCCCTGATAACTTGTGTCTATGCACTGACAGGAAAATGCAGATTCGCTGAATTTCATGCCTGAGCCCACCTTTGCTCGTAAAAACACATAAAATGTAAACTTTAAGATCTCATCATGTAAATCATTATGATTTAAATTGAATACATGTTGTGGATATAGCTTTACTCAAGGATGGTTGAACTTGGAAATCACATGTAATCAGGCCTGGAGTGACTAATCGGGAGCTTCTGGGCGATTCCCGATGGGCCGGCCGGCCAGATGGGCCGGTCCGGGTTTTATAAAAAAAAAAAAAATACACTGTTATAATTTTTTGTTTGGTATTTATGTATGACAGTGTCAGTAAGTATAACTTACATTCTGTTACCGCTGTCCCTGTGGGCCGTCTTTAAAAAAAAAAAAAAAAAAAAGTATATATATATATATATATATATATATATATATATATATATATATATATATATATATATATATATATATACATATATATATATATACTGGACTGTCTCAGGAAATTAGAATACACAATATTCTAATTTTTTGAGACAGTCCTGTGTATATATACAGGACTGTCTCAGGAAATTAGAATACACAATATTCTAATTTCCTGAGACAGTCAGGAAATTAGAATATTGTGTATTCTAATTTCCTGAGACAGTCCAGTATATATATATATATATATATATATATATATATATATATATATATATATATATATATATATATATATATATGTATATGTTAGGGCTGTCAAACGATTAAATTTTTTAATCGAGTTAATTACAGCTTAAAAATTAATTCATCGTAATTAATCGCAATTCAAACCATCTATAAAATATGCCATATTTTTCTGTGAATTATTGTTGGAATGGAAAGATAAGACACAAGATGGATATATACATTCAAAATACAGTACATAGGGACTATTTGTTTATTATAAAAATACATCAACAAGATGGCATTAACATTATTAACATTCTGTTAAAGCGATCCATGGATAGAAAGACTTGTAGTTCTTAAAAGAAAAATGTTAGTACAAGTTATAGAAATTTTGTATTAAAACCCCTCTTAATGTTTTCGTTTTAATAAAATTTGTAAAATTTTCAATCAAAAAATAAACTAGTAGCCCGCCATTGTTGATATCAATAATTACACAATGCTCATGGGTGCTGAAGCCTATAAAATCAGTCGCACCCAAGCGCCAGCAGAGGGCGGCAAAACTCCATAAAACACAATTAACAAGCAGTTCACTGTACTGTCATTTAAATCTGTCTGAGCGGGGGGAGTGCATTAATTGCGTCAAATATTGTAACGTGATCAATTGAAAAAAATTAATTAACGCCCGTTAACGCAATAATTTTGACAGCCCTAATATATATATATATATATATATATATATATATATATATAAATATATATATATTTTTTTCCCAGACGCATCCTCACGTGTGCAGACGAACGAAATATACAGCATGCAGCTTCACCCCCTAATTGTAGTCTGTATTGAGCCAAATTAGATGCTATCTCGGTGCTCGGATGGATCAAAAGAGCAAGGGTGGCGCTGAAAAAATAAGGATTAAAACGAGAAAAGCACTCGTGAAAGAATCAGCAAAATGAGCAAAAATAGCTAATTTTTTTCATGCAACGACCTCGCTGCCTCAAACTACAGAGGATTACAACGAAAGTGGTAAGGTCAGATGGCGAATAAAATGCAACTTGCACCGTGTGATACGACAATATGTAATTGTGGAAACTTTGGCTTCTTGTAGCACCTCACAAGGGATATGTAGCAGCAAGCATTAGCCATAATGAACACACCACAGATGCAGAGCTGGAAGGTAGGATTGCCATGTTGTTCAGTGAGTGAAAATTAGAATTAATATAATCAATTACGTGGCGTTTTTAAAGTGCCATAAAGCTGACTTGAATTGATCAGAATACATTGTTGTTATGTTCAAAATTGACTATTTCTTTAATATGTGATTTAATGTCAGTGGCAGACACAGGGGGAAGTGGTGAGGATGGGATTGCTGCCATTAATGCTGTCAGTGTTGAAAATATAGGTGAGGCGTTGTAACAGTGTGAACAAGCAAGCTTCAATTCTAATATGGTTACATTTATTCCCAAATGATAATAGTGGCTCATTCATTTATCAAAAGTTAGATTGCAATCAAACTACACATTTGAAAGTGATAAATGTTGGATGCAATTGACCTGCATATTTTACATATGCATACACATTTATATTACATATTATACACATTTTATACACACAGAATTACAGTACACGGCTTTAGAGAACACCGAACTTAACACGTGTATGTATAATGACATTATTTTAAATGAGTGGGCCGGTCTGAGGCATGAAATTCCAGGGCCGAAAATGAGTCCCACTCCGGCCCTGCATGTAATCTAACCATTAATATTCCCTCAAGGGTTGGAAATACTATGCTTGTGTGTCTGTGTGTTAAGCACACATTCTTGTACTAGTCTGCGAATGCATGCTGGACGTTTGTTAAGGAATGACCTAAATCTGTCTCTCATCATTATCAAACAAGAGGTTGCAGAGAAGCAAAAGTCACAAGTCAGCACACAAAATCTGAGTACAGTAATGACATCTCACTGACACACGTACAATCTAACATGGTTTTAATTATTTTCTCCACATTGTGACGTTAAGCATCTTACTAAGCTCTAATATATACTTCGCCTAAACCCTGTTAAACTGAAAGCAGAACCAAGCCGTTTCAATGCACGCACATACACACGGTTTTATACGATTTTATATCATAAAGTGATACAATTCAGCCTCAGGACCTTGTGTTCAATTCCTCTTGAGCAGCCATCTTCCTGTTGTTCCTCTTCTCTTGCGCATGCATCATGTGTCTTCTTTGCACTGTAACAGTCTGCTGCACATCGCACATTCACCTCCATTCAGCTACATTCAGCCGTGTAGGCCACCACTCCTTTTTGGGGGCTGGGGGAGTTTGTCTCTGCCGCATCATTTATTTAGGATTACTGAAAAGTGGCCTAATGTGTCTCTGTGTGTGTGCGTGCGTGTATGTGTTTGTGATTGCAGCAAGCTGCGTGTGGATAGAAGGATTAGGATTGTTTTGTGGGTCAGTGGTCAGTGTTGCTCCCGGGCTAACTACGGACTTCCGACACACATTCACGCATATTTACTCTTCAAATTTGCAGACGTACACAAAGCCAGCATGTCTCTTTGCTCTCTCTCTCTCTCTTTCGCGCCATCGCTCCCCTCCTTCTCCAGACTGCACTGGGCTGTCACCATAGCAACAGCAGATTGAGAGACTTTGCTGCTCGATTGCTCAATTGTTATCTCGGTTTCTCTCGCGCCCTCCTCTCTGTCTGTCTGTTTTTCTGCTCTCCTCCCATCTGCTGCATTTCACATGTGTGTCCCATCAGCACCGCCGCTGTGTGTCATTCAACATCCATCCAGCGTGCGAGCAAAAACATCATTATTATGCACAGAAGGAGAGGGTGCCGCTCTTCACTCTGCAAGGCTCACCTCCATCTCTGCTTCCTCGCAGGCTCTCCCTACGCGGCTGGCGGTGTGACGACCCAACTCTTCCTTCTCGGCATGGCGGTGTCATTGTGGTTCTTGGGCGTGTGCTTGCTCACTTTGGCTTATGTCAACCCTTCCAGCCAAGGTAAGCCTTACCAGCCACCATGTGGAGATGTTGCGACCTGGGAAACGAGAAATAAAAATACCCCCGACGTTTCTGTCAAAGGTTGTAAATCATCATGACAAGCCAAGTTCCCGAAATCAAGAAGCCAAAGTTTTTTTGAGAGACAGTGACCTAAATAAATACAAGACTGAACACATTTGAAGTGTGGCCAAAAGGGAGTATTTTCAAGCTGCCTGTAGCTGTTCCTTAATAAAGCATCAGTCATTCAGCACCATGGAGAGTTACGACACACCACCAGCATACTGATCACACCGCCGTCGTGTGCTGGTTTTAATCCTTGTTCGGCGATGACCGTTTCGTGTGTACACGCCACTTTGCTGATATTAACAGCAGATTTAGGTAATGCTAATGGGATTTTCTCCTCTAAACGAGGTTTGAATGGCCTGTTTGCATGTAATGAGGTCAGAAACTGAAAATCTCCCTGTTAGTGTTCAGATTTTCTTTTCTGCTATCAAGATCGCAGACATTTTTACTTTAACTATGATTCAGGTATATAGAGAACAGGGATTTTTTTAATTAATCGAAGGCAAGCGTCTGGTGGCCGGGCCTGTCCCCATGGGGCCCGGCCGGGCACAGCCCGAAAAGGCAACATGGGTTCCCCTTCCCATGGGCTCACCACCTGTGGGAGGGGCCAAAGGGGTCGGGTGCGTAGAGAGTTGGGCGGCAGCCGAAGGCGGGGGCCTTGGCGGTCCAACCCCCAGCTGCAGAAGCTAACTCTTGGGACATGGAATGTCACCTCTCTGGCAGGGAAGGAGCCTGAGCTGGTGGGTGAGGCAGAGAAGTTCCGACTAGATATAGTCGGACTCTCCTCCACACACAGCTTGGGTTCTGGTACCACTCCTCTCGAGAGGGGTTGGACTCTCTTCCATTCTGGAGTTGCCCACGGTGAGAGGCGCCGAGTAGGTGTGGGCATACTTATTGCCCCCCGGCTTGGTGCCTGTACGTTGGGGTTTACCCCCGTAGACGAGAGGGTAGCCTCCCTCCGCCTTCGGGTGGGGGGACGGGCTCTGACTGTTGTTTGCGCTTATGCACCGAACAGCAGCTCAGAATACCCACCCTTTTTGGAGTCCTTGGAGGGTGTGCTGGAAAGCGCCCCCTCTGGGGACTCCCTCGTTCTACTGGGGGACTTCAACGCTCACGTGGGCAATGACAGTGAGACCTGGAGGGGCGTGATTGGGAGGAACGGCCCCCCCGATCAGAACCCGAGTGGTGTTCTGTTATTGGACTTCTGTGCTCGTCACGGTTTGTCCATAACGAACACATGTTCAAACATAGGGGTGTCCACATGTGCACTTGGCACCAGGACACCCGAGGCCGCAGTTCAATGATCGACTTTGTAATCGTGTCATCGGACTTGCGGCCACATGTTTTGGACACTCGGGTGAAGAGAGGGGCGGAGCTGTCAACTGATCACCACCTGGTGGTGTGTTGGCTCCGATGGTGGGGGAAGTTGCTGGCCAGACCTGGCAGGCCCAAACGTATTGTGAGGGTCTGCTGGGAATGTCTGGCAGAATCCCCTGTCAGAAAGAGTTTCAACACCCACCTCCGGCAGAACTTCTCCCTTGTCCCGGGGGAGGTGAGGGACATTGAGTCCGAGTGGGCCATGTTCCGCACCTCCATTGTTGAGGCGGCCGATTGGAGCTGTGGCCGTAAGGTGGTTGGTGCCTGTCGTGGCGGCAATCCCCGAACCCGCTGGTGAACACCAGCGGTAAGGGATGCCGTCAAGCTGAAGAAGGAGGCCTATCAGGCCTTTTTGGCCTGTGGGACTCCGGAGGCAGCTGACAGGTACCGGCTGGCCAAGCGGACTGCGGCTTCGGCGGTCGCCGAGGCAAAAACTCGGACATGGGAGGAGTTCGGCGAGGCCATGGAAAACGACTTCCGGACAGCTTCGAGGAAATTCTGGTCCACCATCCGGCATCTGAGGAGAGGAAAGCAGTGCACCATTAACACTGTGTATAGTGAAGATGGTGTACTTCTGACCTCGACTCGGGACGTCGTGAGTAGGTGGGGAGAATACTTCGAAGCCCTCCTCAATTCCACCGACACGCCTTCCTTTGAGGGAGCAGAGTCTGGGGACTCTGAGGTGGGCTCTTCGATCTCTGGGGTTGAAGTCACTGAGGCGGTTGGTAAGCTCCTCGGTGGCAAGGCCCCAGGGGTAGATGAGATCCGCCCGGAGTTCCTAAAGGCTCTGGATGTTGTGGGGCTGTCATGGCTGACACGCCTCTACAACATTGCGTGGACATCGGGGACAGTGCCTCTGGATTGGCAGACCTGGGTGGTGGTCCCCCTTTTTAAAAAGGGGGACAGGAGGGTGTGTTCCAATTATAGAGGGATCACACTCCTCAGCCTCCCCTGTAAAGTCTATTCAGGGGTGCTGGAGAGGAGGGTCCGTCGGGAAGTCGAATCTTGAATTCAGGAGGAGCAGTGTGGTTTTCGTCCCGGCCGTGGAACAGTGGACCAGCTCTACACCCTCGGCAGGGTCCTCGAGGGTGCATGGGAGTTCGCCCAACCAGTCCACATGTGTTTTGTGGATTTGGAGAAGGCGTTCGACCGTGTGCCTAGGGAAGTCCTGTGGAGGGTGCTCCGGGAGTACGGGGTACCGAGCCCCCTGGTAAGGGCTGTTCGGTCCCTGTACGACCGGTGCCAGAGTCTGGTTCGCATTGCCGGCAGTAAGTCGAATTCGTTCCCAGTGAGGATTGGACTCCGCCAAGGCTGCCCTTTGTCACCGATTCTGTTCATAATTTTTATGGAGGGAATTTCTAGGCGCAGCCGAAGCGTTGAGGGTGTCCGGTTTGGTGGCCTCAGCATACCATCTCTGCTTTTTGCAGATGATGTGGTGCTGTTGGCTTCATCAAGCCGTGACCTCCAACTCTCACTGGGGCAGTTCGCGGCCGAGTGTGAAGCGGTTGGGATGAAGATCAGCACCTCCAAATCCGAGACCATGGTCCTCAGCCGGAAAAGGGTGGAGTGCCCTCTCCGGGTCGGGGATGAGATCCTGCCCCAAGTGGAGGAGTTCAAGTATCTTGGGGTCTTGTTCACGAGTGAGGGTAGGAGGGAGCGGGAGATTGACAGGCGGATCGGTGCAGCGTCTGCAGTGATGCGGACTCTGCACCGGTCCGTTGTGGTGAAGAAGGAGCTGAGCCAAAAGGCGAAGCTCTCGATTTACCGGTCGATCTACGTTCCTACCCTCACCTATGGTCACGAGCTGTGGGTCGTGACCGAAAGAACAAGATCCCGGATACAAGCGGCCGAAATGAGTTTCCTCCACAGGGTGTCCGGGCTCTCCCTTAGAGATAGGGTGAGAAGCTCGGTCATCCGGGAGGGGCTTGGTGTTGAGCCGCTACTCCTCCGCGTTGAGAGGAGCCAGTTGAGGTGGCTCGGGCATTTGGTTCGGATGCCTCCTGGACGCCTCCCTGGAGAGGTGTTCCGGGCATGTCCCACCGGCAGGAGGCCCCGGGGTCGACTCAGGACACGCTGGAGAGACTATGTCGCTCGGCTGGCCTGGGAACGCCTTGGAATCCCGCCGCAGGAGCTGGCTGAAGTGGCTGGGGAGAGGGAAGTCTGGGCTTCCCTGCTAAAGCTGCTGCCCCCGCGACCCGACCCCGGACTAAGCGGAAGATAATGGATGGATGGATTTTTTTAATGCATTAATTTTAGAGCTGAAACGAATACTCGAGCAACTCGAGTTTAAAAACTGATCCGAGTAATTTTATTCACCTCGAGGAATCATTGAATTTTGCCAGCTCTAAGCATCACGTTTTGCCCGGACTACTTTTAATGCGGGACAACGCGCTGACGTCACGTGCGTAGAGGAAGAAGCAATAAAACAAAAACAAAACAAAAAACCTTATTACAGCCGACAGCCGCTACAAACTACGCCGACGTTGCTAAAAACTACACCCGCATGATGCTAGTGTGGTAGCAGTTCGTGTCCGATGCGTCTCATAGATATCGCATGCATTTAGAACTAGATGCGAAATGACAGACTCGGCCGCGTCTGGGCAGCTTTAGTAAACAGCCGCCATCTTTAAGCAGTAGACCTCTCAAGCGCTAATAAATATAACGTTACTGTCACTCGCACACTTAACGTTAGCACTTCGGAGGGCTAGGTTTCTATTTATTATGACCACTGTCAATGCGTGACTAACGTGTCTTACATACAGGCTTTATTTAATCTGTAAAAACACAGCACTGTAGAGTGATGAGGGTGTAAAATTAAAACATAATAAAGCTAACTGTTAGCTTTAGCTCAGTAGTCATTGCTGAATAAAACACCAAGTAGCACTGGTCCTTAATGTACAGCAGGTATCATACATTTATTTTGAACACTGCAAAAACTCAAAATCCTATCAGTACTTACAGTTTAGACTAACTTAAAACTTAACCAGAACTTAAAAATAGCTTGACAAAAGAAATTCAATTGAAACACGTGGGAAAAGAAATATGTTTTTTTAAATAAGATCTAGAAGTTTTTTGAGTGAAAGCAGTGAATTTTTTTTGTAGTCTCATCTGAGATGCAATTGTTGGCTGTTTTCAACAATGTACAACGAAAATAAAGACATCAATTGCTTGAAAATGGTTCAATATTGGATTAAATGTCTTTTTTTCTCATGTATATTTATAATTGCTCTTTACCTAAAAAAAAGTTTTTTCCGATTACTCGATTAATCGATAGAATTTTCAGTCGATTACTCGATTAATAAAATATTCGATAGCTGCAGCCCTATTTAATTTTTCTAAATTGTTTTCTGTTTGTTCTAAAATGTATAGGAATTTAAGTGATGGACAAAATACCGTGAACGCCCAATAGAACTTTACAAGAAGACAAAATCTGGCCTCTTACTGGCTACCAGAGAGAATGTTGACGGTTTTATTTTCATGCAACAATGGGCACTTCCACATTCCCTGTTGTTGTTCCTGAATGGTTGAATGCCCCTTTCCCCAGGAGATGGATGGGTCATCATAGGCTGTATAAAAGGCCACAAGTCTCAATGGAATACCCAGTTTTGTCTATTTTCTGCTCTGCGTATAGCTGGCGACCAGTCAAGGCCGAGGTGTAACCTAACTCCAGCTCACCCTTGACCCTAATGAGGATACTGAAGTGGACCTTTTGCTTTTTAAAGGAACAAGCAACTAAAACGAAGATTTGAAAGGCGATATTTTGTGTTTCATTTAACAACACATTCAGTGCTGGCCAAAAGTATTGGCACCGCTGGAATTCGGTCAGATAATGCTCAATTTCTCCCAGCAAATGATTGCAATTACAAATGCTTTGGTAGTAATACCTCTATCTATTTTGCTTGCAATGAAAAAACACAAAATAGAATGAAAAAAAATTAAATCGGTATCATTTTACACAAAACTAAAAAAATGGGCCGGTCAAAAGTATTGGCACCCTCAGCCTAATACTTGGTAGCACAACCTTTAGACAAAATAACTGCAAACAACCGCTTCCGGTATCCATCAATGAGTTTCTTTCAATGCTCTGCTGGAATTTTAGACCATTCTTCTTTGGCCAACTGCTCCAGGTCTCTGAGGTTTGGAGGGGGGCTTCTCCATTTGCTGGCCACTTTAAAAGTCTCCTCTGCTTTCTCTCAAACCGTTTTCTAGTGCTTTTTGAAGTGTGTTTTGGGTCATTGTCCTGCTGGAAGACCCATGATCTCTGAGGGAGACCCGGCTTTCTCACACTAGGCCCTGTATCATGCAACAAAATTTGTTGGTAGTCATTTCAGTTAATAATGCCATGCACACGGTCAAGCAGTCCAGTGCCAGAGGCAGCAAAGCAACCCCAAAACATCAGGGAACCTCTGCCATGTTTGACTGTGGGGACTGTGTTCTTTTTTTGGAAGGCCTTGTTTTTTCCCTGTAAACTCTATGTTGATACCTTTTCCCAAAAAGCTCTACTTTTGTCTTATCTGACCAGAGAACATTCTTCCAAAACGGTTTTGGCTTTCTCAGTTAAGTTTTGGCAAACTCCAGCCTGGTTTTTTTATGTCTCTGGGTGAGAAGGGGGGTCTTCCTGGGTATCCTACCATAGAGCCCCTTATATTCAGACGCCGAAGAATAGTACGGGTTGACACTGTAGTACCTTCGGACTGCAGGACAGCTTGAACTTGTTTGGATGTTAGTCGAGGTTCTTTATCCGTCATCCACACAATCTTTCGTTGAAATCTCTCGACAATTTTTCTTTTCCGTCCACATCTAGTGAGGTTAGCCAGAGTGCCATGGGCTTTACACTTATTGATGACACCGCACACGGTAGCCACAGGAACATTCAGGTCTTTGGAGATGGACTTGTAGCCTTGAGATTGCCCATGCTTCCTCACAATTTTGCTTTCCCAAGTCCTCAGACAGTTCTTTGGTCTTCTTTCTTTTCTCCATGCTCAATGTGGTACACATAAGGACACAGTAAAGAGGTTGAGTGAACTTTAATCCATTTTAATTGGCTGCAAGTGTGATTTTGTTATTGTCACCACCTATTATGTGCCACGGCTAAGTAACAGGTGCTGTTAATTACACAAATTAGAGAAGCATTACATGATTTTTCAAAGGGTGCCAATACTTTTGTATGGACCATTTTTGGAGTTTTGTGTAAAATGATAATGATTTATTATTAATTTTAAAAAAAATCTTTTTTGGGGGTTTTGTCATTGCAAGCAAAATAAATGACGGTATTGCTACCAAAGCATTTGTAATTGCAATCATTTTCTGGGCAGTGTTGAGCATTGTCATATTACTTTTGGCCAGCACTGTACTCAGTCTATATTTTTTGTATACCACACACTGCCTAATGTCCAAAGCAGAAGAAGAACCAGTTAAAAGTGGAATCACACTTTTATTCTGTAAGGAGTTAAATGCAGGTAGTTCCCGGTTTACAAACGAGTTCCGTTCCAACGCTGGCAACGTAACCCGAATTTCCATTTAAGTACCCTGAATCTCAAAATAACTGTTAAAAAACATTACACGTCATATTGATAAAATAAAATAAAAAAAATAAGATATTTCTTCCCTCCTTTAACATCGATCACACCATAGTTCTTCTTACAACTCACATTTATTTATTTGTCACCGTCAAACCATCAACACACATTTAGAAAATACCATCATGACAGAGCGTACAATAATGCTATAAAGTAAATCAGTAGAGACATATTTGCTTACAAAAGCATACCTCAATGGCTGCACAATAATACTTAGGGAAATAAGGTACATATCTTAGGCAATTCAACAAGGAAAACGGCAGCTATTAGTGACACCGGTCCAGCAGTGAAAATGAACGCTGCTCAATAAGCTAGCAGGCTAATAGCGAGCTAACGGGGGGCATCGGCGAGCCTGCGCCGTTTACCCTTTCGCTGCCTCTGTAATGTTAACTGGCGTTCACCCCCGTTTCCCAAAGTGAAAGCAACACTCCAAACTAACAGAAAGTAGCGCTGGCGTCACGTCAAACAAGTCCGAGTGCAACAAAGGAAAGCGGACCGCACATATAGTACAATGAAATACCAGATATGCATAATAAATAGAGATCAACCATTTAGATTTAATAAATAACAAAAAAATTAAATGACAATGGAGACTACCTGTATGATGATTAAATCTTATTCTGTAATTCACATATTCAATCAACAGGTAAAACCATAAAACCACATATTACCCACTGTACAGTATCTATATACTGTATTTATATATACTATTTATTTTGTTGGTAGATATCGCAGCAATACAATCAATGGCATACATGTAATGTATAATATTGTGTTTTGTTAACATGGTAATCATATGCATTAATATGATTGGTTACACAAAAAAATGCTTATTTGGTAGGTGGTCACAACTCAAAGAAACAAACATTTCAATTCATTTCTATTGAGTAATGTTGCCATGGCAACCGCCGGTAATGTCCAACCGGGATTTACCTGTCAGTACCTTAAAAACTAATTACATTACTAAGCATATCCATATTAATATGTGTGCCAAATTAAAAAAAAAAAAAAATACTTGAATACAGCGTTCCTCATTTTTCGCAGTTAATGTAGACCAGAACCCACCGCGATAAGTGAAAAACCTCAAAGTAGCGCACCCCCCCCAAAAGAAAAACAAAACATTTTTTTCTTTGTGATCAATGTATCTATTCAGACTTTTGGAAAAAGATACATATAAGACATGTTTTTTCCCTATTTTCCCCAAAGTATAATAAAAAAATAAATAAAAAAGAAACGTGTATATATATATATATATATATATATATATGTATATATATAATTTTAATTTATTTTTTATTTTTATATTATATTTTTATTTATATATATATATTTTAAATTTTATATATATTTAATATATTATATATATACAGTATATATATATAATATATATATATATATATATTTGTTTAATAACGAAAATATGTTAATAAATAAATAAGAATAAATAATAATTTAATAATAATTGATAACATTTTTTTAAGCACTTAAAATGTAATAATTATGATAAGTTTTAAACACTTACTGTCCCACCAAATTATTTTTAAACAAGAATTAAGTAGTAGTAGAAAAATGCTTGGCTTCATTAAATGCTTCACTGAGTGAGTCTAGTCAAATCCGCTCGGCGCTGCTCACTTGCACACAATGAGCTGCCACAGCAACTGTTTAAGTTGAACGATGATTGACGCATGCGGCGCTTCAGAAGTTTGTGACTCTGGCAAAATCGAACACATTCATCTGTTAATCATTGTTAACTTTAATAAACAACACAGTGCACGTGCACTGCCTGCCTTACGAACAAAGAGCAGGGAGAGAGGGAGCGAGAGGAAGACTGCATGATCGGGGACAGCTCGTCTGTATTTATTTTCTTTAATTAAGAAAAAATCTGCGATAGACTGAGGGCGCAAAGTTTGAAGCGGGAAGTAGCGAAAGATCACTGTAGTTTTCATATTATCGCAAAACTTGAAAACTAAGGCATATAAAGACTCATTGCATGGAAACAGCCATTGAAGATGAAGATGCAATTTTCAATGTGACCCTTCTTTTAGACCCCCAATCTTTTAGTGTAAAACCAACCAAACACTGAAGGTGAGAACTTAAATTGTTACTTAGGAAAAGGTAAACTACAAAAAAGTCACTTTTGGTGTAGTGCTCCTTTAATACGAATTAATTATTAATGTATTTTCTTCTCTTCTACTGCATTTTCCACCCTCACCGTTCTATCCCCCATCATCCTCACATGTCAGCCATGTCCCGGGCCGCCATGCCATTCGGACTGTTACGCAGGGAACTGGCATGCGAGGGTTACCCCATTGAACTTCGCTGCCCTGGGAGTGACGTGGTGATGGTGGAGACCGCCAACTACGGCCGCACCGATGACAAGATTTGTGACGCAGAGCCCTTCCAGATGGAGAATACACAGTGTTACCTTCCCGATGCACTGAAGATAATGTCTCAGAGGTGTGTGCATGTGCTTGGTCCACTAATTTGTGTCTTTCATGAAAGATGCAAATCACTTCGCTGCCATGATTGGATACAGATCAGTCAACTGAAGCATCTGAACATGCCGCCTGACGAAACATTACACCCAACAAATGCTTTTGTCGTGTGTTTGTGTGTGTACAAGTGCAATAATCACTACGGCTAAATCTGGCTGCACCATTAGCTGTGTACTCAGCAGTGTTTCCTCGAAGAACAAATCAATATTCAGGGCGAGGAGACAAACGGACAGGCCTTTGCTTCTCCTTTCCTGTAAATTAATCACTCTCCTTCTTTCTCTTCCAACTCCATCCATCATCCTGTTGTGCAGGTGTAACAACAGGACGCAGTGTGTGGTGGTGGCAGGGGTGGACGTTTTCCCAGACCCTTGTCCCGGAACATACAAATACCTGGAGATTCAATACGAATGTGTCCCTTATAGTGAGTATACAATTTGTATTACGTTATATTTACGTATTAAGGCTGTTTCCATTGAATCTTCCTGTAATTGATTATACTGTCGATTAGTCCATCGAATAGTTGATTAACGGCCCCTTCTCCTTTCTCACACACACCCACCCACACATTGCCCACTCAACCGGTATTCCTCACTAGCATATTTTGGAGTAAAATGATTCCTGTCTTAGAAGTCGGTCTGCAAAATGTTTTCCCACACAAACAGTTCTTGCAGATACCTGCATTAATTTTCTTTGGTGCCATTGCTGTAATGCCTGCTGGTAAGGAAAATTTAAATCAGTTTACAGTGGGGCAAATAAGTATTTAGTCAACCACCAATTGCGCAAGTTCACCTATTTGAATAGATTAGAGAGGCCTGTAATTGTCAACATGCGTAAATCTCAACCATGAGAGACAGAATGTGGAAAAAAAAACTAAAAAAAATAATTTATTTCCAAATTAGAGTGGAAAATAAGTATTTGGTCACCTACAAACACGCAAGATTTCTGGCTGTCAAAGAGGTCTAACTTCTTCTAACGAGGTCTAATGAGGATCCACTCGTTACCTGTATTAATGGAACCTGTTTTAACTCATTATCAGTATAAAAGACACCTGTCCACAACCTCAGTCAGTCACACTCCAAACTCCACTATGGCCAAAACCAAAGAACTGTCGAAGGACACCTGAGACAAAATAGTAGACCTGCACCAGGCTGGGAAGACTGAATCTGCAATAGGTAAAATGATTGGTGTAAAGAAATCAACTGTGGGAGCAATTATTAGAAAAATGAAAGACATACAAGACAACTGATAATCTCCCTCGATCTGGGGCTCCATGCAAGATTTCACCCATTGGTGTCAAAATCATAACAAGAACCGTGAGCAGAAATCCCAGAACCACACGGGGGGACCTAGTGAATGACCTACAGAGAGCTGGGACAACAGTAACAAAGGCTACTATCAGTAACACAATGCGCCGCCAGAATGTGTTATGGTCAGATGAAACCAAAATAGAACTTTTTGGTAGAAACACAGGTTCTCGTGTTTGGAGGAGAAAGAATACTGAATTGCATCTGAACAACACCATACCTACTGTGAAGCATGGGGGTGGAAACATCATGCTTTGGGGCTGTTTTTCTGCAAAGGGACCAGGATGACTGATCTGTTTAAAGGAAAGAATGAATGGGGCCATGTATCGAGAGATTTTGAGTGAAAATCTCCTTCCATCAGCAAGGGCATTGAAGATGAGACGTGGCTGGGTCTTTCAGCATGACAATGATCCCAAACACACAGCCAGGGCAACAAAGGAGTGGCTTCGTGAGAAGCATTTCAAGGTCCTGGAGTGGCCTAGCCAGTCTCCAGATCTCAACCCCATAGAAAATCTGTGGAGGGAGTTGAAAGTCCGTGTTGCCCAACGGCAGCGCCAAACCATCACTGCTCTAGAGGAGATCTGCATGGAGGAATAGGCCAAAATACCAGCAACCGTGTGTGAAAAAAGTTACAGAAAACGTTTGGCCTCCATTATTGCCAACAAAGGATACAGTATATAACAAAGTGTTGAGATGAACTTTTGGTATTGACCAAATACTTATTTTCCACCATGATTTGCAAATACATTCTTTAAAAATCAAACAATGTGATCTTCTGTTTTTTTTTCCTACATTCTGTCTCTCATGGTTGAGGTTTAACCATGTTGACAATTACAGGCCTCTAATATTTTCAATTGGGAGAACTTGCACAATTAGTGGTTGACTAAATACTTATTTGCCCCACTGTATATTAGGGGTGTTAATCACCAATTTCATGGCAATTCAATATCGATTCTTTGGACGCCATTACCATATTTGCTAAGTTACAGTCAGCCATGATTCGATTCAAGGGCCTTTAATAGATGTAATAAAATTGTCAACACTTTATTTGAACTTGGTGTCATAAGACTGTCATAAGTGTTATGGCAAGGTAGGCGAAGCCAATGGGGACCAAAGTGCAACCATGAAACGGATTTACAGTGAAGTGAAAGGATTTTATTGAGCAAAGGCAAGGTGTTGAGCGGCTGGCGGGTTAATTGTTCAATCGCTGCTTCTGTGGCTTCAACGGCTTTGCTAGGTGGGTGTTCTGATGGCAAAAATAGAAACAAGGTAACACTTCAAAAGCCAATAGTTCACAAAAAGATCTAAGCTTAGTCGACCAAAGTATTGCTTGTAGCAGGCACAATCACGTGGCACCTGCTTGCTGCCCAGGCCGGTCCTTAAATGCATTGGTGATCGCTGATGAGCTGCAGGCGCACTCCCAGGTCTGCAACATAAACATGTCTTTTGTTAATTATGAATGAGAATGAGAGCACTGTTGATATTTCAAAAAACGAACAGCAAAAGCAAAATGAACAGGAAAGACTATATGAGACGAGACGAGAGTATGACAAAACTGGTATTCTGCCAAAATGTGCTATACCGGCGAAACGTCCTACAAGAGGCAAATTTGACACCCAAAGTACTCCCGTGCGCTTTGAGCTTGTTTTGTTTAGATGCATACAGACAGAACATACTAAAGATGCATTAAGAAAATACTTAAATGTAAATAAGGGTGGTTTAAACACGCTACGCGACTAATGTGGTCAACAGGACAATAATCTAGTTTAAAGCTACCACAAGAACACACAATGCTTAAAAGTATGACAGGGAAACACATGCAAAAAGTATTTTAAGGCAATGAAAAGGTAATGAAAGACTCAACAAAAACACAAATAGTAATTACTTGCTGCTTTTAACCGATGTGCGCATGTGTTAGACGTCTCGTTGCGTAGAAGGAATTTCAGAAGACCGGTAGTGTTTGACTAGTGAGTGACAAATCACGTCATCACCCCGAGCGTCCATTGCACGCATAAAACATGGCACCCTCCATAGGTCAAAACATGTACTAAATATTATAGATTTTTTAATCAATGGCAATATTTTATGTGTTTCTAATAACATATTTTAGTAAAAGAAAACAATTGTGGCTTATATTAAGTCTTTAAGTCTGAGGTTTTTTAATGATGATACGATTTTAATTCTCGGGACAATGATATAATATTTGCAGGTGTTTTCACATCTGCCATGATTTGATTCAATAAACAGGCATTCAAATAATGTATCAATCCAGATTGGAGTATTGATACACCCCTAATATATAGGCACACATACAGTCCTGCTCACCATTACTGTCATCCATGATGTTTAAGTACATAATGTTGAATATCTTCTGAAAAATAAATCATCAAGTGTTTCTATTTCCTTTCTTAAAATACTGATCTTAAAAGAAAAGTTCTTGGTTATATAGTAGTCCTTCTCAAAAAATTAGCATATTGTGATAAAGTTTATTATTTTCTGCAATGTACTGATGAACATTAGACTTTCATATATTTTAGATTCATTACACACAACTGAAGTAGTTCAAGCCTTTAATTGTTTTAATATTGATGATTTTGGCAAAAAAGTCAATAAAAAACAAAAATCCCTACCTCAAAAAATTAGCATATTTCATCCGACCACTACAAAAAAGTGTTTTTAATACAAAAAAAGTCAACCTTCAATTAATTATATCAGCGATGTACTCAATTTTTGGTCGGGAATCCTTTTGCAGAAATGACTGCTTCAATGCGGCGTGGAGGCAATCAGTCTGTGGCACTGCTGAGGTGTTATGGAGGCCCAGGATGCTTCAATAGCGGCCTTAAGCTCATCCACAGTGTTGGGTCTGGTGTCTCTAAACTTCCTCTTCACAATATCCCACAGATTCTCTATGGGGCTCAGGTCAGGAGAGTTGGCAGGCCAATTGAGCACAATAATGCCATGGTCAGTTAGCCATTTACCAGTGGTTTTGGCACTGTGAGCAGGTGCCAGGTCATGCTGAAAAATGAAATCTTCATCTCCATAAAGATTTTCAGCAGATGGAAGCGTGAAGTGCTCCAAAATCTCCTCATAGCTAGCTCTGCCCTTGATAAAACACAGTAGACCTTGAAACAGCACTCTGGGAACAGCCTATTCGCTCAGAAATGTCTTTCTATGTCTTAGCCTCTTGCTTGAGGGTGTCAATGATGGCCTTCTGGACTGTAGTCAGGTCGGAAGTCTTGCCCATGATTGTGGTTTTGAGCAATGAACCAGGCTGGGAGTTTTTAAAAGCCTCAGGAATCTTTCGCAGGGGTTTTGAATTAATTTGGTTATTCAGATGATTAGGTTAATAGCTTCTTTAGAGTACCTTTTCATAATATGCTAATTTTTTGAGATAGGGATTTTTGTTTTTTCTTGACTTTTTTGCCAAAATCATCAATATTAAAACAATAAAAGGCTTGAACTACTTCAATTGTGTGTAATGAATCTAAAATATATGAAAGTCTAATATTTATCAGTACATTACAGAAAATAATGAAATTCATCACAATATGCTAATTTTTTTAGAAGGACTAGTATATATTTGATACATTTCCATTTCTGAAGATATTGAAGAGATTTTGCAGACTGTACATATTACATATTTTGTTTCAGTTCATTCTATCTTGAGATATTTTAGGCAGTTTTCATGTATATATAAATATATATACCGTATTTTCTGCACTATGAGGCGCACCTAAAAGTCTTGAATTTTCTCAAAAGCCTTATGCAGTGGTACCTCCACATACAATCACTTCGACACACAAGCTTTTCGACATCTGATGTAAAATTTGACTTGCAATTTGTTTCTACATCCGACGACATGCTCGAAATACGATGATTTATGACAGCACCGAAGTTTCTTCCTTTTCCTGCAAGACGGACGCACGGTGGATTTTCTAGGGTTCCAAGAATGTTAGTGCAGGTGGTAAAAAAAGGAAAAAGGCCATTGAAATGAAGATGGAAATGATTGAAAAATATGAGCGTGGTGTGAACGTCCGTGAACTGGCTCAACAGTACGGCCGTAGAATGTCTACGATCTCGACACGGTTCTCCTCCTACCTCCATTCGCCATTCTTTATAAGTTACGTTAACAATTATTATGATTGTAACATCGCCAAAAAAACGCCAGCTTTGTCAGATTTTCAATCATTTATTTCAGAACTTGTGCAACACAACATGCCTACTGTCCACCGCAGCTGAACATGAAAAGTGAAAGTAAAAAGTCCTCTTTTTCAGTAAAGTCATCCACGCGGTGCGTTCAGATACACCACACAAAACACATCTGCCACATTGCAACCCGATTCATTAATTTATTACTATTATTAATAATTTATTAGTTTTGCTCTGTGTAATTGCTATTTCATATAGTACCAGCAGTAGGTTTTCGGGTTGTGAAACAAATGAATGGAATTATTAATAATGTACTCTCATGGGAAAATCCTGCTCGACATACGACCATTTCGACTTAAAAACAAGGTCCTGGAACGATTTAACTTTGTATGTAGAGGTATCACTGTAAATGAATCACTATTGAGCCACAATAGGTCTCACAGCAACTGGGAGCGCAGCTCCATCTAATGGATGCATAAATTAACCCCGGCCTCTATTGTAGCGTCTATTCTATACGCCTTATAATGCAGAGTGCGTCAGTAGGGCAAATAAGTATTTAGTCAACCACCAATTGTGCAAGTTCTCCCACTTGAAAAGATTAGAGAGGCCTGTAATTGTCAACATGGGTAAACCTCAACCATGAAAGACAGAATAGGGACAAAAACCCCCAAAAAATCAGTTTGATTTTTAAAGAATTTATTTCCAAATTAGAGTCGAAGAAAGTATTTGGTCACCTACAAAGAAGCAAGATTTCTGGCTGTCAAAGAGGTGTAACTTCTTCTAACGAGGTCTAACGAGGCTCCACTCGTTACCTGTATTAATGGCACCTGTTTTAACTCATTATCGGTATAAAGGACACCTGTCCACAACCTCAGTCAGTCGCACTCCAAACTCCACGATGGCCAAGACCAAAGAGCTGTTGAAGGACACCAGAGACAAAATTGTAGACCTGCACCAGGCTGGGAAGACTGAATCTGCAATAGGTAAAACGGTTGGTGTAAAGAAATCAACTGTGAGAGCAATTTTTAGAAAATGGAAGACATACAAGACCACTGATAATCTCCCTCGATCTGGGGCTCCATGCAAGATCTCACCGCGTGGTGTCAAAATGATAACAAGAACGGTGAACAAAAATCCCAGAACCACATGGGGGGACCTAGTGAATGACCTACAGAGAGCTGGGACCACAGTAACAAAGGCTACTATCAGTAACACAATGCACCACTAGGGACTCAAATCTTGCGCTGCCAGACATGTCCCCTGCTGACGAAAGTACACGTCCAGGCCTGTCTGCAGTTCGCTAGAGAGCATTTGGATGATCCAGAAGAGGACTGGGAGAATGTGTTATGGTCAGATGAAACCAAAATAGAACTTTTTGGTAGAAACACAGGTCCTCGTGTTTGGAGGAGATAGAATACTGAATTGCATCGGAAGAACACCATACCCACTTGAAGCATGGGGGTGGAAACATTATTCTTTGGGGCTGTTTTTCTGCAAAGGGACCAGGACGACTGATCTGTGTAAAGGAAAGAATGAATGGGGCTGTGTATCGACAGATTTTGAGTGAAAATCTCCTTCCATCAGCAAGGGCATTGAAGATGAGACGTGGCTGGGTCTTTCAGCATGACAATGATCCCAAACACACAGCCAGGGCAACAAAGGAGTGGCTTCGTGAGAAGCATTTCAAGGTCCTGGAGTGGCCTAGCCAGTCTCCAGATCTCAACCCCATAGAAAATCTGTGGAGGGAGTTGAAAGTCCGTGTTGCCCAACGACAGCCCCAAAACATCACTGCTCTAGAGGAGATCTGCATGGAGGAATTGGCCATAATACCAGCAGCAGTGTGTGAAAAGCTTGTGAAGAGTTACAGAAAACGTTTGGCCTCCGTTATTGCCAACAAAGGGTACATAAGAAAGTATTCAGATGAACTTTTGGTGTTGACAAAATACTTATTTTCCACCATGATTTGCAAATAAATTCTTTAAAAATCAAACAATGTGATTTTCTGTTTTTTTCCACATTCTGTCTCTCATGGTTGAGGTTTACCCATGTTGACAATTACAGGTCTCTAATCTTTTCAAATAGGAGAACTTGCACAATTGGACTAAATACTTATTTGCCCCACTGTATGAACATTTTTTAATAATAGGCCATTCATTGAAGATGCGCCTTTTAATGTAGTGTGCCTTATAGTGACGAAAATACGGTGTATATATATTGTATTCCTTTTTTTAATGGAAGCATAGCAGTATCCACTATTTTCAAATCAATGGATGATTAATGTACAATAGTAGTTGATCCAATGGGTCAAGCCTAATTGATTACTTGACTGCTTAAGAGGTGTATTAATACACTTTGATATTGTGTATACGCTTTTTGTCAAGGCATGTTTCACAGATGTAGTATATAACCTCTTAATCCCTGTGATGCTTTCTCTCCTCAGTGAGTGTATGTGCATGCCTGAAATACAATCAAAAAGTTGAAGGCACAAGCTAGATAACTGTATTTGCATACTGTATGTCTCTTGTGTGTTTGTTTGTGTGTGTGCGTGCGTGCGTGTGTGCGTGCTTGGTGCAAGCGAGAGGGGCTCAAGTGCATCTGCGTGCGCATGTGTGTTTTTTTCCAGAGTCACAGCAAGACCAGGAGTTGCTCTCTTTTCTCCACAGGAATTCCACTAAGGGATTGGGCAAAGGGGAGGAGTGGGTGGGGTGATGTCGAGAGAGACGGAAAGTGGTGATGAAGGGAGGCGGGCGGGGCTGAGGGTTTGGGTACTGTAATACTACGTGAGAATGGAACTCATAATCTGTGCAATTCTTTCCTTTCTTTTTTTCTTCTGTCTTTTTCTCGCTTGCATTCTTGCTTCTTTCATTTCTTCTTTTCTTTCCCCCTCTGATTTCTCTTTCTTTCTCTCCCTCTTTTTTTCCCTATGCTTGAGTAGAAGTGGACCAAAAAGGTAAAGACAATACATTGTAGCATCTTGATCTCCTTACCCACCCACGTCCCTATTTCTCTCTTCCTTCTCTTCTTCTCTCTTGGCATTTCTCTCTCTTCCTCCTACCCTAGGACGTTGTTTGTATTCATGCTGGATGTTGCCCCCCTTATTTTTTCGTTTTTTATTTTCATTTTTATTATTCTCCTTGATTATTTTTTACCCCATTTTTTCCCATCCTTCCTTGTATGGAAATCTGTGCTTTTTATCCAATAATGCAGGTTCTGCACATACTTTTCTCTCTTCTATACTTTTTGCTCTGTCTGTCCTGATGTCATTGCACACATGAACTCAACAGCTCAACACTTTTAAGATTTCTTTTCATTTTTCTCTTTCTTTCTTTCTTTCTTTCTTTCTTTCTTTCTTTCTTTCTTTCTTTCTTTCTTTCTTTCTTTCTTTCTTTCTTTCTTTCTTTCTTTCTTTCTTTCTTTCTTTCTTTCTTTCTTTCTTTCTTTCTTTCTTTCTTTCTTTCTTTTCCTTCCTTCCTTCCTTCTTCCCCTCCTTCCTTCCTCCCCTCCTTACTTCCATCCTCTTTATGCTTATTTCCCCTTTTCTTCCCCTATAGGCACAGCCCCTTATTTATCTTCATAGGAAAAATAAGACCAAATGTGTGTGATGCGTACTGTGGAAGCCCTGCTAATACTGTACATGGGTGTGCGTGCGCGTGTGTGTGTATGCATGCCTTCTTGCATGCCAGCGTGAGATTGTACAGTATACATACGTGTCCATATATTTTTTTTTTTGACATGTGGGTGGACCAATCTTTGTGCTCGATGTAAACTAACCTGCCCTCTCATTCACTTCAAGGCAAAATGTCGCCCCGCCCTGTGCGCCCCTGATTCTACCTCACACTGCACTAACCGACACGCCCACGCACCTATAACATACTCACACACCTTTCATTGCAGTGTCCCGTTATATTTTTCACCACACAAACATGGACACACACACACGCACAAAACACAGACAATCTCACTTTTAAGTCTTGTCTCTTGCTTGCCTTTTGAGATCAGCGCAGGTGTTCTAAAGCCCTTTGTGTCTCCTCTTCTTTGTCTTTCTTTAATCTCATTGCATCAACTGCATCCCTCTCAATCCAATTTTCATGCATTGATTCATTTCAACTCACAATCTTTCAATTCTCTCTCTCGCTCTCTTTCTCTATCTTGCCATTATCCATCCGTATCCCCTGTCCTCTCTCTCACATCCTTCTTTCTGACAACTCCCATCTCACAGTTTTCGTCTGTCCCGGATCACTGCTCAGCATCCAGCCACCTTCTTCTCAGCTGGAGGCAGAACATCAGTCAGGGGCATGGTGTAAGGACCCCCTGCAGGCTGGTGATAGACTATATGTCATGCCGTGGACACCGTACAGGACCGAAGTTCTGTACGAATATGCTTCATGGGACGACTACAGGCAGAACCGGGTCACCACTACCTATAAGTGAGTGTGTCCGATAATCCAAGACAATTTTAGTTTACATTTGCAGGTCTGGCTTTTGAGTAACTGTTTGCTTTCTATTTATAACTATTTACTTACTTAGTCATGGTACCCGTGGGTTATTAAAAGTATTAAAAAAGCATTGAATTTAGTTTTCCATTATTAAAGGTATTAAAAGTATTAAATTAGCTGTTGTAAGTCTGGAATCTGTTCACCGTGGTCTCATACCTGTCAACCCGAAGCCATTGGCAATCTTACAAATAGTGACGTATGCCCTTACAAATTGGTTGCTAATCTTACAACGTTGTAGATAGCGTGCAATATGAAACAAAAATAAAACTCAATTTTTAAAATAATATGAATTAATTGGTAATATTGTCACATAGAACCTGGTGCAATCAAAGAAGAATCAATAACTTCAACTACATCATGATTACTAAAATTTAACAGTGACTTTTTTTTATAATTGTATGTAGCACTTTTGGCAATTTCTATCATGTCTTTTGATGGCTGCACTTCAGCTCACAATTCAGTTTGACTTGAAGGTAGTTCATTAGTGTGTCTAATTATAAATTAAAAAGGTCAATTGATAAAATTAACTTACCGATGCAATCTTTGAGTCAGGGAACATTTCTTTTGATTATTCTGAGAAGTGATCAGTAATAGTTGCAGGCAAATTGTGTTCGGCAACAAACTGGCAGAATGACATCTCTGCTTTTGTCACTTTTCATTCTGCAGACTTCATTTTTATGACCAGTGTTGATAATTTTACTTTTAAAAAGTAATTAATTACCATTACAAATTACTTCTCCCAAAAAGTAATTGGGTTAGTCACTCAGTTACCTACCTGAAGGTAAGAGTAATTAGTTACTTGGCATAGTAACTGGTGTTACCTTTTTATTAGGGCTGTCAAACGATTAAAATTTTTAATCGAGTTAATTACAGCTTAAAAATTAATTAATCGTAATTAATCGCAATTCAAACCGTCTATAAAATATGCCATATTTTTCTGTAAATTATATATATATATTCTGTAAAATAAATTGTTGGAATGGAAAGATAAGACACAAGATGGATATATACATTCAACATATGGTACATAAGGACTGTAGTGGGCATTTCACTCTACTGTCATTTAAATCTGTCTATGCTGTCCTCACTCCGAAGCGTCTACTTTTTCCAAAGCTAGACAGCTAGTGAGCGACGCCTTAATAATTCTTCTTCCTTTTTCATCTGATTTATTAATAAAATGGCCTCAAACCATTGTCCTCTTTAGACCGTCGTAAAACTACAAAATAAAAGTACACAAGCATTGCATTAGCAACAGCGTTAGCTCAGCACGCTATACAAGTTCACTAAACATAAACAAAAAACGTCTCATACAAAAAATATAACATTTCGCTTACTAACATAATATGTACATTCTTTACAACAACCATACTTACGGACAAATCTTGTCCAAGGATCACATAAGCTCAACATTATCAGCCCGAGACGTCGTGCAGTCATAATGAACTGGTAAGAAAACAATAAACCATGTCGCAAAGCGACCACAAGAGTTCGCTTTTGGACAGCATAAAAAGCCTTGCTGTAAAACTTACCAAAAGGCAGAATGCTTTCTGAGCGGGACATGTGCGTTAATTGCGTCAAATATTTTAACGTGATTAATTTAAAAAATTAATTACCGCGCGTTAACGCGATAATTTTGACAGCCCTACTTTTTATGTTTATTTTTTCAAAAACAAAACAAAAAAACGTAGTAACCTTTGCTATGTTTGGAAGTTGTTTATTGCTGTGAATCAACTGTTAACGTTGTTAAAATTGCTACCGTTTTTGCATGAGTTCCCTTCTGTCTACTTTCGACATGTTAAAGTTTTAAGACTGTTTCATCATTTAAAGATATTTTCAAGTCAAGATTTTGCCGATTTAGGAGTATTTTAGATTAAAAAGTTACATAAGTTCGCTAGGAAGGTTCACTACAAGAGCCTTTCTGAGAAGTCTACTGCTCCAAAATGGCGGCTGTTTATCAACGCCGCCGGCTGTCATTTCGCATGTAGTTCTATATGCATTTGATATCTAGGCGTAGATTATAGGATGTCGGTTACGGACAGGAAATATTGGAGCCAGCTAGCCTAGCATCCAGTTTGCTACAGCGTCACAACACTCTTCTTTCTCAGTGTCTCTGACTTCTCTCGCTCCATTCAACACCAACAAGTAGTAACGCATCGAAACGCACATTGTCTCGGTGCCGAAACGGTGACCAAACCCGAACGGAGAAAAAAAAAAAACTAATGCACGAAAAACGTACAGATGTGGAACGTACGGCGTACACATTTAAAAATCAGTGCTCACTTTTACAAATTACGCGGAAACCGTACAACTTGACAGGTATGTGCTCTTAAATTTCAAGAACATCTCAGTGTAACCTAAATTATATCCGTGAAAAAGTTTTTTATTTTATTTTTTTTGAATCCATAACGAAGATGACGCATAGAATTTTTACGATGCACTGCACTACAAATCGAAATGCAACTCGTGCGTGCCAAACTACCACAACCGGCAAAACGGAGAATCCATCCTCTGCATCGGGAATGCGTCCGTTTGTCGGTGGAACGAAAACCCTGCAGGCAGAAGTATTGTGGATTCTGAACACCAAAACAGACCACCATTCATATATTTCAAATGAGTCCATTGGTGATCTGTTTCGGATATTACGTCATTTTTGGTCGGCATTGGCTGTCACAATGTTGGTCATATTGCGCTTTGTTCCAGAGGGAGCGTTCCCGATGTCGTAACTGTCTTTTGTAACGAATTTTCAGTTGGCAGAAAAAAAAAAACGCACATTTTCTTAATGTTTAAATAGTGTACATATTTTTATGATCATTATAAATGCATTTACATAATGAAATAACGCTGGAAAAGTTTGTTAAACATAATGTTGGTCAAATCGTGTTTTTTTTTCCTGGAGGGAGCATTCCCGACTTCGTAACTGCAGCCAATTTAAGCTCATCAAGGCTTTAAGATAGAGGTAAAATTGGGCCTAAAAAATCCAGCCCGACCCGACCTGATCCGCGGGTATTAAAGCCCGACTCGCGTTTTGTGTGACAACATTTGTGACGATGTCTGC
Source organism: Corythoichthys intestinalis (assembly GCF_030265065.1). Taxonomy (NCBI): domain Eukaryota; kingdom Metazoa; phylum Chordata; class Actinopteri; order Syngnathiformes; family Syngnathidae; genus Corythoichthys; species Corythoichthys intestinalis. Next base: position 15,446,741 of record NC_080402.1, read on the forward strand.
ATAACGAATTCTCAGTTGGCTGAAAAAAAACCCACACATTTTCTTAATGTTTAAATAGACTACATATTTTAATGATCATTATAAATTTATTTACACAACGAAATAACACTAGAAAATGTTAAATAATAAATCATTTAAATAAATTAAATAAAAAAATAATTTGTTGAATATTATTAAACAGATGCGGTTTTGCGAACTCGCAGAGGGGAAGATTAAAAAGGGCGTATAGGCATGCTCTGGCTCTGCAATGACCATACGGCGCCTTCTTTTTTTATCCAAATTATTTATTTTATAACAATTATTCCTTAGTTTATCATTCGTACATTGTTAATATATAGTTATTTCAAAGAGTTAGCGAGAAAGAACCCTGGCCCGGCTCGAAGTAATAACTGACATTTTAATTTTGGTCATGTTTTCAGTTTAATTTAGCTGTTTCCTGCTTGCTATGTTTATAATTGCGATGTTTGTTTACCGCTTTTCCTCATACTGCGAAGAGGGAGGAAGTTACATCGGCCGCCGCTATGATATTTAAGTCATCAGCTCTTAGTAATTGAGGTTAAATTTGATGTTCAGTGCTTTATTTATTTAATATGATTCAATATGAACTAAATAATAGGTGCGAGAAAAGTATTAATTTTCAGTTGAACTGGCATTAAAAAAGGTCTTAAAAGTCTTGAATTTAGATTTATCAATCCTGGGGGGACCCTGTTAGTTTGGCCTCAATGCCCTTTTCTAATTTTTTACTGTGCAGTGGTACCTTGACATACGATCGCGTCGGCATACGATTCTTTCGACATCTGACATAACATTTGACTGGTCATTTGTTTCGACATATCGTTTAATCGTTTATTTATTTTCCCTTCAGGCATGACAAATGTGAACAAACATACAGCATTTATATGTGTTTACAATTAATTCAACCCAAAAAGAAAAGGGCAGACGGGAGAAGCCGAAGCTTATTGAAACCCGCCCCCAGTATACCATATAGGACGTAGAAAATATCGAATAATAATTTTTGACACTCAGATTTCGTAGAGATCACAAGTTTTTTTTTTTTTTTTTTTTTTACCATCCCCTCTGATTGTTCATTTTCCCAATAGTCCATTGTAAATCGTGGCAATGTGCTCGTTATGTTGATTAGATCCAGTAGATTAGTTCATAATTCAGTGGTTAGTTTATTCAGTTGATTCGATCCAGAAGATAGGGAATAGCTGCGGACAGATGGCAGGCCGTGTCCGCCACCCCCCTTTTGTCGACTTAATCCTCGTCGCAGTTTTCATTCCTTGCTGCCTTCCGACGAACATTCATCTCAAGGTTGAGCAGCTTCGTAGTAAGTTGCATCGCCATTCCGGTTTTGGACTCAGGGCCTGGGGTACTGGCGTCGCTAGGTCCTTCTGACCACCTCATAGGGACCGTTCCAGCGTTCACTGTCCCACCTGGCACAATCTCCAATCCCCTGCAGAAGCCAGCAGCGCACCAAAAAGAAAACTTCCTCGATATCGTTCCACTTCGAGTGTGGTCGGACACAGCGGCCGCCATCTACCCCAGCTTTCCTCCACATATCCAGACTTTAAGGTGTTTTCCGGGCAGGTGTGTTGTCCAGATTCTGACCGCATTGTAGAGATCTTGGCCAGGGCACACAGTGGCCAATCGACCAGTTCCGTGTCGTTACAGAATTTGAAGTCAGTTGTCTGTGCATTTACATCCAACAGCTGATCTGTTCTTGTGAGTTCTGTTTGCACTGGCTTTGAGTCACCTTTGTTTTTTTTTATTTTTTTTTCCTCTTTTATTTTTGCCCTCCTTTGTTTTGGGTACACTCGGTTTTGTTTACAGGTTTGAGTTGCCACCCAGACATCATTTACCTTTTGTACAGTTCTTTTTATGTACAAGAGTTAGCTTGAGTCAGCAACATAATTATTTAATAAAGTTTGTTTATACCTCCTTTTAAAAACAGCCAATGACCCTGAGCTGGTCACTGCAGAATCTAGTTTGTTCCAAAGCTTTACACCAGAGTGAGGGACCGAATATGATTTTAGTGTTGTTCTAGCATAGTTAAGTTTAAACACATTTTTCTCCCCTCAAATCGTATTTCCATTTCCTAGCCTGGAAACGACTTTGCAGGTTATACGGAAGGCTATTAGTTGAGGCTCTGTACATCATCGGTCCCGTTTTGAAATTTATTAAATCATAAAGCTTCAAAAAATTGGATTTGATAAATAACTAGTGTGTATGAGTGTGTGTGCACACTCATATGACGACATGCTCGAAATATGACGATTTATAACAGCGTCGCAATTCTATTGTTCCCGCAAGACTGGACGAGCAGCGGGTTTTCTTGTGAGAAAAATCAACATGGGTCTCAAGTAGGTTAGGGCAGGTGGTGAAAAAAAAGGAAAAAGGTGACGCTTACCATTGAAATTAAGAAGGAAATGATAGAAAAATATGACCGTAGTGTGCACGTCAGTGAACTGGCTGGACGATCTGGTTGGAATATATCAACTGTGATTATTACCGTATTGGCCCGTATATAAGACGGCCCTGATTATAAGACGACCCCTTCTTTTTCAAGACTCAAGTTTGAAAAAGGACTTTTTGAACACCAAATTAATTTTTATACAGAAAATAATTACAGTACATCTGAAAAAAATGATGAAACAATATATTCGAGAGAAAAAGCATGTTATTTTGCCTCATTCAAATCTTAATATCTGAACCTTTAAATATGTAAACAAAAGTTCAATCACATTCGTAAATGAATGGCTTCTGGTTTTTGAAATGTAAATAAACCAATCTATTGTGATAAAACAACAAAATTGCAATAACTGCAATAACCATCAAAGGGAGGTCTAACTGTAACTGTAGTCTTGAAACAAATCTGAATAAGGAAAAACATTGCAATAAAATAATGCAATTTGGTTAAACTTGAGAGTAGCTGAGATCTGTCATGACAGAACATTACTTAAGTTCAGCTTTCACTTCATTGATATCTGGCGCCATCTAGCGTCGTAAATGGTTATAATGTCTATGTAACGGGTACACAGAAAGTGTATCCGTTGTAGCACGTGGAAACCTCCCCGCCGATTCCTTCATGTAAGGTCGCTAACGGCTGCGCCGTTGGCTCGAGCTTTATTGGCGCAGTGGTTACCGAGCTTGCCTGCCGACTAGAATCGTCGCGGCGCGCGGGTTCGCGTCCCAGCCTAGTCAGAGGTGGGAGCGGACCGCGGGGCGGCACAGAACAGACTCGTGTTACAAATGGGGGCTCGTCCGGGATCGGCAGCGAAGGTTTCGGGGGGAGAGTGTAACGGGTACACAGAAAGTGTATCCGTTGTAGCACGTGGAAACCTCCCCGCCGATTCCTTCATGTAAGGTCGCTAACGGCTGCGCCGTTGGCTCGAGCTTTATTGGCGCAGTGGTTACCGAGCTTGCCTGCCGACTAGAATCGTCGCGGCGCGCGGGTTCGCGTCCCAGCCTAGTCAGAGGTGGGAGCGGAACGCGGGGCGGCACAGAACAGACTCGGGTTACAAATGTAACCTGGGACGCGAACCCGCGCGCCGCGACGATTCTAGTCGGCAGGCAAGCTCGGTAACCACTGCGCCAATAAAGCTCGAGCCAACGGCGCAGCCGTTAGCGACCTTACATGAAGGAATCGGCGGGGAGGTTTCCACGTGCTACAACGGATACACTTTCTGTGTACCCGTTACACTCTCCCCCCGAAACCTTCGCTGCCGATCCCGGACGAGCCCCCATTTGTAACACGAGTCTGTTCTGTGCCGCCCCGCGTTCCGCTCCCACCTCTGACTAGGCTGGGACGCGAACCCGCGCGCCGCGACGATTCTAGTCGGCAGGCAAGCTCGGTAACCACTGCGCCAATAAAGCTCGAGCCAACGGCGCAGCCGTTAGCGACCTTACATGAAGGAATCGGCGGGGAGGTTTCCACGTGCTACAACGGATACACTTTTTGTGTACCCGTTACACTCTCCCCCCGAAACCTTCGCTGCCGATCCCGGACGAGCCCCCATTTGTAACCCGAGTCTGTTCTGTGCCGCCCCGCGGTCCGCTCCCACCACTGACTAGGCTGGGACGCGAACCCGCGCGCCGCGACAATTCTAGTCGGCAGGCAAGCTCGGTAACCACTGCGCCAATAAAGCTCGAGCCAACGGCGCAGCCGTTAGCGACCTTACATGAAGGAATCGGCGGGGAGGTTTCCACGTGCTACAACGGATACACTTTCTGTGTACCCGTTACATCTAGACCACGGATATAAGACGACCCCCACTTTTTCAGTCTTATTTCAATGCAAAAAAACACCGCCTTATATTCGGGCCAATACAGCCCAGATAGTAAAATCTTTTATTTATTTATTTTTTTGTTAATGGCGTTTCTTCTGCGCCGCACAGCCCGAACAGTTTGACCGATTGGCACCGTTCAAATATCGAAATGACCGGAATTTTCCCGCGATGCAGGGACTTTTTCGAACGACCCCGAAAAATTTTCCTGACGGCCGTAAACGCCGATTTTTCAAAAAAAGAAAAAAAAATTTAGACCAAATTTTGATGCCATTAATGGCCATGGACGGCCAAATTTCCCATTCATTTCCAATGACATTTACTTTGGTTAAAATGTAGATTCTATTGATGCCAATGAACTTGGATTCCATTGATGCACATGTAAGTCGATGCCATTGACGGTCATGGACGTCCAAATTTTCCATTCATTTCTAATGGTAAAAAAATCTGTGTCCCCAAATATTGCCCCCGAAATGTCCGTAAATCAACCTGGTCGGGGCATTCTTCAATGGCAAAAAAAAAAAAAAAACAATACCCCCAAATCATCAGGAAATGACCAGATATCAACAGGACATGTCCTCCAAATGTCCCAGATTCCATTGACGCATATGAAAGTCGATGCCATTGACGGCCATTGAGGTCCAAATTTCCCATTCATTTCCAATGGCATTCACATAACATTGATGCCAGTGACGGCCATGTGTGTCGATTTTATTAATGCCAATGTACTTGGATTCCTTTGACGCATATGTAACTTGATGCCATTGACGGCCATGGACGTCCAAATTTCCCATTCATTTCTATTGGTAAAAAAATCTGTGTCCCCAAATATTGTCCCCGAAATGTCCCTAAATCAACCTGAGCGGGGCTAAGGTCTGTGTCCCCCTCCACAGCAAAGCCCCATAGTAATTTCTCCAGAAATTGCAGTTTCTAGTTATTATTATTATTGTAACACCGGCAAGGAAGTCACCAGCTTCGTCAGGTTTTTAATCATTTATTTCAGAACACAACACGGCTACTTTGCACCATAGAGGACACCAACAACAACAGAACATGGAAAGAGAAAGTAAAAACTCTGCCGCACCTCTTTCATTCTCTTGTCAGTCACACGGTGCGTACAGGAGCAGCATGAAAAACGCATTAGAACCCAGTTTGTTACATTATTATTATTACTATTATTATAATTCTGATTTTTATTTATAATTTATTTGTTCTGCTATGTGTAATTGCTACAGTGATACCTTTACTTAAGAACGTCTCTGCATACAGAATTTTCAGGTCAAGACACGCCTCAATGGGAAAATATTGTCTCTCGTTAAGACAGAAATTTCAGGATACAAAAGGCAAAAATACAGTATGGCTGGTACTTGCAGCTCCAAGAGTTTACTGAACGTAACATTCTTATAGACACTCTACCATTGGCTATTGACTAGCATTCCTGGCATCCAATTGGCTAAGACGGACCTCTACTGTATGTGTATGTGTGTATCCCAGCGTCCTTTTCATTTGCCCCTCGTATTCCGACAGCTTTACATGACAGTATTATCTTTTATTCTTTACTCTATTCTTTATTTTTTTACATGATGCACTCAGATTTTATGTTTATTGTGCAACAATCTAGCTGTAAAATGTATTTTTACATGTTTTGATGCATATTTATGCATTATAGAAGGTTTATGTCTGAATTTTAGGGGCTTGGAATGGATTAGGGCATTTACATGGAAAACGCATCTCTAGTTACACAATTTTCAAGTTAAGAAACTGCTTCCAGAGCCAATTAATTTCATAAGTAGAGGTACCACTGTATTTGTAATTGTACCTGCAGTATTAAGTACTTGGGGTAGATTTTTTAGGCTATGGAATGAATTAATCAAATTATAACGTAACTTTATGGGAAAATCCCACTTGACATACGACCATTTTGACATACTGTATAAACCAGATCCTGGAGCGAATTAAATTCGTATGTACAGGTACCACTATTTTTTTTAATGTAGTAATATTGAAATGAAGTGCCTATTATAAGTGTGCAGTGTTTGAAAAGTTGAAAGCCACTGCTGAAGAAGTCATATTAGATCTCGATTTGGGTTTGCCAAAAATCATATTGAAGACTCCATGGTCAATTCGAAGAGCTGATGAGACCAAAATTGATTTTTTTTGGCCATTACATTAAGACGTTATGTTTGGCGGAAACCAAACACTGCACATCACCGAAAACACACCATCCCCACTGTGAAGCATGGTGGTGGCAGCATCACGCTGCGGGGATGTTTCTCAGCAGCCAGACTTGGAAGGCTTGTAAAGACAGATGGCAAAATGAATGCTGCAAAACACACTGACATCCTGGGGGACAGTCTTCTTTAATCTGCAAGAGAACAACGGCTTGGAAAAAGATTTATTTTCCAGGAAGACAATGATCCAAAGCATACTGCAAAAGCTACACAGGAATGGTTAAAAATAACTAGGTAAATGTTCTGTCAAAGCCCAGACCTCAATTCTATGGAGAATTTGTGGCTGGACTCGAAAAGGGCTGTTCATGCCTGATACTCTCGCAACCTGACAGGGCTTGAGCAGTTTTGCAAAGAAGAAGGAAGTAAAATTGCAGTGGGCAGAAGTACAAGAATGATTGACACTTATCCACACAGACTCACTGTTGGGATTCCAGCTAAAGGTGCATCTACAAAATACTGACTTGAAGGTGCTGAATAGTTATGCAAACAATTATTTTCATCTCTTAATTTTCATTTCATTTACATTACTCTAGAAATCTTATTTCACTTTGACATTAATGTTTTTTTTTTTTCAATAATTTTTTGTTTTAAAATGCCAGATTTTTTGACTATGAATGTAATAAAAGAGGAAAAAATCCAAGTGGGCGAATACTTATAATTAAAGATGTCCTGATAGATCGGAATGCCGATCGATCGGGTCCGATCACGTCTTTTTCAAAGTATCGAAATCTGCAAAAAAATATCGGACATGCCTTTTTTTGATATATATATATATTTTTAATTAAATCATTTTTTAATTGTATTTAACGTTACAGTCAAAATGTCTTAAACTCATCCAGAGTCACGTTAAAATATTTAAAGCAATTAACGCATGCGCTGCATGACCCACTCACGCATTGTCGCGTTCAATCTATAATTGCGCCGTTTTACCTACATATAGAGCTAAAAGGCAGCGTAAAATGAGTAGTGTGAATTTTGGCAGTCTTTGGAGCCTTTTTTTTAATTGACTAAAGCCTTGCAGTCACTCTCTCAACAATTAGAAAATATCGTGGGAAGCAATGTGGGAAGAAAAGTAGTAGTTGATCTTTTTCTTAACACCCTATGTTATTTCCCAATGCAGAGAAGATATATCAATTGGTGCCACTACGCACAGTCATGGTTGCACTTCCCATCATGCATTTGGGCAGAACAGTTAAATGGCTACAGTATCATTTACTGAAAGCTCAACAAATACACTAGAGGGCAATATTTAGTCAAAATATACAAAGTCACATTTATCCTTTTACAAGTTCCAAGTTAAAATTACAAGTCTTTCTATCCGTGGATTCCTCTCACAGAAAGAATGTTAATAATGTAAATGCCATCTTGAGGGTTTATTGTCATAATAAACAAATACAGTACTTATGTACTGTATGTTGAATGTATACATCCGTCTTATCTTTCCATTCCAACAATAATTTACAGAAAAATATGGCATTTTTTAGAGATGGTCTGAATTGCGATTAATTACGATTAATTAATTTTTAAGCTGTGATTAACTCGATTAAAACTTTTAATTGTTTGACAGCCCTAGATTCTACTACTGATGATCCAGCGGTCTACTATTTACAATTTGTATTGCTATCCCTTTCTATTGCAATTGTTATGTTAAAAAAACAAAATAATACTGCTAATATAATATTTTGTCCCCTATCCTAGGCTGCCAAGTCGAGTGGACGGTACAGGTTTCGTGGTGTATGACGGTGCCGTGTTTTATAACAAGGAACGCACGCGCAACCTGGTCAAGTATGACCTGCGAACACGCATTAAAAGCGGCGAGGCAGTGGTGGTCAATGCCAACTACCACGACACGTCGCCTTACCGCTGGGGAGGGAAGTCAGACATCGATTTGGCAGTGGATGAGAACGGCCTCTGGGTAATCTACTCGACCGAAGCCAATAATGGACGCATTGTGGTCAGCCAGGTAACACAAATGAAGCTGCAAAATTTGCCATGCTGCAAAAACGTGACAGCTTTTTCAATCACTTGCCACCTTTTCCTTTTTTCTAGGTGAACCCGTACACTCTTCGCTTTGAGGGAACATGGGCCACGGGCTTTGATAAACGTGGGGCGAGCAACGCCTTCATGGCCTGTGGCGTGCTCTACGCAGTGCGCTCAGTCTTCCAGGATGACGAGGGGCAGGCGGATGGCCGTGTAGGCAATGATATGGTGGTGTATGCCTATGACACCAGCCGGGGGCAAGAGCTGCCCATTCAGATCCCCTTTCCCAATCCCTATCAGTACATCTCCTCCATAGACTACAACCCTCGAGACAACCAGTTGTATGTGTGGAATAACTATTACGTTCTACGGTACCCGCTTCAGTTCACACCGCCACCGCCAACTAAAGGTATGTTGATCCAGAACCAGCTCTAAAAAGAAAAAAAAAATTGAAAGATAATGTGAAATTTACAGTGAAATACTGGCAACTACGGTTTTCGAAAAAAGAAAAAAACAGGAAAACTAATAGTTACTGTAAATTTTACGTTAGATTTTTTCAAGTGAGAATCCCAGTAGAAAAAAATTTAATGTTGTATTTTTTTTTATATTGTGATCTATATATAACCGGTCTTGGTGGTGGTGTTGTCTGCTTTCATTTTTCTTGTACTCGCCCTTCTCCATTTGGGATTTAAACCCGAACCCTCATAATGGCAGTTGGGCGGACTGACTACTGACGGTTAGAATAATTGCTGTGCGAGTCGAAGGGTAGAAAAAAACCTATTACTGAGAACTTAAAAGTTAAAGTTAGACTGGACAATTGGCTCAGCAGTCAGCACGCTCGACTGCAATGGTGACGCTGCAGGTTCAAACCTTTGAGAGTAGTTGTCCGATGATGATTTCCATCCATTCATCCATTATCTTCCGCTTAATCCGGGGTTGGGTCACGGGGGCAGCACGTTTAGCAGGGAAGCCCAGACTTCTCTCTCCCGAGCCACTTCAACCAGTTTCTCCGGCAGGATCCCAAGGCGTTCCCAAGCCAGTCCTGGATCGTCCCCGGGGCCTCCGGCCGGTGGGACATCCCCGGAACACCTCTCCAGGGAGGCGTCCTGGAGGCATGTCCGAGCCACCTCAGCTGGCTCCTCTCAATGCGGAGGAGTAGCAGCTCGACCCTGAGTCCCTCCCAGATGACCGACTTCTCCCCCTATCTCAAAGGGAGAGCCCGGACACCCTGTGGAGGAAACTCATTTCGGCCACTTGTATCCGGGAACTTGTTATTTCGCTCACGACCCACAGCTCGTGACCATAGGCGAGGGTAGGAACGTAGATCGACTGGTAAATCGAGAGCTTCGCCTTTTGGCTCAGCTCCTTCTTCCGAAGAAGCCCCCACAGGACACGGTGGAACGCCTTCGCCAAATCCCCAAAACGTACAGTGGGGCAAATAAGTATTAGTCAACCACTAATTGTGCAAGTTCTCCCACTTGAAAATATTAAAGAGGCCTGTAATTGTCAACATGGGTAAACCACAACCATGACAGACAGAATGTGGGAAAAAAGAAACCAGAAAAACACATAGTTTGATTTTTTTGAAGAATTTATTTGCAAATCATGGTGGAAAATAAGTATTTGGTCAATACCAAAAGTTCATCTCAATACTTTGTTATGTATGCTTTGCTGGCAATAACGAAGGCCAAACTCTTCACAAGCTTTTCACACTCTGTTGCTGGTATTTTGGCCCATTCCACCATGCAGATCTCCTCTAGAGCAGTGATGTTTTGGGGCTGTCGTTAGGCAACACGGACTTTCAACTCCCTCCTCACCCCGTGGCGTCAAAATAATAACAAGAACGGTGAGCAAAAATCCCAGAACCACACGGGGGGACCTAGTGAATGACCTACAGAGAGCTGGGACCACAGTAACAAAGGCTACTATCAGTAACACAATGCGCTGCCAGGGACTCAAATCCTGCACTGCAAGATGTGTCCCCCTGCTGAAGAAAGTACACATCCAGGCCCATTTGCGGTTCGCTAGAGAGCATTTGGATGATCCAGAAGTGGACTGGGAGAATGTTTTATGGTCAGATGAAACCAAAACAGAACATTTTAGTAGAAACACAGGTTCTCGTGTTTGGAGGAAAAAGAATACTGAATTGCACCATACCCACTGTGAAGCATGGGGGTGGAGACAGCATGCTTTGTGGCTGTTTTTCTGCAAAGGGACCATGGCGACTGATCTCTGTAAAGGAAAGAATGAATAGGGCCGTGTATCGAGAGTGAAAATCTCCTTCCAACAGCAAGGGCATTGAAGATGAAACGTGGCTGGGTCTTTCAGCATGAAAATGATCCCAAACACACAGCCAGGGCAACAAAGGAGTGGCTTCGTAACAAACATTTCAAGGTCCTGGAGTGGCCTAGCCAGTCTCCAGATCTCAACCCCATAGAAAATCTGTGGAGGGAGTTGAAAGTCCGTGTTTCCCAACGACAGCCCCAAAACATCACTGCTCTAGAGGAGATCTGCATGGAGGAATGGGCCAAAATACTAGCAACAGAGTGTGAAAAGCTTGTGAAGAGTTACAGAAAACGTTTGGCCTCCGTTATTGCCAACAAAGGGTACATAACAAAGTAGTAAGTTGAACTTTTGGTATTGACCAAATACTTATTTTCCACCATGATTTGCAAATAAATTCTTTAAAAATCAAACAATGTGATTTTCTGTGTTTTTTTTTTCCCACATTCTGTCTCTCATGGTTGAGGTTTACCCATGTTGACAATTACAGGCCTCCCTAATATTTTCAAGTGGGAGAACTTGCACAATTAGTGGTTGACTAAATATATATTTGCCCCACTGTTTGTAGACCGGTTGGGCGAACTCCCATGCATGGTATAGAGCTGGTCCACTGTCCGATAATGACTTCTTAATCGATAACCGATATCATAACATTGTCCAACTCCAAAAATTTGATACAGATATCAAACTGATAACAATGTATGTGGTTGTGGACTTAACATATTATGGCTAATTGTATTGTGATGCCCCGCTGGATGCTTTAATAATGATAAATGTAACAATTTCAAGGTTTTCTAAATAAACATTCTATAAGAAGTAAGAACAATTTCAACTGAAGTTATGAAAAAAGTGCCTATGTCGCACTACTTTATCGTTAAACTCAAAATAGTGCAAACATCAGTTTGTTTGTTTTTTTTATCTAGTGCAAAGTGCCAATACGACACTTTTATATCATATAAGGCTCACACAGAGCTTCTGGCTCAAAATAATAATAAAGGCACACAGTACAGTGAATAAGGTAAACGGTTAGCGTATGAAAACCAACTGGCAATACATTTTGAAATACAATAATTATTTTTCAATCATTCATTGTTCATTTTAATTTTTGCACCATGAATGCAAATTGACTGCTCACATAACAAATTCCAAGCATCTTAATTTGGTGACACCTCTTGGTCAATAAGCTGTGACCAGCCCTTGTATAAAGGCAGGAGGCTTTTACATTCACTTTAAAGGCAACATGATTATTTGCGTAAAACCGATATTGAAAAACGGATGTCGATATTATCCGATATCAATTTAAAATGCTTTTATCGGACAACTCTACTGGACAGCGGGAGAATGAAAAAGGTTGCGCAGGGATATCAGTTCTCGTGCAACATTTTTGCAGTTGTTTGTCTTAAAATAAAAATGGAGTTCTTTTTACGGTAGTTTGCCGTTAATTTGACATTAAAAATATTATGGTTTACCCATTGTTTGTCGTTGTTTTTGGATTGTTGTAACTCCATGGAGTGCATAGGCTTCAAGTTTTATTTCTTTGCAGGGCCCCTTTCTTCCCTAATGACAACCGTGCGCTCCTACACAGCAACTGTTGCGCTGACTCCTGTGCGCCCGTCAGCCTCCCACCCAGTGGGTGTCATCAACCGAGGGCCCTTTGACCAAAGGCCAATAACAGCCATGGTCCCCCTGACCCCCCGCCCGCCTTTGCGTGTTCCTTTGGCCCCTGGGGGCCCTGGACACGTGGGTGGATGTGAAGGTAGAGTGGCTCGAGGGGTACAGTGGCCCCCTACTCTGAAAGGGGAAACAGTAGAGAGGCCCTGCCCCAAAGGGTCACTTGGTAAGTCATACTGTTTTTTTTTTGTTTTTTTTTGTTTTTTTTTTTTTTTTAATCATGTGTGTATCCTATTTCTCCATGAAATGTAGTCAAATGGCCTCTCTTTGAACTCCCTTTCACATGTCAGAGAAGAAACAGTAGTTATACTTTTTACAGTCACGGTCCGTCAACTTTTCCTCTCGGTGCGCAGCTGTCTTCCTCACGCTCGCTTTGCCTCAGAGGAAAAGAGGACATTTTGTCTGTTGCACATTGTGCCTCCTAATCCTGTTTTATGGCTTGATTTTGGAGTCGAGTTAAACTGGGGAATAATTTCCCATCATGAGTGAAGTGACCTAGTTGCATCTAATTTGCAGACCAGTAAACTATTAAAATAAAACTTTTTTTCTGCTGTTCAAATTATACTGTCATTTGACTCTTCCGTTCGAAACGCCTGTGTTTTGTTCTGCAGGTATAGCGTCCTATGAGTGCATGATGTCACCAGTGAGCTGGAACTCCAGAGGTCCTGACCTATCGAACTGTACCTCTCCCTGGGTCAGCCAAATTGCACAGAAGGTCAGTTTTATTTATAAATATTTTACATACAGGTAGTCCCTGGGTTAAAACTAGGGCTGTCAAACGATTAAAAATTTTAATCGAGTTAATCACAGCTTTAAAATTAATCATAATTAGTGCTGCAACGATTATTCGATTAACTCGAGTACTCGATTAAAAAAAAAAATCGAATTAAATTTTGTTGCTTCGAGTATTCGTTTAAATAAAATGGCGTTGTAATGGTTTATTTTGAAAGTGTTTACATTTAGTTTTATTGATTTGGGTAGATACACTGCCCTCTGGTCTGCCTCATTTCACTTGGCTGAATCCAACTGCTCCCTGTTAGGACCAACGTAAGCTAATTTTTGGTTTGGGCTAATGTTTTTTAATGCATTCATAATTTAGTTTATAGGTATATTTAGTTTTTTTTTTTTTGTGGGAATATGAGTCTGAACCACTTTTTAAGAGCATTGTAAAAAAAAAAAAAAAAAAAAAAAACGTTAGCATTTTATAGCATTTAAGCTAGCGGACTTTTGCTATGTAAGTTAGCCAATTTCTCTCTTGCTGTACATAGAGCCTCATTTATTTATTTAATTTTCATAATGTTTGAGGCTCATCCCAGGTATTTTTAAATTTTCATATTCCTTATCCGATTACTCGATTATTCAAACTAACTAGTTCATCGATTAATCGACTACTAAAATAATCGATAGCTGCAGCCCTAATCGTAATTAATCGCAATTAATCGCAATTCAGACCATTTATAAAATATGCCATATTTTTCTGTAAATTATTGTTGGAATGGTAAGATAAGACACAAGACGGATATATACATTCAACATACGGTACATAAGTAGTGTATTTGTTTATTATAACAATAAATCAACAAGATGGCATTAACATTATTAACATTATGTTAAAGCGATCCATGGATAGAAAGACTTGTAGTTCTTAAAAGATAAATGTTAGTACAAGTAATGGAAATTTTATATTAAAACCCCTCAATGTTTTCGTTTTAATAAAATTTGTACAATTTTCAAATAAAAAATAAACTACTAGCACGCCATTGTTCAGCACCACAAATTTTCATGGTGCTGAAAACTATAAAATCAGTCGCACCCAAGCGCCAGCAGACAAAACTCCAAAAACACAAGTAACAAGTGCACATGACGCTGTACTGTCATTTTAATCTGTTTGAGCGGGGCATGTGCATTAATTGCGTCAAATATTTTAACGTGATTATTTTTAAAAATTAATTACCGCCCGTTAACGCGATTATTTTGACAGCCCTAGTTAAAACGTACTCGACTTAGATGATTTCTACTTTACAATGCCGGAGTCTCGTCCGCCAGTCTCCAGTCTTTTTTTTTTTTTTTTTAAGTCGCATAAACAGTACTTTATTGTACCTCACAGTATTTTTTTTTGCTTTACTTTATTAATATGACTAGGGCTGTCAAAAGATTAATTTTTCTAATCGAGTTAATTACAGCTTAAAAATTAATTAGTCGTAATTAATCGTAATTAACCGCAATTCAAACCCTCTATAAACTATGCCATTTTTTTCTGTAAATTATCGTTGGAATGGAAAGATAAGACACAAGATGGATATATACATTCAACATACGGTACATAAGTACTGTATTTGTTTATTATAACAATAATCAACAAGATGGTATTAACATTATTAACATTCTCTCAAGGCGATCCATGGATAGAAAGACTTGTAGTTCTTAAAAGATAAATGTTAGTACAATTTATAGAAATTTTATATTAAAACCCCTCTTAATGTTTTTGTTTTATTAAAATTTGTAAAATTTTCAATCAAAAAATAAACTAGTAGCTCGCCATTGTTGATGTCAATAATTACTCCATGTTCACTCATTGTGCTTAAACCCATAAAATCATTTGGACCCAAGCGCCAGCAAAGGGCGCCAAACACCAAAAACCAAATAACAAGCGGACATTACACTGCTGTCATTTAAATCTGTTTGAGCGGGGTATGTGCGTTAATTGTGTAAAATATTTCAACGTGATTAATTTAAAAAATGAATTAACGCCCGTTTACCCGATAATTTTGACAGCCCTAGTAATTATTTAAATGATCTTATAAACATTGTCATATATTTTCAGACCCTAGTTAAAGCCTCTTTGTAATTAATTAAAAGGGGATATTTACAACCATCTGCTTTTGCATTGGAATCAATGATACAGTTACTTGTTAGTTGCTCTGATTGACTGGAATAGAAGTAAAATCCAGCGATCGAATGATAACAGTTCCAATGGATTGGACGTTTAGTCAACAATATGTGCTTTAAATGTCAAACATAAAAAGTGATTATCCCACCCCTCCAGATTAAAAGTGGAGAGAATGCAGCAAACATAGCCGGGGAGCTGGTCAACCTGACCCGGGGGCGGATCTATGCTGGTGATGTCAGCATGTCTGTAAAGTTAATTGAACAGCTATTGGACATTTTGGACTCCCAGCTTCAGGCCTTGAGACCAGCAAATAAAGAGTCTGCGGCACGCAATTACAACAAGGTGAATTGCTTCTCAAATTCATGCTGAAGTGTACTTGACCTTTTACGGGGAAGAGGACTCAAATGTCAGTGCTGATATTTTTAACACCGATGTTGTTTGATGTCTTTTCAGCTTCAGAAAAGGGAACGAACATGCAGAGCGTATGTGCAGGTAGGTGATGTACAAATTGGATGGAGGGTGGATGGATGATGAATGGACAGATGAACCAAATTGCAACTTATACTCGTGTCTTTCCCTCATTGTTATACATTTTCTGGCTAGTGTGATTTATACTCCAGTCAGTGCGACTTATACACGGAAAAATATGGTAAAAGGATGTATGATGGCACCATCTCTGGACAGATGTACAGTGGTATGAAAAAGTATCTGAACCTTTTGGAATTCCACACATTTCTGCATAAAATCACCATCAAATGTAATCTGATCTATGTCAAAATCACACAGATGTAAAAACAGTGTCTGCTTTAACTAAAACCACCCAAACATTTATAGGTTTTCAAATTTTAATGAGGATAGCATGCAAACAATGACAGATGGGGGAAATTAAGTAAATGAACCCCCTCCCCTCCAGCAATTGAAACCAATTTTCATCAAACAATTTAAGTCAGGTGTGTGCCCAATCACTGATGATTGGTGTAAAGCTGCCCTGCCCACTATAAAACACACACCTTGTAAAAATTGTCTTGATGAGACGCATTGTCTGATGTGCATCATAGCTCGGTCAAAGAGCTGACTGAAGACCTGCGATTAAGTATTGTTGATTTGGCTAGGAAAAGATACAAAACCATCTTTGAAACTCTGGATGTTCATCAATTGACAGTCAGTGAAGTTTACAAATGGACAGAGTTTGGCACTGTTGCTTGTCTCCCAAGGAGTGGCCATCCACCAAAGATGACGCCAAGAGTTCAGCCCAGCATACTCAGAGAGGTAAAAAGGAATCCTAGAGTGTCTGCAACAGACTTAGAGAAATTAATGGCACAGTCCAATACCTCTGTGCACACATCAACTATATGTAAAACTATGGCCAAGAATGATGTTCATGGGAGGACTCCATGGGGGAAGCCACTGCTGTCTAAAAAAAAAAACATTGTTGCTTGTTTAACGTTCGCAACGAGGCACTTGCACATTACACAGACGTTTTGGCAAAATATTTTGTGGACTGATGAAACCAAAGTTGAATTGTTTGGGAGTAACACACAATGTCATGTGTGGAGGAAAAATGCGTCCTCCTCACTGTGACGCATGGTGGAGGGAGCATCATTATTTGGGGCTGTTTTGCTGCTTCAGGGCCTGGACAACTTGCAATCATTAATGGAAGAATGAATTCAAAAGTTTGTCTGGATGTTTTGCAGGAAACCCTGAGACCGTGTGTCAGACAGTTGAGGCTAAAAAGAGGATGGATGCTACAACAAGACAATGATCTAAAACACAGAAGTACATCAACTTCTGAATGGTTTCAGAAGAACAAAATACACATTCTGGAGTGGCCAAGTCCCGACTTGAACCCCATTTAGATACTGTGGCATGACCGAAAGACAGCGATTCATGCCAGACATCCCAGGAATCTGACTGAACTACAGCAGTTTTGTAGAGAAGAATGGGCCAAGATTAGTCCTGATCGATGTGCCAGACTGATTTGCAGCTACAGGAAGTGTCTGGTTGAATTTATTGCTGCTAAATGTGATGCTTCACTTACCATATTGGCCCGAATATAAGACAGGCCTGATTATAAGACGGCCCTGATTATAAGACGACCCCCTCTTTTTCAAGACTCAAGTTTGAAAAAAAGACTTTTTGAACACCAAATTAATTTTTTTTTACAGTACATCTGAAACAAATGATTATAACAGTACTTCTCAAATAGTGGGGTCTGCGCCCCCTAGGCGCAGAGCGATGCCAGGGGGGGCGCATGTGACCTCGGGGAACATGTTTTTTTTTTGTTTTGTTTTTTGCCGTACTGGAATAAAGTGTACTTGCTCATCCACTCAGTAGGTGGCAGTGGCGCTCTCATTTTCAGAGTGCGCGCAATATTTTTGAACTAAGGAAGAGCACTCAGCGCACACAGACAACAGATATGAAGAGCAGTGTGCTGCCGCCGTTTTCGAAAGCCGTTTTCCGACCGGACTCACTCACGCAGCGACCCACTGTCTTGTCCGGTTCTCACGTCGCCGCCCGAGAAGTGCCATTTTCGGCTTGGGATCGTCACGACGACCGCCTTCACCTACGGTTCTACCTCGGCCGCCGTGAATGCGCTTTTTTCGTGTCGTTTGCCTTTTAGCTTTGACTTTTAATACAGTGGGTAATGATGAAAGACCACTGTTTGCTGTGTCTAAAAATAATTATAGCAGACAGCCAGAAGCCAAATCAATTAACACGCCACTTAAAGACATTAGACCCCAATCTCATTGTTAAGCCGCTTGATTTTTTCAGTGAAAACGTGCCGAATATTGCCAACAATCGTCCTGCTTTGTCAATGTTATATCAGTAAACCAGTGAGCATTGTTAGCATGCTCATTGCAAAATAACTCCACACCATTGCAAAGGAGGTAAATACTGTGAGCAGCAAAAATAAAAACTGTCCTGTCCAAGAACACTTTTTTTTTTCTTTCATTCAGTTTTGTTTTTTCGGTCAAATTTTTTGGTATATTGTCCTCATGAGTGAAAGTTTCTAATCAATTTTAATTTGTTATGATTTACTGATTTTATTACATTTTATTTTCCTGTATCAAATGGTCAAAAATGTACCTTGAGTGTATTTTTTAGTTTGGATGTGATTTTTTTTTTTTTAATTCAGGCAAATTGATGCACGTCAAGTCTTCTCTGTTACAAACAAAACAATGTTAATAAAGTTATACTTTATTATAAGTTGATCTATGTTACTTTTTTTCTTTATTAGAAAAAAAGGACACAATGTTAGGCAGATGCGTATTTATAATAGTAATTTTATGGACAAATGATACTATTTACAGTGGCGGCAGAGAGTTTGGGGGGGCGCCAAACATTTACGTCTTCCTTGGGGGGGCGTGACAGAAAATAATTGAGAAGCACTGGATTATAACAATATATTTGAGCAAAAAAAGCATGTTATTTTGCCCCATTCAAATCTTATTATCCGAACAATTAAATATGTAGACTAAAGTGCAATCACATTCGTAAATGAATGGCTTCTGGTTTTTGAAATGTAAATAAACCAATCTATTGTGATAAAACAACAAAATTGCAATAACTGCCATAACCATCAAAGTGAGGTCTAACTGTAACTGTCGTCTTGAAAAAAAACTGTATAAGGAAAAAAATTGCAATAAAATAATGCAAAGTGGTTAAACTTGAGAGTAGCTGAGATCTGTCATGACAGAACATTACTCCTCAATTTCAGCATTCGCTTCAATATCTGGCGCCATCTAGCGTCGTAAATGGGTATAATGTCTAGACCCCGAATATAAGACGACTCCCACTTTTCGAGTCTTATTTCAAAGCAAAAAACACCGTCTTATATTCGGGCCAATACGGTACTTATTTTTCCCCCTTCTGTCATTGTTTGCATACTATCCTCATTAAAATATGAAAACCAATAAATATTTGGGTAGTTTTAGTTGAAGCAGACACTGTTTTTTCATCTGTGTGATTTTGACAAAGATCTGATCACATTTGATGATGATTTTATGCAGAAATGTGAGAAATTCCAAAAGGTTCAGATACTTTTTCATACCAATGTATGACAGATAGATGTAAGATGAATGATGGAGAGACAGATGAGTAACACACAGGTGGACAAGGTCAAATAGTAATGATTGAAGTTATTGACAGGTCTTAGATGAATGGCTAGACAGACAAAATATTTAAAGTGAGCAGAAGCTTGGATTCAGGGAAGATCGATAGAGTGATGAATTGACAAATGATGGCTGTTTAAATGGATAGACGTATGGTTGATAAATGATGGCAGAATGTATGGACGGATAGCTGATGACTGAATACATGAACAGAATGTATCTTTCTCCTTGTCAGGCTGTGGTTCAGACTGTAGATAACTTGTTGGGTCCCGAGGCTTTGGTGTCCTGGGCTGACATGAGCGGTCCCGACCAGTCCCGCTCTGCATCACTCTTGTTAGATGCGGTGGAAAAAGGAGCATTCTTATTAGCTAACAACCTCTACGAAGGTCGATTCAGTGACAGAGCACCAAATGTCGGTATGTTGCTTCTTATTTTCTGAGCTCTCCACATACTATGATTAAAATCAGCTTCTCATCCAGACTTCTTTATTTTGCATGTGTGCAATTAGATCTGGAGGTGTATGTGCTGAACACAGAGGCGGACATACAGGACCTAACGTTCCCTCACTCCTACGATAGTGACAGCATTCTGCAGATTTCGGCGGTGGCTCTGCAGCAATACAGCAATAATGGTATCACGCGCATTCATTTTGGTATTTAAACATTAAATGAACCACAATAACTATGATTAACTGTACAGTAGTACACAGTAAATTATAATCTGACAGAAAACAGATATGCCTAATAATATCTGTCTTCATTAATTCATTGTACAGGCCAAGTGAAATTGGTCCTCTCACTGTATAAGAACTTGGGCTCCTTCCTGACCACCCAGAACTCCACATTGCGGCTCGGCCTAGGACTCGGACAGGGGTCAGAGGTCAGGCATAGGAGCCTGGTGGTCAACTCCCACGTCATTTCTGCTTCCGTACACAGAGGCTCCAATAGAGTGTTCCTCTCTGAGCCTGTAGTGTTCACTCTACGCCACTTGCAGGTCAGCTGGGAAATGCAACTTCCCCATGATATTCAGAAATACTTAAAAGTCGGTTTTGTGTCGTATCTGCAGCTGGACAACCACTTTGGTCCCAACTGCTCTTTTTGGAATGCCTCGGGGGTGTCTGGCACTGGCAGGTGGTCCACACAGGGATGCCGCTTGTTACACACCAACAATACGCACACAACCTGTGCTTGCAACCACCTTTCCAGCTATGCTGTACTCATGATGTACCAGCAACCTGCGGTGAGTAAAGAATGACGTCCGCAAAACCAAAACCGTTATCCATGTGTCATATGTTATATACAATTTTATTCAATAGCAGTGAAAACAGCATTTTATGCTTAATTGGGTTATTTTTGTCACGTTTGTTTGACATCAATATACTGTTAGTGGCATCTAATGAGTTAATTATCCCCTCAAACTACAGATAAGGCTCGGTTACCCAATGAAGAAAGGCTCACAAAATTCAGTTAATCCAACTAATCTTCAGCAATTAGATCAAATTTTTCCACTCATTGGTAAGATAAAGATGTTAATTAATTATGCATTTACCAAATTTTCCGAACTATAAGCTGCCCTTTTTTTCATAGTTTGGCTGGGCTTGCGACTTATACAGTGGTGCATACTTTAGACATGTCTTAATAAAAAATCAGTCAGGAAGCTGCAGCTAGTACAGAATGCTGCTGCCAGATTCCTTACAAATACAAGAAAACTGGACCATATTACACTGGTTATGAAATCGTTATACTGGCTTCCGGTGAGTCAAAGGATAAACTATAAAATACTACTGCTTGTCTACAAAACACTTAATGGCCTTGGACCACAATACATGCCTCACTTGTTTGACCCCTATGAAGCATCTAGACCAGAGGTCACGGAACCGCGGACCTCGGTCCGGTTCTCAAGCTGTCTGGACAAATACACGTTGCAACAACAAAAATCATTTTTTTCTGCGGGTTTGCAGAGTGGAGGCGGGCAACAAACAAAAACCTTAGCGGTGACCTGCGTGAGCCAGTCAATGAGAGTGAAGCATTTGAAAGTTATTTTTTGAATAGCATGTCACACACTCGCTTTCTAGACACCGTGGAGTGACTTGCCTGGTATAGCAGACTCACCGCTGTTCCAGCGATTGAGTCTGGCGACTGTCCGGCGGATCAAATTCCGAGGGCACAGCAAGCCACAGCAAACAGACAGCGGAGTGGACCAATCAGCGACGAGCAGACGTGACGTTGTTAAAGCGACAAGTAATTAGCGTGAGCGGAAAATGGAGAAGTTTATTCAACATGGCTAGCGCGAGCCATGTTGACTGTTGTCAATGACTTGTTTCGATGTGTTTTTGGTAATTTAAAACTGGTTTTACCGCAGATTGGAACATATTCTCGGCTCTCCGTTCGCCATCTGTGTTTTTGTAGACACGACTTTCGGTGCGCAAGAGTGACGTTACTCGTTAAGAACACGTCACGCAAATAAACGAATCTGATTGGACGATTGATTTTGAACCTTGCTCGAGAGGCCGTTAATGGGCTGGGTCCCAGACTATTTCTCACAGTGTTTGAAAAATACAGGGAAAATAATCTTGCTGTGCCAGGCAATGGAGACAGCCAAAAACTGAGCCGAATGAAGTTGGAGGAAGAGGCGAAAAGGTACGGCAAATGGCGTGCTCAAAACTACGCAAGATTGATGCAGAAAACAGAGTGTTTAAGGAGGAGTGGACCAACACATTTTTGTTCATTTTACCTGGCGGCAGCAAAAGACCGCTATGCCTCATCTGAGACTCATTCAGAGACGGTAGCACTTGTAAAATGCAGCAATTTGAAAAGGCACTATGAGACGAAGCACGCAGCTTTTTTTGCAAAGTTTCCCTATGAACTCTGCCATTCGTTCTCAAAAAATAGCGGAATTAAGGGCTCAATATGATCGCACCTCAAGGCTCATGGTTCATTTATTCACTGCACAGCAACGCGCAAATGAATTGTCCCTCAGAATAGCGTGGATATTGGGTAAAAAGAAAAAGTCTTTCAGTGACCGACCGATTGTTAAAGATTGTATGAGTGTAGTTGCTGAAACTTTGTTGATGGAAAGCAAAAAGGTCTGTCAAAAAATAAAGCAAATCCCCCTGTCAGCATCCACAGTTAAAAAAAAAGAAGTCTTGAATATGCTCTTATGTTGCTATTTAATGATTCAATTAAAGCACTTTTTTAGTTTTATGCACCGTTTACATTTTATTTACATTTTGGAATGTTGTAATTATCAGCATGGCCACGTAAAAATACGTTTGTATTTTTTGGAAAAAAAGAAGCATTAAAAATATTTCCGGACCCGAGATTGTTGTAATTCTTTTTATTTCGGACCCACAGGATTTTTAATTCATGACCCCTAAGGTCGTTTGGAACTGGTCTGCTGTTTGTCAGGGTCCGCAAACACGGAAACAAGGTTGGACCTCACAACAGACAACAAACAACTGAGGGATGCGTACAAGGGTTTATTGAATACAAAACAAAACAACACGCGATAGCGGAAAAAAGGGGAAATAACAAAACAAGTCCGTGACAGAAGGTCGACGGGGATCAGTATATAAACGCGAGGGGTAAACCTAGGTGGTAGGCAGAGAGCCATAAAAACAACTAAAATTCGCTCACATACCTGCGCAAGGTAGAGGCATACTACAAACTAAAGCGGCAGGCAACCAAAACCCAAGGCAGGGGCGAAATGACCAAAATACCAAGCTACTCGAATGACAAAGATGTCGAATGGTGACCAGCAAGGAAAATATCTTGGCGCCCTTCCAGTGGATCGATCGCCTGCGTCTTTATACTATTGTTGATGAACAGGAGTTACAGTGCCTTGCAAAAGTATTCAGCCCCCTTGAATCTTGCAACCTTTCGCCACATTTCAGGCTTCAAACATAAAGATATGGAATTTAATTTTTTTGTCAAGAATCAACAACAAGTGGGACACAATCGTGAAGTGGAACAACATTTATTGGATAATTTAAACTTTTTTAACAAATAAAAAACTGAAAAGTGGGGCGTGCAATATTATTCGGCCCCTTTACTTTCAGTGCAGCAAACTCACTCCAGAAGTTCAGTGAGGATCTCTGAATGATCCAATGTTGTCCTAAATGACCGATGATGATAAATAGAATCCACCTGTGTGTAATCAAGTCTCCGTATAAATGCACCTGCTCTATGATAGTCTCAGGGTTCTGTTTAAAGTGCAGAGAGCATTATGAAAACCAAGGAACACACCAGCCAGGTCCGAGATACTGTTGTGGAGAAGTTTAAAGCCGGATTTGGATACAAAAACATTTCCCAAGCTTTAAACATCTCAAGGAGCACTGTGCAAGCCATCATATTGAAATGGAAGGAGCATCAGACCACTGCAAATCTACCAAGACCCGGCCGTCCTTCCAAACTTTCTTCTCAGACAAGGAGAAAACTGATCAGAGATGCAGCCAAGAGGCCCATGATCACTCTGGATGAACTGCAGAGATCTACAGCTGAGGTGGGAGAGTCTGTCCATAGGACAACAATCAGTCGTACACTGCACAAATCTGGCCTTTATGGAAGAGTGGCAAGAAGAAAGCCATTTCTCAAAGATATCCATAAAAAGTCTTGTTTAAAGTTTGCCACAAGCCACCTGGGAGACACACCAAACATGTGGAAGAAGGTGCTCTGGTCAGATGAAACCAAAATTGAACTTTTTGGCCACAATGCAAAACGATATGTTTGGCGTAAAAGCAACACAGCTCATCACCCTGAACACACCGTCCCCACTGTCAAACATGGTGGTGGAAGCATCATGGTTTGGGCCTGCTTTTCTTCAGCAGGGACAGGGAAGATGGTTAAAATTGACGGGAAGATGAATGCCGCCAAATACAGGAACATTCTGGAAGAAAACCTGTTGGTATCTGCACAAGACCTGAGACTGGGACGGAGATTTATCTTCCAACAGGACAATGATCCAAAACATAAAGCTAAATCTACAATCGAATGGTTAAAAAAATAAACGTATCCAGGTGTTAGAATGGCCAAGTCAAAGTCCAGACCTGAATCCAATCGAGAATCTGTGGAAAGAGCTGAAGACTGCTGTTCACAAACACTCTCCATCCAACCTCACTGAGCTCGAGCTGTTTTGCAAGGAAGAATGGGCAAGAATGTCAGTCTCTCGATGTGCAAAACTGATAGAAACATACCCCAAGCGACTTGCAGCTGTAATTGGAGCAAAAGGTGGCGCTACAAAGTATTAACGCAAGGGGGCCGAATAATATTGCACGCCCCACTTTTCAGTTTTTTATTTGTTAAAAAAGTTTCAATTATCCAATAAATTTTGTTCCACTTCACGATTGTGTCCCACTTGTTGTTGATTCTTGACAAAAAATTAAAATTTTATATCTTTATGTTTGAAGCCTGAAATGTGGTGAAAGGTTGCAAGGTTCAAGGGGGCCGAATACTTTTGCAAGGCACTGTATGTATATATATATATATATATATATATATATATATATGTGTATATATATGTGTATATATATAATATATTTTTAAAAAAATTATTTAAATCATTTTCTAATTGGGTATATAACGTTACTCATCCAGAGTAGTTTTGGCTTAAAGTAGGGCTATCAAATTTATTGCTTTAATGGCGGTAATTATTTTTTCTTTTTTTTTTTTTTCTTTTTTTTTTTTTTTTTTAAAACCTGTCCTGTTCAGCTGTTTGACACAGAGAATGGAAGTCTAAGTGCCCGGATTCTGAACAGTTTTAATGTTTCACATTGAGAGTCTGACATACTCCCATTGTGATCATTCAAAATACCTTTTTATTATGACAAAGCAGTGAACAGGAAGGGATTATGGGGGGACAGAAGAAAAGAAATACAAGAGAAGAAGGAAAAGAAACACATACACAAACAACAACTAGAAATACATTGAACATCTAAACTAGTTACTAATATGCTGGTGCTATCGTCAGCGAGATGTATTTCCGGTTTACACCATGTGGGGGTAATTATTTTTTCTTAATTAATCACGTTAAATAATTAACGCACGCGCTGCACGACCCACTCACGCATTGTCGCGTTCAATCCATAAAGGCGCCGTTTTACCAATATATAGAGCTTAACGCAGCGTATAATGAGTAAGGAGAATATTGACAGCTTTAGGAGCCTTTTTTTATTTGGCTAAGGCCTTACATTCCCTCTCTCAGCAATTAAAATTAACGTGGGAGGCAATGTGCGGAAGAAAGGTGGTAGTTGATCATTTTCTTAACACCCTATGTTCTTTCCCAACGCAGAGAAGATATATCAATTGGGGCCCCTACACACAGGCATTCATTTTATTTTTAATTATTTATGTAGTTTTAAAAAAAAAACATTAATACCTATAGCAAAATACAGGCAGGCAACACTAATGCTACAATTGGATGACAAATTCTGGCCGCAAAATATTGTCCCGTTGGTTGCTAATTTGAGACCCCTGTCCTATATTAATGTAGTAATAACATACATGAAAAAATGCATATTTGGTGCATGAAAGGGCCTATGGATTTTGTAGCAATTTGGATGATCTTCTGAATAAGTGTTTATATATTACGTTACCAGATAGCTACTGCAATTACCTTTTTGTTCTGAATTTTGTTGTTTTTACTATAATGGCTGTTCTTAGTCTCTGATAAGGAAACAAAAACTCTGCAAAAATGAGACTTATACTCCAGTCTGTCTTAGTCTGAACAATACTGTAATTATCTTAAGTTCAAGCTGTGAGAGAGGTGTATCCAAACACTGCAGGCTACTGTGGTTTCCCATGAAGCAATTCAAATCCTCTATGTATGGTTTTTGCCTTTGCATTTATCACAATTTGACACGCTTTCTTTTTTCTTTTTCGTCTTCAGTCTGGTGTAGGAGTAGAGGAGCTTCTGGTTTATGTTGTCTCCTGGGTGGGCATTTCTGTTGCTCTGGTGTGTTTGGCCACCTGTCTCACTACTCTATGCTGCCAGGCGGCTCCCTGCCAATCTGACCACAGCACCATTCATTGCAACATGTGGGCTAACCTGCTCATAACTGAGCTGCTCTTCCTCGTTGGATCCAATAAGATGCAATATACTGTGAGTTTTTTTTGTTTTCTTTAGATTATGTATTTGCATTAAACTTCACTCTCATTCAACTTTCTAGGTTGTGTGCTCCATCATCGCTGGCCTGCTGCACTTCTCAATGCTGTCAGTGTTCTGCTGGTTGTGCCTGGAAGCAGTGGAACTGTACATTTTGCAGCGTGAGGTGTTTGAGGGGCGGAACTCCAGGCGCAAGTATTTATACTTGAGTGGGTATACAGTACCCGTGGTGGTGGTGGCTGTGTCTACAGCCATTGACTTCAGAGGCTACAGCTCAAAAACTTCGTAAGTTCATCACAATTGTACACTGTGCGGGATCCTGTACAAAAGACTCAGGGGCCATTTACATGACAACAGGGTTTGACAACGTCAAAACTTTTCCAGAGAGCCATATCGTTTATACAGTGACGGCGTTTAGGGGGGCTGAAACGCAAAAATTTGAAAGTGCCTTCCAGAGTGGAAATCTTAAAATGCACCCCCCTGTCGTCTCCGTCTAAACAGTTGACGACGCAAAAGTGAATTTGGGTGACAACAGACTCGGTACATTAGATCAGGGGTTTTCAACCCAGTCCTCAAGGCACACTGTGGGTCCTGGTTTTTGTTCCAGCCGATCCAGCAGAGACAGTTGAACCAATGAGGCTTCTGCTAAAACAAGCCACACCTGACTGCAATCAACTGATTGCACTTGTAAAACACCAGATTGGGGAAAAAGTGTTGTCATCTTGTTTGGTAAGAATGAAATCCTGCACCCACAGTGTGCCTTAGTGGAATAGGTTGGGAACCCCTGCATTAGATGAAGACAATGCTCCATTATATTTTTCAGTGAATGGGGTGAAGATACTAATGACGTCAGTACAAGCAGACAGTCCAGCAGTGTATGAAAACATGTCTTCAATATGAAGGAATCTGTCCTTTCAGCCGAATCGCCGGACTCCGTGTTGTCGAAAGATCCAACGAGCCGGGCCGGCGTTACTCCGGCAATCTGGCCAGAAGGACAAACTCCGCGCGTTCAACTTAGTCTTAACCCTTTGTAGTCAAGGGTGTAGGTTTGCATAGGGCCGCTAGGGACATAACACTAACAACTTTTTAGGATGATCAAATTGTCCCCACCAATTTTTAAGCAACCTTATTTGCATTATATAATGATTTCAGTAAAATAGGTCATTTAGATTTTATTCCCATATGCCGTAAGGATAGAATTGACACTACTATTATTAAGTGACTTATTAGGGCCCGAGCACCAACATGGTGTGTAGGCCCTATTGTTCTGCAAAGGATTATTATTATTCTTTCTTCATGGAAAATGAAAATGGCCCACTTGGAGGTCTTAACATGCTCAAAAACTCACCAAAATTTGCACAAAGGGCCCGAGCACCAACATGGTACGAAGGCCCTATTGTTCTGCAAAGGCTTATTATTATTCTTTCTTCATGGCAAATGAAAATGGCCCATGTTGAGGTCTTAACATGCTCAAAAACTCACCAAAATTTGCAAAAACATGCGGATTCGCGAAAATTTCGATAATTTGGCAACGTTGTGAAAAAATGTCAAAAAATGGCTCAGTGGCGCCCCCTGGAATTTTTAAAAAAGGCCTCTCAATTTAGGTTTTTTCAATGTAGAGCGATGAAATTTGGGGAGTCGATACCTTGGGCCAAAATGCTTCAAAAAGTCTCTTGCACCCATATTCCAAACCCAACAGGAAATCGGGTATTTTGGATTGAATATTGAAAAACATGACATTTTTGTCGAAAACCAGGGTGCACTTTAGAGACCATTGCGCCGAGGCAGTTTGTTGGATCCTACTCAAAATTGGTGAGACTCTTCATGAGACATATGAGATGTTAAGTTATCAAAATGGTGAGTTTTCATTCACGGGCCTGACCTGGGCGGAGTACCAAAGCCGGGCTGGGGATTAGAGTTAGGGTTTAGGGCAGGGGTGCTCAAAGTTTTTTGCTCCAAGATCTACTTTTAAATGACACAACCTCCCGCGATCTACCTTAAGAGAGGAGGGTGAACTAAAAAAAAGAAAAAAATTTAAACGTACAGTTACAGTAATAATGCTTTGTGAGCAACATATGAGGTTATGTTGCTCACAAAACACAAATAACTGTGTACATTTAAAAAAATATAAATAAAAAATGTACCGTAAATTATGTTTGCTCACATAACATAATTAACTTTTTTGATGCTGCGAGCTACCCACACTAGCGTTGCGATCGACGTAATACCCACCCCTGGTTTAGGTTTGTAAAATCCCGATGGCACCTCCATGTCGAAAGATCAACTTAAGACATAGTTTGGAGTATTAGGGCTTCTTCAGGCCAAATGAAAATGGCCAATTTGAAGTTCTGAACATGCTCGAAAACTCACTAAAATTTGCACATATTAAAATGGAGTTTTCATTCACGGGCTGACCTGTGCTGGGCGTTTTTTTGTGTGTGTTAGGGTTAGGGTTAGGGTTTAAGGTTCAGACTCTGCTACTTCTTCTGTGGGAGAAAAAAAATACTATGTACTTTTCAATGACATATATTAGGGATAAAACTACTTCTTCTGTGGGAAAAAAAAATACTATGTACTTTTCAATGAAATATATTAGGGATAAATTGGTTCATCTGATGACAGCAGTGAAGAACTGCTTTGACTCATTATGGCTGTTGCTTCACACTCTGCTACTTCATCTGTGGAGAAAAAAAGATACGATGTATTTTTCATTGTGCCAAAGTCGATGGGGTGCCAAAGTCGGACATTTTTTTTGACAAAACACCAAATTCAGAAAATGACTAATAACTCCCCCATACAACATTCAATCTTTTTCATATTTGGTATGTAAGTGATGTATCCCAGCCTGAACTCGACTTCATTGAAATATCACCCATTAGGCCTGGCGCCACCTGCTGGGAACAGATAATGGCCTTTTTTACGAGACCGACTCCTCCTCGAAGGGAAAAAAAACCTAATGACCCCCCCCAAAAAATCACCGAAAAGAAATTGGAGGAATCAACACAGGTCTCCCGAGGGCCCGTTGATTCCTGCTTGCAGGGCTAGTTTTCATTGACCCTCGTGAAGATAAGCGGCATGGAAAATGAATGAATGAATGTTCAGACTTACATTCACCCCTTTTCACTTGCTGAACGCACCAGTCCATTTTTTCCGCTCGAAGGCATGTTTGATTGGTTGATTACTTATACAACTTATACAACATTTTTTTTTAGCCAACACCACCAGCAGCAACTGTAAGTAATGTAAAAAGATGTCAATGTTGTGGAGGTGGGGAACACACCACAAATTTTGCACCTGAAAATCCGACCTGAGTTAGCTTAACATTAAACTGAATTTGCTAACCTGCAAAACTCGAGTATGAAGCTGCTTAGGGAGAAGTGTCCTCCTGTATGTGTTTTCTCCTTAAACTGTTAGAAATGTAGTGAACCGGGGTTTACTCCCTTCTCCCCAATTGTCATTTTTATTTTATTTATGTGGCCTTAAAGCAGCCCAAAGGAGCTTACATTTTTTTTGTTGAGTTTGGCTGTGCTTGTGGACAAAAGCAGTAGTGTTTTATCTGAAGGAAGGCTCCATTTTCAATTATTTTTTTGTTATTCCTTGACGAAGAAGTTTTTTCAGTTATATTTCATTAATTTATTTAGACAATGTTGAGTGGTCTTAAGACAAATTTTTATTTTTTTTGCATTCCTGGATAGTTAACAGATTATTAACAAGTTTGTATTTATTGTGTATCTTAATGTAATTTATGTTCAAATATTGCAATTTAAATCAGACATTTATGTTTTCAAAATGTTTCGTTAGTAGTTTTTGAAAACAAAGGTTTGAATCGAACGGTTTATCACCTGAACCAATACATATGAAATTTAGCATAAGTCAATACAGACTTCTTTTGCATTGATCATTCAGCCTATCAAATAATTAGGTTGAAATTCGTGAGAAATGTAGCCCTGACACCCATTCACCCAATCAGTTTGGTCTTACTAATGTCCTGTCGCCAGCAAAAAGTGTAGATGCAGATTATACTGTTCTATTGTCCCTACCAATGTTGAGCCCAAACTTAAGCCCTTGCTTTGTACTGACTCCATTTTGAAAGGTTTAAAGAATGCTCACCGAACACAAGTTGACAATTTATTCAGGGTCGACAGCGATCAAAACGGCAAGGCGTAACAGAAACACTCAGGCGGGGAGGCAAGGTCACCCTATCACACATCAACAAAAGGTTCCCAAGAAAAAAATGACCACGATTAGTGGAACATTCAGTCTTTTGAAGGCTCTCGCTGGGCGGGCCGTGGGCAGGAAAAAGGGTGTGTTTGGGCGTTTTTTAAGATTATTGTCTGTTTGTGGATTGGACAGGAGAATTCGGTAGTGACTGTTTTCAGGGCAAAGAGGGTTGTGGATTTTGCCACCTCAGCGTCAAAGGGGCTCTTGGAGTCTTGTCAGTCGTGTTAACAATTGGGATATCAGGCGTTGGTTTTCTTTGTGTTGGGACAGGGCATCCCGCCATTTGTTCTGGACTGTCCGGAAGAACACATTGTGAGAGTTGGTGCGTCAATCTTGCTCAGTCAGTTGAATGATGCACGCGCTGGGCTTCCATGATAAGAAGGCGTTGTTTATCTCTTATGCTCTATATTCTGCTTGTTTTACTTAAACTATGGTACATATTTTATATTGGGTGTGTCAGAGTAATACAAACAGTCAAACAGTAAATACGAGAAACGATACTATTCCCTGATTGATTATATTAAGTGTGTTAGAATAATGCAAACAGTTAGACGGTGCCTACGGGAAAAGCTACTATCTCCATCAAATAGCAACCTTGTACACGGCCTAACTGCGTTCAACATTATTCAAGAATCTAGTCAACTATTCACTAATTACAGCCTGATGCGCTTCGCTATGTCATTATTTGAACAAGACGAAAAAGGAAACTGCAGTAGGGAAGGTTTTGGGACACCCTTATGTTATTGAAAGAGAGTTAGGACACGGAAGTAATGCCTTTTCCTGTTTTCTTTTTTTTTTTGGGTGCTGCCACCTACACATTTGGAATGCATATTGCATTGGCAAATTGGAGGTTTCATGTATTTTCGCACTTTCGTATGCACGCAGTTTTCCCCAAATGCGGAATTAAAATAACAGCAAAACGCCACTTTTGCGTTATTGCGTAAGATTGTTGTTGAGTAAACATAGCCTCAAGGTGAATCAAGTGTCAATCAAAACTGAATACTATCTTTATAAAGGCAAATATTCATATCTTCCAAAGGGCGTAGGTTTGGTCTAAACATTGGTTGGGACGATATAACAGCATAACACACACATACACTTTTTGCTGGGGTTGGGACATTAACAAGACTAAACAGATTCTTGAACAGGGGTCAGGGCTACATTTCTCATAAATATGAACCTAATTATTTTATAGGCTAAATGATCAATGCAAAATAAATCTGTACTAACATGTAATTTTTATGCATATTGGTTCAGGTGATATAATGTTCGATTAAAACATTTGTTTTCAAAAACTATGGAAAAAAAAAAAAACATTTTGAAGTCCAAGTCCCTTTATTAAAACTTCTATTTCAGAGGGACACTGAGATGAACATGAAGTGACATGAAAAAAAATCTGTGAAATGAAATGACACACCAGAATTTCATG
Organism: Corythoichthys intestinalis; assembly: GCF_030265065.1. Classification (NCBI taxonomy): domain Eukaryota; kingdom Metazoa; phylum Chordata; class Actinopteri; order Syngnathiformes; family Syngnathidae; genus Corythoichthys; species Corythoichthys intestinalis. The sequence goes on from NC_080402.1 coordinate 15,478,942, forward strand.
GGTACTTTAGTTTGAGTCTTGGAGTTGTTTAGTATGCCTCAGATGAAGATTGGTCCTTGGATATCTCAAATTGTTTTTCATAATTTTTTTCCCAAATCAATTTTATATAGCAATACTTTGGTTTGAGTCTACGGGTGATCCAGTGTCCCCCAGAAGTGGTCCCATTCTTCAATAGCTTCCGGTTTTGTTGTTTTGTTTTTTTAAATAAAGGGACTTGCACTCTGAAGCCACTGCAATGCACTACCGTAATGCACATAATACCAAGAATGATCCAAATGAGGGATGTTGGGAGATTGTGGAAGCTGGCCTGACCGCAGTAGTTTTAGGTTAGCAGGTTAGCAAGTTCACACAGGTAAATGTTATGCTAACTCTGATGCAGGTCGGACTTTCAGTAACAAAACGAATGGTGTTTCCCCCACCTCCACAAGATGGATGTCTTTTTACATTACTTTACAGTGGCTGCTGGTGGCTGAAAAAAAAACACTTCTAATATCCCTCCAGTATGTTGTCAACTTGAATCCGTTGGGGCTGCATGAGTGTGCATGTGTGTCTGTGTGGTGGGGAAAAAATGGACCAGCACAATCAGCAAGTGGAAAAGGATAAATGCAAGTCTAAACATAATGTAAATAATTCGCTTAATAATAAGAGGCGTGCAAAATTTCCGATTCTTAGATTATTTGCGGTTCAGCCGTGGAAGATTCGAGAACGATTCACAAACATCCAAATTCGGATTATTGAATTATACCAGGTAAAGCGGAAATAAAACACAGTCAGCGCGGTCTTCGGGACGCAATGAGGAACAGACCGAGAGTAAATATCATGTGTTTTTACCTAATGCCGCTAGGTAAAACGAAAACAATAATACCTGACTGCGGCCATCAGCCGCTACAAACAGCGCCCAGTTGCTAGTTGCTACAAACATACGGCAACATACGGCTATGGTAGATATCACATATATCTAGACTAGATGTGAAATGACAGACTTTCCCGCGCTAGTAAACAGGCGCCATCTTAAAGCAGTAGACTTCTCTAGAAGGCTCTGTTGTAGAGAACCTAATTACTTTTTATATAAAATACCCCTAAATCGGCAAAATCTTGACTTGAATCTATCTTTAAATGATGAAACACTTTTAAAACTTTGACATGTCGAAAGTAGACATGAGGGAAATTATGGAATAACGGGCGAAATTTTAACAACTTTAACGGTTGATTCACAACATTAAATTAATTGAATGTAGTTTAAAGCTGCTGATACAGAATGGGGACTTAAGTATTTTATTTACTATTTTTAACCGGTAACTTGATACTAAAATAGTAGTTTGGTTTATTTAGCCTGAGAGAATTTTGGAACAATTTTGGAACAAATATACAAAACATTAAAAAAAAAAAAAAAAAAAATGTGGGGAGGGGGGCATCAATAATCGATTTACAATCGAATCGGAGTCTCTGAATCGTAATCGAATCGTTAGGTGTCCAAAGATTCCCACCTCTATTAATAATGGTATGGTCTATTCTGTCCTTACAACATATGGGAAGACAATGTAGAGGATTTTTATAACTGAAATCATTATATAATGCAAATAAGGTTGCTTAAAAGTTGGTGGGGGCAATTTGAGCATCATGAAAAGTTGGTAGTGTTTTGTCTCTACCATCCCTATGCAAACCTACGCTCTTGTGTCTTCCCCATTGTTGCCTAGCCTTCAGAAATAGGCGGAGAAACCATTTAAAAGCTTTTGCAGGTGCTTTGACCTAATTAGCTAGAGTGTGGTTTAAGATGTCTTCTTTATGGAACCTTTCCAAAATATTCAACTTCTTCGAGATACCCAATTTGGGGTTTTCATTAGCTGTCAGTTCTAATCATCAATATTAAAACAAATAAACACTTGAAATATGTCAGTCTGTGCATTGAGAATGAACATGAAGCATAGGTTTCAACTTTTTTTAATGGAATCACTGAAATAAACTTTTTAATGATGTATATCAATTATATGATTTATATCAATAATATGATTTTTTTGTAAAGTAGCAACTGTGCATCAAATAGTTGTTCCTAATGATAATCTGTGATTTTTATGGACATGCATTATCATTGTGCCACTCCTCTAATTTGTCTTTGGTTTTTTTTTGTACAGCTGCTGGCTGCGAACTGACACTTATTTCATTTGGAGTTTCCTCGGACCGGTGGCTGTGATTATCACAGTGAGATTTTCGTTCCTACTTTCATACTGATTTAACCATTTATGTCATGTACAAATGTATTTGTGGAAACAGTCCGTTGACAGTCTGTCTTTTTGTCTACAGCTAAATCTTGTAATTTTAGTGATGACCTTACATAAGATGCACAGCACTGCTGCCTTGAAGCCAGACTCCAGTCGCCATGACAACCTGAGGTTTGTGTTGTCTCTAGATCCGTGGGCAAATTGTTGTTAGTCAAGATGATTTTTTTTTTCTGTTTTTATCTACAAATTTAATTCGAAATGACTAATTTGCATGCTACATTCTACTCTATTACAAACAGAATTATACTCAAAGAACACTTAAAACATGTGCTAAACATAGTTTTTATGCTGAATTATTACAACTGAGAGTGAATTTTGTCAAGGTATGTAATCATAGGAATGAAAATTGTGCCTTGCTATTTTTCTCTGCTAAGTATGAATGATGAGTGCCACTCCTGAGCATGAAGTGGCAGAATTGAGAGCACGATTTATTCTCAATTGGTAACAGAGCAAATAAGAATAGAATGGAGAATAATAGAGCCTATTCTGTTCAGATTATTGCAATTTTTCGCTCAAAATCAGTCCTAATTCTAAAAGATAATTCAGTCATGACAGGGTTTTTTGCATTCGTCTCGCAATATTTTAGACATGCACTCTACTTGCAGAGTTGATGGATTTGTTCAGAAGTTATCTTGAAAATAAAGACTTTAATGGATTTGGTAGCCATTTTTTTTTTGAGTAAGATCAAGAATTTAGTAGATAAATTCTATTGTGTTCTGTAGAGTGGCATGGCTCAGTGGTGGAGTAATTGTTCCCAACACAAAGATTGTGGGTTCAAAACCGCCAACCCTATTACTATATCGTACTGTCCTTGAACAAGATACTTAACGCCACGTTGCCAGTAGTGCTGCAACAATTAATCGATTAACTCGAGTAATTCGATTAGAAAAAAGCTTCGAATCAAATTTTGCTGCTTCGAGTATTCGTTTAATTAGAGTGACGATGTAGTGGTTTGTTTTGAAAGTGTTTGCAATTAGTTTTATTGATTTGGGTGGATGCACTGCCCTCTAGTGGCAACAGTGAATATGACATAACTCATTTAATATGGCTGAATCCAGCTGCTCCCTGTTAAAACCAACATAAGGTAAGTTTTTGTTTGCGCTAATGTTTTATAATCCATTTGTAATTTTGTCAGTATGTATATTTAATCGTTTATTTTGTGGGAATATGTGTTTGAACGATTTGTAAAGAGCATTGTAAAAAAAAATGTTAGCATTTTATAGCATTTAAGCTAGCGGACTTTTGCTATGCAAGTTAGCCAATTGTTCTCTTTTTCATACCTAGATCCTCATTTATTAGTTTTTTTTTATTTTTTTATACCGTTTCAGGCTAAACTCAGGTATTAAGTTATTTTTAAATTAAACTGCAATTCTGCATACTTTAGAAATTATCAGGAATTCTTAATTTTGTATTTACTTTTATTGCTCTTTTGAAAGTGCAATCTTAGCGAGCCTTTGTTTTACAGCTCCTAAAATTGATTCACTAACATATTAAATGTTCATATCCTAACCCAATTACTCGATTATTCGAACTCGCTAGTTGATAGATTAATTGACGACTAAAATAAATAATAGCTGCAGCCTTAATCAGCAGGTGAATTAGGAAATTGTGTTTGTGTACTTTGAGTACCTTGATGGTAGAAAAGCGCGATATAAGTGCAAGCACATTTACCAGTTTAGACTAGTTTCTGTTAATATGTTACTTTAACATTTTCATATCGTTTAGCCTCCATTGTAATGTTACAATAGGACTAAAATATATAATGTTTGTTCTTGGTCTCTGATAAAAGTCCTCCTGGAAAGGTGACTTATACTCCAGTGCGACTTATCTATGTGTTTTTCCTGGTCATTGATCTTTTTTTTTGCGCTGGTGCGACTTATACTCAGGTGATTTATCGTCCGAAAAATACAGTAGAATAAATGGTAACTAAGCGCCGCGAAAATGTGCAATGCGGCTTGTTAAAAACCTAGTGCATGAAAAATATTCATTTATTCATTTTCCGAGCAGCTTATCCTCACGAGGGTCGACGGGGGTGCTATTCCAGCTAAGTAAGGGCATAGATTTCACTATTAGTTGACGGGAAACGGGGCATTGGGCCACTCTGTAGGGGGCCTATTTTCTAAAACTTAAAATTCAAATATTTTCATAACCAAAGCCGCTAGTGACCTAAAACCAAAACAGGCACCTCCCTTAGGGCTATATGAGTTTCCATGAGCAGCAGCATCAAACAATTCAAAGTCGTTCCCTAATTAAATCACGATTAATTATTTTTTATAGAAGTGTAACTAAATTTAAAATGGCTATAAAATTCTCAGATTTTACACTAGATGCACAAAAACCACCAAATGCAGCGGTAATTACCCATCCTTTCAGGATCAATAATAATATTTAGCCATACGTCATTTTTAGATTGAAATGTTACATAAAATATAACACGTAAAAGCCAATTTTTTTTTTGTATGGATGCATAAATGTCTAAATTACTTGTTTTATGCCAAAAAATATCCAGTTGGCCGAAAATTACCTGATTATTTGAATATAAAGCTACGCTATTGTGAATGGATACAAATTTAAAAAAACAAAAAGCTTTTTAAGTTGAAATTTCCTGTAAATAAATGCGTAAATCCTGGAATTTCTATTGCTATGAATGTAATACTGTCTAGATTCTTGGTTAAAAGCAAAATGAAAAGAAAAAACAACAACAACAACAAAAACAGGCAGTTATCATACATTTTACGTAAATATTTCAAGGTAAAGTTACGCTAATTTTTCCCATTAATTTTTCAACGTTTCAAAGTGCATCCATGGTGCTACTTTATATAATATCTACCTAGAATCCTTGACCAAATCACTCTTGAGGCACTCCTGCCTGCTTGTATGCTCTAAAACTTTTGTCCTGTTTCCACCTAAATCTGGCGTTAGAATGCAGCGTGTTTGAGTTTATCACAATGAAAGCCGCCTCGACGCTCTGCCTGCCCCGGCCCCCTACGGGAAGCCGTGGCACAATGTCTGTATGAGCTGTCTCGTCAACTGATAGGGAGGTCTATGGTAAGGGCAGTAGGTGGGGTACACAGGGCACAAGGAGACGAAAAACCATTCACACACACTCACACTTAGGGATGATTTGAAATGATCAATGAGCCTACCATACATGTTTTTGGAACGTGGGAGGAAACTGGAGTACCCGGAGAAAACCCAAGCATGCTTAATATTAGAGATGTGCAAAATTTGCGATTCTTAGATTATTCGCGATTCGGCCGTGGAAGCTTCGAGAATGATTCACAAACATCCAAAGTCCGATTATTGAAATGTGCCAGGTAAAGCGGATCTAAAACACAGCGCGGTCTTCGGGGCGCAATTAGGACCGGAACGAGAGTAAGCATCATGCTCAACTCATGCCGCTAGATAAAAAAACAATAATACCTGACTGCGGCCTACAGCCGCTACAAACTACGCGCACATTGTGCTACGGTAGATGTCACATGTACATAGAGCTAAATGCGAAGTGACAGACTCGGCGGCATTAGCTCATGTATAGAAAACTAGATGTGAAATGACAGACTCGACGGCGTTAGCACATGTATAGAAAAGTAGATGCGAAATGGCATACTCGACGGTGTAAGTAAACAGCCGCCATCTTAAAGCAGTAGACTTCTCAGAAAAGCTGTTTTCGCTAACCTTATGAGTGAACCAAATTAAATTTTTATCTAAAATACTCCTAAATCGGCAAAATCTTGACTTAAATCAATGAAAATGATAAAACTTCCACATGTCGAAAGTGGACAGAAGGGAAATTATGGCAAAACGGGAGCAATTTTAACAACTTCACCGGTTGATTCACAACATTAAAATAATTGAATGTAGTTTGAAGGCCGAGTTATGCTTCCGCGTCAGACCTGTGCCGTCAAGGAAGACCCGATTTACGACCCTCCGCCGTAGCCTCTGTGGCTCCTTCCTTTTTTTTCTGACTTCGCGTTGCGTCAACACGTATTGGAAATGGACTATGACCATCATTTATTGTGTACATATGTTTGCTGTTAGTCTGTGACTTATTTACGTGTCCCACTTTAAGTATATGAAGAATAAAGCACAGGTTTGGTGTCAAAAGAGTTGTATTGATATTTAATTTTCAACAACAGGCAGTTCACACACGATACATCATCACTGATTGAGAGTGCCTCGGTGCTTTTATGATAATGTTAACATCAAGGCTTCCAACGCAGTTTGGGAAGTTCTATAGACGCCAGAAATTTGCTATGGCTTCCCACTGACTGGTTGTAGAACACGGCAAACAAATCGGGCTGGAGGGCTTTGCAGACCTCGAACAAAATGCTGGACGCAGTGCTCGACGCCAGTTTGAAGCTAGCCACCACAGCTAGCTGGTTTCCACCGGAGGCTAGAACGCTATGCGACGTCAAAAGTTGGGCAGACCGCCTCGAAACCGTCTTCTACGTCGCCTGCACCTCAACATTTGTATGATCAACATTTATCCAATGTTGATGAGCTGAAGATCCACATTCAAGCGTTCCATCTTGCATTGTTTATTTATTTTTTCTCCGTTAAACTAGACAAGAGGAAGTCAACAAGCATGCCCCAAAACCATACAAACATAACGCCACACCCCTCTAGTGGCTTGGCGGTGAATTATAGAGCAACGTGTCACCCGGCCGGAGAACCATCGAATGTCGAATGACACTGTAGTCGCTGCGCCATCACCGCAACGCGGAAGCATAACTCAGGCTTTAAAGCTGCAGATACAGAATGGGGACTGAAGTATTTTATTTACTGTTTTGAACTGTTAACTTGATACTGGAATAGTATTTTTATTTAAGTATATTTATTTAAGCCTAAGAGGATGTTTTAGAGGTTTTGTAACTAATGCACGAAACATTAAAAAGAGCTAATAGCTGGGGAGAGAGGCATCAATAATCGATTTATAATCGAATCGTAGCCTCTGAATCGTAATTGAGTCGTTAGCTGCCCCATGATTCCCACCACCACTGAATATTGACGTAAAAAATAAGACATGCTTAGTCGGAACAGTTATTAACATTGTCCAAAAAGGTAGTATTAGTAATGTATTTAAATTCTCAGATTAACCACAGCGATTTAAGCAATAAACCACTGAAAGCAAACATTTCCTCATGCTATTGCTGTGTGGTTTGTGTGTCCAGGGCGTGGGCAGTGGGCTCGTTGACGTTGCTCTTCCTGCAGTGTGTCAACTGGTCCTCAGGGCTTATGTTCCTGTCAGCACCCTCTCTCCTCCTGGCTTACCTCTTCGCCTCCCTTAATACAGCACAGGGCCTCCTCATCACCATCCTGCACTGCACCCTCACTAGAAAGGTCAGCCTCAGAGCTGAGCTGAGCATCATTATCTCGGCGGTCACAGTACACCAGCGATGGTTTGTGTTTCGTGTTAAGGGTCAAAAAGACTACGGCCGATGTCTCCGCCTCTCCCAGTGCTGTGCAACTTCTTCGTCCAGCTCTCCGGACTCGATGAAAGGCGCCGCGCTGCGCTCCAACAGCCGCTACAGCAGCAACCAGGGACGGAGAGCCACGGCTATCAGACAGGTGTGTGCTCCATTTCACACTTATTTTTTTGATGGACTTTTTGTTGACACGAGCGGCTGTCAATATTCCACTCTCCAGAGTCGTATTAGGAGGATGTGGAATGACACAGTGCGAAGACAGACTGAGTCATCTTTCATCGCTGCTGATGTTAACAGCACCCCAACTCTTAACAGAGGTGAGACTCAGCTTTATTTTTGTTTTCGTTCAGCTTCCTTGTTATTGCACAGGGCAACATTTATTCATTTTTCTCCACATAGCTGCACTGGGGAATCATTTCCTGACAAATCCAGTCCTGCAGACTCACACAGGAGCCTCTCCTTATGACACCATGTTGGCGCAGGGATATAATCAACCCTTCACGGCCACAGGTAGAGCTCGACGCAACCTCAGTGGCCTTTCTTTTGTACACTAATGACTGAGTAGTTGGCAGTTCCATTCACCACTTTTCTGTTAGTCCACATAAAGCCTACAGGAGCGTAAATGTTGATTTATGCAGTAGTTGAATTAAAGCAGTACACAGCACTGTACAAGAGACATCTATCTATCTATAGAGCTATCTGCCATCCTTTAGAAAAAACATTGAGTAATAATAGTGTGATCTCTCGCAACTTCGCGCTTCGAACTTCGGGCCCTCAGTCCATCGTGGATTTTTTTTTTTTTTTTCAATTAAAAAAATTAATAAATAAATGCAATATTTTCTGAAGCTGTCCTGATCTCTCACTCTCATTCCTCCGGCTTTTCTTAGGCAGGCAGTGCAGTGGAGTTGTTTATTAAAGTTAATGATGATTGACAGACCTTAAAGTTGGAGCTTTCCAGAGACGCATGGAAGCCAAAACTTAAAAGTGCCGCATATGTCAATCATTGTTTAACTTGTTAAACAGTTGCTGTGGCAACTCATTTTGTGTAAGTGAGCAGCTTGAGTGGATTTGAGTGGACTCACTCAATGAAGCATTTAATAAAGTCAAGCATTTTTCAACTTTATTCTTGTTTAAAAATAATTCGGTGGGACGGTAACATGTTTAAAACTTGTCATAATTATTACATTTGAAGTGCTTATAAAACATTTATTATTTTTTTTTTATATATGTATTAGGGCTGTCAAAATGATCGCGTCAACGGGCATTAATAATTTTTTTAATTAATCACGTTAAAATATTTGACGCAATTAACGCAGATGGCCCGCTCAGACAGATTTAAATGACAGTACAGTGAAACGCTCACTTGTTGTGTCTATGGAGTTTTGCCGCCCTCTGCTGGCGCTCGGGTGTGACTGATTTTATAGGCTTCAGCACCCATGAGCATTGTGTAAGTAATTATTGACATCAACAATGGCGGGCTACTAGTTTATTTTTTGATTTAAAATTTTACAGATTTTATTAAAACGAAAACATTAAGAGGGGTTTTAACATAAAATTTCTATAACTTGTACTAACATTTTTCTTTTAAGAACTACGAGTCTTTCTATCCATGGATCGCTTTAACAGAATGTTAATAATGTTAATGCCATCTTGTTGATTTATTGTTATATTAAACAAATACAGTCCTTATGTACTGTATGTTGAATGTATATATCCATCTTGTGCCTTATCTTTCCATTCCAACAATAATTTACAGAAAAATATGGCATGTTCTATAGATGGTTTGAATTGCGATTAATTGCGATTAATTACGATTAATTAATTTTCAAGCTGTAATTAACTCGATTAAAAATTTAATCGTTTGACAGTCCTAATATGTATATATTAGGGTTGCAAACTTCCAGGTTGCAACACATCAAAAATGATACGAACCAAAAATGAATCTAAAAAAAATGCCTTGAAAACTCTACTGTGTTTAATCTGTGTTTAATTTTAAACAAAATTAAAACAGCAAAAAATTGGCTGTTATTTGTTTTCCAATTTTTGATTTGAAAACGAGAAACGAAATAACAAGTTATCCATGATCATTTTCCCATTTTGAGTACAAAAACAGATACAGAATGAACGAACGATACACTGATACACGATCAAGAGCAGGGTCTCAGTCTTATCTCTTGTCTCCCATAAATCCAAATGGGATTCCGTCAAGAACAGAATTTGGACTTCATTTATTTGATTTGAAGGAAAATACAGTGGTACCTCCACATACGAATTTAATTCATTCCAGGACCTTGTTTATTTGTCGAAATGGTCGTATGTCGAGCAGGATTTTCCCGTAAGAATATATTATAATTCCATTAATTCGTTCCACAGTCCGAAAACCTACACTAAATCCTTTATAGACACTACTGGTAATATTACAAATTGCAACTACTCATAGCAAAACAAATACATTATATATAAAAATCGGAATAACAATATAATAATAATATTTCAAATATCGTAAAAAATTGGGTTTGCAGGTAGCGGATGTGTTTTGCGTGCTGTACCTGAACGCACCGCATGGCTGACGTGATAGAGATAGGTGCGGCCGAGATATTACTTCTCTTTTAATGTTCTGTTATTGTTGCCGTCAGCTGCGTGTAGGCGTGTTGTGTTGCACAATTTCTGAAATTATTAAAAACCTGACGAAGCTGGCGATTTCTTTAGCGATGTTAAAATAATAATTGTCACCTTAACTTATTAAGACTGGTGAAAGAAGGTCGAAGGAGAACAATTGAGATGATACATTCTACGGCCGTATTGTCGAGCCAGTTCACTGACGCGCACTCCACGCTCATATTTTTCTATTATTTCCATCTTCATTTCAATGGTAAGCGTCACCATTATCCTTTTTTTTCACCACCTGCACTAATCTTCTTGGAACCCATGTTGATTTCTCTCACAAGAAAATCCTCCGTGCGTCCGTCTTGCAGGAAAACAAAGAACTGCGGCGCTGTCATAATTCGTAGTATTTCGAGCATGTCGTTGGATGTAGAAACAAATGGCGAGTCAAATTTTACGTCGGATGTGGAAAAGATTGTGTGTCGAGGTACCACTGTATTTGTTTTTCTAGGATAAAAAGGATAAATACGTTATTTTTGGGGGGAGGGTTCTAATATTGTACCACCTCTGGAAATGACAGCAACCTTACCAATGTAAAATTACATACATGTCATTTTGTTGTTAACACACACATAAACAATGCATTATGTGCGTGTTACTTTGGTGTAAATTTAGGTCTGCTGTGATTTTGTTTGTTGACTGTTCCCCTCTCTGTCTCTCCTATTCGTGGACCAGTTGGAACCTTCCGAAACAAGAGTATGAGCTCTTCATTATTGTGCTTACCCAAATCATTCAGCACTGTGGTTGACTTCATAGACCACCCTTTCATATTAGAACACATTAATCATACATAGAGCATAACGACATGAAGTGCTTTGCTCGAAACAACCACATTAAATATTTCCTGCAAAACTGAAAAACTGAAGAAGCTCTACTCATTTGCTCATACTTTACATCTACTCATGCAAGTCCTTTCACAACATAAACTTGAGGTGTTATTTATTTTCTAATAATTTGTCATTTCCTGTTTCCTCTTGTAGAGGGTGGTGTGTCGCAGAGCCAAGAATCTTGCGGATTGGACAGCGTCTGTCTCAACGGAGGCTACACTCCCAATACCTTCACCCTACACGGGCTCGGGGCCATGCCTGGATCTCGAGCTGGAGTGGTGGGAAGCACTGACCTTCTGAAGGAAGGTGGCATCGGCATGGGAGATGATGACATTTCCCCAGGCCTTCTGACCCCTCACGGAGCCGCAGATCTCAGCACCGCCGCCGGAATGCGCCGTAACCTGTCTGACGCGGCTGCCCTGGAGAAGATGATCATTTCTGAACTGGTGCAGAGCAACCTGAGGCCTTCGGGCGATATGCCCGTCCCTCCGGAGCGCTATGGAAGCCTGGCCAGACCTCATCATCTGGACAGAGCGGCCCTCGCTCATACCGCCACATTGACTAGGCACGCACAGCAACCCCAGGAGGGCTGGGCGGCAACCATACAGCCTACCACTCGACACAACGCACAAGAAGGTTGGCCGCATTTGAGGCACCACCTACAAGGTGCTGAGACACATTCCACATCACACGACCAAGATCATTGCACAACACCGCGCTCGCAAGATGGGTGGTCAAACGCACGTACTCCGGTAGATGCTGATTCCCGGGAGCTGTTTAAAGATGGGGAGAGGCTGCAGCTGCAAGGCACTTTGGGTCGTCGCGGGATCCAGGAGAGGCAGCAAGCACGTCCCCCTGATGTTCAGGCTAGGCCGTACTCCACCTTAAGCCGCACCCCGGGTACACTGTCCCGCCACCGCAGCACAGCAGAGTCGTCCGGGGGGACAGACAAAGACAGAGAGCGAGATCGTGATCGTTACCGTGACAGACCCTTGCCGCCTCCTCCACCGCCACCCCCTCAGGAGTCAGAGCCTTTATATAAAGCTCTAGAGGAGCCTCTTCTGATGAAACAGAGGGACGGCAGTGTGGACGCTTGGCGAGGAGGACAGGACAGGGAGAAAGATGAGACCTACCTCCTAAAAAGAGATGGACTCATGGATGAGTGGAGAGGAGGTAACAGAGCAAGGGAGGAGTCTTTTACCTCTCAAAAGAGAAATGGCGACATAGCTGAGTGGAGAGGTGGAACAGAGAGAGGAAGGGAGGAACCTCATCTTCTGGAGAAGAGAGATGGAAGGATTGATGCCTGGCGAGGCGCAGCGGAAACGGAGCGGGAAGAAACCTTCATTACTCAGAGAAAAGATTTTGGGATCGACGGCTGGAGAGCTGGGATGGAGAGAGACAAGGACAGAGACGGTTGGAGATCGGGAATAGAACGAGAAAATGACAAACAGAAAGACAGAGCGCTGGATGTGTGGCGTGGGGGAGTTGATGTAGACCGAGAGGAGTCTTTCTTGTTTGAGAGCAATGGCGGTGTTCTGGATGGGAGGAAAAGAGGAAAAGAAAGAGGGTCTCTAAGGTATCATGGCGACCGGGAGGATTCCGATGGATTTACTCTGCCTCTTACCCCTGATCTTGACCTCGACCCCAATACCTCACCTCTCTATGCCCATGATTCAAACCCGTCGCCACTCTACCCCGGAGACCGTCGATCCCCACCAATGGGTCTGTTCTCACGAAGCTCCCCCCCGACTAACATCTTTGCTCCGCGAGACACAAATTCTCCTCCCAACAACCTCTACCCTCGCCAGTCGCCCCAAGTGTACAGCCGTAGTAGCTCCCCTCCTCGCTTCTACAGCCGTACCTCCCCTCCGACCCTCTCCTACCCTGACAGCAGCCCCGAAGGTCCAGAAGAGCTCAGCCCCAGCAGCCCGCCCCAGCAGCCCACCCTGGAGTTGCCCTACAGCCTCGGGAGACCCCCCCTCGGCCCACGGCCCAATCACCTGCAGACCTTTTATCAGCCACCGCCGACGACCACTAACGGAGAGGCGATGTACACATGCGAGCCCTCTTCGGAAGGAGAAGACGGTCAGATGCAGAGAGTGACGAGCCTGTGACTAGGGCGGTGGTGATCGGGGCATAGAAACCAGGGAGGTGGAGAAAAGCACAACCCGCACAGTTGGTCAAACGGTACCGTTGATGATGATGACGACGATGCATCTCAATTAGCCGATGATATCAGAGACGGCTCCTCCCTGCTTCTATCTCCCGATCACCACGAGACGCCCTCCGCCCCCTTCTCATGTTTTGTTACTTTTCTAGAATTGTGACTCATTCATCCCAACTCTTCCTCTGCTCTCCTTCCTTCCACCCCTGCCGTGTCTTTCCACCTCATCAGTGCTTTATTTAATATTGGCCCGTTATTGAACTTTATCTGCGCACTAGCTGAGTGTCTCTAGGCCTGTCACGATAATTACTATACCGACTTATCGATACATAAAACTTGCATCATGTTCTTTCCCTCCCTCTGTAAGCAACGTAGCAAAGTAACGCTCTGCTAATACATGTACATGAAAACAGACGGCGTGGAAAATTGTGTGCAATACTGCATTTTTCTGGTCCAAGTGACTACAGGGTGTGTGCCAGTATTGCCGATACAATTTTTAAATAATATTTACAGTAGATGGCTTACTTAGGGTGACCATATTTTGATTTCTAAAAAAGAGGACACTCAGCCCGGCCTCAAGATACTTGAAGTTCACTCAAAGATGCCTATATCACTTTAATATATTTAAAGTGTGAATGAAAAAATAATGACTTTAAAAAAAAATATATATATATATATATATTAGGGCTGTCAAACGATTAAAATTTTTAATCGAGTTAATTACAGCTTAAAAATTAATTAATCGTAATTAATCGCAATTAATCGCAATTCAAACCATCTATAAAATATGCCATATTTTTCTGTAAATTATATATATATTCTGTAAAATAAATTGTTGGAATGGAAAGATAAGACAAAGGATGGATATTTACATTCAACATACGGTACATAAGGACTGTAGTGGGCATTTCACTCTACTGTCATTTAAATTTGTCTATGCTGTCCTCACTCCGAAGCGTCTGCTTTTTCCAAAGCTAGACAGCTAGTGAGCGACGCCTTAATAATTCTTCTTCCTTTTTCATCTGATTTATTAATAAAATGGCCTCAAACCATTGTCCTCTTTAGACCGTCGTAAAACTACAAAAAGAAGTACACAAGCATCGCATTAGCAACAACGTTAGCTTAGCACGCTATACAGGTTCACTGAACATAAAAAAAAAAAAGCGTCTCATACAAAAAATATAACATTTCGCTTACTAGCATAATATGTACATTCTTTACAACAACCATACTTACGGACAAATCTTGTCCAAGGATCATATAAGCACAACATTACAACGTAGGCGTCAGCCGGAGACGTCGTGCAGCCATATTGAACTGGCAAGAAAACAATAAACCATTTCGCAAAGCGACCACAAGAGTTCGCTGTTAGACAGCACAAAAAGCCTTGCTGTAAAACTCACCAAAAGGCAATATACTGTCTGAGCGGGACATGTGCGTTAATTGCGTCAAATATTTTAACGTGATTAATTTAAAAAATTAATTACCGCGAGTTAACGCGATAATTTTAACAGCCCTAAAAAAAAAATATATATATATATATATATATATATATATATATATATATATATATATATATATATATATATATATATATATGTATATATATAAAATGCAGACCCATAGAAATGTAGTCCAGTCAATACACATACACACAGTAGGCTATGTGCCAACTAAACATTTTTATAAATTACTATCACGACAATTGTCCTTGACAAATTGTTATTCCCATTCAATTGATGTTCTCATTCAATGTTCTAGATTGCACACAAACAAAACCGAAATAAACTGACAAACTATTTAATCTGCATGTTTCCAAATGTAGCAGTTCAAAACTTTTCCCATAATGCCTAGCGCGGTTTAGCTTACTGATAGCTAGCTGAGGCAAAAATCAAACTTTGCTATGAAAGTTTACAATCATCGGCAGCGCGCCGATGCGACACCAAACGGGATTTTACAGTCTAAGCTCCGACAGAAGTCAACAGTTGCCATTATATACGTATTTATCATTGAAAAAAAAAAAAAAACAGGCATTGTGGCCAAATCGTCAACCCAGTACATGGTGGTAATGCCTCATGATAGGGGTAAACTGCCAACAAAAACAAGAAGAACTACTACTTCCCTCCATTCTAGTAGGAGCCATGTCAACTGCTGCCACCCAGCGGCCGGAGGGATTCTCTTCAAATTGGTCCCGTGAAAAATCATAAAAACCGGACATTTTTATGAATTTATAATACCACGTGAAAGTAGGACTTGTCCGGGCAAAAGAGGATGTTTGGTCACCCTAGCTTACTGAATAGCTAAATCTCATTTTTCATGACCTCGAACTAGAGCTGGGAGATTTCAAGATCTAAATCAAAGATTAAAAATTATTTAGATGGACCATGTTCTTTGAAATCGACCGAATACATATGGCGGAAAACACAGACAAGACTGAAAAAGCAGTTTCTGCTCTTGCACTCCTTTTTAAAAGAAACTACTGTATTTCATGCCAAAACAACTATTGTGTTTGATAGAACAATATGGCTATATGCTGCCATAGCAGATTCATGGCGCATTAGGCCTCCAAACTATTTTTAATTTGCCCGTTTTACCCTGAAAACCCCGTTTACAGACGTCGCACAACCGCTTTTGTTTCAACCCAGCCATAAAACGAAGATAATTACATATATTATTCAAAATGTCTGTCATTTTTAGTTTAGAATCATTAATTTATGTGTAATATTTCATTTAAAAAGAAAAAATGACTTAAAAAAATTATTTACTCGCATATTGTAAACCTTTAAACTAGAGACGATCGATCGGGTCCGATCACGTCATTTTCAAAGTATTGGAATTGGCAAAAAAATATCGGCCATGCCTTTTTTTAATATATATATTTGTTAATTAAATCGTTTTCTAATTGTATTTAACGTTACAGACATAATATGTTACACTCATCCAGAGTCTTTAGTTTAGGCTTAAGGTAGGGTTATCAAATTTATCCCGACAACGGCGGTAATTAATTTTTTAAAAAAATGTATCACGTTAAAATATTCAACGCAATTAATGCATCCGTTGCACGACCCACTCACGCATTGTCGCGCTCAATCTGTCACGGCGCCGTTTTACCTATATAGAGAGATAAAAGGCAGCGTAAAATGAGTAGAGTGAATTTTGGAAGCCTTTGGAGCCTATTTTTAATCGGCTAAAGCCTTACAATCCCTCTCCCTACGATTAGAAATATCATGGGAAGCAATGTGGGGAAGCAAGGTAGCAATTGATCCTTTTCTTAACACCTTATGTTATTTCCCAACGCAAAGAAGATATATCAATTGGTAGCACTACGCACAGTCATGGGTCCACTTCCAATCATGCATTTGGGTTGAATGGTTGCAATATAATTTACTGAAAGCTCAACAAATACACTAGATGGCAATATTTAGTCACAATATACAAAGTCACACGTCTTTCTATCCACTGATCCCTCTCACAGAAAGAATTAATAATGTAAATGCCATCTTGAGGATTTATTGTCATAATAAACAAATACAGTACTTATGTACTGTATGTTGAATGCATATATTCGTCCGCGTTTTATTCATTTTTTTCTTAATGCATTGCCAAAATGTATATGATTGGGAAAAATTATTGGGAATGATTGGAATTGAATCGGGAGCAAAAAAAAAAAAAGCAATCGGATCGGGAAATATCGGGATCGGCAGATACTCAAACTAAAATGATCGGGGTCGGATCGGGAGCAAAAAAACATGATCGGAACAACTCTACTTTAAAATAATTACGTCAAAATGAAAAAAATGGCGTCTGTATAAAAGTCACGGATATTTACCTCATAACTATCGCTTAATTGTATTTTTTTTTTTGTTTCTGTCGTATTTTTTCCGATAAGTTAGATGATAAATAATCGATCCAAACAGAAAAAAAAAAAAAAAAAAAAACGTTTAAAAGGGTAAATATATAAAAAAGAACATCTCGACCACTTCTTGATGTCTGCGATTTCTGCATCGCGACCCTTGTTATATCACCATGTTTCACCCATAAAATCCCCCCAAAATTCAGCTGTGGCCATTCACAGCTGTGTCTTGACACTCAGTGATACATGCTACATGGAGTTTCTGGATCCAAACAAGGTCAGTTCGCGATAAGATCTCGTTAAAGCCATGGCGTCTGTAATTCTGCTGTCACATGCTCTCACCCCCAGATAGGGTTTTGCTGTTTAAAAAAAAAAAAAAATTTTTAATGCCCTCTGTTTGAAATTTTGCTTCCCCCAGAAAATTGAGATTTTAAGATTTCCAATGATTCATCACACATGCATCTTAGACAATTCTGAAATTTGGCCAGATTGGGGGTCTCTGAGCGGAACTTCAAGTGACCTTAGTGTTTTCCGCCAAATGCAAACTGACTAGTTTGGGCAGATTTTGAAGAGTCCCTCAAAAAAAGTCATATAATTATGGTTTTCAAGCGGTTTATTACACTCTAGGTGAGGTCAACTGTAAATATGGGGTCAGTAATGGTAAAAAACAAGAAAACATAATTCTTACAAAAATTTTTCTCTTGAAATTTTGATAAATGTTATTGTTTGTCAACATGATTTCCATCATTTTTAATGCATAATTTGACATGCCTTGCAAAATTTTGGTGAACTCGATGGAATAGTTCTGAATTGTCGTTAATTTCAGCCAATTCATTGATAAGGTATTCTCTCCTGTGGTCAGGGCTGTCACAGATAAAGTAATTTAATTCCTGATTACGTGTCAAAAAAGTAATCTGGTTACTTAACTGATTTATTATCAAAGTAACTCAGTTACTTTAAAAGTAATTTGTCAGTTACTTTGTACCAATTTTTCTCCCTTTGCTGCCTCAAAATAAGAATAACAACAGAAAAATGTCATTGTATGTTCCGTATTGGCCTGAATATAAGACGGTGTTTTTTTCGATTGAAATGAGGCTGAAAAAGTAAGAGTCGTCTTATATTCGGGGTCGAGACATTATACCCATTAACGACGCTAGATGGCGCCAGATATCATTGACGCGAATGCTGAACTTGAGGAGTAATGTTCTGTCATGACCGATCACAGCTACTCTCAAGTTTAACCAGTTTGCATTATTTTATTGCCATGCTTTTCCTTATTCAGATTTGTTTCAAGACTAGTTACAGTTAGACCTCCCTTTGATGGTTAATGCAGTTATTGCAATTTTCTTGTTTTATTACAATAGATTGGTTTATTTACATTTCAAAAACCAGAAGCCATTCATTTAAGAATGTGATTGCACTTTAGTTTACATATTTAAATGTTCAGATATTAAGATTTGAATGAGGCAAAATAACATGCTTTTTCTCTCAAATATATTGTTTTAATCATTTGTTTCAGATGTACTGTAATTATTTTCAGTATAAAAATTAATTTGGTGTTCAAAAAGTCTTGAAAAAGAGGGGGTCGTCTTATAATCAGGGCCAATACGGTAAATGACTTTCTGTTAATTGAATTTTACTCGAAGATTAAGCCTAATGTCAAAAATTCTGAACTTTGGGGGTAGGGTTTAGGGTTAACAACATATCAGCGTCAATGTAAAACAATGCAAATTCACTGAATAATAATCGACAACACACAAATGAATTGCACAGTGCAATAAACATAGAGGTACACACAACCCTGAAGTACGCCGTACACATACGCAGTCAATTTGGCCACAAAACCTGACGGCAACTAAGCACTTTACAATCAATCGGACGTACAACACATCCCAAAGATGCTAAACGAACACGTCACCTTACGGCATAAATGTGCAACACGAATGTGATGTAGACAATGCTCACCGACTTGACAAGCGGGACGATGACTACTTACCGTCGCAACAACAAAGCTACAAAACAGCTGCGCATGTTGCGGCTTCAACCTATCGCTGGAACCCTCCACAATGAAGGAAAAATACGTTCATTCATTAAACAAAACAAGAAGTACCAATGAGCGGTTACCATGGAAATGAACGCGTAGTGGGAACTTTTCTAACATTTTCTACAGTATTCAAAATGTTCTTCGTACATGACTACAATACTCTTCATTAACGCACAGACGCTAAGGAAACTAGCTTTAATCAGATTACTGATTTGGAATAATGAACACGTTAGCTTGCTCGTTATGAAAGAAAGTAATCAAATTACCATATTGGCCCGAATATAAGATGGCCCTGATTATAAAACGACCCCCTCTTTTTCAAGATTTTTTGAACAGCAAATTAATTGTATACAGAAAATAATTACATTAGATCTGATACAAATGATTATAACAATATATTTCAGAGAAAAAACATGTTATTTTCCCTCATTCAAATCTTAATATCTGAATATTTTAAATATGTAAAATAAAGAGCAATCACATTCGTAAATGAATGGCTTCTGGTTTTTGAAATGTAAATAAGCCAATCTATTGTGATAAAACAACAAAATTGCAATTACTGCATTAACCAGCAAAGTGAAGTCTAACTGTAGTTGTGAAACAAATCTGAATAAGGAAAAACATTGCAAACTGGTTAAACTAGTAGCTGAGATCTGTCATGACAGAGCATCGCTTCAATGATATCTGGCGCCATCTGGCGTCGTGAATGGGGAGATTAGCTGAGATCTGTCATAACAGAACATCGCTTCAATGATATCTGGCGTCATTTAGCGTCGTAAATGGGTAGAAAGGCAAATTGTTGTTGGATTATATTTAATGTCTAGACCGCGAATATAAAACGACCCCCTCTTTTTCAATCTTATTTCAATGCAAAAAACACCGTCTTATATTCGGGCCAATGCAGTAGTTCAGAAAAAAAGTGAAGGTGATAAAGATCTTTTAAAGTAGGGGGCCACTCTACATGACCTCTGTTAACATATAAATAAATAAAATTGTGAAATCCCAAACACCCTGTACATTTACATGTTAATTTTTAATGGAAGTATACAATGGTAAATGCTATTGTATAAAAAACTAAGTTTCTAGAAACAACAACATTAAAAAATAAATAAATAAATAAAAAAATCAGGATGAAAAGGAAAAGTGTGTTCTTCTTTGGGGCCAGATCGCCCAGCTCTCCCTTCAAGTGTTTTTGCGATAAATATTTCCTATGCTGTTATATTATGTCAGCTGGGAAAAAAAATGTACGACGCGATTTTTTTATCGCGATAGTTTCCAGATAAATATATCGCCCCGAAAACTTATCATGACAGGCCTAGGTGTCGCCCCTCCTTGTAGCAAGAGAACAGTGTTGTGATGGATCAAAGCACTTGTGTTGCCAAAAAAAAAAAAAAAAATCTACTCAAAGAACACATGCATGACTTTCTAGCGGCTTTTCAAAGCCATGCATTCTGTAAGAAGGAAGTGCTAAAGTACAAGTGATTGAGTGCAAGTGTGTGTAGCTTGACGAGCATGCGTGGTTGCAAGAGGTGTGTGCGTACGTATGAGTGTGAGTGAGAGCGTGTGTAAATATATACAAATCTTTTATGACTATGATTTATGATTATTGTATCACAGATTAATGTACCACAGTGGAACATTTTAGCAATGTCAACAAAGGTGGGCCTTACAAGCATGCCCTCCTTCTGATTTTCAACTTGTTCCATCACATCAAGACCAAAACTTGTCCTCCAGTCGCCATTAACTGATGGCAATGGAACATTTTGCAGCGGAGTTGTCATAGCAACAGAACTGTCTCCAGAGCAACTCATGTGAAACCTCAGAACTTTTTCTTGTATATATTACCCTCAAGTGTTCTAATTGTCTTGTATTGCTATTGAAGTTCGAGTAAACGTGAAATTAATCATTCTTGTCCTGTCTTTGAAAATAGTAGGCCTAGATAGTACAGTCAAAATGTTCTACAGTTGTGTGAAAAAGTATCTGAACCTTTCGGAATTTCTTAAATTTCTGCATAAAATCACCATCAAATGTGATCTGATCTTTGTCAAAATCACACAGATGAAAAAAAACTGTCTGCTTTAACTAAAACCACCCATACATTCACAGGTTTTCATATTTTAATGAGGATAGTATGCAAACAATGACAGCAGGGGGAAAAATAAGTGAGTCATCACATTTAATATTTTGTGCCCCCCCCTTTGGCAGCAATAACTTCAACCAGACGCTTCCTGTAGCTTCAGATCAGTCTGGCACATCGATCAGGACTAATCTTGGCCCATTCTTCTCTTCAAAACTGCTGTAGTTCAGTCAGTTTCCGTGGGTACCTGCCATGAATCAATGTTTTTAGGTCATGCCAAGGCATCTCAATGGGGTTCAAGTCTGCACTTTTGACTTGGCCAATCTGGAACATGTATTTTTTCTTCTGAGACCATTCTAAAGTTGATTTACTTCTGCGTTTTGGATCATTGTGTTTGTTGCAGCATCCATCCTATTTTTAGTTTCAATTGTGTGACAGACAGCCTCAGGTTTTCCTGCAAATCATACTGATTAACTTTTGAATTCATTCTTCCATTAACAATTGAAAGTTATCCAGGCCCTGAGGCAGCAAAACAGTTCCACATCATGATGCTCCCTCCACCATGCTTCACGGTGGGGATGAGGTGTTGATGTTGGTGAGCTGTTCACTTTTTCCTCCACACACGCGTTGTGTGTTACTCCCAAACAATTCAACTTTGGTTTCATCAGTCCACAAAATGTTTCCTAGAACTTCTGTGGAGTGTCCAAGTGCCTTTTTGCGAACGTTAAATGAGCAACAATGTTTTTTTAGACCGCAATGGAGTCCTCTTATGAACACCATTCATGGCCATAGTTTTACATATAGTTGTTGCGTGCACAGAGATATTGGACTGTGCCAGTGATTTCTGAAAGTCTTTAGCAGATACTGTAAGGTTCTTTTTTACCTCTCTGAGTATTATGCGCTGAACTCTTGGCGTCATCTTTGGTGGACTGCCACTCCTTGGGAGAAAAGCAACAGTGCCAAACTCTCTCCATTTGTAGGCAACTTCTCTGACTGTCGATTGGTGAACATCCAGACTTTTAGAGATGGTTTTGTATCCTTTCTCAGCTTTATACAAATCAACAATACTTGATCGCAGGTCTTCAGACAGCTCTTTTGACCGACAATGCTTCTCATCAAGACAATTCTTACCAGGTGTGTGTTTTATAGTGGGCAGGGCAGATTTAAACCAATCATCAGTGATTGGGCACACACCTGACTTAAATTGTTTGGTAAAAAGTGGTTTCAGTAGCTCTTTAAGTCTCCTTAGGCAGAATGTTCACTTATTATTTTTCCCCCTTCTGTCATTGTTTGCATTCTCTCCTCATTAAAATATGAAAACCTATATATGTTTTGGTGGTTTTAGTTAAAGCAGACAATTTTTACATCTGTGTGATTTTGTCAAAGATCAGATCACATTTGATGGCGATTTTATGCAGACGTGAGAAATTCCAAAAGGTTCAGATACTTTTTCATACCACTGTATGTTGCCTTAGTAGCACATATTCAGCCAATCCAACTTTTTACACTTTTATGCAGATATTTGTTTTACTGTTATATGTTTAATTTTAAACATTTATTTTAATCTTTATTAATCATTCATTTCTTAATAGGGATGTAAAGATGCCTGCAAATTGATGCGAAGGAATCAGCGGTGTTCACCCCTATGAGCGAGCTACCCCGCTCTGTTTGTAATGTGCGTGTTTGCTATCATTATATCGTTTAAACATCGCCCCTGTGATGTGGGCATGCACAAAAGTCCCATCGCAGGACGTGCATTGTTGGAGTCTTATTGAACACGCAAACTTGTTTTGCCTCATAAAAGCAGCAAGTGTCCAGAGACATGGATCTCTTAATATACAGCAATCTTTATCATTCACAGATGAACCCTGCTATTAAACCGTATTATATGAATGCAATGTGGTCATGGTGAGTCAACGAATGTCTTCCCAAACAGAGCTATAAGCGAAAAACCGCGAAGTAGCATGTTTTTCATCACTTTTTTTCCAAAGAATAATTAAGAAAAAAAAACCTTTTATCTATATAAAGATGAATAGTTTTTAACCACTTCAAATGTAATAATGATAAGTTATAATCATGTTACTGTCCCACCAAATAATTTATAAACAAGAATAAAGTAGAAAAATACTTGTCTTTATTAAATGCTTCATTGTGTGAGTCCACTGAAATCCGCTCAAGCTGCTAACTTACATACAATGAGTTGCCACAGCAACCGTTTAATAAGCTAAATGATGATTGACGCATGCGGCGCTTTGAAGTTTCGGCATCTCTGTCAAGCTGAAACCTTAACGTCTGCCAGTTTTTTTTTTAACTGAAAAAAAAAATCCGCGATGGACTGAGGGCGCAAAGTTTGAAGCGCAAAGTAGCGAGGGACGACTGTATATCGCAAACCCCCAAAACGTTTTTTCCAATATTGTTAAACTCTATTCAATTCAATTTATTCACACACACATTCATATTTACAAAGTGTACATCATATCTCAGTGCTGAGCCAAGATTATGTGCGAGTCAGGTCTCCTTAAGAAGCTACTAAAAGCTTATAGTCAGGAGCCTGCATATATCAAGACAATCACAAGAAACATTATCTATCTCTAGTGCTTGCGCGTATCCATGAGAATACTAAAACCTGGTCCATAACGCCTTTTTCTTTACAACTGAAACTGATCAAGATTTAAATTGCGTACAAAAAATGAGCCAGAAATTTGTTTGTTTTTTTTTGCGAGAATTTAATGAGCAAATTATGGACAGCCCATATCTCAAGCTTTCTGTCTCGCGTTGGTGGCTTTATCTCAGGCACTGTGGTTTCTTATCTTACTAGAGACACAAATTAATTTTTTCCTTCACATCATATTTATCATGTAATTACTGTATAGTCATAATCAGTGTTGGGCACGTTATTTTAAAAAAGTAATTAGTTACATTACTCACTACTTTTTCCAAAAAGTAACTGAGTTAGTAACTGAATTACTCTATAGTAAAAGTAACTAGTTACCAGGGAAAGTAACTATTTCCGTTACTTTAAAAAGAACTTGTTGTATGTCAAAGAATTTGAACATTTCTGAGCAGTATTCGAGTCAGTGGAATAGAGAAGAACAGACAGGTAGTTAACTTGTTAGGTGCTTCAGCAGATTTGAATTGCTTACCACAGATGTCGACAAAAGCTTTGCCCCGGGACATAAATTACACATTACATGCAGGTTCTTTCCTTTAATTTCGACAAACTTGAAATAGTGTCTATATCTCCACCTCTTAAAGGACAATTTTTCTTCTGTATGCTCTGCCATCCCGACCCTGTGCATCTGTTTTGCGTGTGTGTGTTTGCCGCACGCGCTGTTCCGGTTTGCTTGTGCAATCACCGGCTCTGATTGGCTTACTACGATACATGACTCCAACCCTCAGCCAATCACAATCACTTCCATCGCATCTCTCGAGGGGCCGCATTCAGGTAGGCTCGTTTCCCAACAATTCACGTCGCCTTCAAAGCGTCTGCCGTCCTCAAAATGGAAGCAGAATTATTGCTGGCTGACAGTGGGAGATGGGAACGAGGCTAGCATCAGGTGTAGCAAACACAGAAACGTTACCAAACTTTGGAAAGCATTGTCTAATTGAATGAGCAGGGACAAAAAGCTTGGGAGTCAGAAGTACGTGCGCTATTCTCGAACCTGAACGCACCCCAAGTCTTGGATGACAAATCAACAGAGCAGAGAGTCTACTCGACACGGCTGGTAGTTTTTTCAATTTATTCAGAGTAAGTAACGCACCGCTTTTGACCGTCAGTAACGGTAACGTTGTAACGGTGGAAAAAGTAATTAGTTAGATTACCCCGTTACTGAAAAAATAACGCCGTTACGTAACGGCGTTATTTATAACGGCGTTACTCCCAACACTGGTCCAGAGACATGGATCTCTTAATATACAGCAATCTTCATCATTCACAGATGAACCCTGCTATTAAACCGTATTATATGAATACAATGTGGTCATGGTGAGTCAAAGAATGTCTTCCCAAACAGAGCTATAAGCGATAAGTGAAAAACCGCGATGCAGCATGTTTTTCATCACTTTTTTTCCTAAGTATAATTAAGAAAAAAAACCTATCTATATAAAGATGAATAGTTTTTAACCACTTCAAATGTAATAATGACAAGTTATAATCATGTTACTGTCCCACCGAATAATTTATAAACAAGAATAAAGTAGAAAAATACTTGTCTTTATTAAATGCTTCATTGAGTGAGTCCACTGAAATCCGCTCAAGCTGCTAACTTACATACAATGAGTTGCCACAGCAACCGTTTAACAAGTTAAACGATGATTGACACATGCGGCGCTTTGAAGTTTCGGCATCTCTGTCAAGCTGAAACCTTAACGTCTGCCAATCAGTTTTTTTTTTTTTAACTGAAAAAAAAAAAAAAATCCGCGATGGACTGAGGGCGCCAAGTTTGAAGCGCAAAGTAGCGAGGGACGACTGTATATCTCAAACCCCCAAAACGTTTTTTCCAATATTGTTAAGCTCTATTCAATTCAATTTATTCACACACACATTCATATTTACAAAGTGTACATCATATCTCAGTGCTAAGCCAAGATTATGTGTGAGTCAGGTCTCCTTAAGAAGCTACTAAAAGCTTATACAGGAGCCTGCATATATCAAGACAATCACAAGAAACATTATCTATCTCTAGTGCTTGCGCGTATCCATGAGAAAACTAAAACCTGGTCCATAACGCCTTTTTCTTTACAACTGACGCTGATCAAGATTTAAATTGCGTACAAAAAATGAGCCAGAAATTTGTTTTTGTTTTTTTTTGCGAGAATTTAATGAGCAAATTATGGACAGCCCATATCTCAAGCTTTCTGTCTTGCGTTGGTGGCTTTATCTCAGGCACTGTGGTTTCTTATTTATCTTAATAGAGGCACAAATTATTTTTTTCCTTCACATCATATTTATCATGTAATTACTGTATAGTCATAATGAATTAACAAATGTAAAATAAGCTATTTTTTTAAATTGAAAAACTTTACTACCGTAAATGAAGGAAACTTGTGTAGCAAAAAAACATTTATTTAAAAGATGACATGCAAAAAAAAAAAAAAAAAAGTCAAATCTCGAACTGTTATGCATCCTGGAAGCATACAGTATTGTAAAACACACGGAAGACAACAACAACAACAACAAAAAAGCTCAATATTCTGTAGTCATTCCAATTCGACAAAATCCTACATCTTAATTCTTCTTTAGACTTATAGTGTTTTATTTGAAAAAGAAAATACAAATGAAAAATTTGTGACACATTCACTTGAAATATCTGTAAATTTACATATACTTTACAAATAGTAGTTGGTGACTGACCCAGTCATCTAAAGTGAGTCAAAAGGTTGAGTGAACGTGACTTCGAGCAAAAATACATAACATTCTTATAGTACAACTGTGAAGTGTTCTCCATTTTAAATTCTGCAATAAATACAACTAGGCAGCATTAAGACCACTTCAGAAGCAAACGACAGCCTGACGGTAAAATACTGCCTTAACGCTAACAAAATGTTATAACATCATATCTTGAAACAAACACTGTGTTGCTCATTGAAATGAACAGCAAAGCTCGTGTAAGAATGGCAGACACCTCTGAATAAGGCAAACGCTCACAGAGCATGTGGCGTATTCTGGCTGGTCCGCCTTTACAAAAACGATATACGTAATCCATTGTTTCCCTGACAACAACTGACGCTATCCTTCCAAACATGCACTGAAATATCATCACAATAATTTTTAAACTCCTTAAAGAGGGAAAAATTGTTCATTTTTGCCGTGTACTATTTTCAGTCACATTCAATTTGTCACATGCCTTTACTGACAATGTTGTGCAAAATATAGAGGTATGTGGTAGTACTTAGCAGGAAACAGTGTCACATTCTTCAGATTCACACAGTCTCCACACTGGTAGATTCTGCGCCAGGCTGGGCGGGATGGTGTAGGTGAAATTTAGCAGCTGTTGCAGTATGCTGTAAGTGGTTATCTTGGGTCTCAACTTGAGACTGATTCAAGCTGGGTCTCTTAAACATGGAAGAGATGTAGAAGGCCTGAGAAGACAAGATATTTGCATTAATAGAGGAACATGCACCAAAGCAGAGCCTAGGAAATGGGGTTGAGACATAGAAGACCTTACACGACAACCACAGCGGATTTTATGGTGGGGGGGGCCCTGGTATCCGACAAGTTTAATTGCATGCAATTGACTTTCCTGTATACAGTGGGGAGAACAAGTATTTGATACACTGCCGATTTTGCTGGTTTTCCCACTTGCAAGCCATGTAGAGGTCTGTAATTTGTATCATAAGTTCTCTTCAACTGTGAGGAACGGAATCGAATACAAAAATCCAGAAAATCACATTGTATAGTTTTTAAATAATTAATTTGTATTTAACTGCATGAAATAAGTATTTGATACATTACCAACGAGGAAATATTTCGGCTCTCAGTTCTTTTTTAAGAACCCCTCCTGTTCTCCACTCATTACCAGAAGTAACTGCACCTGTTTGAACCTGTTACCTGTATAAAAGACACCTGTTCACATGCTCAAACAAACTCCAACCTCTCCACAATGGCCAAGACCAAAGAGCTGTGTAAGGACATCAGGGATTAAATAATAGACCTGCACAAGGCTGGGATGGGCTACAGGAAAATAAGCAAGCAGTTTGGTGAGAAGGTAACAACTGTTGGAGTGATTATTAGAAAATGGAAGAAGTTCAAGTTGATGGTCAATCTGCCTCGTTCTGGGGCTCCATGCAAGATCCCACCTCGTGGGGCATCACTGATCATGAGGAAGGTGAGGGATCAGCCCAGAACTACACGGCAGGACCTGGTCAATGACCTGAAGAGAGCTGGAACCACAGTCTCGAAGAAAACCATTGGAAACACATTACGCCGTCATGGATTAAAATCCTACAGCGCACGCAAGGTCCCGCTGCTGAAGCCAGTGCATGTCCAGACACGTCTGAAATTTGCCAATGACCATCTGGATGATCCAGAGGAGCAATGAGAGAAGGTCATGTGGTCGGATGAGACCAAAATTGAACTTTTTGGTCTAAACTCGGCTCGTCGTGTTTGGAGGAAAAAGAAGGATGAGTACAACCCCAAGAACACCATCCCAACTGTGAAACATGGAGGAGGAAACATCATTTTTTGGGGCTGCTTCTCTGCCAAGGGATGGATGGGGCTATGTATCGCCAGATCTTGGCTGACAACCTCCTTCCTTCAACGAGAGCCCTGAAGATGGGTCGTGGCTGGGTCTTCCAGCATGACAACGACCCAAAGCACACAGCCAAGGCAACTAAAGAGTGGCTCCGTAAGAAGCATCTTAAGGTCCTGGAGTGGCCTAGCCAGTCACCAGATCTGAACCCGATAGAAAATCTATGGAGGGAGCTGAAAGTCCGTGTTGCCCGGCAGCAGCCCCGAAACCTGAAGGCTCTGGAGAAGATCTGCATGGAGGAGTAGGCCAAAATCCCTGCTGCAGTGTGTGCAAACCTAGTCAAGGACTACAGGAAACGTTTGGTATCTGTAATAGCAAACAAAGGTTTCTGTACCAAATATTAAGTTCGATTTTTGTGATGTATCAAATACTTATTTCATGCAATTAAATGCAAATTTATTATTTAAAAATCATACAACGTGATTTTGTTTTTTGTATTAGATTCCGTCCCTCACAGTTGAAGAGAACTTATGATACAAATTACAGGCCTCTACATGCTTTGCAAGTGGGAAAACCAGCAAAATCGGCAATGTATCAAATACTTGTTCTCCCCACTGTATATAAAAGTTGAAAAGCAATAAAACTGCAACAAAAGTGGATGACATGAACAAAAAAATATATTTTTATAATGGGTCAAAATTATTTTTCGAGCACCATAGATGGACATTTGCCATAAAAAAATAATTAAAAAATTAGAAAAAAAAAAAATGTAAAAAATGATTTTTTTTCTTTGATCGAAAAATATTTTTGGGGATTGAATGATTTAGACACATATGTCCTAATCATAATATGGCCCAAACACAAAAACGATTGCTGCAATGAAAGAAAACTTTTTCAATGAAAAATTAAGTGTTCAAATGCAATTTCTTCAATCTCAAATATTTTTTCAAAAAGTTTTCTTTTTTTGATTGATTTTCTTGGTGAAAATCTTTTTTTTTTAAGCAAATTATTTTTTGATTGACTAATAAAGACAAAAATGTCCTAGCCAAAATGTGCCCAAAAACGAATCAACATTACTTCAATCAAAAAAGATGATTCAATTTTGAAAAAATAAATAAATAAAAATGAATAAATAAATAAACCAATCAAAGAAAAATAGCTTTCATATGCATTTTTTTGTTTCAAATTCATTTCAACATTCACTTTTTTTTTTTTTATTAAAGCGACTTTTTTTTGGTTGAAAAAATATATATTTAAGCAACTTTTTGTTGTTGTTGTTGAAGCAACTTTTTTTTTTTAAATTAAATAATAAAGACACAAATCTACCTCCATATGGCTCCGCCCAGGGGATACAATTTTTGACTGGGGTAACTACATTGGCACGACACAGGTGGATGTACCATATTCAATGGATGACGATCTTGGCGAAAAGTATTGCCTAAACAGCCTGATTTAGAATTCCTCTCAAGAACGATGGAAAAAATCGCTCATCGTCAACTTAGTATTATAAATATTCTTGTAAGTTAATTTTATTGCTGACACCACGTTTCAAGGTCATCAAAATGTTGTGCCCCCCCCCCCGCCCCAAAAGTCAAACTCCGCCTATTAAGACAACATGTTTGAATTAAATGTGCAATGTAAAACAACACAAAGTGACTTTAAAATGATAGCAGATCATATTTTGGACAGAAAACCATCCAAAAAAGTGACCAGAAAAGGATAAATAATAGAATTAGATTCTAAATTAGTCTTCTTTTCCCAGCTGAATTGGCCACGCCCACAAAAAAAAAAAATTAGGATGTCACACGCAGAACGAGATTTGCTAGCATGCTATCCATAAAGCTTTCTATTGTCTTGTTGCTGTGTGACTGCTATAGCGTAGCCCTAGAAAGCTAGAAATGATTGTCTGCTGAAAAAAGTGGGTGTTTCATGATGTATTGTTTTGCGTGGAATAACTATGAAATGATAAAAAAATATATATAAAAAGATTTGAGCATCAAATTAGTTTCCTATATGTAAAATTACATTAGTGCAGTCGTTTTCATTTTTTTCATAGCACCTTGAAAGGGATACACGGATAGAAAGACTTGTAGTTCTTAAAAGATAAACGTTACTATGAGTTGAAATAATTTGATAACAAAACCCCGTTTGATGTTTTCGTTTTTATACAATTTGTATAATTAGTTCAACTAGTAGGTCGCCATTGTTGTTGACGTCGCAGGGCGGTGACATCACTTGGTTACGCTGCCGGAATTCCAAAGTAGGACTCTAGCGACATAAAAATGTTATCTTTTCAATCCTTCCAATGCCAGGCGTTGGAAGACCGAGCAGAACTATCGGGATCACCAGTGTAGCGGATGATGTTGTTGAGTCTGTGTTGCTCGTTGAGTAGAGTTCGAGTTGCCGTGTTCGGACGTTCGTGTCTCTCGTAACTCTCTAGTGTCTCGTGACTCATGTGCACGGCTAAATTAGTTCCCCCCCAGAAACACAACATGCCCCACACAAGTTCCATAGGTCAATTCTGTTATGAGGTAGTGGTCACTACAAAAGACAGATTCAAAAAAATTATCTTGATGTGACAGGCGATGATGGGGGAAAAGTTTACCCCTTCTAGCGAGACAGCCGCAGCCACAACAGCGTCATCTCTCAGTTCAATAGTTTAGTTATGTGTAAATAAATTGTTACTTTGCTATCAAAAGCTCTATGTCTTGTTGTTTATGTTATTTTGTAGAAGGAAAACATTATTCAGATGTTTGGGCTGTCACAAAAGCAAAAAATAGCTGTGTTAAAGTCAATGTCTGAAATGTATGCTTTTACAAAAAGATCAATTTCTCTGTTTTTTCATCAGAAATGGGAAAATTGCTCAAACTAAGCAAATTTCTAATGCTGATTTCTAAAGAATGAAAAAAGATATGAACTAACTTTTTTTCCTGCTGAAAGAAGAGAGTCTAATCTTTCTTTTGGTGGGTTCCATGTTCATATAGCAATAGAACAGAATTTTCTGTGGGCCTTGCAAAATCAGTCAAAATCCAGTAAAACTGCCGGGAGCGAAGGTGGTTGCTCCGGTGAAAGTGGCTGGGAGTGAATGAGTTAATAGAGCAACATGTACCAAAGCAGAGCTCAAACTTACCACCAGGTATGCAGTGAGGCCTCCAAGTATATGGCCGAACAGGACGTCGGACGGGTGGTGCTTATTGTCAGTGATGCGGGTCAGACCTGTGTAGACGGCCAGCAGAAACAGGAAAAATTGCAGCACGGGTCTCAGCAGACGAGCTTCACGCCATGTCAACCGCGCTTGAAGATAAAACTGCACCAAAGATCAACAGTGTGCTGTCATTCATACAGTACAGTATCTAAAGCTTTTCCCTAGACAAGTCTACTTTCTTCTGGCAACCAGTTGAAGTCTTTTTTTTTTTTTTTCCCCAAGCGTGCCTGGCTTGCAGACTTTCCAGGAATGTCGATTCTTCCATAATGACTTCTGACAACCCTGCCGTGCATAACCGAATCAAGTGCACACAACGACTCAAGAGACGTGACCATTGAAGTCTGAGGCTGATAGTAATTTCAAGATCATGGAGTTCTCCTGACATTGAAAATCATTTGAAACAATAACACGCTTCAAATGGGAAATTTACTCCCTTAGAGGATATGGAAGTTAATTATCACCAGTGAGATGTGAGTGCTGCTGAATAACAAGCATGTGTTTTTTTTTTCCATTGGACTAAATCTAATACAATGAATTTAATCATTACACTGAACTTCTGGCTGCACGCAGGTTTGGAGATGTTTCAATAAAAAAAGGGAGAGAATTGGTGTTTGAACTTTCTTGACAACTGACTCAGAACAAATGAAAATGTGTACCGTAATTTTCGGACTATAAGGCGCACCTGACTATAAGCCACCACCCACCAAAGTTGACACGAAAACGACATTTGTTCATAGATAAAACGTATTGGACAATAAGCCGCAGCTGTCCTCACTGTATTATGTTATATTTACACCAAAAGATATATACCGGTAACAGTTTATTTGACAGCGGCATCATAAGACTCTCATAAGACCAAATGAACCACCACGAAGCTTTGAACCAATAGGCTGCAAAGCTTCGTTGCTTCAAGAAGCTTCATTTGGCCATCACTGCTCCCTTGGGGGAGACAGTCAACCTCTGCTGCCACCTGCTGTCAACACTGTTGTTGTCCAACATGCCTCCTTCCATGCATTGCAGCGCTACAGATGTAAATAAGAATCAAAATTCATGTTCTGTGCTAAATTATTTCTCCAGTTACTGTTCCAGTTATTTCATTAATTGCTAGTTATGGTATTTGGTAACATTTTATTTGACAGTGGTGCCATAAGGGAATCATAATTATGACCTATTATGGCCATAATTATGACCTGAGCATGAATGAATGCTTATAACAGATGTCATTTAGTGTCATCTAGCAAATTACCTCACTTTTGAATGGAGTTAGTGACATAATTTGCCAGATGACACTTAATGACATCTGTTATAAGCATTCAGTAACGCCCATGATAGTGTCATGTCATAATTGTGACTGTATTATGACGCCACTGTCAAATAAAGTGTTACCTATTAACCCAAATCAACAAATAAGCCGCACCGGACTATAAGTAGCAGGATTCAAAATAAGGCAAAAAAGTAGCGGCTTACAGTCTGCAAATTACTGTAATTCAAAATCTGAACCTAATTGGTAAACATTTACATTAATTCAATAAGCATTAGCGTCAACTTAAGCGTGGCCAACATTCTCCAAAACGCTCAGATTTTTTTTTTTTTTTTACATACAGTTTGTGGCTTCTACGTGGGTTTAATTAAAAAAAAAATATATATATATATATATATATATATGAATGGCAGAAAACACAGACAAGGCTGAAAAAGTAGTTTCTGCTCTTGCACCCCTCTTTAAAATAAACTACTGTATTTTAAGCCAAAAGAACTGTTGTGTTTGACAGAACGATCTGTCTATATGAGGCCATAGCAGATTCATGGCACATTAAGCCCGCAAACTATTTTTAATTTTTCCATTTTACCCTGGAAACCCCCGTTTACAGACGTCGCGCAACCACTTTTGTTTCAACCTAGCCAAAAAAAGAAGGTAAGTAATCGTATTTATTTGAAATGTCTGTCATTTTTAGCTTAGAATCATTAATCGACGTCTAATGTTAAAAAAAAAAAAAAAAAACTTCAAAAAATTATTCACTCGAAATTACATTACAATGAAAAAATAAGCGTCTGTAAAAAAGTGACGGATATCTACCTCATAACTATTCATCCATTCAAAGAAAAAAACAAACATTTAAACGGGTAAATATATGAAAATGAAAATCTCGACCACTCCTTGATGTCTACGATTTCTGCATCGCGACCCTTGTTATATGACCATGACCGGCCAAAAATCCGGCTGTGGTCATTCACAGCTATGGCTTGAAACTCGGTGACAAATGCTACATGGAGTTTTTAGATCGAAAAGAGGAAAGTACCCGATAATATCTCGTTACAATATGTGCTTGTATGTCTGTGTCATTCAGAATTACTGGAAACCTTTATTTTAGGACATTTAGACTAAAACTCGATGATATTGTATGAGATTTTGTCGGCTAAAACTAGACGAACATATTTTGTAATGACTAAAATAAGAGTAATAAGTACAGTTGTGGTCAAAAGTTTACATACACTTGTGAAGAACATAATGTCATGGCTCTCGAGTTTCCAGTTATTTCTACAACTCTCTTTCTCCGATAGAGTGATTGGAACAGACACTTCTTTGTCACAAAAAACATTCATGAAGTTTGGTTCTTTTATGACTTTATTATGGGTTAACAGAAAAAGTGATCAAATCTGCTGGGTCAAAAACTATACATACATGGATCTGAAAAAGCGAATCATTGACTTGAACAAGTCAGGAAAGTCACTTGGAGCCATTTCAAAGCAGCTGCAGGTCCCAAGAGCAACAGTGCAAACAATTGTTTGTAAGTATAAAGTGCATGGCACTGTTTTGTCACTGCCACGATCAGGAAGAAAACGCAAGCTATCACCTGCTGCTGAGAGAAAATTGGTCAGGAGGGAGAAGATTCAACCGAGAATCACTAAAAAGCAGATCTGCCAAGAATTAGAAGCTGCTGGGACACAGGTGTCAGTGTCCACAGTCAAGCGTGTTTTGCATCTCCATGGACTGAGAGGCTGCCGTGCAAGAAGGAAGCCCTTGCTCCAAAAGCGGCACCTTAAGGCTGGACTGAAGTTTGCTGTTGATCACATGGACAAAGATAAGACCTTCTGGAGGAAAGTTCTGTGGTCAGACGAAACAAAAATCGAGCTGTTTGGCCATAATGCCCAGCAATATGTTTGGAGGAGAAAAGGTGAGGCCTTTAACCCCAAGTACACCATGCCTACCGTCAAGCACGGTGGTGGTAGTATTATGCTGTGGGGCTGTTTTGCTGCCAATGGAACTGGTGCTTTACAGAGCGTAAATGGGATAATGAAGAAGGAGGATTACCTTCAAAGTCTTCAAGATAACCTAACGTGGTGCTTTACAGAGCGTAAATGGGATAATGAAGAAGGAGGATTACCTTCAAAGTCTTCAAGATAACCTAACGTCATCAGCCCGAAGATTGGGTCTTGGGCGCAGTTTTGTGTACCAACAGAACAATGACCCCAAACACACATCAAAAGTGGTAATGGAATGGCTAAATCGGGCTAGAATTAAGGTTTTCGAATGGCCTTCCCAAAGCCCTGACTTAAACCCCATTGAGAACTTGTGGACAATGCTGAAGGAACACGTTCATGTCAGAAAGCCATCAAATTTAACTGAACTGCACCAATCCTGTCAAGAGGAGTGGTCAAAGATTCAACCAGAAGCTTGCCAGAAGCTTGTGGATGGCTACCAAAAGCGCCTAATTGAAGTGAAAATGGCAAAGGGACATGTTACCAAATATTAGCGCTTCTGTATGTATATTTTTGACCCAGCAGATTTGATCACTTTTTTCTGTTCACCCATAATAAAGTCATAAAAGAACCAAACTTCATGAATGTTTTTTGTGACAAAGAAGTATCTGTTCCAATCACTCTATCAGAGAAAAATCAGAGTTGTAGAAATAACTGGAAACTCAAGAGAGCCATGACATTATGTTCTTCACAAGTGGATGTAAACTTTTGACCACAACTGTATTTTCATCCAAAAGACTAAGACGAAAAAAGCGCTGCCTAAAACAACACTGATTCCAAGTTATTTGGCCCTATCTAATAAATTGTAATTTCCTCTGAACCACTGTAAATGTGGGTAATTGTATTTGGGGGGAAATAGTTGCTTATTACTGACCGCACCCATGCTAGATATGAACCCACCAGTCAAATTTGTGACCCCGCCCAAAAAAAGAATATATATATATATTTTTTAAATCTATTGTTGATTACTTAAAGCAATACTAGGTAACTTTTCAGTTTTGGTCGATTTTAGCGCTGCAGGTGGTCAGTGTCGTAAAATTATGATCTCTCGTCGCCTGCAGATGGATTAAACGACATTTCTGTTTCCAGCGGCAGTGTGATGAAAGAATAGTAATGAGGTAATGAATCCAGCTGTGGCTAAACAATAAGATATGACGATGTTGATAATAAGAAATGTTGGATTTTCTACCGTATTCCAGCACCAGCCCTCCAACATCCCACCTCACCCGGACTCGTCAGCGCTGACGCCAGCGATTGAAGGCTGAGCGAATGTTTATTCTTAAGTGTCCTTTTATCCTGGTAGCCTCCCTTTTTCTTTTTTTGTCACCTCGGACAAAACTTTTTGTCTCTTTTGTAGCTCTGCCATCTTTGCATAATTTGCGCAAAAGCGTTCACATTGACTTCCGTCTTTATAACGAATAGGTAAAGGGGGAAGTGACGTACGTATGCCATAAAGCAGTCAGCACATTTGTAGTTTTGTGTGGGTTCCTGTCACCCTCCTCAAAGTTAATTAGTGCCGGTGAATGCGATTCAGACCCCCTCAAGATATAAAAGATGTTATTCAAAGTTTTCAGTTGACATATTACAAATGTTATGAAAATAGTTTATAAAGGTTGAAAAGTTACATAGTGTTGTTTTAAAAGGGCTACTGGTTTGATATTTAAATGCCTTGGGAAATTTGGGGATTAAACTGTTTAAAACAAGAAATCACTTCAATAGAATCCTGACAAAAGGTCAGCTAAAGGTTCCTAAAAAGCTGCAACATAGTGCCACAATCCAAAGAAATTGACCACGATCTGCCTTGAAAGATTTATAATTCTTGCAGCAAGCCACACTCACAGCGTTTATTCCCAAATTAACATTATTGCCATTTGAAAAAAAAAAACATTTTATGTTTAGATTATCTTTTAATTTACATTAGCTTGATTACATGTGAAAAAAGCAAAAAAGCTAAAAAGGCTAGAATCCGGTTTTCACTTTACTCTAAGCATTACTAAAACAAAGTCCTCAATCGACACATAAAAATGCAGCACATCGCGTACAAACACATCCAGATAATAGAGAGGAGCAGTGAGGCAGCAAGCCGAGGTTATACCCCTCCCACAGCAAAACAAAGCGACCTCTGTGTTTCTCATTTCTCTTTTCAGTAACCCCCCCACATCCCCTATTTTCTCATTTGTTCACTCTATGCAGCTCACTGGACTGGTGATGGTTCTGTGTCTCATTCCTTTTCACAATAAAGCAGAGGTAATTGGAAAATGGAGGCATAAAAGGCAATATAGATAAAAGGTAATGGTTATATACTTACAACTAAATACAGCATTGTGTACATCGCAAAGGAGGCGTGACCAGAGAAGAATGATTTCCTAAAATGAGAGGAGAGAGAATTGCCACAGTTATTCAATTTGAAAATATAATTTTTGAAATGATTTCAAGCATAAGCGGATTTTAAGGGGGGGGTCAGGGCCCCTTGGGGTCCGAAAAGTGTCATTGCATGTAAATGTAACGGGCTAACGGGTTATTAATTTTTTTTAATTAATCACGTTAAAATATTTGAGGCAATTAACGCACTCCCCGCGCTCAGACAGATTTAAATGACAGTACAGTGAACTGCTTGTTAATTGTGTTTTACGGAGTTTTGCTGCCCTCTGCTGGCGCTTGGGTGCGACTGATTTTATAGGCTTCAGCACCCATGAGCATTGTTTAAGTAAGTAAGTTAAAATATTTGACGCAATTAACGCACATGTCCCGCTCAGACAGTATTCTGCCTTTTGGTAAGTTTTACAGCAAGGCTTTTTGTTCTTGCCAGTTCAATATGGCTGCACGATGTCTCGGGCTGACGCCTACTTTGTAATGTTGTTCTTATATGATCCTTGGACAAGATTTGTCCGTAAGTATGATTGTTGTAAAGAATGTACATATTATGTTAGTAAGCGAAATGTTATATTTTTTGTATGAGACGCTTTTTCTTTATGTTTAGTGAACCTGTATAGCATGCTAAGCTAACGTTGCTAATGCAATGCTTGTGTACTTTTTTTTTGTAGTTTTAAGACGGTCTAAAGAGGACAATGGTTTTAGGCTATTTTATTAATAAATCAGATGAAAAAGGAAGAAGTCTGATTATTAAGGCGTCGTTCACTAGCTGTCTAGCTTTGGAAAAAGTAGACACTTCAGAGGGAGGACAGCATAGAGAGATTTAAATGACAGTAGAGTGAAATGCCCACTACAGTCCTTAAGTACCGTATGTTGAATGTATATATCCATCTTGTGTCTTATCTTTCCATTCCAACAATTTATTTTACAGAATATATATATAATTTACAGAAAAATATGGCATATTTTATAGATGGTTTGAATTGCGATTAATTGCGATTAATTACGATTAATTAATTTTTAAGCTGTAATTAACTCGATTAAAAATTTTAATCGTTTGACAGCCCTAGTAAGTAATTATTGACATCAACAATGGCGGGCTACTAGTTTATTTTTTGATTGAAAATTTTACAGATTTTATTAAAATGAAAACATTAACAGGGGTTTTAATATAAAATTTCTATAACTTGTACTAACATTTTTCTTTTAAGAACTACAAGTCTTTCTATCCATGGATCGCTTTAACAGAATGGTAATAATGTTAATGCCATCTTGTAGATTTATTGTTATAATAAACAAATAGTCCTTATGTACTGTATTTTGAATGTATATATCCATCTTGTGTCTTATCTTTCCATTCCAACAATAATTTACAGAAAAATATGGCATATTTTGTAGATGATTTGAATTGCGATTAATTGCAATTAATTACGATTAATTAATTTTTAAGCTGTAATTAACTCGATTAAAAATTTTAATCGTTTGACAGCACTAATACATATATATATTAAAAAGTTGAAAAGCAATAAAACTGCAACAAAAATGAATGAAATGAACAAAAACATATATTTTTATAATGCGTCAAAATTATTTTTCGAGCACCTTAGATTGTCAGTTGCTTTGCATATCATTTCCCCCCCAAAAAAACAACAACAGAAAAATCATTAAAAATTAATAGAATTTTTTTTTGTTTTGTTTTAAATACTCTTTTTGATTGAAGCAACTTTTTGGGGGGATTGAATGATTTAGACACACATGTCCTAATCTAATATGGCCTAAACACAAAAAGGATTGCTTCAATCAAAGAAAATCTTCTCAATGAAAAATTAAGTGTTCAAATGCAAATTTTTCAATCTCAAATATTTTTTCGCATTCAAAACTTTTTCTATGACTAAAATTTTTCTTTTTTGATTGAAGAGATTTTCTTTTTGAAAATCTATATTTTTTAAGCAGCTTATTTTTTGACTGAATAATAAAAACAAAAATGTCCCAGCCAAAATGTGGCCCAAAAACAAATCAACATTACTTCAATCAAAAAAGTTGCTTCAATCAAAAACATTTTTTTTACTTCAATCAAAAAAAAAAAAGAAAGAAAAAAAGCTTTCACATGCATTTTTTTTTTTTTAGTTTTTTGAGTTTCAAATTTATTTTTGCATTCAAACACTTTTTTTCTTTATTGAAGCAACATTTTTTTTGGTTGAATAATAAAGACACAAATCTACCTCCATATGGCTCCACCCAGAGGATACAAATTTTTTTGACTGGGGTAACTACATTGGCATGACACCGGTGGGCGTACCATATTCAATGCATGACAATCTTGGCGACAAGTATTGCCTAAGCAACCTGATTTAGAATTGCCCTCAAGAATGATGGGAAAAAAACGCTCATTGTCAACTTATTATAAATATTCTTGTAAGTTAATTTTATTGCTGACACTGCGTTTCCGGGTCATCCACATGTTGTGCCCCTCCTGCCCTAAAAGTCAAACTCGGCCTATGATGTCAAATGTTTGAAAAAACGATGTGCTGATAAAGTGGAAGGATGGATGAAAAGTCAACAGCTTAAACATGCATTGGCAACTTTGGGACTTTCCCATAATCAAGGAATAACTACTAGCACACCTACACAAGGCCACAGCATTATGGCCACACACAAATAATCTTGATCTAGATGTCTGTGAAATTATAATATTGGTGCGCATGTTTCGAAAAGCATGAGGCCACTTATCCCCTGCAAAATGCATACCACATAGCTAGTACATTGGTTTTCCTAGGAAAGCCATCACAATTTTAGCACTTTTAATAATTTTAGACCATTCCTTGATTTTATCAATTATCACCAAAAGATAAAGCTGTTCTTTCAACCAGTAGGTCTTGGTTTGTTTCAATGAATTGGTACCATTTGGTTCTCATGGGGATTAGAACTACTGCTGGTACACTACGGTTCAAAAGTGTGGCGTGTCACTAGTGCTTGGAATGGATTAGGGAATTTACATGTAAAACGCGTCTCTATGTACAAAATTTTTAGTTTACAAGACTATTTCCAGAATCAATGTCGTAAATAGATGTACAACTTAGGGGTGTAACGGGTCATAAAAATCTCGGTTCGGTACCTACCTCGGTTTTGAGGTCACGGTTCGGTTCATTTTCGGTACAGTAAAAAAACAAAATGCAATATATACATGTGCTAGTTGTTTATTACACACCTTTTTGCTTTCAACAATAGGAACATTATCTTATACAAAGCTAGAATTCTGCTCAAAAAGTAGCGGGTATTTAAATATAATCCAACAACAATTTGCCTTTCAGACCTCGGTCAGCTTTCTTTCTGAAAGAAGAAAAAAGTCCTGTGCTAAAGAGAAAATCAATCCCAATGACAGATTTTAACATGTATTTTACAAATGAAATGCCTCAATGAATCTTTTTTTTTTTTCTTATGAACGGTTTTCAAAAGCTTTATTGGTGGATTTTCTCAAGTTAAAGCGCCACACAGAAATTAAAAACTTTTAATTGTGTAAGCAGGATCTGTGTATTATTCTTATTATTTAATTACAGGTGTTTTAGCTCATTTCAATTTATTTTATTTAAATGGGCTATTATTTATTTTATTATGTGTTTATATTTTACAAATGTGATATTCATTTATATTGTATATTTAATGTCGTATAACTTTAGTTCCTTTGTGAATATTAGTTCCTACTTGTTTTGTTGTGGTAGAAGGGTTTTGTATTGAACACGGGGCCGTGTTGGTTATTATTATAGCAGAGAAGACAGCAGTAAATCAACAAAGACAAGTCAACTGTGCCTCAATCTACCACTCAAGAGATCTGATGGACTCAGAAAGTGTGTTACGATTGCATATGAGTTTGAAAATCGGACCCCCCGTAGTTTTACATGAGTGACTTCCGGTCTGCCTGATTCTAGCTACCGGTAGTAGTATTGACGCAGGAGGGTTGCGTCTCGCGTCAAATAATAAACTCTGCCGTTCTTTTCGCATGCGTCGTGTTGAGCCGCTTCTGGGACGTGTCTAACACGCGGCCACACTGCGACTGGTGTGCATTGGCTGATTGACTGTCGCGCTGTTGACGTTTCTGGGTTATACTGTCCTACCATGTTGGTCCTCATTATAGAAGAGAAGACAGAGTAAATATAATCTACACAAAGAAACTGTAACCCGATCGACTCACAGCCTTGAAAAGTAAGGATTACATTACGTCAGAAACTCGTTCGGTACGCCTCTGTTCCGAACCGAGCACCACGTACCGAAACGGTTCAATACAATTAATGTACCGTTACACCCTTAGTACAACTGTATATCAAAATGATACTGATTATCAGGTCATTTATTGAATAATATTGTCAAACTGAATGTCAAAGGAATAAATTATGTGTAGCATGTAGTATGATAAAATACACACCAGTGTTTTCGTCAATGATGATGATAACGAAAATATTTCGTCAACGAACAATTTTTTCATGACGATGACGTCATGATAACGCACTGAAAACGTGTCTTGAGAGACTAAAACATAACGAGAAGGATGCCAGTTGTTGTCTAACAACACGAAAACGAGATGAAAATTCGTCATAGTTTCTGTAATAAATTCACAATGTGTGATATTTTCTAATTGTATGTGTAGTTATAACGGATTTAGCTGCGTTTGGTCGTGTCACTCATGTGACCTGCAGTGCCCCGCACCCCGCCCAACACACAGGCTTAACCGTGTGCCTATTCCAGGTTCATTTTGTGAAAAGTGTCAGGTGCTGCTGTTTTGTTTTCTTATCTTGGCTATGCAATGTTGTTTTAGCCTTTACAGGTCTGTGCTGAGTGATCATCACACACTAAACTAAGTTATGGCGTTAGCATAGCGTTCGCATTAGCATTGGGTCGCGCTAGCTTTAGCATTTAGCTTGGTGTCTTCTTAAACTCTAGGAAAACATTTTACATACAGTTCGTCGCATCCAGGTGAGTTTATTTAAATGCAAATAATGTGCTGTTGTCCTGCAGAGAGTGCATTATCATTAGAAAAATGGTGATGTCCTTGTAGACTCTACAGTTATGTACTAGTCTGTCATGTTCATTAGAAATTG
The DNA here is from genome assembly GCF_030265065.1 of Corythoichthys intestinalis. Taxonomy (NCBI): domain Eukaryota; kingdom Metazoa; phylum Chordata; class Actinopteri; order Syngnathiformes; family Syngnathidae; genus Corythoichthys; species Corythoichthys intestinalis. The sequence goes on from NC_080402.1 coordinate 15,521,401, forward strand.
TTGGAAACCTTTTATTTATTCATTTATTTATTCATGGACTAAAACTTTTGAGGTTTAAGGACGAAAACATTTTGATAATTGTCGACGAAAAATAGAGGAAATTTGTCTGAGTTTTCAATGATTCAAACTAGACGAAGACGAACACATTTTAAAATTAGTATTTATGTTCAAAAGATTAAGACGAAAATTAAAATGGCTGCCAAAAAACACACTCATACACACATAACACACACCTGGCCTCCTCCATTTTGCTGGGGTCAGCGTTGGGACATTTGACAGTAGCCAAGTAAGTTCCTGACTTGCAGCTGAGTGACTCATAGGTGACACCGCACAACGACAAGAAGTGTGGCCGCAGACGGCCGACGCTCAGCTTGGCCACGCTGGTCAGGGATTGGCTAATGGAGCAGCCAAATAAGAAGGAGCCCCATTCCTTGTAGAGACACGACACATACTTGGTCTTGACGAAGCCCTTGGACCTGACACCGAGGTAGCGCACACGGTACCATTCCCCTAAAGTGATCTGCAGGTAAACATGTGGTCACAACCACTTGATGAGAGTCTTCAAGCATGGAGTTGTGTGAAATACTCACTGAGATGCCTGTGATCAGGATACCGCCAACAATGAGCAGTGTGTCTGATACAGTCTCCGATGGCTTGTATGGGTAGGTGATACTGGTGTCTCCACATTCAATACCTCTGCTGTATGGTCGGACCATCTTTAGCTCACTTACAAAGAACGGGATGGAAACTGAAGGGGGAGAGATGCTTGTGATTATGATTAATGCTGAGCGAATCAATCACTGACAATTTCACAATTTCCTCCTGCAAAAACAAGAGAATAATAACGTTCTTTGCAGTTGAGCAACATTATCATTCCTCATGGTTGATCTCATCCCGATGGTACTTTAAAGCATGTTAACATGCTATAACATGTTTAACAGCTATAAATTAATGCAGGGTATTTTTTCTGAACCTATTCAACATCTTTACTCTGTACAGTAGTGGTTTAAAAAAAATGTTAAACATTGTCATTACAAGAGCTTGTTAAGTGTGGACTGAAATGCCCTCTGTAGATCGATGGACATCAGACTGTGAAGAATGCAAAATAGACTGTATCCAGGCTAGACATGTGCCGATTACCGGTTTCAATGTATATCGTGGTATAAAATGATCAAGGTTTCAAAACCACAAAAATTTTCCGTCATACCGTACCTAAGGTATGATGCTATTTTTTATGCCCCAAAAATGCATGGCTAAATCCGTCGCATGTAGCTGCAAGGCTCAACCCTCCCCCACCGGTTGTTGCTCAGTGTCAGTGAGTCAGCTGTGCTATATGATGGCTGGAGGAGGTGAAACTCCTGACCTTTTTACCCCATCGAAGAAAACGAAATCGGCTACAGAAAAGTTACAGATGGGCACGGCCGGAGGAGGGCCAACCGACTTGTAAAACATGTTTGCAGAGGGTGGCTGCCGAGGAGGCAATGCCTCCAATATAATTTCACATTTATACAAAATTAAAGGTTAGTAAACACTGTCGTGAATGTTTCCGACCAGCTACGAGTTAACTCCAGTGTGTTTAGTGTGTCTAACGGTGGTAAAACATTGTTTTTTTTCTCTCTGGCAACTGTCTGTGTTGAGAAAGAGTGTGTGTGTAAAATGTAAATATGATACGAGTCATACACACGTGCTTTTTGTGGAAAATAATTATTTTGTTCTGATGGTAATAATGTTGAGCTGTTGCTTTTGGTTTAGGCTCAACTAAACGGCTGTGTTTATTTGATTTTTATATATACGGCGGAAAACACTAAGGTGACTTGAAGTACCGCTCTGAGACCCCCAATTTGGCCAACTTTCAAAATTGTCCGATATGCATGTGTGATACATCATTGTAAAGATTAAAATCTCAATTTTCTTGGGGAAGAAAAAAATTGAACAAGAGGGCATTTAAAAAAATAAAAATAATTTTAAACAGGGAAACCCTATTTGTAGGTGAGAGCACGCAAGAGCAGAATTACAGATTAGAGATGTCCCGATCCGATATTCTGATCGGATCAGACGCCGATATGGGCAAAAAAATGCGCATCGGTATCGGATCGGCCGACACGGAAAAATTCCGATCCAGACTTCCGATCCAGTTTTTTTGAAGTCCGGGTTTTCCAGCGCACCGATATACATAATCCATTCCAGTTTTTGCTTCGGTTTCCCTAAAATCCGGTCCGCATTTTACGGCACACTTCCAACACACTACATTACCGTCTCCCAATTTACTGAGAGACTTTACCGGTAAAAATGTCAGCTGTGTGGGATCATTTCACCTTAAAGGACGACAAAGACGAAGAGGCAGAGTGCAACATTTGCCACAATCAAGTCAAGTGTGGTGGTAAAGCTGTAAGAACTTTTAATACAACCAACCTAATCAAGCATTTAGCGACATACCACCACAAACAATATAAGGAGTATGTTAAGAAAACCGAAGACAAAACGAAAGGTCCTACGCAACTAACACTGACAGAAACTTTTGCTATGTGTGACAAACTGGCACTCGACAGTCCCAAAGCCCAGGGAATAACAAGAGTCATTGCAAGAAGAATAATCAAGAATTCATTCTGGATGATGAGCCGTTATCTCTTGTGAGTAAAGACGCACCATCCAACACTTAAGCTGCATTCCAGAGAAGTGGGAAGTCGGATTTATCCCACTCGGATGGTACCAGTTCCGACCTCAAAGCGTTCCAAGCAAATGTAAACAATAAAGATGGCTGATCGCGACAAGGTGTTTTTTATTTTGGCCATCCAAAGACATTTTGACCTCCAGCGAACCTGCCTGCCTATAAGCGATCAAATAGTAGAGGAAAAACGACTGCTGCGTTATAGCCCACACTGTAAACTGCCTTTTTTTAGTTACATCCTTTGCTGATCGTCAATATAAAAACATAGCACAACAAAGATAATTCACTGGATGAGGAAAAAATACATGGCGTCTCAAATAAACTTGATTTACTTCATTATTGTGTTATCATTCGTTTTCTTGAGCGCCATTTTGTCCAGTGACGTCAAATTGAAACAACTTGGAAGTCGGGGTAGTTATTTTTTCTACGACTTTGCGACTTGGACCTCCCAGTTCGAGTGGTGTTCCAATGATATTTTCCTAGTCGGAGGTCGGAAAAGTCCGACATCCCACTTTTCTGGAACGCAGCATTAGAACCACAGTACAACATGCCCAGACGTCATTACATCCTTCAGCGATTCTGCCGTGGAAGATTCGAGAACGATTCACAAACATCCAAATTCCGATTATTAAAATATGTAAAGTAAAGCGGAACTAATACACAGCGGGGTCTTCGGGACGCAATGAGAAACGGACCGCATTGCGTCTCGAGAGTAAACATCATGCTTGTCTAATAGATATCATATGTATGTAGAACTAGATGCACAATGACAGACTCGACAGCGTTGGCAATACTTGCATTGAAAACTACGTGCGTTAGTAAACAGCCGCCATCTTAAAGCAGGAGACTTCCCTTGTATGTGTTGTAGTGAACCTTCCAAGCAAACCTAATTAACTTTTTATCTAAAATACTCCTAACTCGGCAAAATCTTGACTTGAATCTATCTTCAAAATAGTTTTAAAACTTTCACATGTCAAAAGTAGACAGAAGGGAAATTATGGAATAACGGGAGCAATTTTAACAACTTTAACAGTTGATTCGCAAAATTAAATTAATTGAATGTAGTTTAAAGCTGCTGATACTGAATGGGGACTTGAGTATTTTATTTACTGTTTTAAAATGTTAACTTAATACTGAAATAGTCGTTTATTTAAACCTGAGAGGCTTTTTATACAATTTTTGTAACTAATACACGAAACATTAAAAGCATCCAATAGCTTGGGGGATTTGTGGGATTTTCCACTGACAGTTTACAATATTATTTGCACGTTTTACTGACTGACTATGCCATTTCTGTTTGATTTTTATAATCTTTTGTGTTTGTCACTGAATAAACAGATCAGTTTCTTGTTACCAACCATTGTGTCTTATTCAAACTCACCTAATTCAGCTGGCTAGTTGTTATCAAGAGTACTAAAACCCTTTTCAACATGAGTCTGACAACTAAGTAAGGAGGCTAAATAACTTTAATACTTGCTCAGATAGGCCGGTATCGGACAGTATCGGTATCGGATCGGAAGTGCAAAACAATATCGGTATCGGATCGGAAGTGCAAAAACCTGGATCGGGACATCCCTATTACAGATGCCATGATTTAATGAGATATCGCGTACTTACCTTGTTTCGATCCAACAACTTCATGTAGCATGGATCACTGAGTGTCATGACACAGCTGTGAATGGCAACAGCTGGATTTTTTGGGGGTTTTATACGTGAAACATTGTACTATAACAAGGATCGCGGTGTAGAAATCGCAGACATCAAGGAGTGGTCGAGATTTTCTTTTTCATATATTTTCCCTTTTAAACGTTTATTTTCAATTTTTCTTTGTTTGGATCGATTATTTATCATCAAACATATCGGAGAAAATGCGACAGTAACAAAAAAAAAATACAATTAAGCGATAGTTATGAGGTAGGTATCCGTGACTTTTTTACAGACGCCATTTTTTTTCATTGTGACATAATTCGTTTAAAAGTTTAAAATATGTGAGTGAATATTTTTTAAAGTCTTTTTTTTTTTTTAAACGAAACATGAAACATCAATTAATGACTCTAAGCTAAAAACGACAGACATTTTGAATAATATATATTAATTACCTTCCTTTTATGGCTGGGTTGAAACAAAAGCGATTGCGCGACGTCTGTAAACGGGGGTTGTCAGGGTAAAACAGACAAATTGAAAATAGTTCGGTGGCTTCATGCGCCATGAATCTGCTATGGCAGCATATAGACATATTGTTCTATCAAATACAACTGTTGTTTTGGCCTAAAATACAGCAGTTTCTTTTAAAGAGGAGTGCAAGAGCAGAAACTGCTTTTTCAGTCTTGTCTGTGTTTTCTGCCATATATATTTTTAGAGTTTAGTTGTTTTTTTTAAATTTATTTTAACTTAACGTTATGCTTATGTTCCAATTTGTTAATATGTTTTGAAATATAAAATCCTGTCCAATGGATTTTTTTTTTTAAAGCCAGATATCTAAAAGTAACACATTTTAAAGCTGTAATTGCAATACCATGATACACTGAAACCATGATATTTTGGTTTAAGGTTATAATACCGTCAGAATATTTTACCGGCACATGCCTAATCCAGGCACAATTTTGGGCAATCTGACCCCACATACAGGCCCCTGACGCTCCAGCCGGTCTCCAAGGGCGCAGGTGATGCAGAAATGAAACACTAAACACTATTTCTGGTTCAACAAGAACAGAAGCTTTGTGTCACCTAAAACAGTTTTATTTCTCTAAGGGGGTCAACCCCAGCCAATTTAGCTTAAATATCACAAAGTTTCTTTGTGACACTTTTGTTCTCAGTGTTTTGGCGAGAGAGGGTAGGATGGATCCCACCAGCCAAGAGGTGCTTGCGCAGCCTTATGGTGCTGCTGACTGCCCCCTGCAGTGTTAAGTGGGGGTAAACGTACTGTATGTTCACAGATAGTACATCTGAGTGAAGACATTTTTACCACAGAGATAACGTTACAAAATAATAATTGAGTAATAGCGCTATTTAGATACTACACAAAAACAACAACATTGTTCCCAGAATTGTTGCAAAATATGTAAATTTGACAACAGTGCCCTATCTGTATGGATCCAGTGCTGTTCAAAAGATGAAAACATTTAAATAGCGTTTTAAAAATTAAATCTAGAAGGCTTTGTCGTGTTGACATAAATATTATAACTGTGGCTTAAAAACCTTTTTTCCTTCTAAAACTTGAATGATTACATTGGCACTGATTTTTGATGAGAAAATAACGAGCTAAAAACATGTTTTGGGAGACTAAAGTATCACAAGATGAATGCCAGTTTTCGTCAGACGCCACAAGAACGAGACGAAAATACGCAGCAGTTTCCATCACATGTTCACAATGTGTGACATTTAATGTGTAGTTAGCCTGAATCCTAGCAGTGTCGGGTTGTGTCACTCATGTGACGTGCTGTACCCCCCACCCCAACTCACTAGTGTGTCTCACTATCAGTCTCTATGCAGGCTAGCACACAGGTAAGATTTGCTTTCTTAACTTGGCCAGAGAAAATATAGAATTTTGATTTAGCCTTCAAAGTCTGTGCTGAGTGATCATCATAAACTAAATGCAACTCGTAGCGTTAGCATAGCATTTGTGATCGCGTTAGCATTGGCGAGCGTCCTCATAAACTCTCGGACAACTTCTTTTTTAATACAGTTTGTGACGTCCAGGTGGCTATAATTACTCAATTATAATGTATTGTTTTCCTGCTGAGCATTTATTATCGCCAAGTTGGCATTGTCCTTGTAGACGCTACAATATGTGCTCGTCTGCCAATGTTAATTCGAAATAGTTGGAAATTTTCATTTTATTTTTTGTTACAAAATTTAAATTTTACAGACAAAAATATTTTTTGTAAACGTCGACTAAAACTAGACGAAATTAGTCTTGAGTTTTCGTTAACAAAAACTAGACCAAGACAAACACGTTTTGAGATTACTAAAATATGACTAAGACTAGTAATTATTATCGTGCAAAAGTCTAAGACTACAACCAAAAGTAAAAGGGCTGCCAAAAAACAACACTGGGACAGATTACCGTAATTTTCAGACTATAAGACGCTACTTTTTTCCCTCATTTTGAATCCTGGGGCTTATAGCACAGTGTGGCTTTATTTATTGATTTATTTGGGTTAACGGGTAACACTTTATTTGACAGCGGCGTCATAAGACTGCCATAAGACCGTCCTAATTATGACATGACATTATCATAGGCATTAATGCAGGCTCATGACAGATATTATTGTCATTCAGCAAATTATGTCACTAACTCCATTAATGTCCAGCTCAGATCTTTGGCATCCTTTCAAAATGGCCAGATGACTCAAAATGATATCTGTCATAAGCATTCATTAATGATCATGGCAGTGTCATGTCATAATTATAATGGTCTAATTACAGTCTTATGGCGCCACTGTCAAATAAAGTGTTACCAAATACCTTAACTAGCAACTCATGAAACAACTGGAACAGTAACTGAAGAAATAATTAGCGCAGAACATGAATATTTACATCTGTAGCACTGCAATGCATGCTAGGAGGCATGTTGGACGATAACATTGTTGACAGCAGGTGGCAGCAGAGGTTGACTGTCTCCCCCAAGAGAACAGTGATGGCCAAATGAAGCTTCTTGAAGCAATGGAGCTATGCAGCCAATTAGTTCAAAGCTTTATGGTGGTTCAGTTGATCTTGTCATAGTCTTATGATGCTGCTGTCAAATACAGTGCTACCGGTTGATATCTTTTGGTGTAAATATCCCATAATACAGGGAGAACAGCTGTGGTTTAGAGTCCAGTGCGACTTATTTATGAACAAATGCCATTTTCATGTCAAATTTGGTGGGCCGTGCACCAAAGATTATGCCAAGAGATCAGCGCAGAATACTCAGAGGTAAAAAAGAACCCTAGAGTGACTGCTAAAGACTTACAGAAATTACCCATCAACTATAAGTAAAACTATGGGCAAGAATGGTGTACGTGGGAGGTCTTCACGGAGGAAGCCACTGCTGTCTTAACAAAAAAAAACAAAAAAAAAACATAAAAAGGCACTTGGACACTCCACAAAGGTTTTGGCAAAATATTTTGTGGACTGATGAAACCAAAGTTGAATTGTTTGGGAGTAACACACCACATCATGTGTGGAGGAAAAATTGAACAGTTCATCAACATCAACACTCATCCCCACTGTGAAGCACGGTAGAGGGAGCATCATGATTTGGGGCTGTTTTACTGCCTCAGGGCCCGGACAACTTGCAATCATTAATGGAAGAATTAATTGACAAGTTTCTAAGAATGTTTTTCAGGAAAACCTGGGGCTGTCTGTCTGACAGTTGAAGCAAAAAAGAGGATGGATGCTGCAACAAGACGATGATCCAAAACACAGAAGTAAATCAACTTAAGAATGGTTTCAGAAAAACAAAATACACGTTCTGGAGTGGCCAAGTCAGATTCCAGACTTGAAACCCATTGAGATACTGTGGCATGACCTAAAAACGGCGATTCACGCCAGACATCCCAGGAATCTGACTGAACTACAGCAGTTTTGTAGAGAGGAATGGGGCAAGATTTGTCCTGATGGATGTGCCAGACTGATCTGCAGCTACAGGAAGTGTCTTGATGAAGTTATTGCTGCCAAAGGGGGTGGGGGGCACAAAATATTAAATGTGATGCTTCACTGATATATTTTCCCCCTTCTGTCATTGTTTGCATGCTATCCTCATTAAAATAGTGGTTTTAGTTAAAGCAGAGTTTTTTCATCTGTGTGATTTTGACAAAGATCAGATCACATTTGATGGTGATTTTATGTAGAAATGTAAGAAATTACAAAAGGTTCTGATACCTTTTCATAACACTGTAGTTTTTGTGACATTTAAATTAAGTTGTGTGCGGTGAGAGTTTTCTCGTTTACAACGGATGCTGATGCTGGCCTTGGCTCAGTAAAATGTTGGGAAAACGTACTAGTGATCTGTTTCTGGACAAACTCAGTCACTACAAGACTGAGAAGATTGAGAGGGTCATTACAGCCCAAGAGGGATTGAAGGAACTTGTAGAATGTTTCCCGAGAAACCATTTTCACATTTTAACTCATTCGCATTTGTGAATGATTGCTACCAGCCCACCCAGTTGATACAGTTCTGTCGTCCTCTAAGGCGGTGAACGAGTTAAAAAGTGTACACTAAAAATGGGTTACAGTGTGAGAACAGGACAAATGAGGAAGAAAGGCAGGTTGTTTGTGACTTCAACTCAACTCTTGCCTAGAAAACAAAAGGGTGAATGCTGAAACAAACCAGAGCCAGAAACAGCCTGACACAGCCTTCACCAAGCCACTGCCACCCCCCACATTTACCCCCAGATGCACTCCTCTGCCTCACAACTCAACACTCCTGCATGCACACATTAGAGGAAGCAATTACACAGGCAAAAATGCATAACACATTGTCCTCTACACGTTTAAGTCAAGGGTTAAAACATACCACCTCTCCAGCCAGCAAGTGTTGCAGATTACCCACCATTACATAACGTCTTCCTGTCAACGTGAATGTGAAGGACACTGACCCCCACCCCAACAAACACGTGAGTGCGGGGATCATACATATATTATTTATAGCAAATACAATCCCCCAATTCCCCGTCGACTTTGCTCTACCCTGAGAACAAGTGGTTGCCATGGAAACAGTACAATTCCCGAGGCAATGCACGAAGCAGCTGGCACAGAGAGCGTGCATGGGTGGAAAACAAGAACCGTACATGTGCAAGGAAGGAGTGAAAAAAAAGTTTGGGCTGATAGTTTTCTTGCCATAGTGTACTATAAGTATGCATGATTCGAATTACTAATATGAATGTGTGAGTACACGTCTTAAAAAGTCACACGACATGTCCAACTTCTCAAATTGTAAATAATCCACACGCAAAGTACTCTTCAGGCATGAAAATGGGTCAGAGGTTAAAAAGGTGAGAAGGATGTGGAGGAAATATGTTCCGGTAGGGGCTGTCCCAAACGACTAATTTTCTCCTGATTAGTCAGCCGACTATTTTTACGATTAATAGACTTTTTACTAATTTAGCAATGAAATTGTTGTTGACGCGTATTAATTCACAAAAACACGTAAATATACATGTAAATAACAATAATTAATCACACATAAACAATGAGGTCAAATGTTGATAGCATTTACTAGTGCAAAAGAATGCAATTTAAACAGATTCAGAACACGGACTTTGCCTTTCCAACATTATTCAAAACAATTTAAAAAAAATATCTAGCATTATTATTATAGTATATTACTATATAAAATAGTATTATAAGAATGATAATACTCATTGCCAATCATATTTTTCAAAAAGGGTGTCATTTTAAAGCTGTTCTTCGTGTAAAATCTCAATTCTGTAGTATTAAAGTATTTACATACTATAATATTAATTCTGAAGTATGGGGGATTAACTCCAGAAGTCGTTATTTTATATGAACGTGGCGTGCTTTTATTTTGATATGTTCGCCGGAAGTACGTTCGCTAAACCGCTAACAGCTTCACACTCCGCAAAAAAGTACTTATCGTCATGGCTTATAGCAGGGGTCGGGAAGCTTTTTGGCTGAGAGAGCCATGAACACCGCATATTTTTAAATGTCATTCTGTGAGAGCCATACAACATGTTTAAAACTAAAAATACAATATGTGCATTTTATGTAATTTCAACACTTTTAAAGTACAATAAGTATCTGAATTATGTTTAATAAATTATATAAATAATAATAATTAAATAAAAATAACAATTATAAAATTAATATTTAGTTATTTTAATCCACAGATACACTTGTACTTATAGTTTTAAACCAGCAGGTCGGAGGCGTTCGCTAAGTGGCGTGCATGGGCAATAACTCTTCGCATTTTAGAGCAAATAAGAAATCAGCCGTCTTGGCAGTAATGTGAGACGGACGTTGTAAACTAGTATTTTTTTCTAGTTTGAGGTGAGAAAAAGTGTATAATTTGACTGTGTATATTAGCAGATTGCTTTATTTTAGGATGATTGTGATGTGTGCTGAGTGTTTATATAGTTCAGAAATATGTTAATCGTTAAGTATTGTAATGTCAGTAATTATTTGTGGGTCCTTGAAGAGGCCATCAGACAGCAGAGTAGTGACGTAGCGGGAAGCAAGGAAGAGAGAACCTACGGCGTGAGAGCGCAGTTAGCATGTTGCGGATGCCCCTGTTATTTTGTTTAGTATTTCTATGGTTGCCACAATAAAGTGGGAAAAGTCATCACCGACTCCTCTCCTTCCCATTTCCACATTCGGGGCTATTACAGTACATTTATGTGTGACTGCAGATGTGTTCGTAATGGCGAGCGGACGACGAGTGAATGCTAGTAGTGTCTAAAATGCCGAAGTTAAATGTTTTGTCACAAAAACTTGTATTTGTTTATTCATATAATTATATAAGAATCCGCATTTTAGAGCGAATAAGAAACTAGCCGTCTGTGTGCAGCAATGCGAGACGGACATTTTTTTTTCTTTTTTCAGCTGTATAAGAAAAATGTAAATAAAGCAAAATTAAATGTGTAACAACAGACTGAAGCATTTAATCCCTGTCTGCACCACGCTACAGATCCATCGCTATTATTTCAACCGACTGCCATACGCATCATTAGACTTCGAACGTCCTCCACAGCTGCACCTGAAGTGTCTGTAGTGTCCCGACCCGAATGTCGCCGGATCACTGGCTTGCCAATAAAAAAAATGTGAGCGCCCCTTACTGGTTGCTCTTTTTAACGGTTCCCCTGTGGCTCTTACGCCCGCCAGGTATCCCCCGAGGTCCTAGCGCCCTTCCAATTAAATGACAAAACTTTTTTTTTTTTAATGATTGAAGATTTGTCGGCAAGCCAGAGGCAGCCGTCAAAAGAGCCATATCTGGCTCGCGAGCCATAGGTTCCCGACCCTTGGCTTATGGTGTCACTAATAGATTTTTTCATTTGCAAATGCTGTTAACCAGCGATTTCTAATGTTTGAAGTGTCACCTTTTAACCGCAAGTTTGCGTTTTGGACAAGACTGCCAATGTTTTATAGCAGGCTAAGGTAGGTTGTATTTTTTTCCCCATAAGTCTCAATGTAGCAATGCTAACTTTTACAGTGTTTAATATACATGTGTTTCCTTATTTTGTATGTCTGAACTGTAATTCTACGGTGTGTCGATTACCAATAAAGATCTGTAAAATGAACTGAAGTCTCATATGTTCTCTACACGCACGCACAAATGTATGCATGCACGCACGCGGTGATAAAACAAAGCCGTGAAAATTATCGCCCTCATTTTTATTTACCTTGCGACAAATGGACTCATTGCATATCGCGACAGGCTTAGCAACTTTAATAAAACATGTCATTAGTTTGCCTGGCACGGCCAGCCTGTTATCCCTGTATTTTTCAAACACTGAGAGAAAAGTCTGGGAACCAGCCCATTAAGGGCCTCTTGAGCAGGTACAAAATCAATTGACAAATCAGATTCGTTTATTTGCGTGATGTGTTCTTAACGAGCAACGTCACTCTTGCGCGTCGGAAGTCGTCTCCACAACAACACAGATGGTGAACAGGAGAGCCGAGAATATGTTCCAATCCACGGTAAAATCTGTTTTAAATTACCAAAAACACATCGACACGAGTCATTGACAACAGTCTGTCTTGCGCTAGCCATGCTGAATAAACTCCGCTCTCCTCGCATGTTTACTTACGCGTGCAAGTCCCTCGTCCTGCCCTCGTCGTTTTACTAACGTCACGCCTGCCCGTCGCTGATTAGTTCACTCCACTGTCTGTTTGCTGTGACTCAATAGCTGGAACAGCGGTGAGTCTGGTGTACCAGGCTAGTCGTTAGTTAGTTAGATGGAATTACAACCCCCCACCCCCCACCCCTTTAAAAATTTTCTCCTCGGATCTACAAAATTAACGTAGGTCACCCCTTTTGACTTCAAAACGGCGTATTCCGCCGAAAGATGAGTGATTTTCATGCCTGACTCTTCCTCTGGCCAACACGCACCCTGACAAAAAGAATCATATTATAATGGTCGTAAAAAGATTGTGTATTATCAAAATCATTAAAAATACATAGAAAAGCATACCATAAAAAACATCCAACGTCTGTCATTAAAGACAACTGTTGCTCCAGAAAGACGCAATAAGACGGAAGAAAAAGGACGACAATATTGAAGGGAAGTTACTTGGGCTGCAGCTATCGATTATTTAAGTAATTGATTAATCTATCAATGAGTTAGTTCGATTACGAATATTTAATGCATTGCAGAATAGATTTTTGGAGATTTTAAGCAAAGAAACAAGAGTTTATGCTTGGAATAATATTTGGGCTTGCTAAAGAGTGTAATTTCAAGAGAACATTAAATGCGAATACAAAATAAAATACCTGAGTGTCTCTTCTAATGATGTGGAATTGCACTTTCATTTCACAAGAGCAATAAATGCACTTAAAATAATTAAAATACTCAAGCTTAGCCACAAATGGTTTACAAAACTAACTAAATTCGTATCTAATTACGACAAAAGAACAATCGGTTAACTTGCATAGCAAACGTCCGCTAGCTTAAATGTGATAAAATGCTAAGGTGTTTTGTTTTTTGTTTTTAACAAAGCTCTTAACAAATCGTTCAAACACATATTCCCACCAAAAACTTCTAAATATACTTCTAAACTAAATTAAAAAAGCATAAACAACCATATTAGCTCAAACAAAAACTTACCTTATGTTGCTTTTTAACAGGGAGAAGCTGGATTCAGCCATGTAAGAAGAGTTATGTCATGTTCACTGTTACCACCAGAGGGCTCTATATCCACCCAAATCAATAAAACTAAATGCAAAAACTTTCAAAACCATACCGTTACAACCCTACTCTAATTAAACTATCTTCGAAGTAGAAAAACTTGATTCGAAGCTTTTTTCTAATCAAATAACTCGAGTTAATCGATTAATCGCTGCAGTACTAGAAGTTACGCTCCCTTTCACATGAAGGCACTTGATACATATTTCTCGATATTTCATCCCAGGGTTCTTGAACCCTTTTAAAAGTCAAATTTAATGCTTTTAAAGACATTTTTAAGACTTACAAATAAAATCTAAGACAAAAAAATTTCTACAAAAACAATTTCTAATGAATAAAAAAACTTTTTATCTCACTGGAAACACACCTTTGCCAAAGACCGCTAGTGTTTTTTACCTCCTATCATGTGCGACTCGACAGCTTTAACCCCTATTGTCCCAAACAAAAAAGTCTTTTTCCAGGCTTCGCACTAGGGGTGGGAACTTCTGGGTAGCTCACAATACAATATGATCTGCTACACAAAATTCTCTGTACATGGGTCAGGAAATCATTCTAGAACAGTGGTTCTTGTCGGTGAAGGTTAAGAAACGCAGAGCCTTATTTTGTATGCGAACTAAATCTAGGCAAAGTGCCATTTTAGACTGACTTTGCCTGTTTTAGACTGGTTTGCCCTCAATTTACATCCTTTATTCAATTTTTTTTCCAAATGCTAGCCCTCTATCCAGAGCCACATAAAGAGAGTCACGACACTCCCATAGGGATCCATTATACGATTTTACTCCGGGTTACGGAGCCTTGTGTAGTTCCAAACATGGCTTCGACGAGGGCGGACCACATTCATACAAATGGCTGGCCGTCAAGTATATTCGGAGGTAAGTTTTCAACAGTCTATGGCGGAACACACAGACAAGATTGAAAAACCAGTTTCTGCTCTTGCACTCCTCTTTAAAAGAAACTGCTCTATTTTAAGCCAAAAGAACTGTTGTGTTTGACAGAACAATATGTCTAAATGCTGCCATAGCAGATTCATGGCGCATTAAGCCCCTGAACTATTTTTAATTTGTCCTTTTTCCCTGAAAACCCCCGTTTACAGACGTCGCGCAACCGCTTTTGTTTCAACCCAGCCATAAAACGGAGGCAATTAATTATATTCATTATTCAAAATGTCAGTCATTTTTAGCTTAGAATCATTAATTGATGTCTCATATTTCATTTAAAAAAAACAAAAACGACTTTAAAAAATTATTCACTCACATATTTTAAACTTTTAAACGAATTATGTCACAATGAAAAAAATGGCGTCTGTAAAAAAGTCACGGATATCTACCTCATAACTATCGCTTAGTTGTAGTTTTTTTGTTACTGTCACATTTCTCCCATATGTTACATGATAAATAATCGATCCAAACAAAGAAAAATTGGAAAAAAAAAACGTTTAAAAGGGTAAATATCTGAAAAAGAAAATCTCGACCACTCCCTGATGTCTGCGATTTCTACATCGTGACCTTTGTTATATTACCATGTTTCACACATAAAATCCCCCCAAAAATCCAGCTGTGGCCATTCACAGCTGTGTCTTGACACTCAGTGATACATGCTACATGGAGTTTTTGGATCGAAACAAGTTAAGCACGCGATAACATCACATTAAAGTCATGGCGTCTGTGATCCTGCTCTCGCGTGTTCTCACCTCCAGATAGGGTTTTGCTGTTTAAAAAACTTTTTTTTTTTTTTTTTAAATGCCCTCTGTTCAAAAATTTTCTTCACCCAGAAAATTGAGATTTTAAGCTTTCCAATGATGTTTCACACATGCATATCAGACAATTTTGAAAGTTGACCAAATTGGGGGTCTCAGAACGGAACTTCAAGTCACCTGAGTCTTTTCCGGCCTATATTCTATCAGGGGCGCTTTATAATGTATATGTTGAGCTTTATTTGTAAGTGCGTGGCATAGCTATACAAATATTTTATCAAGGTGACGAGCTATTTTCTCCTACCTTTTAAGCTGACTCTGCTAACTGGGAATGTATCGCCAGGGATAAATTCATTAAGTCGCTAGCTCTTTTAAATTGTCAACTCTTTCAGAGGCCCTTTGTGACGTTCACACTTTATATTTGTGAGTATTCGTACGCGACTGGCTTTCACGTGCTAATTACCGTAGCTCGATTTTGTGAGCTTTGAGCTAAGGTATCACAATCATGGAAGAGTACCAAGTCCATGCATGACAACCTGTATTCTTTACACCAAAATGTTTGACATGTTGTTATATTTTAGAGATCTGTATAGATCTGTATAGATTGAAAAGTGATGTCAATAAACAATAAAAACACATTTATAATAGAAAACTAATTTAAATAAATTTTTTTAGGTCACATTTTCAAGATCCGCTCCTGCTGGGGACCGCTACTGGTGCCTGTTGGCTTTGGGCACGAAGCCCATTTTTCAAATAGCAAAAAACAAATTAAATAAGCCTTTTATTTCATGTTTTGACAACTGACCATTGCAATCCATTTTTTCTGCTGTTCGTTCTTCCCATGCTGCACAACCAACCATCATAGGCCACTGATCTATAAAATGTTAGGTGTAAACAATGAACCATGACACCAATTTCACCAATTGTTCAATAAAAAATGTTTTCCTTTATCAAAGGGTAATAATTTGTTATTGTTATACATTACACCATGTTACAGAATATAATACAATTTTTTGCCTGTCTTGAAATCATTTTATTTGTGTTGCTTGGGTCCAAACTAAATGAAAAATGCCTCTTAAAAGGTACAGGTTTGGTTTTGCTAAAACTAGAGGCTATATTCAAAATTTGAGTTAAGCGGGAAATATTTTTAAACATAATTTCTTTGTGTTTCAGGTCAAACTAAGTCTATGAAATAAAAAGGAAAATGTACACACATATATATAAGCATTAGAAAGTACAACAGTAAAGAAAAGTGGAAAATAGAATTTAAAAGTCGTGACCTCAAACTTTTTGGGAAACAAAAGTGTTTTTATATATCAATTCGACGAAACAAAGTAGGACGTGCGATTTAGGACTTGGGAACAAACTATGTTATACGTGGTGCTTTCTTTAATATATTACCACAGGTAGGTGAATCAAGGAAATCTAGACATTCTCTGGAAAAACAGTATATTTGTTGTGAAAAAAGAAAAACCTAAATCATTTTGCATTTCAATGTAAAAGTCGTTTTCTCGTGCAAATGCTAACACAAACATGAAACATTTACTCCACATGTGAAAGTTCCCTTCTGCTTAACAGTTTACATGTCGCCCTACCCCTCCAAATGAAAAAGTAGCATCTAAATATATGTTATAATGCAAGGACAAAATCAAACTACAACTTAGATACACGATTTTATCCATTTTCCTATAAATGTCGTGATTACCGCTGTAAGTTCCATTGAAAACCACTACAGCGCTTCTTGTTCTTGGAACTACTCACACCCTACAGCAGGGGTGTCCAAACTTTTTGCAAAGGGGGCCAGATTTGGTGTGGTAAAAATGTGGGGGGCCGATCCTGGCTGACGTCCTTTACGTAGAACAATATATTTAAGCAAATTTTAGCAAGCCATTTTGTGTGTCACATTTCCTTTATTATTGTTTTTTATTAATAGTTTTAACAATCTCCCAACTAGCCTTTGTGGTGTTCTCTTTTGACTCTCGGGCTCTTGCGAAATACTGCTGCTATATATTTTTTTTTTTTCAAATGAGGATCAATGTACAACAAAAGAACAGCTGGCTAACTTACATAGAAAAAGTCCGCTGGCTTAAATGCTAATGTTTTTTTTTAATTTTTTATTTTTAACAATGCTCTTAACAAATGGCTCAGACACAAATTCTCACAAAAACGGCTAAATATACCTTTTTAACTAAATTAAGAATGCATTAAAAAACATTAGCTCAAACAAAAACTTAGCTTACGTTGGTCTTAACAGGGAGCAGTTGGATTCAGCCATGTGAAAAGAGGCAGACCAGAGGGCAGTGTATCCACCCTCATCAATAAAACTAATTGCAAACACTTTTAAAATAAACCATTAAAACGGCACTTTAATTAAACGAATACTCGAAGCAACAAAATTTAATTAGAATTTTTTTTTTTTTTTGTAATCGAATACTTGAGTTAATCGATTAATCGTTGCAGCACTAATCTTGTCGTACATGTCTTGTCTTGTTTGGTAATATCGCCTCACACTGAACTCTTTAAAAACAGCGACTGTCTGTGCAAATGAGGCAGACACAGTTGTTGCGTATTTCAGTGAAGAAATAAGTCGAATTTCCACCTATCCTTGAAGCGTCGGCCGTCGCAGTCAACTTTCTTTTTTTTTTTTTTGTCGCCATTTTAGAAAATTGGAAGGGTCACACGGGGTAATGTTGCTTAAAGTGCTGTTGCCTTTTAGTGGGTAAATGAGGAGCAGCATTTAGTGTGGAAGTTACTTCATATGCTGGTAGCAGTACTGCTGACCAATTTATTAAGTCTGTGTGCGGGCCAGACGTTATTGATTTTATGACAGAGGCTGGGGGCCGGATGAAATTTGACCACGGGCAGCATTTGGCCCCCGGGCCGGACTTTGGACATGTCTGCCCTACAGGAACCACGTGACCACCTACGGCGACATCAAAGAGTGCCGCGACTCTCTTTATACAGCTCTGCATCTATCTAATGGGAGGAGAAATCGGTTTGCTCATTGGAAGGTTAACTGTCACTTGGTATGAGGGAGTATTACACACCTACGCGTAGAAAATAAAAAAAATTAAATAAAATTACATCATTTTAGACCATGAAAATAGTATGTGATGCAAGGATGCGACAATAAAATAAGAATGTAGACATGAAAACAAAAAGGAACAGTGTGAAATGAAATGAGTTTAATTTCATTTACCGACGTGAAAATCAACAGCAAAAGACAATTTGTAGCAAATTTGAAATCTGGAAGAAATTTGAACAGGAATTCACTTAAATGTTACCTTGCTAGGTTTTGAATTCGTAAAAAAATGGCTTTACTATGAAATTCCGAATGGTTCGGTGGATGCAGCTGTGAAACTCGTGGGGTTGGGTACCTTTAGCAAGGCAAACGGATTGGACGTCTATGGGCATCACTGGCAGCCGACGTCAGGCAATGAGTTAATTCTGGGGCATTTCACGACATTTCCGTCATTTTCTCTGGAGCCATTATTTGCAAGCATCTATCATAGTCAATGGCACTTAAAGAGTTAACTGGTTAACCCATTTTAACCCACCAGTCACAACAGTGACCAAAAAAACTACAGTTGTGGTCAAAAGTTTACATACACTTGTGAAGAACATAATGTCATGGCTCTCTTGAGTTTCCAGTTATTTCTACAACTCTGATTTTTCTCTGATGGAGTGATTGGAACAGATACTTCTTTGTCACAAAAAACATTAATGAAGTTTGGTTCTTTTATGACTTTATTATGGCTGAACAGAAAAAAGTGATCAAATCTGCTGGGTCAAAAATATACATACAGCAGCGCTAATATTTGGTAACATGTCCCTTGACCATTTTCACTTCAATTAGGCGCTTTTGGTAGCCATCCACAAGATTCTGGCAAGCTTCTGGTTGAATCTTTGGCCACTCCTCTAGACCAGGGGTCCCCAACCTATTCCACAAAGGCCCACTGTGGGTGCAGGATTTCATTCCTACCATACAAGGTGACAACACTTTTCCCCCAATCTGGTGTTTTACAAGTGCAATCAGTTGATTGCAGTCAGGTGTGGCTTGTTTTAGCAGAAGCCTCATTGGTTCAACTGTCTCTGCTGGATCGGCTGGAACAAAAACCAGGACCCACAGTGGGCCTTGAGGACTGGGTTGGAGACCCCTGCTCTAGACAGAATTGGTGCAGTTCAGTTAAATTTGATGGCTTTCTGACATGGACTTGTTTCTTCAGCCTTGTCCACAAGTTCAAGTCAGGACTTTGGGAAGGCCATTCGAAAACCTTAATTCTAGCCTGATTTAGCCATTCCATTACCACTTTTGATGTGTGTTTGGGGTCATTGTCCTGTTGGAAAACACAACTGCACCTAAGACCCAATCTTCGGGCTGATGACATTAGGTTATCTTGAAGAATTTGAAGGTAATCCTCCTTCTTCATTATCCCATTTACTCTCTGTAAAGCACCAGTTCCATTGGCAGCAAAACAGCCCCACAGCATAATACTACCACCACCGTGCTTGACGGTAGGCATGGTGTACTTGGGGTTAAAGGCCTCAACCTTTCTCCTCCAAACATATTGCTGGGCATTGTGGCCAAACAGCTCGATTTTTGTTTCGTCTGACCACAGAACTTTCCTCCAGAAGGTCTTATCTTTGTCCATGTGATCAGCAGCAAACTTCAGTCGAGCCTTAAGGTGCCGCTTTTGGAGCAAGGGCTTCCTTTTTGCACGGCAGCCTCTCAGTCCATGGAGATGCAAAACACGCTTGACTGTGGACAATGACACCTGTGTTCCAGCAGCTTCTAATTCTTGGCAGATCTGCTCTTTGGTGATTCTCGGTTGAATCTTCACCCTCCTGACCAATTTTCTCTCAGCAGCAGGTGATAGCTTGCGTTTTCTTCCTGATCATGGCAGTGACAAATCAGTGCCATGCACTTTATACTTACAAACAATTGTTTGCACTGTTGCTCTTGGGACCTGCAGCTGCTTTGAAATGGCTCCAAGTTACTTTCCTGACTTGTTCAAGTCAATGATGAGCTTTTTCAGATCCATGTATGTATATTTTTGACCCAGCAGATTTGATCACTGTTTCTGTTAACCCATAATAAAGTCTTAAAAGAACCAATCTTCATGAATGTTTTTTGTGACAAAGAAGTATCTGTTCTAATCACTCTATCAGAGAAAAATCAAAGTTGTAGAAATAACTGGAAACTCAAGAGAGCCATGACATTATGTTCTTCACAAGTGTATGTAAACTTTTGACCACAACTGTATATTACCATATATTATATTGTATATTATTTTTTATTACTCAAAGGGGGTGACAAATCACACCTGGTTTGGATTTTTAAATGTCTAGCAAAAGTTAAACGGGTTGTTTTGTTTATCTATGCCTGTAATATGCATAAAATATAAAATTCATTCTTTCAAAGTCAAAGGCTTTATGATAATGTGAGGCTTTGTTTCAGATGATGTCATAACCCGGACATAAGAGTTTGGTTTTACTGTATTCAATAAAAGCGTTTTTATTCCACATCAAGGGCACATTTATGACATATTGTCATTAAAAATGACCTCATTTCAAAATATTACTTTTTGCAAGAATTGTTATTGTAACACGAATGACAGTGACCATTTATTTATGGTCTTCGGGGTCACCCAAATCTGAAATATAACTTTATGTTGTGATGTTATAAAGAGCAATATGTTTTGAAGGTATTTTAACATTTTTTGTTCCACAATCACGTCGAACAGCAAAAAGAAAGAAAAGAAACACTGAGGACTAACGTACATAAATGTTAATATAAATTTTAGCCCCACACATTACAGTATATTTGCATATAACTTGAGAAAGTATAACATCTAAGGAAAATATGGAATTAATATTTACCTAGGATTAGGCACAGGACGTCTGAGACCACCAGTAACTTCCTTGTGAATAAGGCTCGTCCACTTTGAGTCATTTTGCTCCCGGTGCTGTTCTCCATTCCCGCTGCTTTCGCCGGTCGGATGCCGCTCTTGGTGTGCAACACTTTGGGACGCTTGGGTCGGGTCCCCGGGCTCACACAACCGCACTGTGGCCCCACCTGGCCCAGCATAACAAAAAGGGAGATCAACAACTATTCATAAGAGAGTCTTAAAAACTTTGACAAGAGTTCGAATATTGGATGCGTCACAATAATGTTCCCTTTTGACGCATTTTTAAAAAGCTATGGCGTCACAATCGCCCGCAGGGCTCATCCATCCAATTTATTGAGCACCCGTCACCTTCAAAGTATGCGTAAAGTTCTCCATGTGGAAGCCCTTGCAAACTCTCTCTAGCTCCTCTAGCGGTGAAATCTTACAATGACAAGGTGAAGCATTGATACCGTGCAGATTTTGACTCAATTTACTAACAACAAATTGATTAACGCCGTGAAATATAGCCTATTGGACAAACTACAGATTTTCAAAAAAACAAAAAAATTCAGTACTCACCAAGATGAATCCACGGACTGATAAAACGATATTTGTTTGTTTTGAGTATAAATTACTGAAGTCAAAACCGGTTCAAACATAAAAGCGAGGAGAAACAGTGGTAATCGAATATGGCATCAGCGGTCAAGGATAGTTTTGAGGAGTTTAGTGCTACGTGTTGTATATGTTCTGCACATTAAAGACAATAAACGGCAGTAGAACTTGCAAGGTACATCAAAGGAATCAGAGAATCAAAGGCAAGGGGCTTTCCGTGTCAGTTTACAGGGCTTTCTAGTCAGGGTCAATCAAAGCAAAATGTCCAAAGTACGGCCCGCGAGCTAATAATTCAATTTTTATTTGCCCACTGCAAATTATGAAACTTTCATTGCATACGGCGCGCACGTTTTTACATTTAGCATACATAGCATGCACTTCTCAGTTTTAACGCTAGATGTAGCTGTTTACCTAAACAGTGCTTCTCCATGACTTGGGGGATCAAAATCAAAATCTGACATGTTCAAGTCAGTGTAGAAAGTAGAACGTCACTATTTTGTTTTATATCAATAATAAATTGTACAAAAAAATTCAACGTCACAAATTGAGAAATTTTGGCTTTTTATATATATATATATATATATATATATATATATATATATATATATATATATATATATATATATATATATATATATATATATATATATATATATTTTTTTTTATTGCTTTGACATTTTCTGTTTGTTCCTGCTGTTGTTTCAATTATGCAAATGTACATATTTATAAAGAGTATAACTATACTGAATATATATATGTATTTATAACCCCGGGATTATTTTTTTGTATTCCTAAAATTATTTACTGACATTGACAGTTACAGAAATCATGCGGTAAAACTTTTTTTTTTTTTTTTTTTTTTTTTCAAAATTAAATAGTTGAATATATGGCGGAAAACAAAGACAAGGCTGAAAAAGCAGTTTCCAGTCTTGCACCCCTTTTTAAAATAAACAGCTGTATTTTAAGCCAAAAGAACTGTTGTGTTTGATAGAATAATATGTCTATATGCTGCCATAGCAGATTCATGGCACATTAAGCCCCCGAAATATTTTTAATTTGTCAGTTTTACCCTGGAAACCCCTGTTTACAGACACCGCGCAACTGCTTTTGTTTTAACCCAGCCATAAATTGATGTCTAATGTTTAAAAAAAAATTTTTTTTTAATTAAAGACTTTAAAAATGTATTTACTCGCATATTTTAAACTTTTAAACACATTACGTCACAATGACAATAATGGTGTCTGTAAAAAAGTCACGGATATCTACCTCATAACTTTCGCTTAATTGTATTTTTTTTGTTACTGTCGCATTTTCTACGATATGTTAGAGGATAAATAATCGATCCAAACAAAGAAAAATTGGGAAAAAAAACCTTTAAAAGGGTAAATATATGAAAAAGAAAATCTCGAACACTCCTTGATGTCTGCAATTTCTGCATCGCGACCCTTGTTATAGGACCATGTTTCACCCATAAAATCCCCCAAAAATCCAGCTGTGGCCATTCACATCTGTGTTCTGAAGTAAGTCTGTGTCTTTAGTACACGATAATATCTCGTTAAAGTTATGGCGTCTGTAATTCTGCTCTCGCATGCTCTCACCTCCAGATAGGGTTTTGCTGTTTAATTTTTTTTTCTTTTTTTTTTTAAATGCCCTCCTGTTCAAATTTTTTCTTCCCCCAGAAAATTTAGATTTAAGCTTTCCAATGATGTATCACACGTGCATATCGGAAAATTTTGAAAGTTGGCTAAATTGGGGGTCTCAGAGCGGAACTTCAAGTTACCTGAGTGTTTTTCGCCATATACTGTGTATAAACTGTCATTTTGCGTGTTTCTTTTTTTTTTTTTTTAGATTGGTTTTAGAAGTGGAAACTCCATTCATATTTAAGTGTGTGTTTTCTTATTTTGCATTTGTATGAATGTGAAATAGCACTTTGCATATTGACCATTTAAAATATGATGGAGTGAACTCTGAACCAGTCCGTTGTAATGAAGACGGAGCTGAGCCAAAAGGCCAAGCGCTCGATTTACCAGTCGATCTATGTTCCTACCATCACCTATGGTCATTAGCTGTGGGTCACCAAAAAAATAAAAGCCATAATTTCAGGTTTTTACTATGTTGTGGTAATAAACAGGCCAGTAGAAAACTGTCAGAAAGACTTCAGAACATGCCTACCGATATACTTTTGTTGATTGTATTATATTGTATTCTATTATATTATGTTATTGTGCATAGTCCATAATAGTCCAATCAACATTTTGAGTTCCGCAGCTATTACAATCTGACATCGTACTGGCGAGTGGGGTGGCCAACAAATTCATTGGGGGGGTGCCGTGGCCAGGCCTGGTGGCATCATTATTCCATATCGCACAAAATATACGGCGACTCATGTCAATAAGACGGAGACGTATTCCGTGCTTGATGGCTATACCTGATAATTATCAGAATTATTAGTTTTGTATCAAATTTTATTTGGGCAATTCATTATTTATTTATTTATTTGTCTATACCTTATAAGTTGTAGACAAATTTGTTGTTTAATACATCTAACCTATTTGAAGTTTAGTTTCAATCTCTCCTAACACGATTTGATTGACAGACCATTCCTTACGTTGAAAGCAAAATACAAAAAAGGCAAGTGAAAGAGAAACATCAATGACAAAAACTGTCATTTTTTCCCCTTTTTTTAATGACAAAAGTGAAAGTCAATAAAAAAGTTACTTTAATTTTTATGTATTCATTTCTTTTTTTATTTATTTATTGACGGGTGTGTTTTTTTAGGCACTCCTGTGATTCCATACATTCTGCCATAACTGCCACATACATTCTAATTTTTTTATTTTAAAAACAATGATGAATTTTACAATTTGAAAGGCAGTTTGGTATAACATTCAAACACCGTGCTGGCAGCCTAATTCATTTTATTCTTCTTTGGTAGTATATACAGCAGCCAGCATGGACATATTTTTTTCATGCACCACTACAATGCATTGTGGGATATAGGGAGCTCTGGAGTGACCATTGTTGTTGACTCGATCACTAAGCCCTCTAAGGGTCAATCTCACCAAGTTCACTTTGCTGTTTAGGGAAATCGCAGACGTCAAAGAGTGGTCGAGATTTTCACTTTCATATATTTACCCTTTTAAATGTTTTTTTTTTTCATTTTTCTTTGTTTGGATCGATTATTTATCATCTAAAATACTAGTATTGGGGAAAATGTGACAGTAACGAAAAAAATACAATCAAGTGATAGTTATGTGGGTGATATCGACGCCTTTTTTACAGACGCAAATTTTTTCATTGTGACGTAGTAGTTTGTTTAAAAGTTTAAAATATGCGAGTGAACAATTTTTTTAAAAGTCCCTTTTTGTTTTAAAATGAAATATTAGACATTAATTAATGATTCTAAGCTAAAAATGACAGGCATTTTGAATAATAAATACGATTACTCACCTTCTTTTTATGGCTGGGTTGAAACAAAAGCGATTGCGCGACGTCTGTAAACGCGGGGTTTCCAGGGTAAAACGGACACATTAAAAATAGTTTGGGGACTTAATGTGCCATGAATCTGCTATGGCAGTATATAGACATATTGTTCTATCAGACACAACAGTTCTATGGTCTTAAAATGCAGCAGTTTATTTTAAAGAGTGGTGCAAGAGCAGAAACTGCTTTTTCAGCCTTGTCTGGGTTTTCCGCCATATACATATCTATATATGTAAAAAGAGTAGGCCTATATACTTTTAAGGGAGTGCCAATTCAACACACAAAGACATCTTCTGTTTAAAGGGGTTAAAATTCATTCATTCATTCATTTTCCATGCCGCTTTTTCCTCACGAGGGTCGCGGAGGTGCTGGAGCCTATCCCAGCTAACTCGGGGCAGTAGGCAGGGGACACCCTGAACTGGTTGCCAGCCAATTGCAGGGCACAAGGAGACATACAACCATTCACGCACACACTCATACCTACGGGCAATTTAGAGTGTTCAATCAGCCTACCATGCATGTTTTTGGGATGTGGGAGGAAACCGGAGTTCCCGGAGGAAACCCACGCAGGCACGGGGAGAACATGCAAACTCCACACAGGAAGGCCGAAGCCCGGGATTGAACCCTTGATCTTAGAACTGTGAGGCAGACGTGCTAACCACTCAGCCACCGTGCCGCGGGGTTAAAATTGAAAAACTAAATAATTTTAGTGGGGTTTCAATAAAAGGCATTTAAAATTAAACATCCTAGAATACAATCTTTGACTCATGAATTTTCATGAATTTTGTGGAGAGGCTAGTTCATTGTGCGTAATTGTTTTATCAGATAGATAGTATTATAAAACCATCTTTTCCTCTCGGTTGAGTGTCAACATAGTGGACTTATTGTGAAACGATCATCATGTTTGTTTATACAGGCATGATAATGAACACACTAATATCGTTCAAATATTCCAGCGTTTTTGTCTCATTAACCAATGAGACAAAAATTTTTAGTTCTATGTTTAGAGATATGAAAATGAAGCAAAAAGGAGATAACAATGCATGTACTCTGAACTAGGGCTGCAGCTATCGAATATTTTAGTAATCGAGTAATCGACTGAAAATCCTATCGATTAATCGAGTAATCGGATAAAACATTTTTTTTTTTAGGTAAAGAGCAATTATAAATATAGATGAGAAAACAAGACATTTCATCTAATATTGAACATTTTCATTCAATCAATGTCTTTATTTTCGATGTACATTGTTGAAAACAGCCAACAATTGCATCTCAAATGTGACAAAAAAAGAAAAAAAGAAAAAAAAAGACTAATTCACTGCTTTCACTCAAAAAACTTTTAGATCTTATAAAAAATTTCTTATCTAAAAATGTCATTATGCTTGATAACACACATCACTTAAAAGTTAGGTGTTTTTCCCACGTGTTTCAATTGAATTTCCACTTGTGTCAAGCTATAAGTTCTAGTTAAGTTTTAAGTTAGTCTAAACTGTAAGTACCGATAGGATTTTGAGTTTTTGCAGTGTTCAAAATAAATGCTGTGCTGTATTGGAGCACATTAGGCACCAGTGCTACTTGGTGTATTTTTCCAGCAATGACTACTGAGCTAAAATTGACAGTTAGCATTAAGTTTTTATTTTACACCCTAATCACTCTCGCGCTGTTTTCACAGATTAAATAAAGCCTGTATGTAAGAGTTAGCCACGCATCGACAGTGGTCATAATGAATACAAACCTAGCCCTCCGCAGGGATAACGTTACGTGAGCAAATGACAGTAAGGTTAATCTTGTTTACGAGCGCTGAGAAGTGTACTGCTTTAAGATGGCGGCTGTTTTGTTAACGCCGCCGAGTCGGACATTTCGCATCTAGTTCTACGTACATGTGATATCTATGACACGCATCAAAAGCTACATGCTACCACTGTAGCAACATGCGGGCGTAGTTTTTAGCAACGTCGGTGCAGTTTGTAACGGCTGTCAGCTGCAGTAAGGTATTTTTTTTTATTGCTTCTTCCTCTACGCACGTCACGTCAGCGAGTTGTCCCGCATGAAAAGTAGTCCAGGCAAAACGTGTTGCATAGAGCTGGCAAAATTAAACGATTCCTCGAGGTGAATAAAATTACTCAGATCAGTTTTTAAACTCGAGTTACTTGAGTTGCTCGAGTATTTGTTTCAGCTCTACTCTGAACCATGGAGAAGACTCAATTTGAGGTTGGCTTGAAGGCTGCTTTGCCGCGTCCAGTGGAGCATGTCTTGAATCGCTTCAGGGTACGATAAGATCTCAAAACCATCCAGGCAGTCTGAAGCAAAATGTGCTTGTCAGTGTCAGAATGGGTTTCAGCTGCAGGTCATGGGTCGCCCAAGAGGATGAGGACGACTCACATCGAAGATACTGCTAAAAACACCAAAGAACTGCTATGAATAAACCTGAGGAATGGAGATATGTCTGTTATTATACCTGTTACAATGTGAGTAAAGATATTCTTATTCTTGTACTTGGTCAACGGGTTAACAGGTCTGTGAAACAAAATATTGCTCTTGTCACACCGTGGTGAGGTTTGGTGTGTCATGGCATCATTTCCATGATGTAACCTGTCATATAACAGGCTATTATTATATGGAAAGTGCTTTATTAAAGGCTGTACTGCAATATGTCATCCTCCAGTTGATTGACAGGTCCCGCCTATAGGGGAGTACCAGGAAGTGACTGATAGTGTGAGCACGCTGCATGTTATACTGCCTCTGCCACATTGTTATTAAAAGTTGCATAAAATGCAAAGCTTGTCAGCTGCCCATCATTACATAACCCTCCTCATTTCAGAGCACTTCCTAAAGGCCGATACACGCACAGTCCACCGCGCTACGCTTAGCTTCGTGCCGAACACCGCAACTAATACGTTTGTATTGTAGTCAATACGAGGTGGTCCACATGATCCGCTCAGTTCCGATCTGGATGCGCCTGAGTCCGCCTCTCCGATCTGTCAAAACTAAAATACGTTCAAGGTCTATTTTCTGGTCCGTCAAGCTGCGGCCGGATCAAGCTCTGCTGTTTAGCACGCACCAAACAGGAAATAGAACGGCAACAATATCCGGTCTTTCAAAGTAAATAATGTTAATAAAAGTATTATGCATCTAATTTTAACTATATTTTATTGAAATTTACACAAAACAAAATGTATACACGTCATTTGCATGGGATGACAGTGCTTGTGTATCTCCAAACAATATATTTTGAAATGGCTAAAGGAAAATCGTTCTTCCTAATACTATTGTAGCGTCACTAGGATGCTCTGCATTGGTCGTCAGCGCAATTTATTGGTGTTTTTGATGCGGAAACGCAAAGAGAGCGCACAGAAAAATAAAAAGTAAAAAGTGAGCTAGACTTCTGTGCTGATTTATTTAAACCTGTTGCCGCTGGCAATGTTTGCAAGCGCTACACTATGTTTGTGTATGTGTGCGCGTTACTGAGGTAAGATTTTAAAGTGCATGTGACACGAAAAAGCATGTTTATTTCATAATACACGCGGTATTTTATGGTCCTGAATGATATGGACCGCTTGGATGTGTGTGGAAGCGATCGCTATATTTATTTAGTTTTTTTAATCCCGTGCCATGAAAATGAGTGACTTCCGGCAACAGTCTCGAGTTGAGAAAGAGGGTGCTGTGACGTGTACGGTAGAAGGAGTCCTCTTCACTATACAGCCATACTGTTATATGAGAAGGACTAAGGATTCAGCTGATTTTGCGGATTAATACATTTATTTTTCGCATTAGGCCAGCCAAACGGCTGCAGAAAAATCTTGCTGTATGAGGGAGAGGCGTGTGCGCCATTCACCGTGGATATTGGCCAAAACAAGCCCTACTACTGTGGGACCATAGAACTTACTAGGAAGTGAGTAAACATCTTGTTTTGTATTATGTCAAATACTGGGATCATTTTAATACGGAGGTGGCTTGCATTTTGTGGCTGACATGCTCCTTGTCGCACATACCCCCGCCGGGCGAGCACTTGACTCTGCTTTTGCACTCTTGGTGTGCCCGATGTTCTGTCAAATTTTCTACCCGATCAGAAATTGCAACTTTGTGTTAAAAATAGCCGCGAATACAGGGATTACAAAGTAAACACTACAAACTATTTTTAAATAAAGGACTTCTTACGTTTGATCATTGATAGGCATGTAAAAAGCTCTCCTTATGCACATTACCTGCACAACAACTGCAGCCGCCCTCCTCCGGGGAACGAACTGTAAATTGCTCTCTGCCGGGCGGTTTGCCGATCAGCGAAGACAATCGACAACCCAGTCGTCATGTCAAAAGTTCCGGGCTAGTTATGTGTGATTTTCCGCTTCGAAGACTTTGAAACATCACTCGGTTCAGGTTAGCATGTCGGCTAGCTTTCACGCCTCTTGGTTTGTTCACATTCTCTGAAGCTGGGTAAGGGAAATGACATAAGCCCGATTTAGGTGTCATAAAATATTGTTCGGGAGGTGCGACAGTAAAGGTGAAGTCGACAGTTTTGACCATTATGAAGTAATTTTGCCATGTCGTCCTGAATAAGTGCATTTTTATTAATTCATATTCCATTTAGCACAAGACTATTATTTGTCATGACCATGCCATTTATTTAGCAATTGGGGAAAAAATACCTGGATAAAAATAATATCCTGTAAAAATATTGAAGTAGAGAGACAGAAACAATGACATTTTGCAGCTCTCTTCGTCGCATTTTCCTCGTTGTGAATAATTCCCCCCCGACGAGCTGGCTGGTCCTTCTCAAGCCATTATTTAGCTATTGGGGAAAAATACTTGGATAAAAAGAATATCCTGCAAAAAATATTGGAGTAGAGAGACTGAAACAATGACATTTTGCGGCTCTCTTCGTCACGTTTTCCTCGTTCTGAATTATTCCGCCTCAGTGGACTGAATAGTAAAACCAATGAGCCCATTCTCCCGCTGACGTCATCCACCTGTTGGGGAAGCTAGTGCCTATAATGGTAGGCGTGGCTAACCGCCAGATTAAAAGACTAATTTCTCGTCATCTGCGCTTTGCTACATTGTTCTATATAGTCCAATCGTCACAAAATATGATTCTAATTCACATAATAATGTTATTTAAGATTTTTTTTCTCATGTCGTATGCTCTTAAGCCCGAACCTGACCCGACCCGAATTTTGGGCAGGGTCGGGCCTAAAATGTGAATTATTACGTTTGGTTAGGGCCGGGCTTCTCTCTCGCTACCTTTTTTGTAATAAATATATATTTCTATATGTAAACTAAAAAGATGTATGGATGTAAAACAATAAAACTTTTTTATAAAAGGAATAATTTGGATGAACGGAGATGGCGCCGGATGGGAATTGCGAACAGGAGCCGCGCAGAACATCTACTTGTCAGAGAGGCGCATCCATATGAGCACAATAACCCACACAGAAACATATTTAACACACCTTTCCAGCATTATTTTATTGTATAAATGCATTTATATTGATTATAAAAATATGTAGACTATTTAATCATTTTTAAAAAATTGCGTTTTTTTCTGCCAACTCGAGGAAATTAAAATGTCAAATCACTGCTGCATTTGAATGAAACATGAACTGTCCAGCTGATAGAACACACACACAAATATAATGAGAATGAATTTATATAGATTGTTTATTGAATATACATATACAGTGTTGTTTAAGTGGAAGAATGCAATACAAAAGACAGGCTTTATTTTTTTTCCCAACCAGTGCTCTGTCCAGGTCTGACTGACGCATCGCATCCCAGCGCTCCTTCTCCTGAAGGCTGAGTCAAGCTTCCGCGTCAGACTTGCGCCGTCAACGAAGACCCGATTTACGACCCTGCGCCGTAGCCTCTTTGGGTCCTTCTTTTTTTTTTCTGACTTCGCGTCGCGTCAACGCGTGTGACATGGTGGAAATGGACTATGATTGGTCCGCTCAGACTGTTGTTTCCTGTTCAGCGCAAAATCACCGCCATTCTCAAAACTTATTTTTCTACATGCAAAAATGGACCAAGCCAAACTTCTACAATGTCTCGTCAAGACATTATGAAGATTGCCAAATGGCAAACAATTCGTGGGAGGAAATTGCTGAAAATACGGGGCTGGAGGTCAGCCAGCAATTGAATTTAAAAAAAATGGAAGAACCACCGAGACAAGTACAGTATGTGTGTGTTTGGAATCGAATGGCCACACAAAGCGGTGACCCAGTCGGCTAAAAACCGCCAGCTTTTTATCACTTTATGTCGTATTTTTGGTCGGTGCACTTCATCATTTATTGTGTACATATGTTTGCTGTGAGTCTGTGACTTATTTACGTGTCACACTTCAAGTATATGAAGAATAAAGCACAGGTTTGGTGTCAAAAGAGTTGTTTTGATGTTTAATTTTCAACAACAGACAGTTCACACACGATACATCATCACTGATTGAGAGTGCCTCATTGCTTTTATTATAACGTTAACATCAAGGCTTCCAACGCAGTTTGGGAAATTCCATAGACGCCAGAAATCTGCTGTGGCTTCCAACTGGCTGTTTGTAGGAAACTGTTGTTTTTTTCTACGAAAAGTCAAGTAAAATGTAGGACAGAAAAAAGAGCAACGTCTTGGATAGACCACCAGGTTGAAACTTGTAGGTGTCTCTCTATTCTCTTTCGTACTTTTCCCCCTCGACTCTGCATACAAACCAACATTGTGTGTGCGCCGGGCACGAGAATTTCTGCAGCGGAACCACTTCCAGATATACTGCATTTTTTTTCGTTCATTTTGTCTATGTAGCCTGTAGCCTACCCCATCGACTGATGACGTTTTGTTGTGTTTTGTTTGTGACACCCGACCATTCTGTAATAAGTTATTACTGTTTTAAATTACATAACTTGCATGAAAACTCCCTGTCCATCCTCATAGCTTCTGCTATGGCGTTCAATGTGTATGGTGATGTTGTTTTGTTCATGTGATGCGGGAGTGAAAAAGCGAAAGTCTACCGAGAGCCACAGGTTGAGGAAGTTAGCGCCATGTGTTCATAAAAACAAAGTTGTCAGCACGTCGTGTGTTTGATATCATTGCCAGAAAAACACACATAATTGGACACCTGGCAGGTTCCTTTTTAATGCTGTCCTTATAATAACGATCTGTTGAATCATAAATCACTTTGTGACTTTCCACCTCCACGATGAAACGTTCTAGATAGACCAGATGCATGATCATTGCGGTTCCGGTCCGACTCCGGTAAAAAATAGCGCCGGAGTCAATCCGTTCCCATTATATCCTATTGTTCAACTAATACCGGATGGTATAGGCTATTTTCTATTTTTGCCGGACACGCATCCGACCAAATGGGCGGAGCTGGGCCTGGACGTAACAGACCAGTTGCTTATTCACGGTTTAAACACCAGCGAACATGTACGAAGAACGTTTCATCATGGAGGTGGAAAGTCACAAAGTAATATACGATGCAGCAGATCGTTATTATAAGGACAGCATTAAAAGGGAAGCTGCAAGGTGTCCTATTATGTGTGTTTTTCTGGCAATGATATTAAACACACGACGTGCTGACAACATTGAGCGTAGAGCAGGGCGGTAAACCGAAAATTTGCCGTTACCGAAATTCTTCACAATGACCGATGTAATTTTGACCATGTCGGTAAATTCGGTAATTTAATAAAACAAGAAAATATAGTCTTTTCATCCCGCTTTGACTCTGTGTTGCTCGGCAATGTTCATTCCCCTTTAAGAAAGCAGTCAGTGTGCTTACGTATGGAGTCACGTGGTTTTCAGGAAGCCAAACAAACAGAAGCCTGTTAGGCTAACGCTAGAGGCTAACGCTACAAGCAAACATGATGGAGTCGGGCTTTAGGGAGCTTCGCCAAACTTTCACCCGACATTAAGTAAACTTAATGAACCTCCCTGGTTCTCACGATTTCAGGAGAGGATGCTTTCATTGCTTTCTTCTGGTAGCCAAGCCACAGGCTAACGCTAGCGGTTAACGCAAGCGGCTGACGCTACAAATGAACGTGATGGAGTCGGATAGCGGCTCTAAGCCTCTCACCTTGTCGAAATGGCTGAAATTAATGAGTGGACTGGGCACGGACTTCATCTAGCAATCATTACGTCGCGTTATTTGGTATCTATGTGATTTCTCTGAAGGCTTTCATATGGTAAAGACAGTTTAATGACCACAGCTACTTTTTCCTGTATGTGTTTGCTTTATTCTGCCATCATAAAATCTTAAATGTTTCATTGGCATCAGAGCAATACTGCTTTAATCTGGTTGTATCTGTATATGTGTTAAAAAATGTACTGGAAACAAAAAACCTGAAACCTTGACGTAAACACTTGTGTTGAATAATTATGTCACAGCAGCCACTACCAATAAGTTGTCTGAAGTGTACTGTTAAAGCTGCAAGTCATTTGTGTTACAATGACATGTTTGCACAGTCGTCCGATTGTATAATGTACATTTTTCAAGTCATGCAAGCTGTTATAAATGTTCACACTAGAATTCTTATTGTTTACAATTTTTTTTAATATATATACTTAATGTTTAGACTGCGTGTACAATTGTTAAATTGAAAGCTGGTAAATAAATTTGACGAGAAACAATTAATTTGTATTCAATGCATTCATTCAAATTTTCAAATTATATAACAGTCCGCTTGGGCGAATTTATCGTCATTTATCGCTATCGAGGTAAATCTGCTCAATTTGCCGTGATATGTACTTAAGGCCATGTCGCCCAGCCCTAACTGAGCGGAAAAAATGCAGCGTATCTGGATGTGGTTCCAATGCAGAAATTCTCGTGCCCAATGTCGGTTTGTATACAGAGCCGAGGGGGAAAAGTACAAAAGAGAATAAAGAGACACCCACAAGTGGTGGTCTATTCGAGACGTTTCTCTTATTTCTTTCCTACATTTCACTTGACCTTTCATAGAAAAACTTGCTATCCGTTGTATAAATATCACAGGTTATTTAACAGTTGTTTACAACAGCTCTATGAGATGTTATGTGCCATAAATTTCAAATGTGCACACAGGTATAAGCCCACCGACACAACCAAGGGCATAATAGGCCCCCGCCCCCCTAGCCCCCACATACGGAGCCCTGATCTCAACATGATGCAGTCAATCTTGAATTAAGAGACAGACACTACTAAAGTATCAATTTGCAAAGAAAAAAATGTGCTCTCTCTCTGCTTCTCTGATGAGTAAAGACTCCGTGTGTTTTTCGTTGTTTTAAATGGCACATTATAGAGCGCGATCACGTCAGAGCTCACGAGGGAACGGAGTTGGCGGACCGCAGCTGGTATGATTTACCTGTTTTTGACGTACAGCGCGACACGCAGTCAACACTGAGCCGGACCGGGACCGGAACCGGAACGATGATGCATCTGGCTGCGGTCCACCAACTCCGTTCCCTAGTGAGCTTTTTTTCGCTCAAAGTTGTCAGCACGTCGTGTGTTTGATATCATTGCCCTTGCAGCTTCCTTTTTAATGCTTACTTATAATAAAAATCTGCTGCATCGTAAATCAATTTGTGACTTTCCAGCTCCATGATGAAACGTTCTTCGTCCATGTTCGCTGGTGTTTGAACCGTGACTAAGCAACTGGGCTGTTGACTCCAGGCCCGGCGTCGCCCATTTTGTCGGATGCGTGTCCGGCAAAAATAGAAAATAGCCTAAACCATCCGGCGGGCTGCGGCACGCCGGAGATGGTCCTCAATCCAACATGCTTGTTCTTTTTTTGCTGTTCCAGAAAACGTGCATGTGAACCAATCGGAGCTACTGATCTTTGGTGATCACATGTCAGTATGTAAGCCAACTGAATGGACAACTGAGTCCAGGGTGGTTTGCTGTGTGCATAACGACCCTAAACCTTACCCCAACCTTAAACTTTAACCCCTTTTCTGCGTCATGGGAAGCGTAAACTTTGATTTATGCTTCTCTGTGGCGGGGACGGCGGACCTACGGCGTTCACATGGACTCGATTTACAAGCCTGACGTGCACCTCTAGAAAATCCTGATTATACATCTTCTGTGTCGCCTATGCTTCCACATTTTTATTAAAAACATTTGTTGTTCAATATTGATTAGCTGCAGCTGCAAATACACGTTCCATTTCCGCTGCCATTGGTGTCAGTGACCGGAGGAAAACTAATGGAATTCGACAAGAGTCCCCCAAAACCGTACAAAGACAAAGCCACACCCCTCTAGTGGCATGGCGGTGAATTAAAGAGCAACGCGTTCCCTTGACGCAAAACTTCGAATGCGCAATGATGCTTAGCCGTCACCAGAACGTAGAAGCATGAATCAGCCTTAAGGCACCAAAAAACCTAACCCCTTTTCCGCATCATGAGATGCGGAAGGCACCCAAAATTGGTGTGGTAGGCAGTGGTGGATGACTTTTTTACTCAAGTAAAGGTACAGATAAAGGTGTAAAAATTCTTACAGTAAAATACAGTGATACAGTAAAAGTACAAGTAGCTAAGAAAAAAATACTAAAGTAAAAGTACAAAAGTACTTGCCCCTCCCTACCTTTGCGATCTTCTCCGTCTAAACAATCCAACCCGTTCACTTCGCTCTACCACTATTCTTCCCCTCTCCGTCCCCCGTGTCCGCCTCTCCACCTTTGGTTCCAGAGCTTTTAGTCATTGCGCCCCCCAGCTCTGGAACTCCCTACCCCCTGATCTCCGCAGCATATCTACTCTATCACTTTTCAAATCTAGACTGAAAACACACCTGTTCACTCTTTCTTACCCACCATAACCCCTAGCTGTTATATTTTTACTTCTTTTTATTGTGCTTTTAATTTTTTATCCTTTGAATACCTTTTTATCGTACTGTGATTCCATGTCTCTTGTGAAGCGTCTGTGTGTTTTGAAAAGCACTCTAGAAATAAAATGTATTATTATTATTATCATTATTATTTTGCCTCATTCAAATCTTAATATCTGAACATTTAAATATGTAAACTCGAGTGCAATCACATTCGTAAATGAATGGCTTCTGGTTTTTAAAATTTAAATAAACCAATCTATTGTAATAAAACAACAAAATTGCAATACCTGCATTCACCATCAAAGTGAAGTCTAACTGTAACTGTAGTCTTGAAAAAAATCTGAATAAGGAAACATATTGCAATAAAAAATTGCAAACTGATTACACTAGTTTAACTAGAAGCTCAGATCTGTCATGACAGAAAGTGCTATACAAGCATAACACCAACACCAACAAACATCGCTTCAATGATATCTGGCGCCATCTAGCGTCGTGAATGGGTGTTACGTCTAGACCGCGAATATAAGATGACCACTGCCTTTTCAGTCTTATTTCAATGCAAAAAACACCGTCTTATATTCGGGCCAATACAGTATATTCTATTGTTCAACATATACCCGCCGTGTCAGTGCTCCGGATTGACTGCGGACCATCTCCGGCGTGCCGCAGCCTGCCGGATGGCTTAGGCTATTTTCTATTTTTGCCGGACACGCATCCTACAAAATGGGCGGAGCCGGGCTTGACGTCAACAGCACTAGTTGCTTATTCACGGTTTAAACACCAGGGAACATAGACATAGACCAGGGGTGTCCAAACTTTTTGCAAAGGGGGCCAGATTTGGTGTGGTAAAAATGTGGGGGGCCGACCTTGGCTGACGTCCTTTACGTAGAAAAATATATATTTAAGCAAATTTTAGCAAGCCATTCTGTGTGTCACATTTGCTTTATTATTTTCTTTAATTAATCATTTCAACAATCTCGCAACTAGCCTTTGTGGCGTTCTCTTTCGTCTCTCGGGCTCTTGTGAAATACTGCTGCTGTGAAATAAAACTAGCTTCAAGTTGCTTCAATTTCTCGTTGAGTACCTTCTCTGTAATTTTGTCGTACATGTCAGCGTGTCTTGTTTGGTAATATCGCCACACATTGAACTCTTTAAAAATCGCGACAGTCTCTTTGCAAATGAGGCAGTATTTTAGTGAATAAATAGTCCAATTTCCACCTATCCTTGAAGCGTCGGCCGTCGCAGTCAACTTTCTTTATGTTGATTGTCGACATTTTAGAAAATTGTAAGTAAAGGCTTACATGGGGTAATTTTGCTTAGTGTGCTGCTGCCTTTTGGTGGGTAAATGAGGAGCAGCATTTAGTGTGTAAGCTACTTCATATGGTGGTAGCAGTACTGCTGACTGATTTATTAAGTCTGTGTGCGGGCCAGACGTTATTGATTTTATGACAGGGGCTGGGGGCCGGATGAAATTTTACCACGGGCCGCATTTGGCCCCCGGGCCGGACTTTGGACATGTCTGACATAGACGGTTTAAACACCAGGGAACATAGGGGCAGTTTAAATGGCGACTCTGCAACACAAAGACGCAATGACTGAGTAGCGGACTCGCCTCGCGTGCATATGGTGTCGGCGAAGACGAAAAATTCTGAATCCTGCCTCCAAAGTGGAAGAATCCGATTGCGGGGGGTTGAGGGGGACTTCCTCGGCATGCATATCAAAGGCTCCTGCGGCGCAAGACCGCGCTGTTGACGTCAGCACTCGTACACGTCACATTGGGCGTGCGCAGCGGTGCTACTAAACATTAAAATCAGCAAATATGGCGGAATGTCGGCTTTAATTTACTGTTTTAATAATATTTTTAAATTAAATGTGTTGAATGTTTCCATTTTTGTGCCTTTTTGAACAAAAGAAAAATGACATTGCTTCGAGTGGGCGGGCATATTTTTTTCCGGGTTGAGGGAGCTTGGTGGGGTCAAAGTGCATCATTCTCTGTCGCCCTGTAAATCTGCACTGCCCCCTAGGGCCTGACATGAATACTACATCGTTTTCATGCGGAATTGCGACACTGTTCAAATGGAGACGCAAATACAAATTTGACATTTTTCGTATTCTCGGAGAGTCACCATGTTAACGGCCCCATACACAAAGAACGTTTCATCAGGGAGGTGAAAAGTCACAAAGTGATTTACGATGCAGCAGATCAATATTATAAGGACAGCATTAAAAAGGAAACAGCAAGGTGTCCTATTATGTGTTTTTCTGGCAATGATATCAAACACACGACGTGCTGACAACTTTGAGCGAAACAAAAATGCAGCGTATCTGGAAGTGGTTCTCATGCCCAGCGCACACACAATGTCGGTTTGTATACAGAGTCGAGGGGGGAAAAGTACGAAAGAGAATAAAGAGACACCCACAAGTTTCGACCCGATGGACTATTCAAGATGTTTCTCTTTTTTCTTTCCTACATTTTACTTGACTTTTCATTGAAAAACCAACAATTTGCGCTGGGCACAGGAATCTGCAGTGTTGAGACACCAATTCCAAGTATGCTGTTTCACGGAGCCCTGATCTCAACATGATGCAGTCAATCTGGAAATAAGGGACAGACACAATGAAAATATCTATATACAAAGAAAAAATGCGCTGTCTCTCTGCTTCTTTGATGAGTACAGACTCCGTGTGTTTGTCGTTGTTTTAAATGGCATATTATCGCTCGCGATCAGGCGAGAGCTCACGAGGGAACGGACTTGGCGGACCGTAGCCGTGCGCGGCCGGTATTATTTGCCTGTTTTTGACGTACTGTGTGGTACACAATCAACACTGAGCGATCATGCATCTGGTGTATTTGGGGCCCTTATGTTATCCCTGAACAGCAATTGTTTCCAGCTCTTTCCTGTTACCTTCTTTGTACAAGAGTCACCTTCTCCTTTGTTTTATTATGTTATCCCTGAACACCAATTGTTTCCAGCTGTTTCCTCTTACCTTGTGTGTATAAGTAGTTACCTTCTCCTTTGTTTTATTGCCTTATAGTGTCATCATCTACTGACCAAAATTATCTGTCCTAGTGTGCGTCAGCTTTTGTCCACAGTCAGACTTCTTTTCAAGTGAATCTGATTCTGAAGAATTTTGTCAGCCATTTGAGTTTGTTTGTTACCTTGTTTTTTCGATAATGTTTTTGTCCTCCTTGGTAGAGTGATTTTTGTTTTTATTGGTAAAGAACATGTTGGGCTTGTAAATTAGACTTTTTTTCCCCCAGGAAAACTCTGCATCTGAGTCTGTCCTGACTGTGCTGAAGTGAAGATCCCTCGGGATTAGTACTCTGTGCTCTCCCAGTTTCATTATTTCATGGATTTATGGTCCAGTTTCCTCCAGAATTGGGAAAATAAGACACATACAACTCTGAAATTGAATGAAACTTTGAATGGTTAATTTTCTTCACATGCACTACAATGGGCTGGTGACCAGTTCAGAATAGGGATGTGCCGTATGAGATTCTGACGGTATGATAACCTTAAGCCAAAATATCACGGTTTCACAGTATTGTAATTACAGCTCTAAAATGTGTTACTTTGAGATATCGATTTAATTTTTTTTTTTTAACCTTTTTTTCCCATTGAACAGGATTTTTATTTATTCAAAACGTATTAGCAAATTGGAACACAAGTATAATGTCAGGTTAAAATAAATTAAAAACAAATAAATACAAATATTCTAAATAATATAAATGCAGTCCTTTAGGTGAGCCTAAAGCCTGCAGCTCAACATTATTACCATCAGAATAAAAATAATTGAATTATTTTTTTATTTAAAAAATTTTAAAAAAAACGTGCGTATGACTCGTATCATGTTTACATTATACACACTCTCTTTCCCAACACAGGCAGTTGCCACAGAGAAAAAAACAACTCATTTTTTACCACCGCTAGACACACTGAATATGCTGGAGTTAACTCTCGTGGCTTGTGGGAAAAGTTCATGACTGTGTTGACTAACCTTTAATTTTGTAAAAATGCAAAATCATATTGGAGGTATTGCCTCCCCAGCAACCAAATATGTTTTACATATCGGTTGGCCCTCCTCCTCTAAGCCACGGCCGTCTGTAACTTTTCGTTATCGGAAGTATTCTCATACCAGGGATTTCGTTTTCTTCGATGGGGGAATAAGTTCAGGAGTTTCACCTCCTCCAGCCATCGTGTAGCACAACAACCCTAACTGACACTCAGCAACAACCAGTGGGGGAGAGTTGAGCCTTACAGCTGCAAGCGAGGGATTTCTCCATGCATTTTTGGGACATACAAAATAGCTAATACCTTAGGAACGGTAAGACGGAAAATTTTTGCGGTTTTGAAACCTTGACATTGTCATACCACGGTTTACCCTTGAAACAGGTAATCGGCGCATGTCTAGTTCAGAGTGTTCCCAGCCTCTCATGGGCTCACCCACAACGTGTGAATGGATAACCGGAGCAGAAAACAAATGGACTTGAAAATAAGTTGTTTTTGTTTGTTTATTTGTTTTTTCATGGGGGGGTATTAAAAAACAAGGGTTTGTTTGTAGGATTACATTTTTTTACTGTATCTGACTGGCTGTCGTGTACTCATAATTGTAACCGCCATTAATCATGCATGAGTGTACCGCAAATTTTGCTGCATTGCAAAATGCAAATCCCAATTCCATTGTATTTGAGATGTTATGGAAAATGTCAAATTAGAAACAAGGATTTGCAACTACATTCAAATAAATGCATGTGTGTAAAGCTGTTCTGTAGCAAGTGTCTGTGATTGTCTGAAGCAGCAATAAAAGGAGAATTCATCCAAGGTGGGGTGAATTTCCACTCTTTGAACACCTGCGTGAGCAAATCATACAACAGCTTGTAATGCACCAGTAACACCTGTATGCCCGGGACTGAGTTCATTTGTAGTAAGGCCTCACGCA
Source organism: Corythoichthys intestinalis (assembly GCF_030265065.1). Lineage (NCBI taxonomy): Eukaryota > Metazoa > Chordata > Actinopteri > Syngnathiformes > Syngnathidae > Corythoichthys > Corythoichthys intestinalis. The sequence goes on from NC_080402.1 coordinate 15,562,304, forward strand.
AAAGTGGAAAAGTGCTTTGTGGTTTGATGACTCACCATTGATTCACCTTGATTTTGACTCACATGACATAATGTGTGGCGTAAAGCAGACTTGGATGCAACAGCAAGTTCAGTCCGTTTAATCATTGGAAAAAAAGAAAAAAAAAAGCATTAAAACGTGAGCGGGAGTTACAAAACCGTCGCAAAATTTATCTGGAACAAGAAAACTAGGAGGGCAGGCCAGAATAGTCATAAAACGCTACATAAATGTTCAATTCACACCATAAAGCGTAATGCTAACTTCAGATTTTATGTTAATTCAGATTCTTTTTGTGCGTTGCCCTGTGGGAGGTGTCTGCCATACCATTTTCTCACAGTAACTTTAAGAATTTTACGTCACCGGTGCCAACATTTTCTTACTCTGATCGCTTCAAGTGTGGTATTTAGAAGGAAAAGATATCTTTTGCTCCTTTGTCCACAATTGCTCGGTCGGCTCAGTTATCTGTTTTATTGACCACTCGTGAACAGGGGTGAAAGTGGCAAGAATTTCTTGCCGGAATTCCCTCACATGAAGGTCACGACGAGAACTGAGAAAACTGCTTTTGGCACAGTTATACCTAGAAGCGTGCGAAATTTCCGATTCTTAGATTATTCGCGATCCGGCCATGGAAGATTTGAGAACGATTCACAAACATCCAAATTCCGATTATTGAATTATACCAGGTAAAACGGAAGTAAAACACAGTCAGCGCAGTCTTTGGGACGCAACGAGGAATGGACAGAGAGTAAATATCATGTTCAACTCATGCCGCTAGATTAAAAAAAAAACAATCATACCTGACCGCGGCCGACAGTCGCTACAAACATCGCCCAGTTGCTAGTTGCTACAAACATACGGCTACAGTAGATATCATATATATGTAGAACTAGATGCAAAATGACAGACGAGGGTCGTGTTAGAACATGTATTATTGAACCGAGATGCGGAATGACAGACTTTCCGGCGTGAGTAAACAGCCGCCATCTTAAAGCAGTACTAAAGCAGTGACTTCCCTAGAAGGCTCTATTGTAGCGAACCTAATTAACGTTTTATCTAAAATACCCCTAAATCGGCAGAATCTTGTCTTGAATCTATCTTTAAATGATGAAATAGTTTTAAAACTTTGACAAAAGTAGACAGAAGGGAAATTATGGCATAACGGGAGCAATTTTAACAACTGTAACAGTTGATTCACAACATTAAATAATTGAATGTACCGTATTTTTCGGACTACAAGTCGCTCCTGAGTATAAGTCGATCCAGCCATAAAATGCCCAACGAAGAGAAAAAAAACATATACAAGTCGCACCGGAGTATAAGTCGAATTTTGGGGGGAAATTTACTTGATAAAATCCAACACATAGAACAGACATGTCATCTTGAAAGGCAATTTAATATAAAAAATACAATAGAGAACAACATGCTAAATAAATGTACAGTGTACAGTGCATGAACAACGAAATGTGAATATACTGTCCTACGCTACGGCCTGTCCTGGCTATACAGCGAACTCCCAAAAGACAATGCTGGACGTCCGTATAATTTGCTGAATCAATTTGGTCCTCGATAGAAAACAGGTTCGCACCAATGTAAATAAATGATAATTAGGTACTATTAGTAATAAGTAACAGGTTAGCATGCGTTCGCTATCATTAGCACATCGTTCAAACAACCACACAACTGGCTCTAAGTGTCCGATCGCGGGTGGAAAACACACAACAACAACAGAAAAGACGATACACGCAGGCGTTGCCTCTGTAGAGATTATTTAAAAGCATAAACAATGAAAGTAGGTTCGCATCCGTCTATTCTCTCTAGCTAACTCGCCCACAGTGGCACTCACTCACTCAGAGCTACATAGCTGTCCGTCTTCTTCTGGCGTGTCACGTAAACAAGTGCGAGTGCGCCCTAACGTGGGCGTGAAAGCGCCACAAACTAAATGCATCCATTTCAAGATAAAAAAGTCAATAATACAATTGAACATACACTGCCAAAGGCAGAACGCGAACGTGGCCATAGCTATAAAGAGTTATTCAGATAACTATAGCATAAGAACATGCTAACAACTTTACAAAACCATCAGTGTCACTGCAAAACACCAAAATAACATGTGAAATTATATCAGAATGTGTTAATAATTCCACACATAAGTCGCTCCTGAGTATAAGTCGCACCCCCAGCCATAATATGAAAAAAACCGCGACTTATAGTCCGAAAAATACGGTAGTTTAAAGCTGCTGTTAAAGAATGGGGACTGGAGTATTTTATTTACTGTTATTTTTGAATATTTGTTTACTGATATATGCTAACTTGACACTGAAATAGTAGTTTGGTTTAGCCTGAGAGGATTTTTGAACAATTTCTGAACTAATGTACGAAACATTAAAACAAACAAAAACAAAAAAAAGGAGGGGGGTGCATCAATAATCGTTTGAATCGTAATCGTAATCGAATCGTTAGGTGCCCAAAGATTCCCAGCTCTAGTTATACCATAACACACACAAAAAAACTGGCTTAACAAATGCATTAGGTTACTGCATTGCACATACTGTCACAAGGTATACAGTCATGTGAAAAAATTAGGACACCCAATTAAATATTCAGTTCTTTATTAAGAAATGTTCATATATCAATTTCTGGTATTGTTTTTCTTCATCTTTGGGAAATAAAGTGATTTAATTGCAGGTAAACAACAAAAATTAACATTGTTTTACTCATTAAACCAAATATATCAACAAAAATGCATTTTCTAATTGAGGAAAAAGTTAACACACCCTACCACCTAGTACTAGTGTTACTCCCTTTGGCTGAAATAACTTCAGTGAGACACTTTGTAGCCACCTAACAGTCTTTGAAATCGGTCTGAAGAAAGTTTGCCCCGCTTTTCAATGCAGAATACTTTCAGCTATGAGATATTTGAGGGATTTCGTGCATTCACAGCCCGTTTCAAGTCATCCCCCAGCATCTCAATGGGATTAAGATCTGGGCATTGACTCGGTCATTCCAAGACCCTCCATTTCTTTTCAGCCAGACCTTGGTGGATTTACTGGTATGTTTTGGGTCATTGTCATGTTGCAGGGTCCAGTTTTGCTTCAGCTTTCATTTTTTTCACAGATGATCTCACATGTTCCTCAAGCACCCACTGATACACGATAGTTCATGGTGGATTCGATGATGTTGAGCTGGCCAGGTCCTAATGTAGCAAAGCCTCCCCAAACAATGATACTTCCACCGCCATGCTTCACAGTTGGTATGAGGTTATTTTCCTGGAATGCTGTATTGGGTTTACACCAAACAAGTCCTCTGTTCTGGTGTCCAAAAATTCTTTAGATTCGTCTGTCCAAAAAACATTATTCCAGAAGTCCAACAGTTGGCAGCTCTGCTTTGACAAAGTCATCAGTCATCTATTCAAAAATCACACTTACTTTTTTGCAAATCCTTGATCCTAAGCAGACCGGTTGAGGAAGCAGGCATCTTTGAAGTGTTTGTAGCAGAGAACACTACTCGATGATGGCGTGAAAGATGTCCATTTACATGCCCTGCTTTCCTTTGGCCACTCGTACAACTTTTCTTTAGATTGAGAACAATACATCGCCACACACCGCCGTGACATCTTACCGAGAAGCAACCCAACAATACTGTTCTATGGCGGAATTCCCTCGCAGTTCTCTGTGAGACGTAATTTCCGAAGATTTCCGAAGATTGTCGAAGAAAAGCATTTTCGTTGTCAAGGGCGTTGCTATGGGTTAAAAAAAGAATCTGGAAGGGTTGCGTTAAAAAAAGTAACGAAAATATGCTTATAATTGTTTAGCCAATGGTATTATTCAAATACATGGTTGGCCAACCTTACTTCACATTTGGTCTTTAAGTTGTTTGGTGAAAATTGGTTTCAATTGCGCTTTAAGTCTCCTTAAGCAGAGGGTTCACTTACTTATTTTTCCCCCATCTGTCATTGTTTTCAAGCTATCCTCATTAAAATATGGAATCCTATAAATGTTTGAGTAGTTTTAGTTAAAGCAGGTACTGTTTTTTTCACCTGTGCGATTTTGACAAAGACCAGATTACATTTGATGGTAATTTTATGCAGAAATGTGAGAAATTCCAAAAGGTTCAGATATTTTTTCATACCACTGTAAATCAGATTTGACCTGCAGTGGACACTTGAGCTGTCCCGACTAGTCAACGTTGTCGACGTCATCGATGACGTAAATGCGTCGACGGGCATAACATACCGTCAACGGGTAATGACGGGTTAAAAAAAAATGACATGCGGATAAAGTTTAGAATGGCGGGCGCTCGCAATGCAAGCGGTTGTTACCGGCACCCCCAAGGGGGCTGCTGTTATTTCAATGTGACCGGCAGTCTCAGATTGAGCAAAGAGGAAGAAAGTGGGCGAGCGAGAGAGAGGGAGCGAGATCGGTGAATTGGGAAAGGGCGTGGGTAGCGCGGAGTTCAGTTGCTGCATCCCTCATGTTTTTGTTTTGGTCAATAAAAGTATCCATAAAGAGCCATCCGACGCCTCTCGGTGTTTTTATACACGCCGCCGCCTTCCTGAGGAGGAAACCGGACGAACCGACAACAACGAGCCAAGTGAATCGCCGGTTCACTTCTCAGTACGGCGAGGAGTTGAAAACACCCCCAATTACCAAAAAGGGAAGAATTGGTGACACGTGAAAGTGGCATAAAGCCAAAAAAGCAGACCAGAATAGCCAGAGCCTGGAATTATTTCAAGGAAAATATGGAGGGTGCCACTGTGTGTACTCTTTGCTAATCTGAGCTCGCACACCACGGTAGCACGTCGGCTATAAACGAACGCTTGAAGCGCTGTCACCCAAGTATAATTTTCGAAGACAACAAGAAATAACAAGCTAGCGGATTGTAAGTCCATACAACTTTCTAACGATGTTTTTTAAAATGGAAGTTACCTTTATGTGCGTCGTATCGACGTGCATTTTTATTTAATACAATAATTAATGTATATTATGGATAGATGGATAGATAGATAGATAGATAGATAGATAGATAGATAGATAGGTAGATAGGTAGATAGGTAGATAGGTAGATAGGTAGATAGGTAGATAGGTAGATAGATAGATAGATAGATAGATAGATAGATAGATAGATAGATAGATAGATAGATAGATAGATAAGATTAGATTTTTAAAAATTATTATTTATTAGGATCATGGAAGCTCCCACTTGGGGAAAATATATACATATATCCTGGATATACAGTACATAATATAATAAAAATATATATGGAAACAGTACTGGCCTGCTTACTGTAATCCATGACTGCACTAATGTTAGTTACTTTATATTATAAAGTATCATTGTGTATATACACATAGTAGTATCAGGCATGAAAATGGGTCAGGGGTTAAAAAGGTGAGAAAGGTGTGGAGGAAATATGTTCCGGCGTTCTGCCAAAATGTCCGCCGTCGGCAAAACGTCCTACATGTGGCGAATTTGACCATTTTAATTTTTCACATAAGGCTTAATATTCGAGTTAACGGGGGTTTAATTAGTTGAAGGAGTTGATTTCAACCACCATTGACTCGCGCTAGCTTAGCCAATCCGGAGCCCTGAAACTAACAAATAACTGTCAAACTGCACAGAATTTTTTCAAATCATTTCCAACGACTAATTAAACCCCGGCTAACTCAAAGATTAAGCCTAATGTAAAAAATTCTGAACTTCCCCTTTAAAATAAAGACCATTGAATATGGCCCTTAAAATGTTGTCTATAAAAGTTTTAGAGCAATAAAACAAACAACACAAATGAATGAATAAAATGAACAAGAATCCTTCAAAGTATTTCATAATGGGTCCAAATTATTTTTCGAACAGATCATGTGACTATCGAACCTTAGAGACAGCCGTTTGCATTGCTTAGCCAAAACTACAGCTGAGGAGGCAAGATGGATATTTAGAATTTCTTTAAACCTAAGCTTTCAAAACCCTCAACAACAACTGAGCTTGAACCGAGGATTGAGCACGAGCAGTATCAAAAAGTCCTGGCTGTCGTGTTCCCTGTTGTGCTGTAATTCCAAGTGGTGCTTGACTTGGATGCTTATAGCGGTGGACAGTCTTTTTGAGCCAGCGCAAAGTTTGCAGCGCACGGAGATATTTTTGTTATCTTTACTGGACAAAAATGTGAAGTAATGGCTGTGTTTCCAGTGTGCAAATGCAGCCGTTTGTAGTATATCTCCTGCCTATTTCATTGCATCCTGGCGAGGTAGCAAGGCTATGTTGTTTTGGCCGCAAACTCCCAGCGCTCACGCATCATGGTAATACACGTGACCCTTTTTGTTCCATCCCCGATTAAAAAATGTGACGTGATGTCACTCCCATGACTACAGTATTCTTCATTCTACACACATTATGGGGCAATAACAAAATAGTAACGCACAGGCATCAAGGAAAATAATTTTACTCAGATTACTGATTTAGAAAAATGAACGCGTTAGATTGTTCTTTACTGAAAGAAAGTAATCAGATTAGTTACGCATTACGATACCGCGTTATTGACAACACTGCTTTTATATTACCGTTAAATACACAAGCTTGACGCTACCTTAACGGGAGCTATTTTTTCACCAGACGCTCCGGCAGTGTTCAACGCAAGCTGCAACGAACGGCAGTAACTTTGTCATACCACAAAATATGAAAACGAAAACCATTACTAGTTAAATTCAATATGCTGGCAAATGCATTCATCTAAAAACAATTGGGAGTGATACTTTACCTCCTCCAGCGAATGTGAATTTGTGCTTAGTACAAGATCATCTGTCGCAATTAGCGATCTTTGACGCTCTTTTTTTTTTTTCCTCCCCGCATACAAACTTGTTTCTCTCTCAGCGGCTGTGATTAACCTCAATGAAGTTGCTGTCCTAGCTAAGCCTTGCCTATCATTCGTCTTTGTAAGTTTTTAGTAACTTTGTGTATTGAATTTGAAAGGAAAATGTGTGTTTTGTTTTTGACGAACTTTTTCATGAAGCTAAACTGTTGAAGCTACTCACATGTGGAAAAATACGAGTGTACAACGTTTTAAATGTATTCATTTGGTATATTTCAGTTACCACGATTTGAGAGATCAATAAATTGAAGAATTTACGCCTTGCGATTGGAGTGCTTGTTTTTGGGTTTGCTGGAATAGCGTCACTGACACACGCAGCATCAAACAGGGGAAGGGGTAAGCGCTGCCGTGCCAAGCTAATTCTGGCTGCATTTTCGACACATGAAAAATAACGAATACGTACTACTGTATGACGGAAAATTTTAGTGGTTTTGTAACCGCGACGTTTTCATAGCATGGTAATCCGTGAAGGTAACTGGCACATGCCTACAAACGACCCCCCCCCCCTTAAAAATTTTTTCTCCTCGGATCTACACGATTCACGTAGGTCATCCTTTTTGACTTCAAAACGGCGAATTTCGCCGAAAGGTGAGAGATTTTCATGCCTGTAGTATGCTATAAAATTAATACTATATATTTAATTTTTGTTACCGTCAGTATGTGTGCCTCTCATTCAAAATAATTGTGGCAATATTTCAGTGTGCCCTCTACTTTATCTATTTTCAGGTTAAAACAAACAAAAGTTGAACAGTTTTTCCCCTCCCCCAAAAATGCGGAATGCACACCAGAAAAGGCATCTGAACTCACACACAAAGTATTCTGAAAATGGTTGTCCGGGACATTGCAATTCATTTTAACATTTAGAACAATATAGACAATGACATACCACAAAAAGAGTAAAATTTTGTTTTGACTCCTGTAAAAGAGGTGAAGTCTCAGTGTTTCCGTTTACATTTTTTTTTGCACTAGTTAATGCCAGCAGCATTTGATGTCATTGCTTGTGATTTATTATTGATATTTATGTTATTTATTTATTAGGGCTGTCAAAATTATCGCGTTAACGGGCGTTAATAATTTTTTTAAATTAATCACGTTAAAATATTTGACGCAATTAACGCATACACTGAATGACCCGCTCGCATATTGCCTCAAACAGATTACAACAGAGGTGTCCCGACTAGTCGACGTTGTCGACGTCATCGATGACGTAAATGCGTCGACGGGCAAAACATACCGTCGACGGGTATTGACGGGTTAAAAAAAAAAAATTACATGTGGATAAAGTTTAGAATGGCGGGCGCTCGCGATGCAAGCGGTTGTTACTAACACCCCCAAGGGGGCCGCTGTTATTTCAATGTGACCGGCATTGTCAGATTGAGCAAAGAGGAAGAAAGTGGGCGAGCGAGCGAGAGAGGGAGCGAAACAGAGGGAGTGAGATCGGTGAGTTTGGAAAGTGCGCGGGTAGCGCGGAGTTCAGTGGCTGCAGCCCCTGCGTTTTTGTTTTGGACAATAAACGTATCGATAAAGAGCCATCCGACGCCTCTCGGTGTTTTTATGAACGCCGTCACCTTCCTGAGGAGGACATGGGCCGAACCAACGACAACGAGCCAAGTGAATCGCCGGTTCACTCCTCATTATGGCGAGGAGTTGAAAACACCGCCAATTACCAAAAAGGGCAGAATTGGTGACACATGAAAGTGGCATAAAGCCAAAAAAGCAGACCAGAATAGCCAGAGCCTGGATTAATTTCAAGGAAAATATGGAGGGTGCCACTGTGTGTACTCTTTGCTAAGCGGAGCTCGTATACCACGGTAGCACGTCAGCTATGAACGAACACTTGAAGCGCCATCACCCAAGTATATTTTTCCAAGACAACAAGTAACAACAAGCTAGCAGATTGTAAGTCCATACAACTTTCTAACGATTTTTTAAAATGGAAGTTACCTTTATGTGCGTCGTATCATCGTGCATTTTTATTTGATAAAATAATTAATGTATATATAATTTTATATATATATATATATATATATATATATATATATATATGTATATATATATATATATATATATATATATTTATTTATTATTATTATTATTAAATTTATTAGGATCATGGAAGCTCCCACTTGGGGAAAATATATACATACATCCTGTATATACATAATATAATGAAAATATATATGGAAACAGCACTGGCCTGCTTACTGTAATCCATGACTGCACTAATGTTAGTCACTTTATATCATAAAGTATCATTGTGTATATACATATTGTAGTATACTATAAAATTAATACTATATATTTAATTTTTGTTACTGTGAGTATGTGTGCCTCTCATTCAAAATAGTTGTGGTAATATTTCAGTGTGCCCTCTACTTTATCTATTTTCAGGTTAAAACAAACAAAAGTTGAACAGTTTTTCCCCTCCCCCAAAAATGCGGAATGCACACCAGAAAAAGCATCTGAACTCACACAAAGTATTCTGAAAATGGTTGTCCGGGACATTGCAATTAATTTTTCACATTTAGAACAATATAGACAATGACATACCACAAAAAGAGTAAGAATTGTTTTGACTCCTGTTAAAGAGGTGAAGTCTCAGTGTTTCCGTTTACATTTTTTTTTTTGCACTAGTTAATGCCAGCATCATTTGACCTCATTGTTTGTGATTTATTATTGTTATTATTTATTATATTGGTTTATGTTATTTATTTATACGTTAATAAAGAATGTAGGTGTTCCAAAATGTTTTTTGTGAATTAATAAGCTTCAACAAACATTTCATTATTAAAGTAGTTAAAAAAAAAAAAAAAAATATTAGATTAGTCGACTAATCCTAAAAATAGTCGGCTGACTAATCGGGAGGAAATTAGTCGTTTGGGACAGCCTTAGATTACAATGAGGCCGTTTATGGACATTAAGAGTGAAGAGAATGCCACTGGCCGCTTGGAGGCAGCGCCGTTCCATACTCATGTTATTTCTTCTAAACGTGGGAGAAATAGTAGTTGTGAGACGTTCATGCTGTATTCACAATGTAATGCAAATTGCTATTTGTGCTCCACACATATTTTGGTAAGTTTTCTTTCTTTTAGTGGCAATTATGCGTCTCTTGTTGTAGTTTGGGTAATATATGTACGTTATACAATAAAGGCGAGTGGACACAGGCGTTCTTTGGACCGCGCCGTTTATTGGCATAAGCTTCAGCAACTCCTTCACAACAAACATTAAGTATCGTTTAGTGAAAGCACAACAAAAATAATATTCCGATCCCTCCAAAAAAAAAATAATGTTCACAAAAAGAAAAGCACTTCAGTCTATTGTAATGAGGCCCTATTCTGACAACCAGTTAAACAACAATGCAAAATGAACTGGCATTCCACATCAAAATAGCTATGCAAAATATACGTAAAACTTAGACTTTGGTCACTCTATTTTTAATTATTGTTATTTCTATTCTTCTTATTATTATATTAACTCTACTTTTGATTGAAAATTTTACAAATTTCATTAAAACGAAAACATGAAGAGGGGTTTTAATATAAAATTACTATAACTTGTAACTATAACATTTATCGTTTAAGAACTACAAGTCTTTCTATCCGTGGATAACTTTAACAGAAAGAATGTTAATAATGCCATTTGTGGATTTATTGTTACAATAAACAAATACAGTACTTATGTACAATATGTTGTATGTATATATCCGTCGTGTGTCTTATCTTTCCATTCCAACAATAATTTACAGAAAAATATGGCATATTTTAGAGATGGTTTGAATTGCGATTAATTGCAATTAATTACGATTAATTAATTTTTAAGCTGTAATTAACTCGATTAAAAAGTTTAATCGTTTGACAGCCATATTATTTATACGTTAATAAACAATTTAGGTGTTCCCAAATGTTTTTTGTTGATTAATAAGCTTCAACAAAAATTTCATTCATAAAGTCCAAAAAAAAAAAAAAAAAAATTATTAGATTAGTCGACTAATCGTAAAAATAGTCGGCTGACTAATCGGGTGGAAATTAGTCGTTTGGGACAGCCCTAAACACGTAACCATAAATACCCCAGGAAAGGACCAAATAACCAGGGAGCATCAGGTGCACCTACTCAAGCAATCATCACAGCATGACACGCCTGATGTTGACGCAATGTAAGCAGGAAGTAATGCTTTAGCCCGGAGGTCTGACAATAAATAAAATTGCAATGCGTAGGTGTGTGTATCAGTTATCACACTACTGTTCACAGATTAGCACTTTTAAAATAGGCAATAAAACGTTTCTGTTCTTTCTTGTTAGGGCCCGAGCACTAGGCGTGCGAAGGCCCTATTGTAATGCAAAGGATTATTATTATTATTAGGGCCCGAGCACTAAGCGTGCGAAGGCCCTATTGTTTTGCAAAGGATTATTATTATTATTATTATTATTATTATTATTATTATTATTATTATTATTATTATTATTATTCTTTTTTCAGGGCAAATGAAAATGGCCAATTTGGAGGCCTGAACATGCACGAAAAGTCACCAAAATTTGCACAAACGTGCGGCTTTGCGTAAATTTCGATAATCTTGTGTCGTTTTGAAAAAATGTCAAAAAATGGCTCAGTGGCGCCCCCTTGAACCTTAAAATTTTCAAAAAGGCCTCTCCTCTCAGGTTTTCAACGTAGAGCAATGAAATTTGGGGAGTAGATACCTTATGCCTAACTGTTCAAAAAAGCCTCTTGCACCCATATTCCAAATCCAACAGGAAATCGGATATTTTGGATCAAATGTGAAATTTTTATCGGTTCACAGTTTGAGTTTACATTTGGAGGCCTGAACATGCACGAAAACTCACCAAAATTTGCACATACATGCAACTTTGCGTAAATTTTGATAATCTACAAAAAAATTTAACAAAATGGCTCAGTGGCGCCCCCTTGAAATTTTCAAAAAGGCCTTTCCTATTAGGTTTTTTCAACGTAGAACGATGAAATTTGGCGAGTCGATACATTGTGCAAAACTGCTCCAAAAAGTCTCTTGCACCCATATTCCAAACCCAACTGGAAGCCAGAAATTTTGGATCAAATGTGAAATTTTATCGATTTACATTTGAGACCTTGTCGCTGAAGAAAATAGTTGGATCGTCTTCAAAATTGGTCAGACTATTCAGGAGACATATGAGATCTTAAGTTTTCAAAATGGTGAGTTTTCACTCAAGGGTCTGACCTGGGCGTGGTCCCAAAGTCGGCCATTTTTGGGCAAAAAACCAAATTCAGAAAATGATTAAAAACTCCGTGATACAACGTTCAATCTTTTTCATTTCTAGCATGTATATGAGATATCCCAGCCTGAACACGACTGCATTGAAATATTACCCATTAGGCCTGGCGCCCCCTAGTGGGAACAGGAAATGGCCTTCTTTACGAGACAGGCTCCTCCTCCAAGGGAAAAAAATCTATTGACCTCAAACCTGTTTCAGGGGAGCCTCAAGACATGTGTTCAGGTCCCTGATGAAAAATATTGAGGTTTCGTTGAAGCGGAGAGGTCCAAACTGGAAGTGAAAATGACCGTCAACAATTTGTCTCGCCAAAAATTTTGAACAGTCATAACTCGGCAGATATGCAACATATCTGCGCCAAACTTTCCGTGTTTGTTGAGAGTCATACCCTGAAGGTTCTTGTAGGGGTCATTTGCATCAACTCTACAGTGCCAACTAGTGGCGACAGAAAGAAGTTTTAAAAAAGGCCTTTCCTATTGGGTTTTTTCAACATAGAGCAAGGAAATTTGGGGAGTAGATACCTTATGCAAAACTGCTCCAAAAAGTCTCTTGCACCCATATTCCAAATCCAACAGGAAATCGGGTATTTTGGGTCGAATGTGAAATTTTCATGGGTTCACAGTAAGAGTCTACATTTGGAGGCTTGAATATGCATAAAAACTCACCAAAATTTGCACATACATGCGGCTTTGGATAACGTTCGATAATCTTGCAACGTTACGAAACAATTTAACAAAATGGCTCAGTGGCGCCCCCTTGAAATTTTCAAAAAGGCCTCTCCATTTAGGTTTTTCTAACATAGAGTGATGAAATTTGGAGAGTCAAAACTTTGTGCAAAACTGCTCCAAAAAGTCTCTTGCACACACATTCCAAATCCTACAGGAAATCGGGTATTTTGGATTGAATGTGAACTTTTTATCGATTTACAGTGTGCACATTTTACACCTTGGCACCTAGGGAATTAGTTTGATCATTCTCAAAATTGGTGAGACTGTTCATGAGGCATATGAAATCTTAAGTTATAAAAATGGTGTGTTTTCATTCACGGGCCTGACCTGGGCGGGGCGCCAAATTCTTCCATTTTTTCGCCAAAACACCGAATTCGGAAAATGACTGATAACTCCCTCATACAACGTTCAATCTATTTTAAATCTGGCATGTGTGTGAGGTATACCAGCCTGAGCAGGACTGGATTGAAAATTTACCATTTGTGCCTGGCGCCTCCTAGTGGGAACAGGAAATGCCCTTTTTTACGGGACACACTCCTCCTCTAAAGGGAAAAAATCAATCTACTTCAAACCTGCATAAGGGAAACCTTAAGACCTGTCTTCAGGTGCCTGATGAAAAATATTGAAGTTTCGTTGAAGCGGAGGGGTCCAAACAGGAAAGTGAAAATGACTGTCAACAATTTTTCTCTCCAAAAACTTTGAACAGTCATAACTCGGCAGATATACAAGATATCTGCGCCAAACTTCCCGTGCTTGTTGAGAGTCATACCCTGAAGGGCCTTGTAGGGGTCATTTGCATCAACCCTACAGCGCCAACTAGTGGCGATAGAAAGTCACTCGTTTTTCCAAAACATGTCCAGTTCTTTTCATGTTGGTCATTGTAGTTTCAAGACCTATTAAAATACTTTTTTTACGGCCCATGTCCACGTGTCTCTGTCTGTTGCCGTGACGACCCTTTGTTCGCCATTTAAAGGAAATATTTTTTTTCAGAGACTCAGGGAGCTTATAGAGCCACAATAGTTGGCACACTTGGTCGAATTGGCCCAGTTAGAAGATTAATTTTGGTTTTGAATAAGGGCTTGGCTGCACAGCTCAGTAGTGGCTCCTTTTTTGTAGTACTCTCTCCAATAGGGGTTTTTATCTCTTGGGTGTGGGAATGTAAATAGGCGACTTTCGAGCATGTTAGGTTCTAATGAGATGATTAGAGAGGAGGATCTGCCACCACCCTGACCTGCACACAGTCCGAGTTGCGTGACGTCCGAGTTGCGCTAGATTGCGAGGGCCCGTTCAGTCCTGCTTGCAGGCCTAGTTATTATTATTATTATTATTATTAGGGCCCGAGCACTAGGCGTGCGAAGGCCCTATTGTAATGCAAAGGATTATTATTATTATTATTATTATTATTATTATTATTATTCTTTCTTCATGGCAAATGAAAATGGCCAATTTGGAGGCCTGAACATGCACGAAAAGTCACCAAAATTTGCACATACGTGCAGATTCGCGTAAATTTCGATAATCTTGCGTCGTTTTGAAAAAATGTCAAAAAATGGCTCAGTGGCGCCCCCTTGACCCTTAAAATTTTCAAAAAGGCCTCTCCTCTCAGGTTTTCAACGTAGAGCAATGAAATTTGGGGAGTAGATACCTTATGCCTAACTGCTCAAAAAAGCCTCTTGCACCCATATTCCAAATCCAACAGGAAATCGGTTATTTTGGATCGAATCTGAAATTTTTTCGGTTCACAGTTGGAGTTCACATTTGGAGGCTTGAACATGCACGAAAACTCACCAAAATGTGCACATATGTTCAACTTTGCGTAAATTTTGATAATCTTTGAAAAAAATTAACAAAAAGGCTCAGTGGCGCCCCCTTGAAATTTTCAAAAAGGCCTGTCCTATTAGGTTTTTTCAACGTAGAATGATGAAATTTGGTGAGTCGATACATTGTGTAAAACTGCTCCAAAAAGTCTCTTGCACCTATATTCCAAATCCAACAGGAAGTCGGAAATTTTGGATCAAATGCGAAATTTTATCGATTTACATTTGAGACCTTGTCGCTGAAGAAAATAGTTGGATCGTCTTCAAAATTGGTCAGACTATTCAGGAGACATATGAGATCTTAAGTTTTCAAAATGGTGAGTTTTCATCCAAGGGTCTGACCTGGGCGTGGTCCCAAAGTCGGCCATTTTTGGGCAAAATACCAAATTCAGAAAATGATTAAAAACTCCGTGATACAACGTTCAATCTTTTTCATTTCTAGCAAGTATATGAGATATCCCAGCCTGAACACGACTGCATTGAAATATTACTCATTAGGCCTGGCGCCCCCTAGTGGGAACAGGAAATGGCCTTCTTTACGAGACAGGCTCCTCCTCCAAGGGAAAAAAATCTATTGACTTCAAACCTGTTTCAGGGGAGCCTCAAGACATGTGTTCAGGTGCCTGATGAAAAATATTGAGGTTTCGTTGAAGCGGAGAGGTCCAAACTGGAAGTGAAAATGACCGTCAACAATTTGTCTCGCCAAAAACTTTGAACAGTCATAACTCGGCAGATATGCAACATATCTGCGCCAAACTTTCCGTGTTTGTTGAGAGTCATACCCTGAAGGTTCTTGTAGGGGTCATTTGCATCAACTCTACAGTGCCAACTAGTGGCGACAGAAAGAAGTTTTAAAAAAGGCCTTTCCTATTGGGTTTTTTCAACATAGAGCGAGGAAATTTGGGGAGTAGATACCTTATGCAAAACTGCTCCAAAAAGTCTCTTGCACCCGTATTCCAAATCCAACAGGAAATCGGGTATTTTGGATCAAATGTGAAATTTTTATCGGTTCACAGTAGGAGTTTACATTTGGAGGCTTGAACATGCACGAAAACTCACAAAAATTTCGACATACATGCGGCTTTGCATAACGTTCAATAATCTTGCAACGTTACGAAAACATGTAAAAAAATGGCTCACTGGCGCCCCCTTGAAATTTTCAAAAAGGCCTCTCCATTTAGGTTTTTCTAACATAGAGTGATGAAATTTGGAGAGTCAAAACTTTGTGCAAAACTGCTCCAAAAAGTCTCTTGCACACACATTCCAAATCCTACAGGAAATCGGGTATTTTGGATTGAATGTGAACTTTTTATCGATTTACAGTGTGCACATTTTACACCTTGGCACCTAGGGAATTAGTTTGATCATTCTCAAAATTAGTGAGACTGTTCATGAGGCATATGAAATCTTAAGTTATAAAAATGGTGTGTTTTCATTCATGGGCTTGACCTGGGCGGGGCGCCAAACTCTTCCATTTTTTCGCCAAAAACCGAATTCGGAAAATGACTGATAACTCCCTCATACAACGTTCAATCTATTTTAAATCTGGCATGTGTGTGAGGTATACCAGCCTGAGCAGGACTGGATTGAAAATTTACCATTTGTGCCTGGCGCCTCCTAGTGGGAACAGGAAATGCCCTTTTTTACGGGACACACTCCTCCTCTAAAGGGAAAAAAATCAATCTACCTCAAACCTGCATAAGGGAAACCTTAAGACCTGTCTTCAGGTGCCTGATGAAAAATATTGAAGTTTCGTTGAAGCGGAGGGGTCCAAACAGGAAAGTGAAAATGACTGTCAACAATTTTTCTCTCCAAAAACTTTGAACAGTCATAACTCGGCAGATATACAAGATATCTGCGCCAAACTTCCCGTGCTTGTTGAGAGTCATACCCTGAAGGGCCTTGTAGGGGTCATTTGCATCAACCCTACAGCGCCAACTAGTGGCGATAGAAAGTCACTCGTTTTTCCAAAACATGTCCAGTTCTTTTCATGTTGGTCATTGTAGTTTCAAGACCTATTAAAATACTTTTTTACGGCCCATGTCCACGTGTCTCTGTCTGTTGCCGTGACGACCCTTTGTTCGCCATTTAAAGGAAATATTTTTTTTCAGAGACTCAGGGAGCTTATAGAGCCACAATAGTTGGCACACTTGGTCGAATTGGCCGAGTTAGAAGATTAATTTTGGTTTTGAATAAGGGCTTGGCTGCACAGCTCAGTAGTGGCTCCTTTTTTGTAGTACTCTCTCCAATAGGGGTTTTTATCTCTTGGGTGTGGGAATGTAAATAGGCGACTTTCGAGCATGTTAGGTTCTAATGAGATGATTAAAGAGGAGGATCTGCCACCACCCTGACCTGCACACAGTCCGAGTTGCGTGACGTCCGAGTTGCGCTAGATTGCGAGGGCCCGTTCAGTCCTGCTTGCAGGCCTAGTTATTATTATTATTATTATTCTTCTTTCTTCATGGCAAATGAAAATGGCCAATTTGGAGGCCTGAACATGCACGAAAAGTCACCAAAATTTGCACATACGTGCAGATTCGCGTAAATTTCGATAATCTTGCGTCGTTTTGAAAAAATGTCAAAAAATGGCTCAGTGGCGCCCCCTTGACCCTTAAAATTTTCAAAAAGGCCTCTCCTCTCAGGTTTTCAACGTAGAGCAATGAAATTTGGGGAGTAGATACCTTATGCCTAACTGCTCAAAAAAGCCTCTTGCACCCATATTCCAAATCCAACAGGAAATCGGTTATTTTGGATCGAATCTGAAATTTTTTCGGTTCACAGTTGGAGTTCACATTTGGAGGCTTGAACATGCACGAAAACTCACCAAAATGTGCACATATGTTCAACTTTGCGTAAATTTTGATAATCTTTGAAAAAAATTAACAAAAAGGCTCAGTGGCGCCCCCTTGAAATTTTCAAAAAGGCCTGTCCTATTAGGTTTTTTCAACGTAGAATGATGAAATTTGGTGAGTCGATACATTGTGTAAAACTGCTCCAAAAAGTCTCTTGCACCTATATTCCAAATCCAACAGGAAGTCGGAAATTTTGGATCAAATGCGAAATTTTATCGATTTACATTTGAGACCTTGTCGCTGAAGAAAATAGTTGGATCGTCTTCAAAATTGGTCAGACTATTCAGGAGACATATGAGATCTTAAGTTTTCAAAATGGTGAGTTTTCATCCAAGGGTCTGACCTGGGCGTGGTCCCAAAGTCGGCCATTTTTGGGCAAAATACCAAATTCAGAAAATGATTAAAAACTCCGTGATACAACGTTCAATCTTTTTCATTTCTAGCATGTATATGAGATATCCCAGCCTGAACACGACTGCATTGAAATATTACTCATTAGGCCTGGCGCCCCCTAGTGGGAACAGGAAATGGCCTTCTTTACGAGACAGGCTCCTCCTCCAAGGGAAAAAAATCTATTGACTTCAAACCTGTTTCAGGGGAGCCTCAAGACATGTGTTCAGGTGCCTGATGAAAAATATTGAGGTTTCGTTGAAGCGGAGAGGTCCAAACTGGAAGTGAAAATGACCGTCAACAATTTGTCTCGCCAAAAACTTTGAACAGTCATAACTCGGCAGATATGCAACATATCTGCGCCAAACTTTCCGTGTTTGTTGAGAGTCATACCCTGAAGGTTCTTGTAGGGGTCATTTGCATCAACTCTACAGTGCCAACTAGTGGCGACA
Organism: Corythoichthys intestinalis; assembly: GCF_030265065.1. NCBI lineage: Eukaryota > Metazoa > Chordata > Actinopteri > Syngnathiformes > Syngnathidae > Corythoichthys > Corythoichthys intestinalis. The sequence continues at coordinate 15,580,681 of NC_080402.1, forward strand.
GAAAGAAGTTTTAAAAAAGGCCTTTCCTATTGGGTTTTTTCAACATAGAGCGAGGAAATTTGGGGAGTAGATACCTTATGCAAAACTGCTCCAAAAAGTCTCTTGCACCCGTATTCCAAATCCAACAGGAAATCGGGTATTTTGGATCAAATGTGAAATTTTTATCGGTTCACAGTAGGAGTTTACATTTGGAGGCTTGAACATGCACGAAAACTCACAAAAATTTCGACATACATGCGGCTTTGCATAACGTTCAATAATCTTGCAACGTTACGAAAACATGTAAAAAAATGGCTCACTGGCGCCCCCTTGAAATTTTCAAAAAGGCCTCTCCATTTAGGTTTTTCTAACATAGAGTGATGAAATTTGGAGAGTCAAAACTTTGTGCAAAACTGCTCCAAAAAGTCTCTTGCACACACATTCCAAATCCTACAGGAAATCGGGTATTTTGGATTGAATGTGAACTTTTTATCGATTTACAGTGTGCACATTTTACACCTTGGCACCTAGGGAATTAGTTTGATCATTCTCAAAATTAGTGAGACTGTTCATGAGGCATATGAAATCTTAAGTTATAAAAATGGTGTGTTTTCATTCATGGGCCTGACCTGGGCGGGGCGCCAAACTCTTCCATTTTTTCGCCAAAAACCGAATTCGGAAAATGACTGATAACTCCCTCATACAACGTTCAATCTATTTTAAATCTGGCATGTGTGTGAGGTATACCAGCCTGAGCAGGACTGGATTGAAAATTTACCATTTGTGCCTGGCGCCTCCTAGTGGGAACAGGAAATGCCCTTTTTTACGGGACACACTCCTCCTCTAAAGGGAAAAAAATCAATCTACCTCAAACCTGCATAAGGGAAACCTTAAGACCTGTCTTCAGGTGCCTGATGAAAAATATTGAAGTTTCGTTGAAGCGGAGGGGTCCAAACAGGAAAGTGAAAATGACTGTCAACAATTTTTCTCTCCAAAAACTTTGAACAGTCATAACTCGGCAGATATACAAGATATCTGCGCCAAACTTCCCGTGCTTGTTGAGAGTCATACCCTGAAGGGCCTTGTAGGGGTCATTTGCATCAACCCTACAGCGCCAACTAGTGGCGATAGAAAGTCACTCGTTTTTCCAAAACATGTCCAGTTCTTTTCATGTTGGTCATTGTAGTTTCAAGACCTATTAAAATACTTTTTTACGGCCCATGTCCACGTGTCTCTGTCTGTTGCCGTGACGACCCTTTGTTCGCCATTTAAAGGAAATATTTTTTTTCAGAGACTCAGGGAGCTTATAGAGCCACAATAGTTGGCACACTTGGTCGAATTGGCCGAGTTAGAAGATTAATTTTGGTTTTGAATAAGGGCTTGGCTGCACAGCTCAGTAGTGGCTCCTTTTTTGTAGTACTCTCTCCAATAGGGGTTTTTATCTCTTGGGTGTGGGAATGTAAATAGGCGACTTTCGAGCATGTTAGGTTCTAATGAGATGATTAAAGAGGAGGATCTGCCACCACCCTGACCTGCACACAGTCCGAGTTGCGTGACGTCCGAGTTGCGCTAGATTGCGAGGGCCCGTTCAGTCCTGCTTGCAGGCCTAGTATTGAAGATTGTTATCTATTTAAAAACAAAACTTGTTTTTTTTTTTTTTTTACATAAATTGAGGGATACACAAAGTACATTATTTCAGTTCACAGCCAGTCTTGAGAAATCTTTGGTTGTTTTAGCGTGGTTAATTTATTAAGGAACAAAGTGTTTGGATTTTCTGCTCATGGGATAACATGAGTTTTGTTGATCGGCTGTCATACTTTTGTGAGAGAGACACGCTGACTTCCTCTTCTCTCGGTCACTCCCCCACACAAACAATCTCTACATGTCACCATCATGCTCCTTCTCAGCTGTCGTTTCTTTAATATATTCAAGTTAGCTAACCACAGACTAGAGTCAGCATGTCATTTTGATTTCATCATCTGGGGAGACAATGCCATTTCAGCAGAGACATGGGAGTAAAAACCTAGGCCAGCTAACCTTTCCTTTGTTACTGCAATGTTAGAGTTTCGGTTTGTTAGTTTTGGGTTCGTTTCATTAGTAATTTGAATTAATAATTCAGTAAGTAATTTCTTTGACTGTTAACACATGGCAACATGTACATTACAACAAAGGATGCACATTGTCAACTGAATATTGATGTTTTAAAATGCAATCCTCGATCTTTTTGTCACACACAATTGCTTAATGTCAAAACTAAAAATAACTACTATTTATACAAAGTTGTACATTTATACAGACACTCTAGGGTTCTTTTTTACCTCTCTGAGTATTCTGCGCTGAACTATTGGCATCGTCTTTGGTGGACGGCAACTCCCTGGGAGAGAAGCAACAGTGCCACACTCTCTCCATTTGTAGACAACTTCTCTGACTGTCGATTGATGAACATCCAGACTATTAGAGATGGTTTTGTATCCTTTCCCAGCTTTATACAAACAAACAATTCTTGCTCGCAGGTCGCATCCATCCTCTTTTCAGCTTCAACTGTCTGACAGACGGCCTAAGGTTTTCCTACTAAATATCCTGAATTCATTCTTCTATTAATGACTGCAAGTTTTCCAGGCCCTGAGGCAGCAAAAAAGCCCCAAATCATGATGCTCACTCCAACATGCTTCAAGGTGGGAATGAGGTGTTGATGTTGTTGAGCTTTTTCATTTTTCCTCCACACATGACGTTGTGCTTTACTCCCAAACAATTCGACTTTGGTTTTATCAGTGCACAAAATATTTTGCCAAAACTTCTAAGGAGTGCTCAAGTGCCTTTTTGCGAACATTAAACGCGTAATAGATTTTTTTTAAGACAGCATCGGCTTCCTCCCATGAACACCATTCTTGGCCTTGGTTTTACATATAGTTGATGTGTGCAGAGATATTGGACTGTGCCAGTGATTTCTGTAAGTCTGTAGCAGACACTCTAGGGTTCTTTTTTACCTCTCTGAGTATTATGCGCTGAACTCTTGGCATCATCTTCGGCAGATGGCCACTCCTTGGGAGAGAAGCAACAGTGCCAAACTCTCTCAATTTGTAGACAACTTCTCTGTTTGTCGATTGATGAACATCCAAACTTTTAGAGATGGTTTTGTATGCTTTCCCAGCTTTATACAAATCAACAATCCTGATCAGACAGCTCTTTTGACTGAGCTATGATGCACATCAGACAATGCTTCTCATCAAGACAAAAAAAAAAGTGGTTAAAAAAGTTTCAATTGCTCACCAGGGTTCACTTAATTGTTTTTCCCCCTTCTGTCATTGTTTGCATGCTATCCTCATTAAATTATGAAAACAAATAAATGTTTGGGTGGTTTTAGTTAAAGCAGACAGTTTTTTCATCTGTGTGACTTTGACAAAGATCAGATCACATTTGATGGTGATTTTATGCAGAAATGTGGGAAATTCCAAAAGGTTCAGATACTTTTTCATAACACTGTATATCGAATGTATCAATGTCAAACATGACCTACTCATTCATGTCTAATACTCATTTACAAATGCTTATTTTGCATTAGATTATTTTTTCTGATGAAAAAAAGACACTTTACTATCAAAAATCAGCATCATAATTATGACGCAGTCACTTGTAACTCATTAGTTTTAATAGCATGACATAACAACAAAAGTCTCACACTTTGTCCACACAAAGCATGTGCCAAATTTAAAAACTACCGTAGATATTTTTTTGTTTGAAAGGAAGACACGCAGTGAGTTTTTTTTTTTTGGTCATGGCTATTTCTATAAACTTTCCGACAGAAAACTTCCCGCCTGTTTGAACCACATACGTGACTTCCTTTTATTATTTCTCATTTGCTAACTCTGCAGATTTCAACAGACTATTTTGGTCACCAGGACAGCAGAGTGACTGCCTCTATTGCTCATAGCATGAAGCATAATGACTGAAGAAAGACGGCCTCTCTGATCTAGCAGTCTTGCAATGGTATGTCAGTGGAATTCTGTGTGAACCAGTTTGTGTTCATAAAAGAACACGTGTTTGAGTTTGAGGTTATCTTGAAGTGCACTTGGCGATAGGACAGATAAGCGATACTGTTTGGATTAGCAAACTGACAAGGGGGACGAATGAATGTGTGTACAAAGAATCGGGATTAACTGTTTATTTGTGAAACCATGGATGCAGAGATGTGACGGTTCTGATAACTCAATACATAGTGAAAACGATTACAAGAGCAAATACGTCAGGAAAGCAAATGTTTCTCACCTTCTCTTTCACACAGTTGTTACAACCTCTCAACCACATGACGGGGAATTCCTTACGTCATGTTGGCTTGATTCTGCTTCTCTGTAATGAGATGAAACTGTTTGTGGTAGTAGTGCCAAAATTACACCAGAAATTTCTTTTTTCGCTAGATGATGAAACTCAAGCACAAAACACGCATCTACCAAATGAAAACTGAGCAACCTGTTATAGGTTGTATGAATGTTTTTGACTCAAGTTTTTTGTCCCTCTATTTACTTGAAGATCCTCACCCACTCATTTTACAAGTTGGCATATTTTGTTTAGTTTCTAATAACTCATTAGCTGCCAATGACGGCAACAAGTGAGCCAGAGCTGCTTTTACAATGACTACACAGTAACTTTGACTAAACACTAACAACACTCAAACTAAGGAAAACACATCAACAACCTTCCTACTCTTCTAACACATTTTAGAATAGAATAGAATAGAATAGAATAGAATAGAATAGAATAGAATAGAATAGAATAGAATAGAATAGAATAGAATAGAATAGAATAGAATAGAATAGAATTGCAAGATTGGAATTAAAATTGAAAGACTAAGGATTTCCTTATTTAGGAATTAGATTCCAATACGCCATTAGTTTACACACGTAAAACTACTTAAAGCAACCCTAGATAACTTTTCAACCTTCATAATATATTTTCATAACATTTGTGATGATATGTCAACTGAAAACTAGTTGAATGACACCTCTTTTATCTCTTGAGTGGGTCTGTATTGCTTTCACCAGCACTTATGAACTTTGAGGAGGCTGGCTGAGACCCTGCCACACACACAAAAAAAAACCTACAAATGTGCTGACTGCTCTACAGCGTACGGCACTCCTTCCCTTCCCCATTCATTATAGACAAGTTTCCTGACCGAAATATGGGTGGCGCCATCTTAGAAAATTTCTCATGAGTTGTGGTTGACGTTAGCAGTGTGTTGACTGCAAAATCAAGCCAGAGGAACCCAAGGAATCTCCAAAAATGGATTCAGCACGACGTAGATGAGACGTAGATGAGATTGTATGATTGTTCTTATCACTTCGTTGATCATTCGTGGACAAAATTATAAAAACCTGTCAGCCTGTGTTGACGTGAGGTATAGATTGATATGCTGGTCACTTGAGTGACCAAAATGAGGTGAAATTACAAATTATATTACATTTGCTGAATGCAGAAGCCGTCGTAATGATGGCAGATGGATGCGTTTTTTCTAGGGCTGTCAAACGATTAAAAATTTTAATCAAGTTAATTACAGCTTAAAAATTAAATATTCGTAATTAATCGCAATTCAAACCATCTTTAAAATATGCCATATTTTTCTGTAAATTATTGTTGGAATGGAAAGATAAGACACAAGACAGATATATACATTCAGCATACGGTACATATGTACTGTATTTGTTTATTATAACAATAAATCCACAAGATGGCATTAACATTATTAACATTCTCTTAAAGCGATCCATGGATAGAAAGACTTGTAGTTCTTAAAGGGGATGTTTTGGCAAAGGGGGTGTGAGACATCAATAGAACCGTTATGTGCCAAGATAACAAATATTGATAAAGTTAACAAAAAAATCAATCACATTAATGAGCAATTATCGAAAATAGATCGAAAATGATGAACATTCCCGAAAGTGTTCCGGAAACAGCCGAATGGGGCGCCAACGTCACGACAAGTGATTGACAGTCAAGGCGGAGCCAGGTGCCATTGTTTTTTAACGACGAGAGAGTAGCGTTGGGGTTTGTTTGACGAAAACATCTCAGAAATGGTTCAAAACTGCTGTGCTATGTGGTGTACAAATAGTTATTTATCAGAATATAGTATCCATGAGTTCCCGAACGTGAAAAAAAAAGCTGGACTACGCAGAAGATGGGTAAAGTTCGTCCGTGCAAAGAGGGCTAATTTTCTAGACACAGCCTCCGGCACGCTTTTCTGGGGTGCGCATTTTCCACCTGAAAGCTTCTCGAACTGTGGACAAGTGAAATCGGATTTTGCTAAAATATTGCTGCTCAAAGGAGATGCGGTGCCGACCATGCACGCGCAGCGACCTAAATGTCCCGAGATATCAAGAAAAAGGATGATGACAAGCAAAAGAAGGCTAAGGAAAGGAGGGGAGCAGCCAAGCTCGAAATGGCCAGAGTGAGTACTCTTTTATAATTAAAAAAATGTCACGCATTGGATACAGGACTGGACACATGTATACATTATCGTTCGTAAAATATATAGAACAAATCCTCTGATCCCATTCATATTTGTGTCTGTTGGCAGAGCCAAAAGCTATGATAGCGCAATAAATGACAATTATTCTATGCATTCCTTTATTTTGCAGTCACGGTGTATCAGCTTCACAAAAAGAAATGCAAAACAAATCATTGGTGTTTCCCACACGATCTGCTGCCGATGTTTCATCAGTGTCATTGCTCCCCTGAATGACCGTTTCATTACGCTGCATTGGCGTTGGTTTGGGCTCAAATTGCTAACCTAAAACACCGATTAAAGCTTCGTAACTCTCCTCGTCACCATTAGATGAACATTCGTTACGTACTTCTACGTCGGATTCGTTGCTGAAACTAGAAACAAAATTGTCTGCCATCATCGCCGCCATTCTGTATTAAAGCACTGAGCCTTTTTCTTGTTGAAGAAACACCCCTCACTGTCAATTCTGAATTCTCTTTTATTGACAACGAGGGGTGTTTCTTCATGAGGGAACCTGGAATATGTGCAGGACGAACACAATGCATCAGCATAAACAGCTCAAAGCACTCCTAATTCTCCCCTCACTAGAAGGAATTATATTGATGCAGACAGGCGCTGCCCCCCTAGTGGCCGGTGGCACTCTCTTCACTTGTCGTGACGTCACGCACACAATCTGCCAGATCTCGGGCGCCGGTCATTTTTGCTTGACAATCGAGCCAAATTTCTCTCATTTTCTTGTGTGTAATTACACGAAGTGGCATGATATGAATACAAAAGGCATGCGTTTATGGATAAATGATGGAATATTAAAATTTTCCCAGGGCGCTACATCCCCTTTGGTCCTAATGGGAAACGCAGTCTTTCTTAAGGCAAACACTACAGCTTTTGTCCACCGGCATCGCTAACATCAACCAAAATTGAAAAGTTACCAAGTCTTGCATAAAGTTATCATTCTTAAGCTTGGAGTTAAGGCAAAGTAAAAGTATAAATCCTACCTAAATGCTTCCATTGATTATAATTGTATGTAGATGAGCCAGAAGATTTCCTTATTTGTCAAACTGATTCTAAAACAAAGTGCTACGAGGGAGGCGGTGAAGTGCCGTATAAAATACGTAGCAGCTAATTTCAGCTACATTAGCTGTAGGTAATAATGAAACTCTATTCTAGTACTAATATTACGACATTAATCTCGTAGTCCTATCTTTTTTTCTTTATTTAATACTCTGTCATAAATTGCCGCTCTTGAGCAGGTTTCCTCATTTATTCCACTACAGTAACACAATCCGAGCTCCTCGGGCTTTTATTTTGTTACTCTCGGTCAATTGAATTTGCATATTGGCTAAATGATTAGTTTCATCCGATTAAGATTCAGGATTTATATGTAGATATGCTTTATATAATCAAGAATTAGATTTGTAGCAACATTAGGTAACATTCAAACCGTTAGAAAAGATTTTCATAAAATTTGTGATGATATGTCGACTGACAGTTAAATGACACCTCTTTTATATGTTGAGGGGGTGTGTATTGCTTTCACCGGTACTGATTAACTTTGAGTAGGGTGGCAGCAACCCTACCACACAAAAACAGGCAAAACACTACCGCTTTTGTCCACCGGCGTCGCTAAAATCGACCAGAACTGAGTTGAATAGTGTTGCTTTAAGATATGAATGAAATATTTAGTTCCCGAATTAAACATTTTAGTGTAACTCTTGGTTATTTTGAAAAAAAAAAAAAAAATGTAAGTGGCTAGATATCATTGTAAATAGGCAGAAAACAAGCAACTCAAATTTTCACACCAAATTTTAAACATTTTTTGGCACTAAGTGTGACAATATGTTACTGTAATTTTTAGTGTGTGTGTCTTTACAAACGTATGGAGAAGAGGAGAATGTTTATTCCGTATATATTAGCGGCTTTGATACATTTTTGACTTCTTGATTATTAGGCTCCTTGGTTATATGTTAAACAATGTGAAATAATAATTCCTCACTTTGGTTATGAGGCCCTTTAAACATCATTTGAAATCAAATACAGTGGTATGAAAAAGGGTCTGAACCTGTTGGAATTTATCACATTTTTGCATAAAATCACCATCAAATGTGATCTGATCTTTGTCCAAATCACAGATGAAAATACAGTGCCTGCTTTAACTAAAACCACCCAAACATTTATAGGTTTTCATATTTCAATGAGGATAGTATTCAAACAATGACAGAAGGGGGAAAATAAGTAAGTGAACCATCACATTTAATATTTTGTGGCCCCTCCTTTGGCAGCAATAACTTCAACCAGACGCTTGCTGTAGCTGCAGATCAGTCTGGCACATCGATCAGGACTAATCTTGGCCCATTCTTCTCTACAAAACAGCTGTCAACTGTCTGACAGACAGCCTGAGGTTTCCCTGCAAAACATCCTGATGAACTTTTGAATTCATTCTTCCATTAATGATTGCAAGTTCTCAAGGCCTTGAGGCAGCTAAACAGCCCCAAATCATGATGCTCCCTCCACCATGCGTCACGTTTGGGATGAGGTGTTGATGTCGGTGAGCTGTTCCAAATCAACAATCTTTGATAGCAGGTCTTCAGAAAGCTCTTTTGACCAAGCCATGATGCACATCAGACTATGCTTCTCATCACGACATTTCTCTGTGTGTTTTATAGTGAGCAGGGCAGCTTTAAACCACTCATCACTGATTGGGCATACACCTGTCTTAAAATGTTTGGTAAAAATTGGTTTCAATTGCTCTTTAAGACTCAAAGGGTTCACTTACTTATTTTTCCCTCTTCTGTCATTGTTTGCATGCTATCCTCATTAAAATATGAAAACTTATAAATGTTTGGGTGGTTTTAGTCAAAGAAGACACTGTATTTTCATCTGTGTGATTTTGACAAAGACCAGATCACATTTGATGGTGATTTTATGCAGAAATGTGAGAAATTCCAAAAGGTTCAGATACTTTTTCATACCACTGCAGGTGGTTCTTACTAGCAAATGTTACAACACAGAAAAAAAGCCCTTCCAAATTCCAAATGACTGAAAATGCCCTCATCCATTACCTCCCATGACGTCTGCGGCAAATTGGCTCAAGGCAGAGTGGACATTAATCGCTTACCAGTAAAAAAAAAAAAGTTCTAAATAATAGGGAAATTTACTGGTTGTACACATAAAATTTGGATGAGATTTTTACCGGAATTAGCTCAAATTTGAGGGGCAAGATAATGCATCCTTTTCTCTGTCTCTTATCTCACTCTCTTCCTGCCAGATGTTTTCTCCCTGCGTTCTAAAGTAGGATGTTTTTTTTTTTTTTTGATGACATTCAGTGTAAGATTCTCAGCCCGTCTCGTTGCAAGTTACCAGAAACTGCGAATATTTGCTTTTAACTCGACTTAAACATGTGTCTGGATACTATCATCTCACCCTTTTAAGAAGGGATCGTGACTCTGAGTTTCGTGATTTCGATGCGCTTATCGTGACGGGCTATGTTATTTCATATCAAACTAATTGGCCACCAGTCCATTTGGTGCTGGCAGTCCAAGTGGATTGGACCTCAACCGCCATCAATGGCACTGAGGCATGATAATTCAATGTCGGTCATCTAAGTTCAAGTGGATTTGATATTTTGATTTCCATCGCTATCTATGGCAGTGAATGATTTTAAGACATTCATGCATGAATGAATTGATTTTTTCCTTAAAGCAACACCAGGTAATGATTCCGTTTCGGTCGATGTTAGCGAAGCTGGTGGACAAAAGCAGTTGTTCAGAATTTTTGACATTAAGCTTAATCTTCGAATTAGCGGGGAATTAATTAGTCGGTGGAGTTGATTTGAACAAATTCGGTGAAAAAACATTTCTTATATGTATCTTTTTCCAATGCTAAATCTGAATAAATACATTGAACACATACACAATTTTCTGGGTTGGGGGGGCGCTACTTCGCGATTTTTCACCTATCGCGGCGGGTTCTGGTCGTCATTAACTGCGAAAAACGAGAGATCACTGTACTTCATCCATTACTGCTACTGCAACCCAGGGCCGTTCCTGACCAATTTGGTGCCCTAGGCAACATATTTATTGCCCCACCCCCCCCATTTTCACATATATTTAAACACTCACACTGAAAAAGCACGTTATCTCTTTGTAATTTATTATATAAAAAAAGACAACGAACAAGTGCAGAAATTAAAAGAAAAATGCTGTAATAACTATTCAAAAGCACCAATGAAAACACTTAAAAAACAAATGCATTAAATAAAAAATTACAATTGTTATTACAATATGATTAACACCCACCCACACACACCTATATAAAGACACACAGAACACTAAATTATTGCAGCCGACTGTACCTGTCTATTGGATTCGGCCACTATACTTGATGGGCGTAGTTAAAAGAAAATACATTCTTGAAGCACGGCAACGACACAGGACTATCCAATAATAATGAATTAAATAATACACTCACCGGCCACTTTATTAGGTACGCCATGCTAGCTTTTGCCTTCAGAACTGCCTCAATTCTTCGTGGCATAGATTCAACAAGGTGCTGGAAGCATTCCTCAGAGAGTTTGGTCCATATTGACATGATGGCATCACACATTTGGTGCAGATTTGTCGGCTGCACATTCATGATGCGAATGTCCCGTTCCACCACATCCCAGAGATGCTCTATTGGATTGAGATCTGGTGACTGTGGAGGCCATTTGAGTACAGTGAACTCATTGTCATACTCAAGAAACCAGTCTGAGGTAATTCCAGCTTTATGACATGGTGCATTATCCTGCTGAAAGTAGCCATCAGAAATTGGGTACATTGTTGCCATAAAGGGGTGGACATGGTCAGCAACAATTCTTAGGTAGGCTGTGGCGTTCCAACGATGCTCAATTGGTACCAAGGGGCCCAAAGAGTGCCAAGAAAATATTCCCCACACCACCACCACCACCAGCCTCACCCGTTGATACAAGGCAGGATGGATCCATGGTTTCATGTTGTTGACGCCAAATTCTGACCCTACCATCCGAATGTCACAGCAGAAATCAAGACTCATTGGACCAGGCAACGTTTTTCAAATCTTTTATTGTCCAATTTCGATGAGCTTGTGCAAATTGTAGCCCTAGTTTCCTATTCTTAGTTGAAAGGAGTGGCACCCGGCGTGGTCTTCTGCTGCTGTAGCCCATCTGCCTCAAAGTTCGACGTACTGTGCGTTCAGAGATGCTCTTCTGCCTACCTTGGTTGTAACGGGTGGTTATTTGAGTCACTGTTGCCTTTCTATCAGCTCAAATCAGTCTGGCCATTCTCCTCTGACCTCTGGCATCAACAAGGCATTTCCGCCCACAGAACTGCCGCTCACTAGATATTTTTTCTTTTTCAGACCATTCTCTGTAAACCCTAGAGATGGTTGTGCGTGAAAATCCCAGTAGATCAGCAGTTTCTGAAATACTCAGACCAGCCCTTCTGGCACCAACAACCATGCCACGTTCAAAGTCACTCAAATCACCTTTCTTCCCCATACTGATGCTCGGTTTGAAATGCAGGAGATTGTCTTAAACCATGTCTACATGCCTAAATGCACTGAGTTGCCACCATGTGATTGGCTGATTAGAAATTAAGTGTTAACGAGCAGTTGGACAGGTGTACCTAATAAAGTGGCCGGTGAGTGTATAGGATAGCAAAAAAAATTAATAGTTTGAATATTTTTTCACATGAATGTGATCGCCATTTTAATGAATTAATAACACATTTAATAACAAATGTTTGCATTTAAATCCATGGCACTTTTAGTCCCCCATACCACAGAATTTTGAAATTATTAATCCCATATTTAATGGTGTATTTATTTAATTAACCTTGGCACTTTTAGGCAAGGCAAATTTATTTGAAAAGCACAATTTAACACAAGGTAAAAGTGGTTCACATCACATGAAAATAAGCAAGACAATTTTAGTGTCCCATACACTTTGTCCAAATTTCTCTGAAATTGGAGGGGGAGTAAATTTGACTGAATATTTCTAAAACAACAGCCTGGCTAATGATACAGTATAATTTTGCTTTAGCACTAAGTCATATAACCTCTATGTCAATAGGGAATGGGACGTACTACGTCACTGTTTGGCTAGGCCGCCATGCTGGCAATATCCTTCCGGCAGACTCAACGGGGATTGTAACGTGTGGTAGTGATAACCTAATTCCTTCGGTGTATTAGAAAGAAAATATGGGTGTGCATTGTTGTGTTACCGGGTGCAACAGTCTCTCCTGCGACAAAAAAAAAAAGGGCGAGGAAAACTGGACTCACTTCTCACCGTTTTCCTGCATGGAGGACCAAATATCAGATCACGAAGGCACGACGGATGGCTGGGTTGCAGCGGTTCGTCGGAAAAGCATTTCTTTTGATCATATTTCTGCTGGAATGAGAGCGTGTTCCCGTCATCTCTACTCTTGTAAGTTGAACGATTTATCCGTTTTGGTTTCAATACGTTTTTTTATTTTTTTACCGTTGTGTAAATCTGCCTCGGTAGCAATGCTAACCTACTCCTCCTCCTCACCTACCTGTTGTGTTACTAGGAAAACCTGCATATGAAATGCTGACAACACATCCCGATTGGTCACCATATCTCTTCTTGGGTTATTCAGAGGTCAAGCGCACCACATCGGAGCGTTATGAGAGGTTGGAAAGGCGAAGAGTGCACGATGAAACTTCAGTTTGCTCTGCTCTTACAAACACGATCCCAAGTGTTGTTGTGAAAAGTCAATAAAATATGAATACCAAAACATGACTTGAACAACTTCTTGACAAACTGTAACTGCTTGTTGTTTACTTCAGGTCTTCATAATAAACAGGTGTAATTTGTGACTATTAAGTCATAATTACAAAGTCAGGTGACTTAATTTTGTTATTCTATTTGGAATATGCATTGACAATGTGTGGACAGTGTTGTAGACAAGAACTGGGACTGATAAATTGGAATAGATTTATTTCAAGTAATGCAACTTCTCCAATACAATATTTGAGCTGACAGTTTAAAATCTTTAAATTAGTGCAAACAAGGCCCACCCTCTGACGGGGTCAGCAAATATTATATAATTATAAGTAATATATACAAGTTTAACATAAATGTGTCTTTGTCAAAGCAGTTTAAAAACCATTTACTGGCCTTGGGTAAATTGCCAGACAGAATAAATATGTGGTTTAAAGTTCTGGTATTTCCATTTTAGGTATTGCAAGTTCTCCAACACAATATTTGAACTGACAGTTTAAAATCATTTTAGTGCAAAATGGCCCAAACTGACAGGGGGTAGCAAATATTATAATACATAATATATTATAAAAAGCTATATACTATATAAATACAAGATCACAACAAAACCTGTATTTTTCAAAGCAGTTAAAAAAACATTCAGTGGCCTCAGGTAGATAAAGGTGTATAAATATGTACATTACAGTTCTTGCATTTCTATTTTAGGTATTGCAACTTTTCCAACACTATTTGAATTGACAGTCTAATCTAAAGTCTACATTAGTGCAAACAAGAATAATTATAAATAATAATAGAATTTATCAATTCAACATTACAATGAAACGTGTCTTTGTCAAAGTGGTTAAAAAAAACAACACTTCACTGTCCTTAGTTAAATAGCCAGGCAGAATAAATATGTGCATTAAAGTTCTTGCATTTTCACAAGTTAAAAGCCCGCAGTTTATCAGCAAGAAAGGCAGACCCAGACGGCGTCTGCTGCAGGGGCTTGTTTGATTCCGACACAAGACAAATGGAACCACTCAACTGAACAAATTTTCTTTGTCAAATAATCCAAGAAGAGAGATGGTGACCAATCGGGATGTCTTGTCAGCAGGTTTACCTAGTAACACAACAGGTAGGTGAGGAGGAGGAGGAGGTTAGCATTGCTACCGAGGCAGATTTACACAACGGTAAAAAAAATTAAAAAACGTATTGAAACCAAAATGGATAAATCGTTCAATTTACAAGAGTAGAGATGACGGGAACACGCTCTCATTCCAGCAGAAATATGATCAAAGGAAATGCTTTTCCGACGAACCGCTGCAACCCAGCCATCCGTCGTGCCTTCGTGATCTGATATTTGGTCCTCCATGCAGGAAAACGGTGAGAAGTGAGTCCAGTTTTCCTCGCCCTTTTTTTTTTTTTTTTTTGTCGCAGGAGACACTGTTGCACCCGGTAACACAACAATGCACACCCATATTTTCTTTCTAATACACCGAAGGAATTAGGTTAGCACTACCACACGTTACAATCCCCGTTGAGTCTGCCGGAAGGATATTGCCAGCATGGCGGCCTAGCCAAACAGTGACGTAGTACGTCCCATTCCCTATAAGTGCTAGCTTGCAGTTGCGCTAAGTCTACGTGCTTATGCTGTTGAAAAAAATCAGCACAACAAACCTGTTTTTCTTCACGTCTTTGCTGTCTTCTTTCTTTTTCTTCTCGGTCCCGGAGGGCTTTTGTTTTGTCATGAAGTTCACTTGTCACCGTACCGTCACTCAACTGCGGAGGCTAAAAATAGCACCTTCAAGTAGCTCGCTGCTCTGCTGGGTGGTGAGACTAGGGTCCGTGGTGAAGTTATCGCATCACAGGAAAAAGTGGAATGGGCAGAAGGCACACTAGAAAAATGGTTTCATTAATATTTAAAGACTTATTATGCACGGTTTTGTTGTTCTTTTGTTTTATTGTTTTGTATAATTTTTTGAATACTGCTTTCATCAAATATTATTTGAATATTTTTCTTGACGCCTTTTTGGACACTGGTGCGCCCCTAGGCGGTTGCTTAAATGGCGTACCGCACGCATGCTATTTTTAGACCGTGACGTCACATCGTAAAGCGGAAGTAAAGCCGAAGAGGGACATTATAGACCCGCCCTCGCATAGAAACAATGCAATTTGTAGGGTTGGGAATTTTTGGCATGAAGCCGATTCGATATGTATCTTGATACACAGGTTACGATTCGATTCAAACACGATACATTTTTAAGGCCGACCGATTCGATACGATTCGATACAGTTTAAGAACGATACGGTTCGATACAGAGTGAAAACGATACGATAGTAAACATTTGTTGTTTGTGTTCGTACAGTATTTTAAACATATAAAAAAGACCACATTTCTAATAGCAAAATTAAACAACAAAATTTCATACCAATGTTGTGTTTTTTTTTATGGGGGGGGAGGCTTACTATATGGCCGTCATTTTGTTGGATGGGATTGATAATAAAATAAAACCCCAGTAACAGACAACAATAAAGTGCAGTAATTCAATTACTGTATTTCCTGGTGTTTCGAACACAAGAGGTAAGTAATTTAAGTGCAAACTTTCAACGTAAACATCTTACAAACAAAAAATATTAATTATATGCAGCAGCTCTAGAAGAAAAGAATTAAAGCTGCAATGTTATCATAAATAAATAATAAATTATGCTTTACCACTGGTGTAATTGGGGGAATAAAAACATGGCATTTTAGACAGACAGGTCATTAATCATTACTTTAACCTTATACACAGCAGAGTCTTTCACTTATGCCTGTGCGTCCACATTTTTTTATTCCTCATCACTGTCTATATGTTTTTTGAAGGGCAGATTTTTTCTTGAGGAAGATCAACTAATCCACATGTTAATGTTTAAGTAGACTGCGTTTCGTGGAAAAAAAAATCTCCAGAGGGTCGTGCTGCCCTTTCCACCATTGTAGTAGGTTATTTTTCAGGGTTAGAAACTCACGATCTCTGTACCGCTCCACACTTCACACAAGCTCTGTCCCATGCGAACAGATCTGGCTGCCTTCCTCACTTCAAAGTCCGACTTTTGTTTTTCCTGGGTGCGTTGAAAATCAATCGCTGCACATCGCTGGCGTCGGTGCTCAAACTGTCCATTGTTGTAGCATGTTGCTTCGTTGCCACTACTAGTTTCGTTTTCGTTTTGGGCTGTGAAGAAAACGCTACGCAGCGTGCGTTACTGTGGTTTTGTTAGCTCTCGCGTTGTTATGACACGCCCGTGACGATCGAGTAATGACGGCGACTAGTAGCGGTTCTGCCGAAATGCAGGGGAAGTTGTGCGTGCGGTCTCAATCTAAGTGCGCTGTGTGGTGAAAAACACAAGCGCAGCATGTGAAGTAAAAGCTAAATTATCATCCCATTAAGCAATGCATTGAACTAGGCATTAGAAGCCGGTTCTTGTGCTCGCAATAGCCGAATTCTGTCTGTACTATCGGTTCATTGAATATATAATGGCTAATTACTGTCGAATGGTAACTTTACTATTGATACAGCTGTATCTCTCACCTGTAAAACCGGATATCCGGTCGTATCGGTTTATCGTTCTCAAGCTTAGTAATTTGTGCTACTTTTTGCCGGTAATCTTTCAAAAACGAACATGCCGATAACGCATTGCTTTTTTTGGAACTTGTAGAAAGGACTCTAGACATTACGACACATGAAGGATGTTTTCTTCATACGTTTCCGGAAACCATAAACTCGGGAGGATAAAATGTGAAGACCGAATCAACTTGCGCGGACTTTGACACCAGCTCGGTGAATCCATTCACATTTCATATGCAGTAAACATTTTGTTGGGTTGGCATGGTCTTTCAGAGGACAAAGAGGTAAGCCATTTTTATATTTTTAACTTATTTTTTTAGCGTAACGTTGTGCCGTACTGCTTCTGTCTGACAATGAATGACCTGAAAAGAATTACAGTGGTATCCGACTCCCACTGTTACCGTTTCTGTTATACATATATATATATTTATATTAGGGCTGTCAAAGTTATCGCGTTAACGCGCGGTAATTAATTTTTTAAATTAATCACGTTAAAATATTTGACGCAATTAACGCACATGTCCCGCTCTGACAGTATTCTGCTTTTTGGTAAGCTTTACAGCAAGGCTTATTGTGCTGTGTAACAGCAAACTCTTGTGGTCGCTTTGCGACATGGTTTATTTTTTTCTTGCCAGTTCAATATGGCTGCACGACGTCTCGGGCTGACGCCCACGTTTTAATGTTGTGCTTATATGATCCTTGGACAAGATTTGTCCGTAAGTATGGTTGTTGTAAAGAATGTACTTATTATGTTAGTAAGCGAAATGTTCTATTTTTTTGTATGAGACGCTCTTTGTTTATGTTTAGTGAACCTTTATAGCGTGCTAAGCTAACGTTGTTGCTAATGCAATGCTTGTGTACTTTTTTTTTATGTAGTTTTATGACGGTCTAAAGAGGACAATGGTTTGAGGCTATTTTATTAATAAATCAGATGAAAAAGGAAGAAGTCTAATTATTAAGGCGTCGTTCACTAGCTGCCTAGCTTTGGAAAAAGTAGACGCTTCGGAGTGAGGACAGCATAGACAGATTTAAATGACAGTAGAGTGACATGCCCACTACAGTCCTTATGTACCGTATGTTGAATGTACAGTGGGGAGAACAAGTATTTGATACACTGCCAACCCATTGGCAGTGTATCAAATACTTGTTCTCCCCACTGTATATATCCATCTTGTGTCTTATCTTTCCATTCCAACATTTTACAGAATATATATATAATTTACAGAAAAATATGGCATATTTTATAGATGGTTTGAATTGCGATTAATTGCGATTAATTACGATTAATTAATTTTTAAGCTGTAATTAACTCGATTAAAAATTTTAATCGTTTGACAGCCCTAATTTATATATATATAACAACTTTAGTAAGGGGGAAGTGTAAATAAATTATAGAATTAAGATTTGGTATCAATGAAAAAATTAAAAGTGTTCGTTGGCTGTCACTGAGTAGCATTTGCGATCGCTACACAAAGCTAACTAAATTACCCCCAAGAATGGTCAGAGGATACATACAACCAGAGGATATATAAGAAAGACAGGGCTGATGGTAAAGGATAGCTTGTTGAAACAGGAGAATGTCATTGTCAGTCGCGTCGATAAAAAAAAAGCTAAGGCTATGCTTAGGTCGGCCCGTTTTTTTTGTTGTATTTTAAGCCTTCGACACTCAACTGAACGTTTTTATGTTCTTCCACATCTTTGCCAGTGAATTTGGCACCAGGCACATCATTTTCGGAGAGAATTGGTAGGTTTAGCTCTGTAAACATCTCCTTCGTACACGATTTCCATTCATTTCCTATTCGGGACAAACGGTGTCTTGTCCCTACTTAGCAACAGTAGCTAATGTCATGAATATTAATGAGCGGAAGTGACGTGTTGCTTGCGGTACGCCGTTGCCATATGGGCGGCACGGGTCTGCTGCAACCCATAATCTGTGACCTGGACTGGCAGTGAATGAGTTAAGATAGTGATCATTTTTGAATCGATGTCTACTATTTTGACCTCTTCCCCTGAAAATGTGAAATGTAGATTCGTTCCTTTGTTTTTTGATAGCTGTTTGACTTTTGTTTACTTGATTATTTGTAGATTTTAAACGTTCGCAGCCAGGTATTTCAGAGGTTGACATGTCCGTATGGGAGATGAGCCAAGTGTTTGAATGGAACAGGTTTCTGAGTCTCTACGCAACATTGCGAAACATTAGGGAGTCTCGGAAAGTTTTCACGCCCCCGGAAAATACACAGTCTAAACTGAGGAGGCGGAGGCGACGGCGGCGTGAAAGTGAGCTGGGAAGGGAAACCCATGACTTCCGTGATTTTTCCTCCCGAGGGAAACCAAACTCAAACCGGCCCTATAAAAGGGCCGGCTTGACGACATTCTGTTCAATCTCGAGAGCTGGACCGGACTGTGGTGCACAAGAGCAGCCATCCTGTGGAAATTTATCGCAAAACAATTGGACGTCTCGTCCCTTCAGCCGTATGCATGTGCGCATTGTTGGGAGGGGAATATAAAGACATGGAAATTGGGCAACATGAGAAAAGAGACCACAACCGTGGTCGTGTAAGGTGTCTGGACGCGTTCATGGTCGCCTCCATCGTCGCCCTGTTTGCAGCGCTGGGTGTATTGGCTGCCGTGTGTGTTCCGCCTGTTATGGAGTTGCAATCCAAAGTAAACACTGGGCTGCAAGAGTATAAAGTTGGAACGGAAGAACCAAGTGTACCCACACAGGTATATTTGAGATTCTTAAAAATGTTAGGCATTTCAGTTGCGTGTCATACTTGCCGAATATGACGTTTTATACCATGTTTGTCTTTGTGTTGACAGAGGCAGAATTTTGCTTATTTGGAGGCAAGTTCAAGTAAGTATCTTTATTTTTTTGGGATAAAATGTGTTTAAACATCTCAAATCCATTTTTAAACAGCGCTAATTCTGATCAGGATAAAACTGTACAGTGATCCCTCGTTTTTCGCGGTTAATAGGGACTAGATCCCCCCGCGATGAATAAAAAACCGCGAAGTAGCAACCCCCACCATCCCGCCAGTTTTTAGTGTGTGTTCAATGTATTTATTCAGATTTAGCAAAGGAAAGAGATAAATATAAGACATGTTTTTTCATTTTTTTCCCAAAGTATAATTTAAAAAAAAATGTATATGGCGGAAAACACTCAGGTGGCTTGAAGTTTCGCTCTGAGACCCCCAATTTGGCCAAATTTCGAAATTGTCTGAAATTGTCCTACATGCATGTGTAATACAGTACATCATTGGAAAGCTTAAAATCTCTATTTTCTGGTGGAAGAAAACATTTGAGCAGGAGGGCCTTTTTAGGAAACAAATTCTTTTAAACGCCTTAACCCCAACTTGAGGTGAGAGCATAAGAGAGCATGATTAAAGACACCATGATTTTAACGAGATATTATTGCGTACTGACCTTATTTCGATCCAAAAACTCAGTGTAGCATGTATCACCGAGTGTCAAGACACAGCTAGTAATGGCCACAGCCTGACTTTGCGGGAATTTTATGGGTGAAACGCGGTAATATAACAAGGGTCGCGATGCAGCAATCGCAAAAGGAGTGGTCGAGGTTTTTTTTTTTTTTTTTTTTCTTAATCAAATTTTCTTTCTTTGGTTCAAATATTTATCATCTAAAATTTAGGGGAAAATGTGACAGTGACAAAAAAAAAAAACTACAAATAAGTGATAGTTATGAGGGTTACAGTATATCCGTGACCTATTTACAGACACAATTTTATTCATTGTGACGTCATTTGTTCAAAAGTTATATATAAAGCTATATATGCGAGTGAATAATTTTTTAAAGTCATTTTAGACATCAATGAATGATTCTAAGCTAAAAAAGAGGGACATTTCAAATAATAAATATAATTACTTACCTCTCTTTTATGGCTTGGTTGAAACAAAAGGGGTTACACGATGTCTGTAAACGGGGGTCTCCAGGGTAAAATGGACAAATTAAAAATAATCTGGGGGCTAATGCACCATGAAACTCATACGGCAGCATATAGACATATTGTTCTATCAAACACAACAGTTATTTTGACCTAAAATACAGCAGTTTATTTTAAAGAGGGGTGCAAGAGCAGAAATTGCTTTTTCAGCCTTGTCTGTGTTTTCCGCAATATATATATATATATATATATATATATATATATATATATATATTGATAAAATATTTTTAATTAAGCACTGCAAATGTAATGATTATGATAATAATTACTAATAATGTTATTGTCCCACCCAATTATTTTTAAACAAGAATAAAGTACAAAAATGTTTGGCTTTATTACATGTTTCATTGAAAATCCGCCTAAGCTGCTCACCTACACACAATGAGTTGCCACAGCAACTGTTTAAAAAGTTAAACGATGATTGACCATGTGTTGCTTTGAAGTTCGAGTCTCTGGCAAGCTCAAACTAAAGACGTTTATCAATCATCGTTAACTTCAATAAGCAAGTCCAGTGCACTGCCTGACCAACAAAGAGCAGGGAGAGGGAGGGAGGGACGGAGAGTGAGACTATGCGATCAGCTCGGTATATGTATTTATTATTTATTTTTTAATTGGAAAAAAAAATCCGCGATGGACTGAGGGCGCGAAGTTTGAAGCGCCAAGTAGTGAAGGATCACTGTACAGTATTTAGAGACGGGTCGTGGATCCCCTGAACTGGGCGCCTGCAAGGGAGGGCTCCAGATCTCACTTGCCTTATTGTTTTTCTTGATGAGGTCACTAACTAAAACGTCTACTCCTCCGTTACTCGTGGGTGGATTTGAATGGAATTTGGTATTTATACTCTAAAGATGTATACGCATGTAACCTCGGAGCCCGAATTTTTTGTTTTTGTCTCAAGGCATATTAATTAATTGCAAAGTTATTGTTGCCCATAAATTCAAACTTAGCCAGTAGAGGACATGCGTGCTTTTCGGGAGTGGTTACCACGTGTCTGGGCTGATGAGAGTTTAAGGAGCCAGGCAGTTGTAGTTGCGTATTAAAGTCTGATCACTAATTATCACAAATTTAGGGGTGTGTAATCAAAAATAAATCAAGAACGAAAAAGATAATACTTAATAAGTGTGTTTGTTTATTTAAAATTAAACCCCAAAAAATATTGACACAATGAAATTTGCTTGACTGACGTCACAGACATGACTGCGATGTTTATTTTACTCTATTATGCTTTTACAAAGGACATGGCTGCTTTAATTAATTACACTTGTGTAAAAATAGTACCAGCATAGAAAGTATGCAAGCTGTGGTGATGAAACTTGCTAGAGAAACAAAAGAGAGAAACATCTACAGTTTTGCAACCAGCAATACCCGCTTTAGGTGTACTAGACTGTACCATTCATCTACAAGACAACAGTCTTCAATGGATTGCGGCATACTTTTGGAATGTAGGCGGATTCCAAGTATGCAAACTATGCACATGTAGAAGTAAACTCTTGAACCCAATTATTCTTGCAAGCTGCTTTTTCCAAATCTAAAATTTAAGAAAATCATCAGTAAATATCTTTTTGGTCACGTTCATGTTTTTAAAAAACGAGGAGAATCTGTCACACATTGTTCAAAAGTGTTGCCATGCCAAACCCTTATTTTCCCCTGTATTTTCAGTTCCCAATCCTACAATGATCTATTTTTCCTAAATTGCATTCAGTCAACATTCAGTTACACAGAATTGACACGCCACTACAAACAAGTACAAAATTAAAGTTTGTACAAAATGCAAGTTTGTGTGTAGTCAAGTGACTGTATTGTTACCTCTGATTGGTATAAAGGAGTCATGTGGTTATTGTTGTAATTAGAGCTGAAACGAATACTCGAGCAACTCGAGTAACTCGAGTTTAAAAACTGATTCGAGTCATTTTATTCACCTCGAGGAATCGTTTAATTTTGCCAGCTCTAAGCATCACGTTTTGCCCGGACTGCTTTTAATGCGGGACAACGCGCTGTCGTCTCGTGCGTAGAGGAAGAAGCAATAAAAAAAAATACCTTACTGCAGCCGACAGTCGTTACAAACTGCGCCGACGATGCTAAAAACTACGCCCGCATGTTGCTACGGTGGTAGCAGCCTAGCAGGTAGTGTCTGATGCGTGTCATAGATATCACATGTACGTAGAACTAGATGTGAAATGACCGACTCGGCGGCGTTAATAAAACGTTAATAAAACATCTTAAAGCAGTACACTTCTCGGCGCTCATAAATAAGATTAACGTTACTTTCACTCGCTCACGTAACGTTATGCCTGCGGAGGGCTAGGTTTCTATTCATTATGACCACTGTCGATGCGTGGCTAACTCTTACATACAAGCTATATTTAACCTGTGAAAACAGCGCTGTAGAGTGATTAGGGTGTAAAATAAAAACATAATAATGCTAACTGTCAATATTAGCTCAGTAGTCATTGCTGGATAAAACACCAAGTCGCACTGGTGCCTAATGTGCTCCAATACGGGCACAGCATTTATTTTGAACACTGCAAAAACTCAAAATCCTATCAGGACTTACAGTTTAGACTAACTTAAAACTTAACTAGAAGTTATAGCTTGACAAAAGTGGAAAATCAATTGAAACACGAAGGAAAAACACCTAACTTTTAAGTCATGTGTGTTATCAAGCATAATGACATTTTTAGGTAAGAAATATATATACTGTATATATATATATTTTATAAGATCTAAAAGTTTTTGGAGTGAAAGCAGTGAATTAGTCTTTTTTTTTTTGGTCACATTTGAGATGCAATTGTTGGCTGTTTTCAACAATGTACATCGAAAATAAAGACATTGATTGACTGAAAATGGTTCAATATTACACGAAATGTATTGTTTTCTCATCTATATGTATAATTGCTCTTTACCTAAAAAAAAAATGTTTTATCCAATTACTCGATTAATCGATAGAATTTTCAGTCGATTACTCGATTACTAAAATATTCGATAGCTGCAGCCCTAGTTGTAAAGTCTCATTCATAAAACTGGTAGATGGCACATCCCTTATTGGATTTTTTTTCTCTTTTACAGGTGAATTGGGGAACGCAACCTTCAAGTGGGAGCCAGTCTACTACAGCAACAGGACGACTGTCGGAAGCAACTTCTTATTTGACAACGATCAACACTGGCTGCAACCGCTCCGTACGGGCAGTTACTTCATATACCTCAATCTTAACCTGACCTGCACATACAGATGCAGCAGTGGCCTCCTGAGTGTGCGTGTGGGGGACATATTGAGCTGCCAAGTGAAGTTGCACGCTAAGTCCAAACAAGAGAGCAAGAACTGCTGGACAGTGCACAGGTTGGAAAGCGAAAAACAGCTGCTAACACAAATGAGCGTGGATGAAGGGGGATTGAAGGACTGGAAGCTGGAGCTCTACGGTTCTAATTTGGGAGTGTTCCGTGTGGACTGAAAACAAGTAAACAAGTAACCCGACTAAAGAGGGGAATGGCACAATACACTTTACAGAGCACACCTGTAAAAGGGCATCAAAGCGAAGAAAGTTCAATCAGGAAGCAGATATGGATTAAACATTGACTGCCTTTTTTTTTAGTAATGTGCATATTTATTTAACGTAATGTGACTATTTATGTTGCCAGTTGCTCGATGTCAGATATGGTGTTACTATAAGTTGATAACACTAAATTTTTATGAACACTTTAAGTTCCACTTGTAGTTTTTATTTGAGTTAATATTTTCTTAATGGATTCCAGGTTCCCATCTGTATTCCCTTCTTGCAGCACTGCACCACTGCAGTAAATGACTCATTTGTTTTTATTAACCATATAAAAGCTGAAGTTTTGAATTGCTATTCAACATAAATACAGCTGTAAATGAGATAAAATATTTTTCTCAGCAATTCAGTCACCGGTCACATCCATAAAAGCCTGTTTAAGAATAAGTTTTCCAACTTCAACGGCTGCAAAGTTATTCCAAAACTCTTTTTTTGATCTACTCCATGGCTGCCATTGATGTCACTAAATGTCCAATCAGGTTGAACCGGGAGTGCTGACCGTGAATGGCCACTGCAGGTTTAAGTGCAAATGGTGCAAAAACCCCGACTTTTGGGTTTCTTTAATAGTAAAGTACAGCAAAATGCTGTCACATATGTTGTATCATGTTTAACATGTGGATTTGCAAAATGCGATAGAAGAATGTAAGTCCAATGGACAAATTGCATTGTGCTGATTGTATCCATATTACAATGGAGGTAAACATGAGCTCCTTTGCGTTTACGCGTGCGTGTGAAAAGGAGAAAATGACGTCTGTGAAAGTGATTGCGGCCGAATCACAAGTGGAATATTTGAAAAGTGCTTAGCGAAGGGGAAAGTTCCCTGTTGTTGCCTGTAGCGGGAAGACACAGTGCATCACTTCCTGTTTATTTATTTTGAATTTCTGTTTAGGCAAAAAAAGGTTGAGCCTTTAACTGTGTATGACCACAGAATTATATATATTAATGTATATGCACATGTATGTTTGTTTGTTTTTGTAATTCATGGATTTTGGAAAAATAAATGAATAGTAAGATCAAACTTTTTGTGCTTTTATTTTTTTGTTTTTACATAGCACATCATTTTTCTTTGCTTGATTAAAACTAGGCTAACCTTTACAGAATTATACTGATAATCACAGATCAGTTTAGTATTAATTATTGTGATAATAGAATATATTTTAGTTCATTTTTTAAATACTGTGAATGAATATTATTCCTTATTATTATCATCATGATTATTATAATTTCTACACCACAGCATACTACAACCACAATAATAAACATTTGATTCAAATCTGGCTTTAGTTCTCGCAATACTTTTAGACAAAACAGAGGTAAGCAGCCAGATGAAAATGTTTTAAATTTTGTTTCATCCTGGATGGAAAAAGTTCATTCATATTCAATAAATTTTTAAATTGTTTTAGATTGCCATGACCTGCGTCAACTTTCTTGCACTAAGGTGTGCAAAGATGTGTAATGAGTTGATTTTGGTCTTATGACAGGAAATAACCCAGTTATTTCAAGAGTCTTGTGAAACATGTTTTCTTATGTTTTCATATGCTGTGTACACCTACTGTCAAATTTTATTGCTGTCATCAAGCACGGCCTTTTGTGTAGAAGAATGGTGCTATCATGTAAGATAACACAGCAACATGATAACATTTGGACAATTACGGGTTTGATTTAGTTTTCTGTTTACATTTTTCCTAATGGTTTGTAAATGCAGTACATGTTAGTATGCTGTCAGGTCAGCAGAGCGATCTACACCTGCTACGTTCTCTCTTGTGCTCGTATATAAAATAAAAATTACTCGCCACAACCAGTTTGTCTTCTCTGGGATCCCCTCCTGCTCGCGCACCCGTAACAGCAGTAACACCAGGACTTGCTGCTTATCTTTGATACATTTCATTTACGCTTCCTAAGTTGTGATAAAGGTTTAATTTCATGTGTACAGTCTGTTTTGTCATGGTTTGAGTTCCTAGTCTCCCAGACGATGAAGTCGCTCCCTTTCCTGGTCTCCCAGATGATGGCAACGCTCCCGCTCTTCCAGACAATGACGTCGCTCCCACTCTTCCAGACGGCGACGTTGCTCCAGCTCCTGCTCCTGCTCATCGCCACGACAACGTCGCTCCACCCACCATCATTTCTGGTCTTGACCCAGACCACTTCACTCCAGCTCCCGTTTCATGTCTTCGCCACAACGCTCCACATTTCCTGCCACGGCTGGGCGGTAAGCCAGACGTCTGCCCGATTAACCCGTTCGGTCGCTCACATCTGGCGCCCTGGATGCACGCCCAATTGACCCTTGCGGTCGTCCCACGTCTGGCATCCTAGACGCCTGCCTAACAGACCTGTTGGGCTATCCCAGTTTCCTCCTCAGGGTCACATTCCGCATGCCCTCCTTGAGACCTTTTTGTTTGACTTTGGGATCCGTCCCTTTTTAGGTGGAGTTATACTGTCATGGTTTGTGTTAGGTTTGGTCTCGTTTGTGCCCTATTGTGTCTTGTCCTCGTGTTTGTCCATTGTTCGCAGCTGTTGTTGCCTGTTCCTTGTGTATCCATCAATCTGCTGCCTCTCGTGTCACCCACCTGTGCTTCGTTGTCTAGTTACCCCTTGTCTGTGTATGTAAACTCCCCATTTTTGTTCAGTTCTTGTTGCGTCATCGTCGATTTCTCGTCTATGCCAGCGTGCCTGTTCCTGTGCCGTATCCTATCAAAGTCCAGTTTTATGTTAAGTTATTTGTTTCCCAGCCGTTTGGTTGATCTCCCAAGTTTTTATTTGTACTTTTAGTCTTAAATGCAAT
Source organism: Corythoichthys intestinalis (assembly GCF_030265065.1). Classification (NCBI taxonomy): domain Eukaryota; kingdom Metazoa; phylum Chordata; class Actinopteri; order Syngnathiformes; family Syngnathidae; genus Corythoichthys; species Corythoichthys intestinalis. Next base: position 15,607,789 of record NC_080402.1, read on the forward strand.
TAAAGTCTTTTGAGTTACCTCACCTCCATTTCCCTGCATTTGGGTCCACCTCGCCTGCCTGTGTATTTGTATTCCATTTCAGGTTTTTTACCTATTCAACCTCTGGTCATTATCTAATGTTGGATGTCCTGTCATCTGTTGTGGTGAGGGAGTCTGTTTTTTTGTTTTTGTTTTTTGTTTTGGACATTATTAATTGTAGATTATTTGATTTTTATTAGGGCTGTCAAATTTATCACGTTGACGGGCAGTAATTAATAGAGATGTCCCGATCACATCATTTTCAAAGTATCGGAATCAGCAAAAAAATATCGGACATGCCTTTTTTTAATATATATATTTTTTCATTAAATCGTTTTCTAATTGTATTTAACGTTACAGACATAATATGTTACACTCATCCAGAGTCTTTAGTTTAGGCTTAAGGTAGGGTTATCAAATTTATCCCAATAACGGTGGTAATTAATTAAAAAAAACAATTTATCACGCTAAAATATTTAACGCAATTAATGCATGCACTGCACGACCCACTCACGCATTGTCGCGTTCAATCTGTAATGGCGCCGTTTTACCTATATATAGAGCTAAAAAGCAGCGTAAAATGAGTAGAGTGAATTTTGGCAGCCTTTGGAGCCTTTTTTTAACTGGCTAAAGCCTTGCAATCCCTCTCCCTACAATTAGAAATATCGTGGGAAGCAATGTGGGGAAGAAAGGTAGTAATTGATCTTTTAACAACCTGTTATTTCCCAACGCAGAGAAGATATATCAATTGGTACCACTACGCACAGTCATGGTTGCGCTTCCCATCATGCATTTGGGCAGAACAGTTAAATGGCTACAGTATCATTTACTGAAAGCCAAACAAATACACTAGATGGCAATATTTAGTCACAATATACAAAGTCACATTATCCTTTAAGAATTACAAGTCTTTCTATCCGTGGATCCCTCTCACAGAAAGAATTTTAATAATGTAAATGCCATCTTGAGGATTTATTGTCATAATAAACAAATACAGTACTTATGTACTGTATGTTGAATGTATATATTCGTCCGAGTTTTATTCATTTTTTTCTTAATGCATTGCCAAAATGTAAATGATCGGGAAAAATTATCGGGAATGATTGGAATTGAATCGGGAGCAAAAAAAAAAAAAAAAAGCAATCGGATCGGGAAATATCGGGATCGGCAGATACTCAAACGACCGGGAGCAAAAAAACATGATCGGAACAACCCTAGTAATGAAATTTTTAAATTAATCACGTTAAAATATTTGACACAATTAATGCATGCACGGAGACGATCTTTCTCTTAACACGCCAAATTGAACACAACACAGAACATACTGTATACCGTTTGCAGCCACCACTGACAGTCATGGTTGCCCAACTTCCCATCATGCATTTGGGCAAACATTTAGTGAAAACAAAATAATATTCCTATCTTTCAAAAAAAATAATGTTCACAAAAAGAAAAGCGACGTGGCTGAAAACGAAAATATTAAGAGGGGTTTTAATATAAAACCCCTCCCTTTAATACCTTTAACAGGATCCCTTTAACAGAAAGAATGTTAATAATGTTAATGCCATCTTGTGGATTTAATGTTATAATAAACAAAGTACTTATGTATGCTAAGTATGTTGAATGTTTATGTCTGTCTTGTGTCTTATCTTTCCATTCCAACACTAATTTACAGAATATAACACATTTTAGAGATGGTTTGAATTGCGATTAATAACGATTAATTTTTAAGCTGTGATTAACTCGATTCAAAATTTTAATCGTTTGACAGCCCTAATTTTTATACATTTTTGCTTTATGCATTGCAAGAAAAACTTAATCATCCACACTGGCCTCAGCATCTTTTTTCAGGTAGCGCTTCTCTCCTTTGTGCATTCGTCCTTCACCACATCCTGCTCTTCAAACACATGCTCTGCTTTGCAAGTGCGTGTTTAACAACACATCAATAAACTTGCAACTGTGTAATGTGGTCTGTACGTCTGTGGTAGGTCTGTAAGTTCTTGGGGCAGTTGATTTGCCTAAAATACGGTTGGTGTATATATCATGTATTAACACACTGCACAGAAATATGAAGAAAAATTATTTTATTGGTGCAACAAATAATCTAGTCTGAATATCAGACACGGTTGCATAAAATCACAATCAATTGCTGCTTACATTCAAAAATAAATGAAGAGGTTAATCACAATGAGACAAATGTTGTCGTTGGTTTTGCTTCTACGCTCCCTGGAGCTATCATGAAAGCGCCCATAAAATTTTCAGTCGGTCCAGGGCGCAACTTTTCTATACTATCTAATGTGACAAAAATTTGATCTCCGTACTGTAGGTGGAAGATCCCCGCCAGATAACTGTCCCATATGTCTTCACCTTCTGATGACTTGACACCTGAAGGTTTTGGGGTCCAGCAGCGTGACCTTGTGGGACAAGTGAGAGTCACGCAAGCAATTGAGAACAGTTTAAAACTTTTCAAAGGGCGTAGGTTTGGTCTCAATATTGGTAGGGAAGATATGGCATAACTTGCATGTAGTTTTTTGCTTGGGACGGCACATTCATAATCATTGACTTATACTATCTTTTATGTGTATTGGTTAAGCCTACTCCGTTCAATTCAAACCTTTGTTTTCAAAAACTACTAAAGAAACATTTTGAAAACTTTCAGAAAAAAATTTATGAGCAAATTTAAATTGCATTCTTTGAACATAGCTTAAATTACTGTTTATCAACATACAAAATAAATACAAGCTTGTTAATCATCTTTTATCAATCCAGGAATTCAAAAAAATAAACATTTGTCTGAAGACCATTCAACATTGTCTAAATCAGAAATGTCCAAACTCCAGCCCAGGGGCCAAATTTCATCCGGCCCCCAGCCTCTGTCATAAAATCAATAACGTCTGGCCCGCACACAGACTTAATAAATTGGTCAGAAGTACTGCAACCAGCATATGAAGTAGCTTACACACGAAATGCTGCTCATCATTTACCCACTAAAAGGCAGCAGCACTTTAACCCTTTATTGCCAAATGTATCACATTTGATACACCTAAAATTTCATGATTTTGAGACTAATTTAGAATTTTGGCATTTCTTTTTGGGAAAAAAAACAAAAAAACAAAACGGATGCAAGTCAACACATGCATTTGATGGTTCTATGAGAGAAAAAAAAACATGATTTAGCATGGGTTATAGATATTAGAGCGCTTATTACACATATTCATTTTGACTTTTCTTTTTACAAATTTGAAAAAAATGGTTTCATTACGACCTCATTTTTCTTTTTAATTTTGGGATTCTCTGATAATTGCTTCATGTTGCAGGTATTGAAGGGCTAAGCAACATTATCCCGTGTGACCCATTACTTCCATTTTCTAAAATGGCGACAATCAACAACAAAAAAAAGTTGACTGTGACGGCCGACGCTTCAAAGATAGGTGGAAATTGGACTATTTCTTCACTAAAATACGCAACAACTGTGTGCCTCAAATGCAAAGAGACAGTCGCTGTTTTTAAAGATTTCAATGTTAGCCGATATTACCAAACAAGACACGCTGACATGTACGGCAAGATTACAGGGAAGATTTGCAGCTAGAAATTGAAGCAACTTGAAGCTAGTTTAATATCACAGCAGCAGTATTTCGCAAGAGCCCGGGAGTCGAAAGAACGCCACAAAGGCTAGTTGTAAGATTGTTGAAATTATTCAATTTAAAAAAAATAATAAAGCAAATGTGACACACTGAATGGCTTGCTAAAATTTGCTTAAATATATTGTTCTACGTAAAGGACGTCAGCCAACGTCTGCCCCCCACATTTTTACCGCACCAAATCTGGCCCCCTTTGCAAAAAGTTTGGACACCACTGGTCTAAATAAAGAAATTAAATATAACTGAAAAACTTAGGGGATAACAAAAACAAAACTGGAGCTGTCTTTCAGGTAACACACTTCTGCTTTTGTCCAAAAGCACAGCCAAACTCAACAAAAAATTAAAGCTCATATGGGCTTTAAGACCACATACTAAATTTTTAAAAAAATGGGGAGAAGGGGGTAAAACTCTGTTCGCTACATTTCTCACAGTTAATTTATCGTGAACAGTAGAAAACACATACTGGAGGACATTTCTCTCTTAGCAGCTTCCTATTCAAGTTTCAAAATCAGTGGTTGGTTCCCCACTTCTACAACACTCACATCTTTTTACATTTCTCACAGTGGCTGCTGCTGGCTGAAAAAACTTATAGTATCCGTAAAATCTAATTTCTAATATGTGTTTGGGGGGGGGGGGGGGGGGTACAAGTTATCAACCAATCAAATGTGCGTTTAGGACAGGGGTCCCCAACCCATTCCACAAAGGCCCACTGTGGGTGCAGGATTTCATTCCTACCATACAAGGTGACAACACTTTTTCCCCAATCTGGTGTTTTACAAGTGCAATCAGATTGATTGCTGTCAGGTGTGGCTTGTTTTAGCAGAAGCCTCATTGGTTCAACTGTCTCTGCAGGATCGGCTGGAACAAAAACTAGGACCCACAGTGGGCCTTGAGGACTGGGTTGGAGACCCCTGGTTTAGGAGGAGAAAAAAATAGACTGGCACATTCAGCAAGTGAAAAGAGGTACCGTATTTTTTGGACTATAAGTCACACCTGAGTATAATTCGCACCAGCCAAAAAATGCGCAGCGAAAAGGAAAAAGCATATAAGTCGAATCGGAGTGTAAGTCGCATTTTTAGGGGAAATTTAACATAATGTAACATAGCTATTAAGAGTTATTCAGATAACTATAGCATAAAGAACATGCTAACAAGCTACAATGATATAATAATGTGTTAAGAATTTCACATATTAGTCCCTCAAGAGCAGAGGTTGCGCTAGACTTTTTCGTTGTCTGTCATTTTGACTGACTGTCATAAAAATCCGGTCATAATCTATTTTTACCAGTCACTTACATTTTTAAAATGATAATAATGACATATTCAATAGTATTTAGTTTTCATTCATTTTTAATTAATATTCTGTCCGAACAAGCTTAACAAGAGGCAAACAGACAGCGGAGTGCACCAATCAGCGACGGGCAGACGTGTCGTTAGCAAAGCGACAAGGGCAGGACGAGGGACTTGCGCGCAGAAGTAAACATACGAGTAGAACGGAGTTTATTCAACAGGGCTAGCGCGAGACAGACTGTTGTCAATGTCTCGTGTCGATGTGTTTTAGCTCATTTAAAACTGAATTTACCGCGGATTGGAACATATTCTCGGCTCTCCCGTTCGCCATCCGTGTTGTTATAGAAACTTTCGGCGCGCAAGAGTGACATTGCTCGTGAAGAACACGTCACGCAAATAAACAAATCTGATTTGTCGATTGATTTTGTATCTATTCGAGAGGCTGTGTCCCAGACTTTTTGCTCAGTGTTTGAAAAATACAGAGAACAGTCTGGCCATGCCAGGCAAACACTCAGTTGCCTTGACATTTTTCCGAGTAAGGCCAACGACGTCATGCATCAAGAGAGACAATAGCTAATTAATATGCTCACTCGCCACCCTGTGGTCTGGGGTGTGAATTGCAACCTGTCAAAATGATGGATGGACTTCAGTTTTTTCCGTCACCGTTTTAAAAAACCGGTCAACGACGGAAAATATTCGGTTAACGCGACCCCTGCTCCAGAGTATAAGACACACCCTCTGCCAAACTATAAAAAAAAAAAAAAAAAAAAAAACTGCGACTTATAGTCCGAAAAATACGGTACATGTAAGTCTGAACATAATAAAAATAATTCACTTAATAATGGGGTCAATTACAACAATTAAAACATATGGGAAGACAATTTAAGTGACCTATATAACTGAAGTCATTATGTAACGCAAGTAAGGTTGCTTAAAAGTAGCGGGGACAATTTGAGCATCTGAAAAATTGGTATTTTATCCCTACCGTCCATATGCAAACCCACGCCCTTGGTATTTTCAGAGGATGGAAAGAACACTAACCTCTTTGACTTCATCAGTTCTATAGATTGGTCATATGCCTTGGTGTCTTTCATCACCTTGTGCTGGATGAGAGAACACACCTCTGCAGCGTTAATCTGCACTTTGGAGTAGAGGTAGTAGAAACCATCCTTCTCCACAAACAGGCGGCCATTGTTGTAGCTCATTTGATGGGTGATGGCGTCGCCATCTTTGTCAATCCACTGCACCACATTTTTTTCCCCGACAGGATTGCTTCTACCTGATTGAAAAATGAGAGAGGGTTAATGTCACCTTAACCCCTTCAGACCTAAGCATTCTTCTGAAGGACATGACACGTTCGCGTCGCTAAACCAATAAATACACTGAATTTAGTTGCTATTGCCACTTCTGGGAGATGATTGGCTGAAACTTCACCCATCGAAATCAAATCATGAGTTTTGGCACGTCCTCTTTGCTATTTTTGTCTCTTTGAAAATGGCCAACTAGACGCAACTTCAAAAAGGATAATGTAAAGTGCTCATTTGTCATTAAAAACACATATATAAGTATAACACCATTTACCATTAACATTAAAAATAACCAATAAAAGCATTAAATATCCCCAACCAAAAAATGGCACTTTGTTCTGGGGTTTGAGTAGAGTAAAAATCAGCGCAGATTTTTTTTTTTTTTTTTACCCAGCAGAAAAAAATGCCGGTCTGTAGGGGTTAATTCAACAGTATGTAACTTTTCAGTTTTGGTCTATTTTAGCGACGCCGGTGGACAAAAGCGGTAGTGTTTTGCCTTGGAGGAACACTGCGTTTCCTATGTGGATCAGCGGACACCCGCACAGTGTCGTAAACAGTGTTGTTAATAACGGCGTTAGAATATAACAGCGTTACTAACGGCGTTATATTTTTCAGTAATGAGTAATCTAATTAATTACTTTTCTCACCTTGGCAACGCCGTTACCGTTACTGAGGCGGGAAAGGCGTGCGTTACTAAGCGTTACCAAGTCGGTTGACACTGTTCGTAAAATCATCAATCAATCAAAAATCAATCTCCTGGTCGTCTGCAGATGGATTAAATGACATTCCTGTTCCCAGCGGCTGTGTGGAGGATGAATAGTAATAAGGTAATGAATCCAGTTGTGGCTAAACAATAGCATATGAAGGTTAGCAACCGTGTGGCTTAGTGTGGCTAAGTGTGGCTAAACCCCACAACCCACCCGAACTTGTGAGCGTTGGCAAGTCAATGAATGAATGAATGAATGAATGTATGGAGAAAAGGGGAAGTGACGTATGTCGTAAAGCAGTGAATACATTTGTAGTTTTTTTGTGTTGCAGGGTTCTTGCCACCCACCTCATAGTTAATTAGTGCTGGTTAAAGCGATACAGACCCCTTCAAGATATAAAAGGGGTATCATTCAACTAGTCGAGAGTCGAGATGTCATTACAAATGTTATGAAAATATTTTATTAACGTTGAAAAGTTACCTCGTGTTGCTTTAAATGGTTTGTGTAATATTAAAAATGTTTTATTAAGAGAACACTTACACATCAGGTGTGCGAAGGGTTTAGGTCCCAGCAGAGTTTGTATTGGGTGAACTTCATTGGAGCTTCCTGTTTCCACAAGAAAATTAAAAATCAATTTTAAGCACGGAGCATTACTGGTGGTAAAGTAGAGAAAAATAATTATTGGTAATTTGTGGGCGACGTCACAATGACGGGCTGAAAACGTGTCTTGGGAGACCGAAACATGACAAGATGGATGCCAGTTGTCGTATGACAACACGAGAAGGAGATGAAAGTTCGCCATAGTTTTGTCATAAATTCACAATGTGTGATATTAAACTACTTATTTTATGTGTAATTAGAACGCATTTAGCAGTGTTTGGTCGTGTCACTCATGTGACGTGCTGCGCCTCCCGCCGACATTAGCATTTAGTGCGGTGACTCGATGTCTTCCTAAACTCTTGGAAAACATTTAGTACAGTTCATGGCGTCCAGGTGAGTTTAATTGCAAATAATGTGTTTTCCTGCTGAATGTGTATGATCATCTTGAAAATAGTGGTGTCTTTGTAGACTCTAGAGTTATGTGCTCGTCTGTCATTTTCATTCAAAATTGTTGGAAACTTTTTTTTTTTTTCCATGGACTAAAACAGTTGAAGTTTATAGACGAAAACATTTTGAGAATTGTCGACAAAAACTAGGCGAAGACGAACACATTTTCAAGTGACTGAAATATGACTAAGTGTCAGGGAATGCGCTGGCAGGCAGGTTGTGTGGACCCAAATGCAGTGAAACAATAATGCAAGGCAGGTGGCAGAGAACTAAAAAAAAAAAGGTTTTAATTATAACTAATAAAAGCACAAAGTACAAACAAAAGCACTAGGGATCAAAAGGCAAGGTTCAAACAAAACTTACTTTCAAAGCAGGGCGAGTAATATGAGGAACTGGGGGGGAACGCAGGCATGAACGTGGACCAGTACATTGACAATGACGCAACAAGGAGTGACAAGAAACTGGGTCTTTATATACAGACACGCAGACAAGGGTTAACGAGACGAGGAACAGCTGGGTAACACAGGTGGATGCAGATTGCGGGATAGACCCTACCCACCGAGGTCACAAAACCACGTGCTCGCTGTATGGTTCCGCCCACTTGTCCGTCATTTTGTCTCTGTATTAGCATTGGTTTCAATTGATCTAGGAATTTGAAATGCATTTCATGGAAGACCCGGTGCTTTCTGATGGCGTAAACTCACTGGATGTGTTGCATAAAAGGCGTTATGGGGAAAAGCTTCGTTCTATACAGTCGCCAGATCCATATTTGATGCCCAAATCGATGTTTTTCGACCCACTGTCTTTGCCCTGTCTGCCTGACATCTGCTTCGCTGATATTTACAATTATCTTGTCCACACAAAATCAGCCTATTCTCACGAAAATTTGAAAAACTTCAAGAGCTTGGAGGCTTATAAATACTTCGTTGCTGGTTGGGTGAAACAGGTCCTCGTCCACGAAAATTCAGCAGGAATCTATCTTGTGCTTGGAAAGGTGAGTTACGAAATTTTCAATTCAAAATCTTTTGTTATTGCTAACATCCACTGTCAAGTCTAATGTATTTCATGTCGTTTGTCAATGGAGTTAAGGCTTTTAATGTTTATATGGTTTAGCGATAGCACTCTCACTACATACATACGTGTATGTTGTCGGCGATTAGCCTAGCAATGATCTTAATTGTGGTTATTTGTCAGCCCAAAACCCTCTAAGTATATCTTAAATGCATCTTACCGGATATAAAATGACTACTACATAGTCTGTGGTGATTTTTTGGTGCCCAGTTTTCACGTCGAATTGCAGCCGTCCATTTCGCTCTCCTCTTTGGATCCCTCGGAATACGGTAAAACTTCAAGTCTCTCCTTCCATCTTCTCTGTTAGTGCAACCAACAGCCACACACGCCTTCACCATTTTGATTATTAATGTTAAGGAGCAGAAAAACACGCCGTAAATAGGAGGAATGTACGTAGCCGTAACAGGTTAACACTATGTTTTGACGGACAATTGGGTGGTACCATTCAGGAGAGCGGAGTTGTGACGTCACGTGGGTAGGGTCTATAGACTGGGAGATCACACACAGGTGAAAGCAATGGGCAATCACAGGGACAAGTCACACTAGGAGAAAACAAACACAAAACCTACCACTAAGACTAATAAGTATTGTTGTCCAAAAGACTAAGACGAAAATTAAAATGGCTGCCAAAAACAAAACTGCTGCAGAGAAAAGAACAGTTTTGTCATCTGTACTTAAAATTTAATTTGTACCCACATTTTCGTGCAAAGTGATTTGTACCCATAGTTTAATCATTTGTGCTAGCAGTTTAGCAATGAACTAGAAACCGAATACACCTCTAATTTATTTGTGTTGCAACTTGCCACTCTTGAACGCCGACGGAGGAAATGACTGAACAATGGATAAAGTTGGAAAAAAATACTTTTTTCTTTTGTAGCCATGAACGGTGTCACTTTCAGTTATCGCTTTTTAATCAATATTGTACATTTCAAAGTACTTGTTTTAAGGTGTGTTTGTCAGTGTGGGCATAGCCTCTTTTTTGACAGTAGATGGTACAGTGGGGCAAATAAGTATTTAGTCGACCACTAATTGTGCAAGTTCTCCCACTTGAAAATATTAGAGAGGCCTGTAATTGTCAACATGGGTAAACCTCAACCATGAGAGACAATGTGGAGGAAAAAAAACAGAAAATCACACTGTTTGATTTTTAAAGAATTTATTTGCAAATCATTGTGGAAAATAAATATTTGGTCAATACCAAAAGTTCATCTCAATACTTTTTTATGTACCCTTTGTTGGCAATAAATGAGGCCAAACGTTTTCTGTAACTCTTCACAAGCTTTTCACACACTGTTGCTGGTATTTTGGCCCATTCCTCCATGCAGATCTCCTCTAGAGCAGTGATAATTTGGGGCTGTCGTTGGGCAACACGGACTTTCAACTTCCTCCACAGATTTTCTATGGGGTTGAGACCTGGAGACTGGCTAGGCCACTCCCGGACCTTGAAATGCTTCTTACGAAGCCATTCCTTTGTTGCCCTGGCTGTGTGTTTGGGATCATTGTCATGCTGAAAGACCCAGCCATGTTCAACCATCTTCAATGCCCTTGCTGATGGAAGGAGATTTTCACTCCAAATCTCTCCATACATGGCCCCATTCATTCTTTCCTTTTACACAGATCAGTCGTCCTGGTCCCTTTGCAGAAAAACAGCCCCAAAGCATGATGTTTCTACCCCCATGCTTCACAGTGGGTATGGTGTTCTCCGGATGCAATTCAGTATTCTTTCTCCTCCAAACACGAGAACCTGTGTTTCTACCAAAAAGTTCTATTTTGGTTTCATCTAACCATAACACATTCTCCCAGTCCTCTTCTGGATCATCCAAATGCTCTCTAGCGAACTGCAGACGGGCCTGGACGTGTACTTTCTTCAGCAGGGGGACACGTCTGGCAGTGCAGGATTTGAGTCCCCAGCGGCGCATTGTGTTACTGATAGTAGCCTTTGTTACTGTGGTCCCAGCTCTCTGTAGGTCATTCACTAGGTCCCCCCGTGTTGTTCTGGGATTTTTGCTCACCGTTCTTGTTATCATTTTGACGCCACGGGTTTAGATCTTGCATGGAGCCCCAGATCGAGGGAGATTATCAGTGGTCTGGTATGTCTTCCATTTTTTAATAATTGCTCCCACAGTTGATTTCTTTACACCAAGCATTTTACCTATTGCAGATTCAGTCTTCCCAGCCTGGCGCAGGTCTACAATTTTGTCTCTGGTGTCCTTCGCCAGCTCTTTGGTCTTCGCCAAAGTGGAGTTTGGAGTGTGACTGACTGATGTTGTGGACAGGTGTCTTTTATACCGATAATGAGTTAAAACAGGTGCCATCAATACAGGTAACGAGTGGAGCCTCGTTAGACCTCGCTAGAAGAAGTTAGACCTCTTTGACAGCCAGAAATCTTGCTTGTTTGTAGGTGACCAAATACTTATTTTCCACTTTAATTTGGAAATAAACTCTTTAAAAATCAAACAATGTGATTAAATGTTTTTTTTTTCTCCACATTCTGTCTCTCATAGTTGAGGTTTACCCATGTTGACAATTACAGCCTCTCTAATCTTTTCAAGTAAGAGAACTTGCACAATTGGTGGTTGACTAAATACTTATTTGCCCCACTGTAATACTAGTGTAGTTTTGGTTTACATCTTATCATAAAAGCCACACACTCAGATGCCACTTGACCTTTTGTGGAGCCAGCCTGTGAGAAAGAAAAAAAAAAGCTATAGTAAACATTGAGCAATTGGCAAGTGTAATAATACTTGCAGCCATGACACACCCATTCATTCACTTTTACCTCCCGGGCAGATGATTTATAGTTGGACGTGTTTCGACAGAGAGGATCTGACACGCAGATGGAAAATGCCTGACAAGGGAAAGTGAAAAGTGATGAGAAAGTCAGGCAAGCAAATGTAACAATTTCAAGAGCAGGAAGTGGAGTTGTTGAGTTAACAAAACAATAGAGGCTCCGAGTGTAACAATTAGTGAGATACATTTTTTTTTTTTTTTTTAGCAGGAGGTATAATGGGGAAAAGACCATCAACACTATGATGTGATGGCAACATGCTATACAAATATGAGTGAATTTGCGGACTGGCTGTGGTATTTTTCGTAAAAAAAAAAAAAAAAACCTGTATATATACAGTGGTGCAAATAAGTATTTTGTCAACCTCCAATTGTGCAGGTTCTCTTACTTTAAAAGATGAGAGAGGCCTGTAATTGTCAACATGGGTAAACCTCAACCATGAGAGACAGAATGTGGAAAAAAAAAACAGAAAATCACATTGTTTGATTTTTAAAGAATTTTTTTCCAAATTAGAGTGGAAAATACCCTGTAAGTATTTGGTCACCTACAAACAAGCAAGATTTCTGGCTGTCAAAGAGGTCTAACTTCTTCTGGCGAGGTCTAACGAGGCTCCACTCGTTACCTGTATTAATGGCACCTGTTTTAACTCAGTATCGATATAAAAGACACCTGTCCACAACCTAAGTCAGTCACACTCCAAACTCCACTATAGCCAAGACCAAAGAGCTGTCGAAGTACACCAGAGACAAAATTGTAGACCTGCACCAGGCTGGGAAGACTGAATCTGCAATAGCTAAAACGCTTGGTGTAAAGAAATCAACTGTGGGAGCAATTATTAGAAAATGGAAGACATACAAGACCACTGATAATCTCCCTCGATCTGGGGCTCCATGCAAGATCTAACCCCGTGGCGTCAAAATGATAACAAGAAAGATGAGCAAAAATCCCAGAACCACACGGGCGGACCTAGTGAATGACCTACAGAGAGCTGGGATCACAGTAACAAAGGCTACTATCAGTAACACAATGCGCCGCCAGGGACTCATATCCTGCACTGCCAGACATGTCTCCTTGCTGAAGAAAGTACACGTCCAGGCCCGTCTGCGGTTCGCTGGATGATCCAGAAGAGGACTGGAAGAATGTGTTATGGTCAGATGAAGCCAAAATAGAACTTTTTGGTAGAAACACAGGTTCTCGTGTTTGGAAGAGAACGAATACTGAATTGCATCCGAAGAACACCATACCCACTGTGAAGCACGGGGGTGAAAACATCATGCCTTAGGGCTGTTTTTCAGCAAAGGGACCAGGACGACTGATCTGTGTGAAGCAGTACTTCTCAAATGGTGGGGCGCGCCCCCCCAGGGGGGCGCAGAGCGATGCCAGGGATGGCGCATGTGCCCTCGGGGAACATGCTTTTTTTTTTTTTTTTTTTTTTTGCCGTACTAGAATACAGTGCACTTGCACATCCACTCAGTGGGTGGCTGTGGTGCTCTCATTTTCAGAGTGTGTGCAGTATTTTTGAACTAAGCAAGAGCACACAGAAGAGATATGAAGAGCTGTGCGTCGTTTTCGAAAGCCGTTTTCTGGCCGGACTTACGCAGCGGCCCACTGTCCTCTCGTCTTCTCCGGTTCTCACGTGTCCACCTGAGAAGTACCATTTTCGGCTTGGGATCGTCACGACAACCGCCCTCAACTACGGTTCTCCCTCTGTGCGCTTTTTTGGGCCGTTTGCCTTTTGGCTTTGACTTTTAATACAGTGGGAGATGAGGAAAGACCACTGTTTACTGTGTCTAAAAATGATTATAGCTGGCAGCCGGAAGCCAAATCAATTAAGACGCCACTTAAATACATTAGACCTCAATCTCATTGATAAGCCGCTTGATTGTTTTTCAGCGAAAACGTGTGGAATGTTGCCAACAATCGTCCCGCTTTGTCAGTGTTATATCAGTAAACCAGTGAGCACTGTTAGCATGCTCAGTGCAAAATAACCCCACACCATTGCAAAAGAGGTGATACCGTGAACAGCGGAAATAAAAACTGTCCTTCTGTCCCAAGACATTTTTTTTTACAGTTTTGTTTTTTTCGGTTAAATGTTTTGGCATATTGTCCTCATGAGTTAATGTTTCTAATCAGTTCGAGTTTGTTATTATTTACTGATTTTATTACATTTTATTATTTAGTATCAAATGGTCAAAAGTGTACCTTGAGTGTATTTTTACAGTTTGGATGTGACTTTTTTTTTAATTCAGGCAAATTGATGCGCGTTACATCTTTACGTCTTTTCTGTTACAAACAAAACAATGTTAATAAAGTTATACTTTATTATGAGTTGGTCTATGTTACTTTTTTTCTTTAATAGGAAATAAGGACACAATGTTAGGCAGAGGCGTACTTATAATAGTAATAGACAAATGATACTATTTACAGTGGGGGCAGAGAGTTTGGGGGGGGCGCGTAACAGTTACATCTTCCTTGGGGGGGCGTAACAGAAAATAATTGAGAAGCACTGGTGTAAAGGAAAGAATGAATGGGGCCATGTATCGAGAAATTTGGAGTGAAAATCTCCTTCCATCAGCAAGGGCATTGAAGATGAGACGTGGCTGTGTCTTTCAGCATAACAATGATCCCAAACACACAAACAGGGCAACAAAGGAGTGGCTTTGTAAGAATCGTTTCAAGGTCCTGGAGTGGCCTAGCCAGTCTCCAGATCGCAACCCCATAGAGAATCTGTGGAGGGAGTTAAAAGGCCGTGTTGCCCAAAGACAGCCCCAAAACATTACTGATCTAGAGGAGATCTGCATGGAGGAATGGGCCAAAATACCAGCAACAGTGTGTGAAAGTATTGAGATGAACTTTTGGTATTGACCAAATACTTATTTTCCACCATGATTTGCAAATAAATTATTTAGAAATAAAAAAAAAGTGATATTCTGTTTTTTTTCCCACATTCTGTCTTTCATGGTTGAGATTTTCCCATGTTGACAATTACAGGCCTCACTAATATTTTCCAGTGAGAGAACTTGCACAATTAGTGGTTGACTAAATACTTATTTGCCCCACTGTATCTACGCAGTTCATACTGTCAGTAGGTCTGTTATACCTCCTCATACCAAGTGCCAGTCAACCTTCCACTGAGCAAACTGATTTCTCATCCCATTAGACGGAGAGGGTTAGCATTTGAAAGAAATGGAATAAAGCGTATAAATTGAGGGCAAAGCAGATCAAAACCTGTTCGAAAACATCACTTTGCCTAGATTTATTCAGCGTACATAATAGCGCTTTGCGTTTCTTAACCTTCACCGAACCCCTGAGGCTTACTTACCGAACCCCTAGGGTCAATCGAACCCCAGTGAAGAACGACTGTATTAAAGTGATAAGGCATCTTTACATGAACTTCAAGTGAAATTTACTGTAAGTATCTAGAGGCCGGGCCGAGTGTCCTCTTTTTTGGAAATCAAAATATGGTCACCCTAACTGACACGATCATGGAGATCTACCAGTTGCTCAAAACCGACATATTGTGCATCTCTGATATAAGGTATATAGTAGTGGTGTCAACAATAATCGATGTGGCGATGCATCCCGATGCGGGGCATGGACGATTCGATTCGATGCGGGCAACAAGCAGAATTGATTCAGGCCATTTTAAAATATATAAGTACGTTCA
Organism: Corythoichthys intestinalis; assembly: GCF_030265065.1. Taxonomy (NCBI): domain Eukaryota; kingdom Metazoa; phylum Chordata; class Actinopteri; order Syngnathiformes; family Syngnathidae; genus Corythoichthys; species Corythoichthys intestinalis. Next base: position 15,623,324 of record NC_080402.1, read on the forward strand.
AAAGTACATTCTTCCCTGCGCATTTCCGGTGATGCAACGGATTTGGTTTCCCCATTTGTATTATTATTCTCATGTTTCATTTTTTACACACGCATAACTCTGGTCAAGTTTCCCACCAACTTCGTAGAGGCCAAAATGTCTCCAGATGTCTGCTTTCAATGTCTTAGGTGCATCAATAATCTTTCTCGCTCCCTCTTTCTCCGCTTCAGCCATTATTATGTTATGTCCTATCTCTTAGAGGTTAGATCTTGTGCCCGAACCCGACCCGACCCGTCGGGCCCAAAATGTTAAGCGTTCACGTTCGGGTCGGGGCGGGCTGCCGCGCCGACTAATTAATTATAAAAAAAAAAAAAAACGGGATAAAACCGAGAGCAGGCTCTCTATATTGGGCATTTGCTTGTGCACGCACATGAATGCCGTGGCGCCGCCCGCTTTTTCTTCTTCTCCCACTGTGGCGCTTGCGATTCGTTACGAAAGACATTTTTATTTATGCACACAAAGGTAACACAAATGTAATCCTTTTCAATCTTCTCTGTTTTTTTTTTTTTTAATATTAAACTTTCTCAGCGTTATTTCGTTGTGTAAATGCTTTTATAATGATCATGAAAATATGAAGACTATTTAAACATGAAGAAAACTTGGGTTTTTTTCTGCCAACTCGAAGAAATGAAAATAAATAGCTGCTGCTGCATTTTTTTTTTTCGCGTCACTGCAAAAACATTTTTTTTTAAATCGGGTTTTTCGGGCTGGGTCTGCAAATCTAGTTGATCGGGTTCGGGCCAGGTCGGGCTTCAATACCAGCGGGCCGTGTCAGGTTGGGCTGGATTTTTTAGGCCCGAGCTAACCTCTATTGCACATATATAGTGGGCTTGGCCTACATTTTACTTTTGTTCTACATTGCAATTTAGTTGATGTTTTGTTGGCAACTGAACTGATCCCTGGATTGATATTGCGATAAACATGCTCCTGCACTACAATATTTTCTTTGTCGTTTTCTTTAATATTTACTTGAATATTTTTATTGATGGGTTGTTGTGACTAAAATACAGTGACTGTTATTACTGTTTTTGCACAGGAGTTCAGATGTTGCACTGTGTGAAAGGCTGCTATTGTGTGTAAAAAAAAGCTCTGGTCTCATTCAAAGCACTAATTAAATGCTGTGATCTGTTTTATATATATATATATATATATAATATATATATATATATATATATATATATATATATATATATATATATATATATATATATATATATATATATATATATATATACATATATATATATACACACATATATATAAATTAGAGCTGTCAAAATTATCGCGTTAACAGGCGTTAATTAATTTTTAAAATTAATCACGTTAAAATATTTGACGCAATTAACGCATGCACTAAATGACCCGCTCGCACATTGCCTCAAACAGACTACAATGAGGCCGTTTAAGGACATTAAGAGTGAAGAGAATGCCACCGGCCGCTTGGGGGCAGCGCCGTTCCATACTCATGTTATTTCTTCTAAACGTGGGAGAATTAGTAGATGTGGGACGTTTATGCTGTATACAATATACAATGCAAATCGCTATTTGTGCTCCACACATATTTCGGTAAGTTTTCTTTCTTTTAGTGGCAATTATGTGTCTCTTGTTGCATTTTGGGTAAGATATGTACAGATATATGTTATACAGTAAAGGCGAATGGACACAGGCGTTTTTGGACCGCGCCGTTTGTTGGCATAAGCTTCTCCTTCACAACAAACATAAGTATCGTTGAGTGAAAGCACAACAAAAATAATATTCGTATCTCTCCAAAAAGAAAAAATAATGTTCACAAAAAGAAAAGCACTTCAGTCTATAGTAATGAGGCCCTATTCTGACACACAGTTAAACAACAATGCAAAATGAAGTGGCATTCCATATCAAAATAGCTATGCAAAATACACGTAAAACTTAGACTTTGGTCACTCTATTTTTATTATTGTTATTTTTATTCTTCTTATTATTATTATATTAACTCTACTTTTGATTGAAAATTTTGCAAATTTTATTAAAGCAAAAACATGAAGAGGGGTTTTAATATAAAATTACTGTAACTTGTAACTATAACAATTATCTTTTAAGAACTACTAGTCTTTCTATCTGTGGATCACTTTAACAGAAAGAATGTTGATAATGGCGTTTGTGGATTTATTGTTACAATAAACAAATACAGTACTTATGTACAATATGTTGTATGTATATATCCATCGTGTGTCTTATCTTTCCATTCCAACAATAATTTACAGAAAAATATGGCATATTTTAGAGATGGTTTGAATTGCGATTAATTGCGATTAATTACGATTAATTCATTTTTAAGCTGTAATTAACTCGATTAAAAATTTTAATCGTTTGACAGCCCTAATATATATATATATATATATATATATATATATATATATATATATATATATATATATATATATATATGTATATGAACATATTTTCATTTGACTTCAACCAGGAGTGACACAAGAGCCAATAAAAAGTTGTTTAATGTCTGACCGCTTGTGTTGCCTCATGATTTACGAAAAATATGATTTGCTTTAGAATTTTAATGCCTCCTAGGCTTTAATGCATCGCGCTGCATTGCCGAATCGAACCGAATCGAATCGTGACCCTCTGAATCGAATTGAATCAAATCGAATTGCGGCCCCCCGAATCGTGATTGAATCGAATCGTGAGGGCAGTGCCGATGCACACCTCGAGTATATACAGTGCCTTGCAAAAGTATTCGGCCCCCTTGAATCTTGCAACCTTTCGCCACATTTCAGGCTTCAAACATAAAGATATGAAATTTAATTTTTTTGTCAAGAATCAACAACAAGTGGGACACAATCGTGAAGTGGAACAACATTTATTGGATAATTTAAACTTTTTTAACAAATAAAAAACTGAAAAGTGGGGCGTGCAATATTATTCGGCCCCTTTGCTTTCAGTGCAGCAAACTCACTCCAGAAGTTCAGTGAGGATCTCTGAATGATCCAATGTTGTCCTAAATGACCGATGATGATAAATAGAATCCACCTGTGTGTATAGAAGTCTCCGTATAAATGCACCTGCTGTGTGATAGTCTCAGGGTTCTGTTTAAAGTGCAGAGAGCATTATGAAAACCAAGGAACACACCAGGCAGGTCCGAGATACTGTTGTGGAGAAGTTTAAAGCCGGATTTGGATACAAAAAGATTTCCCAAGCTTTAAACATCTCAAGGAGCACTGTGCAAGCCATCATATTGAAATGGAAGGAGCATCAGACCACTGCAAATCTACCAAGACCCGGCCGTCCTTCCAAACTTTCTTCTCAAACAAGGAGAAAACTGATCAGAGATGCAGCCAAGAGGCCCATGATCACTCTGGATGAACTGCAGAGATCTACAGCTGAGGTGGGAGAGTCTGTCCATAGGACAACAATCAGTCGTACACTGCACAAATCTGGCCTTTATGGAAGAGTGGCAAGAAGAAAGCCATTTCTCAAAGATATCCATAAAAAGTCTCGTTTAAAGTTTGCCACAAGCCACCTGGGAGACACACCAAACATGTGGAAGAAGGTGCTCTGGTCAGATGAAACCAAAATTGAACTTTTTGGCCACAATGCAAAACGATATGTTTGGCGTAAAAGCAACACAGCTCATCACCCTGAACACACCATCCCCACTGTCAAACATGGTGGTGGCAGCATCATGGTTTGGGCCTGCTTTTCTTCAGCAGGGACAGGGAAGATGGTTAAAATTGACGGGAAGATGGATGCAGCCAAATACAGGAACGTTCTGGAAGAAAACCTGTTGGTATCTGCACAAGACCTGACACTGGGACGGAGATTTATCTTCCAACAGGACAATGATCCAAAACATAAAGCCAAATCTACAATGGAATGGTTCAAAAATAAACGTATCCAGGTGTTAGAATGGCCAAGTCAAAGCCCAGACCTGAATCCAATCGAGAATCTGTGGAAAGAGCTGAAGACTGCTGTTCACAAACACTCTCCATCCAACCTCACTGAGCTCGAGCTGTTTTGCAAGGAAGAATGGGCAAGAATGTCAGTCTCTCGATGTGCAAAACTGATAGAAACATACCCCAAGCGACTTGCAGCTGTAATTGGAGCAAAAGGTGGCGCTACAAAGTATTAACGCAAAGGGGGACGAATAATTTTGCACGCCCCTCTTTTCAGTTTTTTATTTGTTAAAAAAGTTTAAATTATCCAATAAATTTTGTTCCGCTTCACGATTGTGTCCCAGTTGTTGTTGATTCTTGACAAAAAATTAAAATTTTATATCTTTATGTTTGAAGCCTGAAATGTGGCGAAAGGTTGCAAGGTTCAAGGGGGCCGAATACTTTTGCAAGGCACTGTAGCGACACTATGTTGTCCACATGATACATTTGGCATGTGATTTAAGGAGTGAACGACAAGCCAAGCACAAATGAGATGTTCAATTTGTTAGCAGGTGTGTCTGGCGTGCGTGTGAAAGACGGTAAGATTTCATGACGTAACCAAAATGGAAATTTCGGAACAATACTTTCAAAACACTTTCATTTTCAGTTGGACTGGCAAAGATCAGCAGACCTGAACCTCACCTCTGTTTTCCTGTAAAGTTTATAGACAAAACATCCTTCAACAACAAGTCCCAGCATGGCCAGCGCCACCAGCAGGAGAAGAAACTTGTGCCCTGTCGGAATCCACTGTGTTTTTTTCACAGGTCTGTGCAGGGGCAAGAAACTGGCGGGGCTGTCCACCACAAAGATTTGGGGTTGGCTAGCCACGCTGCCTTCTGCCATTTTGCTCCCACTCCACTTGAGATGCAAAGGGGTCACAAGGTCACAAGGCCCATATGGCTAAGGAGTCAGGAGGCAAACTCGGAGACAAGTCTGGACACAAAAAAGGAAAGATAATCATAAAAAGACCGCGTATACAAGAGGCGCAACCTAACATCTCAGAAGCGATTACTCAATAGTCTGACTATTGCAAGAACATGAGGAAACACTAACAATAGACTTCTTACTACAAACTACATATTAAACCATTACATTGCTCATGTTTTAATAGAGAGAATACCTCGGACTTGTTGAAGCTCCAGATGTTTCTTCCTAACTCAGCCTCACATTCAGCACTGTTTTTCCCAATTTGAAATGATTACTGACGATAAAGTATAAAAGAACAAAAAGCCAACCTCCAAAAACATATATTAAAATGTCAAGCTTTGAAAATGGCTAAACTCACAGCCAACACTTCAGCGTACTTAGTACAGTCGACTGTGCTGCCTCCCCTATATCCTGCTGTCACCAATATTGCTCTTTTTAGCAAGCTCGTGTAAGGAGGAAATGAAGATGACATGGGGAAGAAACAACCCGAGAGCAAGAGAAGGAGGTGATGTGTGTGGTACACTCCCTACAATGAGTAGTGAATATATGTATGCACTTATCGTCCATCAACTGACACTTCCCTTTTCTCTTCTACTATCTCTATTGGATATTTCCTCACTCTTTCTACTCGATTTAGAGGAAATATTCATCGTTTTCGTCCACTTTCTGACACGCATGTGTTTGCTAGAACGGAGAACGAAGTCAAATAGTTACTTAAACGTATAGGAGGAGTTTGACTTTTGTGGGAGGGGGGGGCGCAAAACATGTTGAAGACCCCAAAAGGCATTGTCAGCAATAAAATGAACTTATAATATACATATATACAGCTTGACGCTGTCCGTGTTCAATCCTCGGTTCAAGCTCAATTGTTGTTGAAGCTTTTGAAAGCTTACAATGGTATGAAAAAGTTTCTGAATCTTTTGGAATTTCTCACATTTCTGCATAAAATCACCATCAAATGTGATCTGAACTTTGTCAAAATCACACAGATGAAAAAACTCTGCTTTAACTAAAACTGCCTAAACATTTATAGGTTTTCATATTTTAATGAGGATAGTATGCAAGCAATGACAGATGGGCGAAAAATAAGTAAGTGAACCATCGCATTTAATATTTTGTGGCCCTCCCTTTGGCAGGAATAACTTCAACCAGAAGCTTCCTGTAGCCAGAGGCGTTGCGTTCCATTAGGCAAACCAGGCAATTGCCTAGGGCCCCCAGCCAGCAGGGGCCCCCAGAGGGCCAACAGATTTAGCACACGCAGCTTTACTGCACTGTCGCAGTGACAAGTGTTGGGAGTGTTTCAATACCATGGAGTCATTTGGCAGATTATCTAACGATTCTGTTATCAATCCCAATCAGGATTAACCATGTCAATCAGTCCAATCAGCTATTAATACCATATGATTGTTTAAAGAGTGACTCACCAAGTACTCTCTGGAAAGTCCTTGCCAATTTATTTTACTTTGATTTTCACAGGCCACCTCATTATTCATGTGACTACTTAAAGAAATTGTGATTTTTAAAAAAAGGTCCATTAATAGGTCTATTGTATTCCTCGCTGAATACTCTATCAGAAAAACATAACATATATGCTTCTAAAATAATCCTAAACAATTTTATTAGCAAATTTAAGACTCATTTCGGTCGAAAGTCGACCAATCAGTGGTTTTTACTGAATAATTTGAATTTGGTAGGTCGTAGGGCCAATCTGACTACTGATTTCACATAAAGGTGAAATCTACTACTAATTACTACTACTGAAGACTACTGATTTCACACAAACCTCTGCATCCGATGGTGGTATTTTTGTGTTGCTACTCTTTCTTCTATTGCTCCAAGTCCAACTGTCCCCCTTACTTGCACACACTCGAAGGCCCCCATGTTGCTTGTTGCCTGGGGCCCCCGGGGACCCTTGCTACGCTTCTACCTGTAGCTGCAGATCAGTCTGGCACATCGATCAGGACTAATCCTGGCCCATTCTTCTCTGCAAAACTGCTGTAGTTCAGTCAGATTCCTGGGATGTCTGGCATGAATCAATGTCTTGAGGTCATGCCACAGAATCTCAATGGGGTTCAAGTCTGGACTTTGTCTTGGCCACTCCAGAATATGTATTTTGTTCTTCTGAAACCATTCAGAAGTTGATTTACTTCTGTGTTTTGGATCATTTTCTTGTTGCAACATCCATCCTCTTTTTAGCTTCAACCGTCGGACAGACGGCTTCAGGTTTTCCTGCAAAACATCCTGATGAACTTTTGAATTCATTCTTCCATTAATGATTGCAAGTTGTCCAGGCCCTGAGGCAGCTAAACAGCTCCATATCATGTTGCTCACTTCATCATGCTTCACGGTGGGGATGAGATGTTGATGTTGGTGAGCTGTTACTCGTCAACAACTGAACTTTGGTTTCATCAGTCCACAAAATATTTTGCCAAAACTTCTGTGGAGTGTCTAAGTGCCTTTTTGCAAACATTAAACGAGCAACAACGGGTTTTTTTAGACAGCAGTGGCTTCCTCTGTGGAGTCCTCCCATGAACGGCCATAGTTGTACATATAGTTGATGTGTGCACAGAGATATTTAACTATGCCAGTGATTTCTTTAAGTCTTTAGCAGACACTGTATGGTTCTTTTTTACCTCTCTGAGTATTCTGCGCTGAACTCTTGGCATCATACTTGGTGGACGGCCACTCCTTGGGAGAGAAGCAACAGTGCCAAATTCTCTCCCTTTGTAGACAACTTTTCTGACTGTCGATTGATGAACATCCAGACTTTTAGAGATGGTTTTGTATCCTTTCCCAGCTTTATACAACTCAACAATCCTTGATCGCAGGTCTTCAGACAGCTCTTTTGACTGAGCCATGATGCACATCACACAATGCTTCTAATTAAGACATTTCTTACCAGGTGTGTGTTTTATAGTGGGCAGGGCAGCTTTAAACCACTCATCAGTGATTGGGCACACACCTGACTTAAAATGTTTGGTAAAAATTGGTTTCAAGTGCTGATTAAGTCTCATTATTTTCCCCATTCTGTCATTGTTTGCATGCTATCCTCATTAAAGTATGAAAACCTATAAATGTTTAGTTAAAGCAGACACTGCATTTCCATCTGTGTGATTCTGACAAATATCAGATTACATTTGATGGAGTTTATGCAGAAATGAGAGAAATTCCAAAAGGTTCAGATACTTTTTCATACCACTGTACATCTTGACGCTGTTCGTGTTCAATCATCGGTTCAAGCTCAGTTGTTGTTGAAGCTTTTGAAAGCTTGGGCATAGGCTTAGGTTTAAATAAATTGTGAATATCTATCTCGCCTCCTCAGGTGTAGTTTTGGCTAATCAATGCAAAGGACTGTCTCTAAGGTGCTAGTCACATGATCTGTTCGCAAAATAATTTTTAACCCATAATGAAATACTTTGTAGGATTCTTGTTCATTTCATCCATTTTTGTTGTTTGTTTTATCGCTTTACAACTTTTATAGACTTTTATAAACACCATTTTGTTTATTTTAAAGGGGAAGTTTAGAATTTTTGACATTTACATTTGCATTGTTTTCTACATTAATTGCACTGGATGATTCACTGTTCTGTTAAATAGAAAGAAATGTGTGAGTTTGCAAGAATACGCAAGCTATTAGGCATACATTGAAGGGGGCAATGCCCCCCTAGTGGTGGCAAAATGTCATTGCATGTAATTGACTTTCCGATAAATGAATTTAAAGGGGAAGTTCAGAATTTTTGACATAAGGGTTAATGTTGGAATTAGCGGGGGTTTCATTAGTCATTGGAGTTGATTTCAACAAATTCTGTGCAGTTTGCCAGTTATTTGTTAGCTTTGGGGCTCCGGAGTGGCTAAGATAGCGCGAGTCAATAGTGCCGACTTAGCATACCAATAAAAAATGATATTAACAGATCTAACATAGTCAAATTTTTAGTCAATTTTTTTAGATGCGTAATGCTACCACAAGAGAGGAGCGCTTCGCCCACTCGTGCTCAGTCTGCTGGGGTGTCCCTTTAGTTCCTACAAAAAAAATTGAAAAACAGTGGGGGGAAAAAACGATATCACTCAAATGTTGCTGTTCATACTACAGTTATTGACATGCAATGGTAAATTTTAATGACTTTATCATGAAAATTAGGCCAAGACTAATGATTGCATGGGTCAACAGCGATTCTCATGCTAAGTAGGCACAATTAACTCGTGCTAGCTTAGCCACGCCGGAGACCTGAAACTAACAAATAACTAACAAACTGCACGGACTTTTTCAAAATCAACTTAAACAATGCAAATTAGACATGTGAGTTAGTTTGAAGGTGACAGATTTATTGCCCTCATGCACTTTGTCACCGCTTCTATTTCTTCACCCTTTGTGAACACTTATATTTTACTGCTGTGTTTGTACATGCTTTTGAAGCCCAGTAGTTTTCCTGGCTTCAGGGCTTTGCTTGCGGTTGTAATGTGGTAAATTGGGGGTAAATACAAAATTAGCAGCAGTACTCACATGTTTGCCAACCGGCAAAGACAAGTTCAGCAAGAAAAAGAAGCCAAGTCAAACAGTCTGCTGCAAATCTAAAAATAGTCACTCATAGACTTCATAACCTATTCACATGACATGGGAAACGGGGCCGATCCGTAGGAGGCCTATTTTTAAAAACTTCAAATTCAAATATTTTCAAAACCAAATATGTTACCGACCTCAAACCAAAACAGGCACCTACCTTGTCATATATGAGTCTCCATGAGCAGAGGCATCAGAAAATTCAAAGTCGTTCCCTTATAAAATCCCGATTAATTTTTTTTAAATACAAGCATAACAAAACTTAAAATGGCTATAAAAGTCTCAGATTTTACACTAGATGCACAAAAATCACCAAATGCAGAGATAATTTGCATTGGGGTTATTTTCCGGATCAATAGCAATATTTAACATATCATACATTTTTGACCAAAATAGCAACTTTATTTTTTTTTTAATTTACTGTAAGTTTTCAACAGCTAATAAATCACTCAATTTTACATCAGAAACTTAGTACTTGAAGAAAACATTCAGAATCATTTATTAATAATATATAAAAAGTAGGGCTGTCAAACGATTAAATTTTTTAATCGAGTTAATTACAGCTTAAAAATTAATTAATCGTAATTAATCGCAATTAATTGCAATTCAAACCATCTATAAAATATGCCTTATTGTTGGAATGGAAAGATAAGACACAAGATGGATATATACAGTACATTCAACATACGGTACATAAGGACTGTATTTGTTTATTATAGCAATAAATCAATAAGATGGCATTAACATTATTAACATTCTGTTAAAGCGATCCATGGATAGAAAGACTTGTAGTTCTTAAAAGAAAAATGTTAGTACAAGTTAGTACAAACTTTATATTAAAACCCCTCTTTATGTTTTCGTTTTAATAAAATTTGTAACATTTTCAATCAAAAAATAAACTAGTAGCCCACCATTGTTGATGTCAATAATTACTTACACAATGCTCATGGGTGCTAAAGCCTATAAAATCAGTCGCACCCAAGCGCCAGCAGAGGGCAGCAAAACTCCATAAAACACAATTAACAAGTGAGCGTTTCACTGTACTGTCATTTAAATCTGTCTGAGCGGGGCATCTGCGTTAATTGTGTCAAATATTTTAACGTGATTAATTTTTAAAATTAACGCCCGTTAACGCGACAATTTTGACAGCCCTAGTAAAAAGATGATTAATATTTTTTATATAAAATCACAACTTATTATAGAATAGAATAGCCCTTTATTATCATTATACAGTTATACAATGAAATTGTGGAGCATTCCTTTACAGTGCAGGATCAGTTAAAATCTCAAAAGTGGCGTGCAAGTATGAAATCCAAATAAACATACTGTAAATATAAAATGTGTATAATATAGTCCTACAATTCAGGCAGTGCAAATAATCGATGTGGAGTTACCAGGATGTGAGCCTCGTCTTTCAAGAGTCACATAGCCTTTTTCTATGCCTTGCGTTTTCTGGTCAGCTTCCCCATCTTTCTTGTCGTCTCCTTTCTGCCCTCCTCGACTCTGCTCCGTTTCCTGCCGGTCGGCCACTCCTAGGCCTTGTTCTTCCTCGCTTCTGAAGTCACATCCTTGGAGAAGTTCGCACCAAAACAGATGCAGAGAGACCGCCAGGAACTCCAGCAGGTCCTCTTGTGCTTCCTGCACATCAGGAAGTCCCACAGCGACATTCCGAAGGACGCCATGCGGGCCATGGGAGCAGATGGCCACATGAGAACCGCCCGGCCCATTTCCAGCTCTACCTAGTCCTCTGGAACATCTCTAGGTATTCTCTAAGTATTTAGTCAACCACCAATTGTGCAAGTTCTCCTACTTGAAAAGATTAGAGAGGCCTGTAATTGTCAACATGGGTAAACCTCAACCATGAGAGAGAATGTGGAAAAAAAAACAGAAAGTCACATTGTTTGATTTTTAAAGAATTTATTTCCAAATTGGAGTGGAAAATAAGTATTTGGTCACCTACAAACAAGATTTCTGGCTGTCAAAGAGGTCAAACTTCTTCTAACGAGGTCTAACGAGGCTCCACTCGTTACCTGTATTAATGGCACCTGTTTCAACTCATTATCAGTATAAAAGACACCTGTCCACAACCCTCAGTCAGTCATACTCCAAACTCCACTATGGCCAAGATCAAAGAGCTGTCGAAGGACACCAGAGACAAAATTGTAGACCTGCACCAGGCTGGGAAGACTGAATCTGCAATAGGTAAAACACTTGGTGTAAAGAAATCAACTGTGAGAGCAATTATTAGAAAATGGAAGACATACAAGACCACTAATAATCTCCCTCGATCTGGGGCTCCATGCAAGATCTCACCCCGTGGTGTCAAAATGATAACAAGAACGGTGAGCAAAAATCCCAGAACCACACGGGGGGACCTAGTGAATGACCTACAGAGACCTGGGACCACAGTAACAAAGGCTACTATCAGTAACACAATGCGCCGCCAGGGACTCATATCCTGCACTGCCAGACGTGTCCCCTTGTTGAAGAAAGTACACGTCTAGGTCCATCTGTGGTTCGCTAGAGATCATTTGGATGATCCAGAAGAGGACTGGGAGAATGCGTTATGGTCAGATGAAACCAAAATAGAACTTTTTGGTAGAAACACAGGTTCTCGTGTTTGGAAGAGAAAGAATACTGAATTGCATCCAAAGAACACCATACACACTATGAAGCATGGGGGTGAAAACATCATGCTTTGGGGCTGTTTTTCTGCAAAGGGACCAGGACGACTGATCTGTGTAAAGGAAAGAATGAACGGGGCCATGTATCGAGAGATTTGGAGTGAAAATCTCCTTCCATCAGCAAGGGCATTGAAGATGAGACATGGCTGGGTCTTTCAGCATGACAATGATCCCAAACACACAGCCAGGGCAACAAAGGAGTGGCTTCGTAAGAAGCATTTCAAGGTCCTGGAGTGGCCTAGCCAGTCTCCAGATCTCAACCCCATAGAAAATCTGTGGAGGGAGTTGAAAGTCCGTGTTGCCCAACGACAGCCCCAAAACATCACTGCTCTAGAGTAGATCTGCATGGAGGAATGGGCCAAAATACCAGCAACAGTGTGTGAAAAGCTTATGAAGAGTTACAGAAAACGTTTGGCTTCCGTTATTGCCAACAAAGGGTACATAACAAAGTATTGAGATGAACTTTTGGTATTGACCAAATACTTATTTTCCACCATGATTTGCAAATAAATTCTTTAAAAATCAAACAATGTGATTTTCTGGGGGGTTTATCCACATTCTGTCTCTCATGGTTGAGGTTTACCCATGTTGACAATTACAGGCCTCTCTAATATTTTCAAATGGGAGAACTTGCACAATTAGAGGTTGACTAAATACTTATTTGCCCCACTGTATGTGGAAGTACATTGCTACTCTGTTAGCGAATGAGGCTAGCGGCCGCCAGTCTACTGGACTGTCTCAGGAAATTAGAATACACAATATTCTAATTTCCTGAGACAGTCAGGAAATTAGAATATTGTGTATTCTAATTTCCTGAGACAGTCCTGTATATATACACAGGACTGTCTCAAAAAATTAGAATATTGTGTATTCTAATTTCCTGAGACAGTCCAGTATGTAGTCACTCAGCTTCATTGAGTGTGTGAACATGTTTGTCAGTGTAGCAATACTGGTAGCACAAACATATCAAAAGCATATCTTGTCTGAGTCTGAGAGGAAATACAGTAAACCCTGCGCAATTGGAGTTAAATTCAGTGCAATTGATGGCAACAGACGTCTAATGCATTTTGAGTGTAAGGGCTGGCAGCGATCATTCACTTCTAGCCTCTCCCTGTCAAAGTGAATGGAGATCACCAGGGGTTAACATTTGCAAGGTTATTTGATTTTTAAAAAGTCACTAATTTGCTATTTGCCTGCTGAGACCAAAACAATGACGGTACCATCTTGGTGCCAACAAGCTACCTTACGTTGATGTGAATTGAGGAGCTTCAGTTCAACAAAAGTAATAATTTGCTCCCATTTTGTGGAATGTTGATGCCAAATATGTTGACGTGTGCTGAGGCGTTTAATAAAGCAAAAAAATAATGCCTCCAGTTTACAGCATTTCTGTGCAATTTTAAAACTTTCCAGGTTGCATTATTTTTTTCCGCTGATTTTCACCATTCACATTTGGCCGTTGACTGTTAATGTGATTAATGTGAATAAGGTTGCCAAGGCAATATGCTATTGCCTGTGTGTGGTGTCTGTGGCGATGATAAGGGTTTTCACCTGATTTGTTACTTTTTAGGGAGCGAGACGTGTTCAACATGATTATTTCCATATGTCGAAAGGAAGTATACAGCACTCATAGGCACACAATGCGTTCATTCGAGATAAAACTGCAGGGAGAACAGATGGAAGTATGCAGTTGCAGTGTGTTTGAATGTGTGTTTTTCAGTGCATGGCTGTTGAGACAGCACAAAATGAAAGCGTTTATGTGGTATCCCAGATGTAAAAGTTCCATCCATCATCTGCCACTTAATCCGGGTCGAATGCAGTGTAAGAATTTTCTCGTAAAATAAAAATCAAAGAGCCTCATTGACAATCCCAAGAAAAGGAAACAAAATCATGGGTCGACCCACATTTGTTACTCCTTTTGGGAGGAAGTCGCAATTGTATTCTACTAACGTCCCATCATATTTAATATGGGATTGTCTTTCCCATTGCTCGCTGATAATTTAGATATGTTCAAACCAAAACTGGCAGGGCGTTAGAAAGATTTAACTGCTAGGCCCTCGCTTTGGGGTGTACATGTGGTGGGCTCAAGACTCGCAAGTGAACCGAAGAAGCAGAACAACTCCCACCCTAGAGGACATAGGAATGTTATATTTCCTAAGGCGTGTCGATTTAAGTTCTTAGACGGGTTGGTCATCCTCTTTGTCAGCAGTCAGTTTATTAGGTACACATACGCAGCAACTGATCAGTGTCTGATTACCTAGTTCTCAATAGCTTCAGATTAAAAAAAGACACAAAAAAACAAAAACTAAATTGCTGCTTTCTCTGAACAAACAAAATAGAAACAACCAAAATGGGCGTACAGTGGTATGAAAAACCTTTTGGAATTACTCACATTTCTGCATAAAATCCCCATTAAATGTTAGCTGGTCTTTGTCAAAATCACACAGATGTAAAAACAGTGTGTGCTTTAATTGAAGCTACCCAAATATTCATAGGTTTTCATATTTTAATGAGGATAGCATGCAAACAATGAAAGAAGGGAGAAAAATAAGTAAGTGAACCCTCTGCCTAAGGAGACTTAAAGAGCATTTTTACCAAACAATTTAAGTCAGGTGTGTGCCCAATCACTGATAAGTGGTTAAAAGCTGCCCTGCCCACTATAAACAACACACCTGACAAGAATTGTCTTGATGAGAAGCATTGTCTAACGTGCATCGTGACTCGGTCAAAAGAGCCGTCTAAAGACCTGCCATCAAGGATTGTTGATTTGTATAAAGTTGGGAAAGGATACAAAACCATCTCTAAAAGTCTGGATGTTCATCAATCGACAGTCAGAGAAGTTGTCTACAAATTGAGAGAGTTTGGCATTGTTGCTTCTCTCCCAAAGAGTGGCCATCCGCCAAAGATGACACCAAGAGTTCAGCGCAGAATACTCAAAGAGGTCAAAAAGTGTCTGCTAAAGACTTACAGAAATCAATGGCACAGTAAAATATCTCTGTGCACACATCAACTATATGTAAGAATTGTGTTCATGGGAGGACTCCACGGAGGAAGCTACTTCTGTCTAAAAAAAACACATTGTTGCTTGTTTAATGTTTGCAAAAAGGCACTTGGACACTCCGCAGAAGTTTTGGCAAAAATATTTTGTGGACTGATGAAACCAAAGTTGAATTGTTTGGGAGGATCACAAAACGTCATGTGTGGAGGAATAATTGATTACCTCACCATCATCAACACCTCATCCCCACCGTGAAGCACGGTGGAGGGATCATCCTGATTTGAGGCCGTTTTGCTGCCTCAGGGCCTGGATAACTTGCAATCAGTAATGGAAGAATGAATTCAAAAGTTTTGCAGGAAAACCTGAGGCCGTCTGTCTGACAGTTGAAGCTAAAAAATAGGATGGATGCTGCAACGAGACAATGATCCAAAACACAGAAGTAAATTAACTTCACAATGGTTTCAGAAGAACAAAATACACGTTCTGGAGTTGCTAAGTCAAAGTCCAGATTTAAACCGCATTGAGATGCTGTGGCATGACCTAAAGACAGTCATTCATGCCAGACATCCCAGGAATCTGACTGAACTACAGCAGTTTTGTATAGGAGAATAGACCAAGATTAGTCCTGATCGATGTGCCAGACTGATCTGCAGCTACGGTAAGCGTCTGGTTGAAGTTATTGCTGCCAAAGGGGGGCCCACAAAATATCAAATGTGATGGGCAGGGCAGTTTTAAATCACTCAGCAGCGATTGGGCACACACCTGATTTAAATTGTTTGGTAAAAATGAGTTTCAATTGCTCTTTAAGTCTCCTTAGGCAGAGGGTTCACTTACTTGTTTTTCCCCCTTCTATCATTGTTTGCATACTATCATCATTAAAATATGAAAACCTATAAATGTTTGGGTGCTTTCAGTTATAGCAGAACTTTTTTTTCATCTGTGTGATTTTGACGAAGATCAGATCACATTTGATGGTGATTTTATGTAGAAATGTGACAAATTTCAAAAGGTTCAGATACTTTTTCATACCACTGTACACCAAAGTTCCATGTAGCACATCAGCCTAAAAAGACACTCAGATACCAACTGTCAGTCTAAGCAAGTTGAGGGTCACTTCCTGTTGATTTGGTGAAATTTCAGAGACACTTACTGTTGATATTAGGTCACTTACTTTTGATTTGGGGACATTTCGGGGTCACTTTCTGTTGAGATCGGGCCACTTCCTGTTGATTTGGGAACATTTCAGGGTCACTACCTGTTGATATCAGGTAACTTCCTGATTATATGAGGACATCTCGTGGGCCTCTTCCTATTGGTTTGGTGACATTTTAGGGTCACTTACTGTTGATTTGGGGACATTTCAGTGTCTCTACCTGCTGATATCAGGTCACTTCCTGTTGAATTGGGGACATCTCAGGGTCACTTGCTGTTGATATTAAGTCAATTCCTGTTGATCTGGGGACTTTTCAGGGTCTCTTTCTGTTGTTATAACATAACTTCCTGTTGATATCAGGGAGCTTCCTGTGGGTTTGGGGATATTTTAGGTTCACTTCCTGTTGAGATCAGGTCACTTCCTGTTGATTTGGGGACATTGTGGGGACACGTCCTGTTGATTCGGGGACATTTTAGGGTCACTTCGTGTTGATTTGGGGAAATTACAGGGCCATTTCCTGTTGATATCAGGTAACTTCCTGTTGATTTGGGGTAATTTCAGGGCCACTTCCTGTTGATTTACAGTCAGTCCATTTTGAATTGGGGACATATCGGGGTCACTTCCTGTTGAGATCAGGCCACTTCCTGTTTATTTGGGGAAACTTGCTGTGATTTGGGGACATTTCAGAGTCAATTCCTGTTGATATCAGGTCATTTCCTATTGCTATTTTGACATATGACCGTCAATGGCATCAACTTGCGTGGACAACAGTTACTGTAAATATCAATGGGCCCTAATGGTAGGTTTTGGGTAAAAAATCCCAACCATACACATTTTTCTGCCATTGAAAATGAATGGGAAATTTGAATGTACATGACTGTCAACGGCATCGACTTACTTGGGTGCCATTTAAATTTCAATGGGCTGTAATCGTAAGTGGTCAAAAATCACAACCACCTATGTTTTCCTGCTATTGAAAATGAAGGGGAAATTTTGGCTGTTACAAATGAATGGAATGAGATACAAGGTCGTCAATAGCATCCCGTTAGAAATGAATGAGAAAGTTTTGTGTGAATTAAGTGGGTACTGCATGTTTTTGGCAAATTCTCTACAGTGACCCGCCGCAATAAGCGAAAAACCGCAAAGTAGCGGTGTTTAATGTTTTTTTTTTTTTTTTTTTTACCTGTCCTGGTCAGCTGTTTGACACAGAGAATGGAAGTCTAAGTGCCCGGATAGTCTGAACCTTTGTGATCATTCAACATGCATCATTTATTATGACCAGGGGTGCGCATATTTTTTTTGCGCAGGTTCTCAGAGGAGGTTCTCATTTAGCTTGAGAGCCGACCCGCCTGATGCGATAAAATTATGACAAGCTTTACTTAGAGCCTTAGAGACTTTAATTAATTATATTAACAATTAATGCTTGATTAACATCAACTGGCACAACAAAATTGCCATTACTTTGAAGTGAAATGTAAAGAAATAAACACAAAAGCTCCAATTCAAAATAAAGGGCATTATGCAGCTCCCACATTAACTTTAAGCCTTTGTAAAAGTGGGATGTCCTCCTCATAAGACCTCATTGAACGTGCATGTTTAGCTTTGTAAAATGCGTGCAAAAACACGTTTGTCAGTGCATGGCGCTGTTCTTCATTACCTTTATTCCGCCACTTGTCCATAGCGCGAGTGGGGTCCTGTCTGACATCGATAGTTTGCTTAAATGCCACATGCTCTCTGTTTTTTTCATGCTTTTCAAAGTTTGGATGGCTGAAATTCTTTGACCCTACATAAAATGCGCTGCTCTTACCAGCAACTTTGGGATTCTCACGGCACATTTTGTACCGCATTTCCCTGCGAGCATCATTTGCTTCTAGCCACGGTACCTCCTTCAGCCACTTTTCAGCAAAAGTCCTTTTTTTCGGTAGCTCCGGTGACGTCTCTGTCGTCTGACTGTCTTTTGACGGGGGTGGGGGAACACGGAAATAATTACTCAGTAGGGCCTGCCTCTTCGACATTTTGAGAAGTTATTTTCTCTTGTCCGCCGCAAATACAGTGATCAGCCATCGGTACGCAAAAGCGTATGGAAGCCATTGAGGGCCAGCGTGTTTGTCTACGTCCAGTACGCATGCGCGCATGCGGACCACTTATGTGCACCCCTGATTATGACAAAACAGCGAACAGGAAGGGGTTATGGGGGAACATAAGAAAAGAAACACAAGAGAAGAAAGAAAAGAAACACAAACAACAACAAGAAATACATTGAACGCAGCCCAGCAAAGGAGCCCCCGCCCCCCCCCCCCCCCCCCCCCCCCCCCCCCCCCCACGGAATCCAGGGTGGTCCCCCGGGTGTTTAATGTATTTATTCAGATTTATCATTGGAAAGTGATACATATAAGAAGTTTTTTCACTTTTTTTCCCCAAAATATAATTTAAAAAAATATATGTAAATATATTAGTCCTGTCAAATTTATTGCATTAACGGGCGGTAATTAATTTTTTCAATAAATCACGTTAAAATATTTGACGCATTTAACGCATGCATGGAATGACCTGCTCATGCATTGCCTCAAACAGATTACAATGATGCAGTTTTTTGCACATTGAGAGCTACGAGGCAGAGAAAGGCGAGTGACACGGGCGTTCATTGGACATTGCACAACATACATAAGTATCATTTACTGCAAGCACAACAAAATAATATTCCTATCCCTCAAAAAAAAAAAAATATTCACAAAAAGAAAAGCACTTCAATCTGTATTAATGAGGCCCTATTCTCACACAGGTAAACAACAATGCAAAGAGAACTGGCATTCTCAATCAAAATAGCTAAGCAAAATACACATAAAACTTACTCAGACTTTGGTCAAACTCTATTCAAACATTTCGTTTAGCTCAACAAATACACTGGATGGCAATATTTAGTCACAATATACAAACTATCAGAGGTCTCGTACGTTGTGAAGCCAGCACTCAAATGACCGTGAACTACAATGGAAACAGGGAACTCCGGCGTCAGTCGAGGGACAAAACACACTCATTGGCTTGATTTCTAAGTAATTTAAAACTCGCCATTGACACCTTGTGGTGTATTTCAATCACTACCTTACGTAGTTAAGACACTGTGGAAGAACGGCAAGGAGCCCGATGTGACGTCACCGCTCGACGACGTCAACAATGGCGAGCTACCAGTTTATTTTTTTGATTGAAAATTTTACACATTTTATTAAAATGAAAACATTAAGAGGGGTTTCAACATTCATCTTTTAAGAACTACAAGTCTTTCTATCCGTGGATCCTTTAACAGAAGGAATGTTAATAATATTAATGCCATCATTTGGATTTATTGTTATAATAAACAAATACAGTACTTATGTACAGTATGTTGAATGTATATATCCGTCTTGTGTCTTACCTTTCCATTCCAACAATAATTTAAAGAAAAATATGGCATATTTTAGTGATGGTTTGAATTGCAATTAATTACGATTAATTAATATTTAAGCTGTGATTAACTCGATTAAAGATTTTAATCATTTGACAGCCGTAAAATATATATCTTAATAAATGGATTTTAAGCACTTCAAATGTAATAATTAGGGCTTTCAAAGTTATCGCGTTAACGGGCGGTAATTATTTTTTTAAATTAATCATGTTAAAATATTTGACGCAATTAACGCACATGCCCCGCTCAAACAGATTAAAATGACAGCAGTGTAATTGTTACTTGTTTTTTGGTGTTTGGCGCCCTCTGTTGGCGCTTGGGCCCAAATGATTTTATGGGCTTCAGCACAATGAGTGAGCATAGTGTAATTATTGACATCAACAAAGGCGAGCTACTAGTTTATTCTTTGATTGAAAGTTGTGCCAATTTTAATAAAACGAAAACATTAAGAGAGGTTTTAATATAAAATTTCTATAACGTGCACTAATATTTATCTTTTAAGAACTACAAGTCTTTCTATCCATGGATCACTTAAAGAGAATGTTAATAATGTTAATGCCATCTTGTTGATTTATTGTTATAATAAACAAATACAGTACTTATGTACCGTATGTTGAATGTATATATCCGTCTTGTGTCTTCTCTTTCTATTCCAACAATAATTTACAGAAAAATATGGCATATTTTATAGATAGCTTGAATTGCGATTCATTACGATTAATTAATTTTTAAGCTATAATTAACTCGATTAAAAATTTTAATCGTTTGACAGCCCTTGTAATAATTATGATAAGTATTAAACATGTTACTGTCCCACCAAATTATTTTTAAACATGAATAAAGTAGAAAAATGCTTGTCTTTAGTAAATGCTTCATTGAGTGAATTCACTCAAATCCGCTCAAGCTGCTAATTTAACACAATGGGTTGCCACGACAATTGTTTAACAAGTTAAACGATGATTGACGCATGCGGTGCTTTGAAGTTTCGACTTACAAGCGTCTCTTGCACGATCAAACCTTAAAGCGGAAATGTGAACTAAGGTTGGCCAACCATGTTTTTGAATAAAATCAATGGCTAAACAGTTGTAAGCATATTTTCATTTTTTTTTTTTAACGCAACCCTTCCAGATTCTTTGTTTAACCCATAGCAACGCCCTTGACAACGAAAACACTTTTCTTCGGCAATCTTTGGAAATGACGTCACACCTAAAAGTGTGAGGGAAGTCCGCAATAGAACAGTATTGTTTCTTGCATTGTTTCTCGGTAAGATGCCACGGCAGTGTGTGGAGATGTTTTGTTCTCACTCTAATGAAAAGTTGTTTGTGTGGCCAAAGGATAGCAGGCCACGTAAATGGACATCTTTCGTTCTCACGAAGCGAATGAATTTCACGCCATCATCGAGTAGTGTTCTCTGCTACAAACACTTTGAAGATGCCTGCTTCCTTAACCGGTCTGCTTATGATCAAGGATTTGCCAAAAAGTAAGTGTGATTTTTGGATAGATGACTGATGACTTTGTCAAAGCAGAGCTGCCAACTGTTGTGTTATGAACAGTATAAGCTAGCGACGTTAGCCGAAAGTTAACTCGTGGCAATCCCTGATCATAGTTGTTGTTGCGTTTGCTAGGTTAAGCGTGTTTAAATTGTGCGTCATCTACGATCTTGTCCGAAAGGGTTATTCCACTGTCAATCGGGAATGGGGTGTGGATGTACATATAAGCGGGTCGGCATCGCGGTAATTCACGGTCACGTTGCCGCAAGAGACACACACCGCTGGTGAGTTTGTGCACATTTATTTGTATTTGTATTATGTATTTCCACCTTCACGCTTCAAGCATTGCATTGCATTTGTATGGTTCGGCGTTTCTCAAGTGATCGCTCGATAGCCTTCTAGTTTGTGTTTTACGTACGAGAGCCGCTGACAGGTGACAGCAACAAGCATGTTGGTTTTAATGTCTGGCAGCGAATCAGCGAGCGCGCAGGTCACACAGTGAATCATGGGAAATGTAGTTTCGGGACAACACTGAAGTGGTGCTTTGTAATCTGTTCGCTTGTGTGAAAAAACTACATTTCCTCACGCCATTAGACGCCGCTTCCTGCCGAGAGCCCCGAGCTGTGTTCTACTGTTAGCTCCATGTGTTAATAAAGAAACAAAGTTGTCAGCACGTCGTGTGTTCGATACATTTGTAAACAAAAAGCTCATAACAAGACACTATGCACGATTTGTTTAAGAGACACCGGAGTAGTAGGAGGCGAGGAGGAGATCAACGAGAAGCAAAACTTCGCGGTTGAATGTGGCGGCATTCCGCTATTATTTTGTTTTCTTATTGTTGCCACAATAAAGTGGAGAAAGCCATCAACGACTCATCTCCTTCTTTCCCCCCAACGTTTTTATATTATTATTTTGTATGCACGAGAGCTGCCGGATCTGCCAAAATGAACATTAAGTCTGATTATTATTTTTTTTAACAATGTTATCAGATAGACAAAAACATAAAATTATGTGCAAATGCCTGCATCTTCAAATCATGAAAATAATAACAGCCTATATCTTATCAATCTTGTAATCTCGATGGGTCTTGTATCCATTCCATGTCAGGTAGTCTAGGCATATTGTTTGCATCCTGATTAGCGTCTGGCTAATACATGTTAGGTCCAACATAAAATTCCAAGCACCTCTTCTTCCTCCAACTCTTCAAAAACTTGGATCTCCTCCCTTGCGCTCGATCTATCGCTTATATCGCTGTTTGAATCATTGTTTGAAGGGCTTTGTATGCGGCCGTATGCATGGAGCTGCCATCGCTGTTCCCGGTGTGACGTATCACTTCCGGGTTCGTCCCCTTTCAGGCTCGAACTTCGGAAATGCGATTATTTTGTCAAATATACAACATATAAATTATTTTTTCATGCTTTACTTGTTGGACAATGTTTAATTACTTTAATTGTGACCCTATTTGGCATGTTATGAAATTACTTCACATTTCTGCTTTAACGTTTGTCAATCATCGTTAACTTTAATAAGCAACTATAGTTCACGGGAGGGAGAGAGACTACGAGATCAGATCAGGACAGCTGTATAAAACGCTGCATTTATTCATTTATTGAAAAAAATCTGCGATCGGCCCGAAGTCTGAAGCACGAAGGAGCAAGGGATTACTGTATACTTTTGATATTCGAACAGTGCTGGTCAGTAAAATGGTTTGGCCGAAAAAAACGCAGAGAATATGATGTTTAAAGAAAGAAGAATACCTTTGAGGAATTTTATATGTTGGGTACTTTGCCCTGCAAAGCTCCCATCAACTATTGGCAATGTAGAGTAAATTGGTATTAATAACAGCACTAATTTTTGGTCCGCATCTAATGTTTTATTTTTAGTGTTTATGTCAGCACTGATATAAAGCCCAAATATTACTCAGAAGTGATTGGAGGGGTTTCACGGAGACGCACGTTGTTTTGGGCAGGGACTACTTTTTGACTCATCAGCTTGATGTCAGTGAGGGAATTAACAAATCATTTCCCATTGTTTACTATGGAGCCCAGCCTGTGTTTGAAATGTATCTTCTGCGTGGCGTCTCATTTGAAACCAATATTGTTTTGTTTTGCGTGAGGACTACCTTTATTTTCTTTTTCTAAATACAGTAGAAGCCAGATGTTGTCAGGGAGGAGAATCTCTAAGAATTTCCCATTAATTACTTTACGCCCTATCTTTAATAATGTAGTAAATAAACCTTAAAAGTGGATTGTAGCCAGGTTTACCAACTAGCCAAAAGAATGGATCAACTAGCGTAACTTCCTGAAGAATACGTGCAGAAAATTTGCACGCCTCGGATGACTCAAAACCAGCATGTGACTGAGAAGGAAAAAAAAAAAAAAAAAAAAGATGAATAAATAAACAAATTATAAATATAATATAAATAAATATATACATATAAGGGTTGTCAAACGATTACAATTTTTAATCGAGTTAATTACAGCTTAAAAATTAATTAATGGTAATTAATCGCAATTCAAACCATCTATAAAATATGCCATATTTTTCTGTAAATTATTGTTGGAATGGAAAGATAAGACACAAGATGGATATATACATTCAACATACGATACATAAGTACTGTATTTCTTTATTATAACTATAAATCAACAAGATGGCATTACCATTATTAACATTCTGTTAAAGCGATCCATGGATAGAAAGACTTGTAGTTCTTAAAAGATAAATGTTAGTACAAGTTATAGAAGTTTTATATTAAAACCCCTCTTCATGTTTTCGTTTTGATAGAATTTGTAAAATTTTCAACCAAAAAAATAAACTAGTTGCCCGCCATTGTTGATGTCAATAATTACTTACACAATGCTCATGGGTGCTGAAGCCTATAAAATCAGTCGCACCCAAGCGCCAGCAGTGGACGGCAAAACTCAGAAAAAACAACAAGTACACCTTTCACTGTGCTGTCATTTTAATCTGTTTGAGCGGGGCATTTGTGCGTTAATTGCGTCAAATATTTTAACGGGATTAATTTAAAAAATTAATTACCGCTCGTTAACGCGATAATTTTGACAGCCCTAATATATATATATATAATATAAAAAATATAATATAATATAATATACAAAAGCATATTTTGTCAATGACTTTTACTTTTTGTCATTGAAAATCACAAATGGAAATTACAATGACACTTTTTGTCATTGAAAAAGACAAACGGGAAAACAATGGCAATTTTTTTCTTTGCCTTTTCTATTTTTGTAATTGCTTTTTGCCTTTGCTTTTAGCTGAATGATCTGTCAATCAAATGATGTTGGAAGGGGCTTTCCAAACAGGAATTGTAGTCATTAGCTGATGACTCCTAGTTTACCTGAAGGAAAGTGACGTCTCGAAGAGACGGGTGGAAAAAATCTGTATCACGTGTGATTTTTGATTCATCATTTATTTGGAGAGATATGGAAAAATCCTTGTCACAACTCCTTAGAGAAACATCTGACATGTTGGACGGGTCACCTCAACCACCTACCCCAACTTCACCAAGACAATCAAATTTAATGCTGTCGATAATTAACCCTTTCCTGTTTAGAAAGGCATTCCCAACGTCATTTGATTGACAGACAATTACTTCCAGTAAAAGAAAAGGCAAAAATGAACTGTCAAAGAGAAAGGCAAAGACAATGAAAAGCGAAATAGAAAAGGAAAGGGCAATAAATAAATTTACTATTGCTCCTTCCGTTTGTGTTTTTCAATGACAAAAAGCAAAAGTCAATGACAAAAATTGCAATTTTTTTTTTTTTTGTGTTTTTCAATGAAAAAAGTAAAAGTCAATGACAAAAATTGTCATTGATTTTTTTTCGTTTGGGATTTTCAATGATAAAAAGTAAGGTCAATGACTAAAATTTAGGGTATGGAATCTCTGGCATGAAGCCGATTCGATATGTATCTAGATACACAGGTTACGATTTGATTAAAAAACGATACATTTTTAAGGCCGAGCGATTCGATACGATTCGATACAGTGTAAGAACGATACGGTTCGATAGAGTGAAAACGATACGATAGTAAATATTTGTTGCGTGTGTTTGTACAGTATTTTAAACATATAAAAAGACCACATTTCTAATATAGCAAAATTAAACAATAAAATTTCATACCAATGTTATGTTTCATTTTTTTATGAAAAAAATAAGGCTTACTATATGACCGTCATTTTGTTGGATGGGTTTGAAAATAAAATAAAACTCCAGTGACAGACAACAATAAAGTGCAGTAATTCAATTACTGTATTTCCTGGTGTTTTTAACACAAGAGATAAGTAATTTAAGTCCAAACTTTCAACGTAAACATCTTACAAACAAAAAATATTAATTATATGCAGCAGCACTAGAAAAAAAAGAATTCAACCTGCTAGTGTTATCAATAATAAATAATAAATTATGCTTTACGACTGGTATAATTGGGGGAATAAAAACAGGGCATTTTAGACAGGTCAGTAATCATTACTTTAACCCAGGGGTTCCCAACCTATTCCACTAAGGCACACTGTGGGTGCAGGATTTCATTCTTACCAAACAAGATGACAACACTTTTTCCCCAATCTGGTGTTTTACAAGTGCAATCAGTTGATTGCAGTCAGGTGTGGCTTGTTTTAGCAGAAGCCTCATTGGTTCAACTGTCTCTGCTGGATCGGCTGGAACAAAAACCAGGACCCACAGTGTGCCTTGAGGACTGGGTTGAAAACCCCTGCTTTAACCTAATACACAGCAAAGTCATTCACTTATGCCTGTGCGTCCTCATTTTTTATTCCTTATCACTGTCCATATCTTTTTTGAAGGGCAGATTTTTCTTGAGGAAGATCAACTAATCCACATGTTCATGTTTAAGTAGACTGCGTTTCGTGGAAACAGTATGCCGCCCTTTCCACCATTGTAGTGGGTTATTTTTCAGGGTTAAAAACTCACGATCTCTGTACTGCTCCACACTTCACACAAGCCCTGTCCCATGCGAACAGATCTGGCTGCCTTCATCACTTCAAAGTCCGACTTTTGTTTTCCTGGGTGCGTTGAAAATCAATCGCTGCACGTCGCTGGCGTCGGTGATCACACTGTCCATTGTTTTAGCATGTTGCTTCGTTGCCACTACGAGTTTCGTTTTGGGCTGTGAAGAAAATGCTACGGAGTGTGCGTTACAGTGGTTTCGTTGGCTCTTGCGTTGTTATGACACGCCCGTGAAAACCGGGTAATGACGGCGACTAGCAGCGGTTCTGCTGAAATGCATGGGAAGTTCAGGCAACCATGACTGTGACCTGCTTGTCCATATTATATCATGCGTGCGGTCTCGATCTAAGTGCGCTGTGTGGTGAATGACACAAGCGCAGCATGTGAAGTAAAAGCTAAATTATTATCATATTAAGCAATGCATTGAACTAGGCATTAGAAGCCGATTCTTGTGCTCGCGATAGCCGAATTCTATCTCTACTATCGGTTCATTGAATATTTAATGGCTAATTACTGTCGAATGGTAACTTTACCATCGATACATCTGTATCTCTCACCTGTAAATCCGGTCGTATCGGTTTATCGTTCTCAAGCTTACTAAAATTGCCATTATTTTTTTTTTTTCGTTTTGGATTTTCAATGACAAAAAGTAAAAGTCAATGACAAACTATACTTTCATATTTCCATTTATTTATTTATTCATTCATTCATTCATTCATTCATTCATTTATTTCTCTTTATATATATTTATATATCTATTTAGCTATATTTTAATTTTAGCACCTCTGTAATTCCATATGGTCAGAGTCCAGATCTTGAAAAATATATAAAAATAAATAAATAAATAAATAAAAATCATGTGTGCTATAAAGGCTGCCCTCTATTGGCTACCTCGTTACCTACAAGCAACTCACAACCTACAGGCAACAATAATTCTGCATTAGGGTTGGGTACCAAAACCCTTTATCAAATTAGTACTGATTTCTGAGCAACCGGTAACAGACCGAATAAAAACAAACTTTAAAAATTCCGTTAAATTTCAGTGCCTCATTTCAATGCCTGAGTTTAGGACTGATGGGAATGTTAGGTTGAGTGAAAATCTACTGAGGGTACCAAAACCCACTATCAAATTGGTACTGATTTCTAAGCAACCCATGGTAGCTGACCGAATAAAAACAAACTTTAAAAATTTCGTTAAATTTCGGTTCCTCATTCCAGTGCCTGAGTTTAGGACAGAGGGGAATGTTAGATTTACTGAAAATCTACCGAACGACTGCTCTGCTTAAGGACTGGCCAAGGGATGAGGTGATTTTTATTCATTTATTTATTGAGGTAGCTCTACCCTGATTGGCGTGGTCTGCCACAGTCACACTTTAGCATGCGATTATTTATTAGTTGATGCGAATAGCTGGGTCGGAGAACAGAACCGCTACATTAAAAAATTAACTAATTTTAAATTTAATTAACTAAAAAATTAATTTAATTAACACAAATGAACCTGGGGCAGTCAAGAGCACATGAAATAATTCTTGGAGCTGACGATATCAGAATTGCAATGTCTATCTAAATGTATCTGGCGGAAAACACTCAGGTGACTTAAAGTTCCACTCCGGGACCCACAATTTGACCAAATTTCAAAATTGTCCTATATGCATGTGTGATACATCATTGGAAAGCTTAAAATCTTTATTTTCTGGGGGAAGAAAAATTTTGTAACAGGAGGGCATTTAAAAAAAAAAAAAAAAAATTTTAAACAGCAAAACCCTAACCAGAGGCGAGAGCACGCGAGAGCAGAATTAAAGACGCCATGATTTTAACGAGATATTATCGCGTACTTACGTCATTTCCCTCCAAAAACTCCATGTAGCATGTATCATCGAGTGTCAAGACACAGATGTGACTGGCCACAGCCGGATTTTGGGAGGATTTTATGGGTGAAACATGGTAATATAACAAGGGTCGTGATGCAGAAATCGCAGACATCAAGGAGTGGTTGGGATGTTCTTTTTCATATATTTACCCTTTTAAACATTTTTGTTTTAATTTTTATTTGTTTGGATCGATTATTCATCATGTAACACAGGGGTCAGCAACCCTGGTCCTCGAGTGCCACTATCCAGCTTGTTTTCCATGTCTCCCTCCTTTAACACACCTGAATCAAATAATCATGATCGTTATCAGGCTCCTGCAGAGCTTGCTGATGAGCTGATCATTTGATTCAGGTGTGCCAAAGGAGGGAGAGGTGGAAAACAAGCTGGATAGTGACACTCGAGGACCAGGGTTGCTGACCCCTGATCTAACATATTGGGGAAAATGTGACAGTAACAAAAAAATACAATTAATCGATAGTATGAGGTTGATATCCGTTACTTTTTTACAGACACCATTTTTTTCATTGTGACGTAATTTGTTTAAAGGTTTAAAATAGAGATGTCCCGATCACGTCATGGTGTTGGTGTTATACTTATATAGCGCTACTTATATAGCGCTTTTCCACCTTTCAAGGCGCTCAAAGCGCTTTACACTATATTGCCATCTACCTACTGGTGACGCAGCACCAGGAGCAATGTGGGGTTCAGTATCTTGCTCAAGAATACTTAGGCAAGTTCATCAGGGCGGAGAATTGAACCCACAACCTCTGGGTTGGGGGACAACTACTCTACCACTGAGCCACGCCATATGCATATATATATATATATATATATATGTATGTATGTATGTGTATATATATATATATATATATATATATATATATATATATATACAGTGCCTTGCAAAAGTATTCGGCCCCCTTGAACCTTGCAACCTTTCGCCACATTTCAGGCTTTAAACATAAAGATATAAAATTTTAATTTTTTGTCAAGAATCAACAACAAGTGGGACACAATCGTGAAGTGGAACAAAATTTATTGGATAATTTAAACTTTTTTAACAAATAAAAAACTGAAAAGTGGGGCGTGCAATATTATTCGGCCCCCTTGCGTTAATACTTTGTAGCGCCACCTTTTGCTCCAATTACAGCTGCAAGTCGCTTGGGGTATGTTTCTATCAGTTTTGCACATCGAGAGACTGACATTCTTGCCCATTCTTCCTTGCAAAACAGCTCGAGCTCAGTGAGGTTGGATGGAGAGTGTTTGTGAACAGCAGTCTTCAGCTCTTTCCACAGATTCTCGATTGGATTCAGGTCTGGACTTTGACTTGGCCATTCTAACACCTGGATACGTTTATTTTTGAACCATTCCATTGTAGATTTGGCTTTATGTTTTGGATCATTGTCCTGTTGGAAGATAAATCTCCGTCCCAGTCTCAGGTCTTGTGCAGATACCAACAGGTTTTCTACCAGAATGTTCCTGTATTTGGCTGCATCCATCTTCCCGTCAATTTTAACCATCTTCCCTGTCCCTGCTGAAGAAAAGCAGGCCCAAACCATGATGCTGCCACCACCATGTTTGACAGTGGGGATGGTGTGTTCAGGGTGATGAGCTGTGTTGCTTTTACACCAAACATATCTTTTTGCATTGTGGCCAAAAAGTTCAATTTTGGTTTCATCTGACCAGAGCACCTTCTTCTACATGTTTGGTGTGTCTCCCAGGTGGCTTGTGGCAAACTTTAAACGAGACTTTTTATGGATATCTTTGAGAAATGGCTTTCTTCTTGCCACTCTTCCATAAAGGCCAGATTTGTGCAGTGTACGACTGATTGTTGTCCTATGGACAGACTCTCCCACCTCAGCTGTAGATCTCTGCAGTTCATCCAGAGTGATCATGGGCCTCCTGGCTGCATCTCTGATCAGTTTTCTCCTTGTTTGAGAAAAAAGTTTGGAAGGACGGCCGGGTCTTGGTAGATTTGCAGTGGTCTGATGCTCCTTCCATTTCAATATGATGGCTTGCACAGTGCTCCTTGAGATGTTTAAAGCTTGGGAAATCTTTTTGTATCCAAATCCGGCTTTAAACTTCTCCACAACAGTATCTCGGACCTGCCTGGTGTGTTCCTTGGTTTTCATAATGCTCTCTGCACTTTAAACAGAACCCTGAGACTATCACAGAGCAGGTGCATTGATACGGAGACTTGATTACACACAGGTGGATTCTATTTATCATCATCGGTCATTTAGGACAACACTGGATCATTCAGAGATCCTCACTGAACTTCTGGAGTGAGTTTGCTGCACTGAAAGTAAAGGGGCCGAATAATATTGCAGGCCCCACTTTTCAGTTTTTTATTTGTTAAAAAAGTTTAAATTATCCAATAAATGTTGTGCCACTTCACGATTGTGTCCCACTTGTTGTTGATTCTTGACAAAAAAATTAAATTTAATATCTTTATGTTTGAAGCCTCAAATGTGGCGAAAGGTTGCAAGATTCAAGGGGGCCGAATACTTTTGCAAGGCACTGTATATATATTTTTTAATTAAATCGTTTTCTAATCGTATTTAACGTTACAGACATAATATGTTTCACTCTTCCAGAGTCTTTAGTTTAGGCCTAAGGTAGGGTTATCAAATTTATCCTAATAACGGCGGTAATTATTTTTTTAAAAAATGTATCACGTTAAAATATTTAACGCAATTAATGCATGCGCTGCACAACCCACTCACGCATTGTCGCGCTCAATCTGTAATGGCGCCATTTTACCTAGTGAATTTTGGCAGCCTTTGGAGCCTTTTTTTAATTGGCTAAAACCTTACAATCCCTCTCCCTATGATTAGAAATATCAAGGGAAGCAATGTGGAGAAGCAAGGTAGCAATTGATCTTTATCTTAACACCTTAAGTTATTTGCCAACGCAGAGAAGATATATCAATTGATAGCACTACGCACAGTCATGGTTCCACTTCCCATCATGCATTTGGGCATGACTACAATATCATTTACTGAAAGCTCAACAAATACACTAGATGGCAATATTTAGTCACAATATACAAAGTCACAAGTCTTTCTATCTGTGGATCCCTCTCACAGAAAGAATGTTAATAATGTAAATGCCATCTCGAGGATTTATTGTCATAATAAACAAATACAGTACTTATGTACTGTATGTTGAATGTATATATTTGTCCGAGTTTTATACATTTTTTTCTTAATGCATTGCCAAAATGTATATGATCGGGAAAAATTATCGGGAATGATTGGAATTGAATTGGGAGCAAAAAAAGCAATCGGATCGGGAAATATCGGGATTGGCAGATATTCAAACTAAAACGATCGGGATCAGCTCGGGAGCAAAAAAACATGATCGGAAAAACCCTAATTTAAAATATGCGAGAGAATAATTTTTTTAATGAAATATTAGACATCAAATAATGACTCGCTTTGAGCGCCTTGAAAGGTGGAAAAGCGCTATATAAGTATAACACCATTTACCATCTAAGATAAAAATGACATTTTGATTCATAAATATATTTACTTACCTCCATTTTATGGCTGGGTTGAAACAAAAGCGGTTGCGCGACGTCTGTAAACGGGGGTTTCCAGGGTAAAAGGGACAAATTAAAAATAATTCAGGGGCTTCATGCGCCATGAATCTGCTATGGCAGCATATAAACATATTGTTTTATCAAATGCAACTGTTCTTTTGACTTACAATACAGCTGTTTATTTTAAAAAGGAGTACAGGAGCAGAAACTGCTTTTTCAGTCTTGTCTGTGTTTTCCGCCATTTGTGTAAAGATGGAACTGTGTCTGTGTGTGTGTTCAGTCCCAATGGACTCCAAAACGGCTGGAAGGATTTTGACTAAATTTCACACGGATGTACCCAGTGGAGTGCGAAGTGGGGTGCTGAGGGTGCTGCAGCATCCCCTAGTGTTGGGTAGGTTGTTTTTGTTTTTTCATAAAAATAAATCAATAAATAAAATACATTGAAACAAAAGCGTATTTATCTTTTGGGATTAAATATACAGTGCTGCTCAAAAGTTTGTGAACCCCCTCAACATTTTGGAATTTTCTATTATTTCAACCTGATTTCCTAATCAATCAATTCAGTAGTTTTTTTTTTGTTTTTTTAACAGTTGTGTTGTCGAGACTAAATTAAAAAGAGTTTTCATCAACTGATGTAGGTGCAAAATTGAACTGTTTGGTCACAACCAAAACCGCCATGTCTGGCGAAAAGTCAACACTGCATACCACCAAAAGAACCTTCTCCCAACAGTGAAGCATGGAGGTGGGAATGTCAAGATCTGGGCTTGCTTTTCATCCTCAGGACCTGGACAACTCCACATAGTCCAGGGAATCATGAATTCTGAGGAATATTGTAAAATCCTAGAACATAACCTGACGCCATCTGTTTTGAAGTTAAAGCTTGGCAGAAGGTGGATCATGCAACATGATAATGATCCAAAGCATTCCAGCAATACAACCAAGGAATGGCTGAAAAAGAAGAAGATTCGTGTTCTGGACTGGCCCAGTCAAAGTCCTGACCTAAATCCCATTGAAATGCTGTGGCGGGACCTGAAGCGAGCAGTTCATGCCAGACGCCCATCAAACCTCTCTCAACTGACTGCGTTCTGCAAGGAAGAATGGGCAAAAATCCCCCAAAGTAGATGTGAGAGGCTGATTAGTCACTACAGAAACCGTTTGGTTGAGGTAATCTCTGCAAAAGGAGGCGCAATATCCTATTAACTGAAGGGGTTCACATACTTTTGCACACATGATATCTGAGTTTTTCTTAAATCAACCACTTTTGTTAAATAAAGAATGAAAATATAACTATTTATTTTGTTTCAGTCCATTATTTGGAATGTCAGTATTGTGGATTTGGGTATAACTTAACATTTAATAAGGTTATTTTAGTTTTTTTTACAAAAAATCTGACCATCGCTGTGGGGTTCACAAACTTTCGAGCAGCACTGTATATGTTGAAAAAGTTGTTTTTTTTGTCTGTTTGACACCTTGCTTGCTACCAGGTCGCATTGAATAAATACTGGTTTATACTTCTGCAGCGGACCTATGCCGTCAAGGCAGACCTGAGGCAGCCTGACGTGCACCTCCACAAAATCCTGACTATTACTATGGACTGTGATTGGTCCGCTCAGACTGTTGTTTCCGGTTCAGGGCGAAATCACCGCCATTGACAAACATTTTTGCGCTACACTCAAAAATGGACCAAGCCGACAAGAGGCTCATTGAAGAGGTCCGCAAGTACAACCATCTGTACAATGTTTCGTCAAGGCATTATAAAGATTGCCAAATGGCAAGCAATTCGTGGAAGGCGATTGCTGAAAATACGGGGCTGGAGGTTATCAAATGCATAAAAAAATAGAAGAACCTCCGAGACAAGTATGTGTGTTTTCGGAAGCGAATGGCCACATGAAGCGTTGACCCATCCTGCCAAAAACTGCCAGCTTTTTATCACTTTATGTCGTATTTTTTGGTTTGTCCACACATCATTTATTTTGTACATATGTTTGTTGTGAGACTGTGACTTATTTACATTTTACACTTTCACTTTCTTTGTAGGATACGGCAAAGAAATCGGACAAAACGTTGGACAGCGCAGCTTCATGGCGTCCACCCGATGCTAAAATTCGTAATGTGATTGCCAGTCTCTGTGTGGCATCTACAGTCGGACACACCACCACTGCATCCGTCTTCCTCGTCGCCTGCGCCTCAAAATTTGTATGATGTTGTCCAATGTTGATAAGCTGAAGATCCACATTCAAGCGCTCCTTCTCCGTTGCCAATGTTGTCTAACTCGAAGAAAACACAAGGAATTCAACAAGGGTCCCCCAAAACCGCACAAACACAACACAACACCCCTCTTGTGGCTTGGCGGTGAATTACAGAGCAACGCGTTCCCCGGACGCAGAACTTCGAAAGCTCCTTGACGACGTAGGGTCTACGCCGTCGCTACTCCGTCACCACATCGCAGAATCATAAATTAGGCTTAAGGCACTATTGGAACGGAAACGTTAACTGTTGACAGAGGAGGAGATAACATAGCGCCAAAACGAATTAGCAATTTTTTTCTTTACAAAAAACAGCGTAATTTGCTAAAATTCAATTCGAAGTCGAAAATAAAGATGATTATGACAGTTTATAGTAGTCCCCAGTGAGGATACGTTTGCTGCAGATTTAGACCGTGGAGAACTTCAAGTAATTTGCACTGTAGCCATATTATTTTTTGTTGTTGCTGTAGAGCTGTCGCCATGCAGAGCGCTGTTGGATATTTGAAAACTGGGTGTTAAACCGAGGCTTATTGGACCTTTTGGTTTTCAAATGTGTTTGTGTGTCATTGCGCTGTCTAGCTGCTGTGATTTGCTTTATAATGCACGGGCGCTTTTATTTCCAATACAAAAACTCCAACACACACTGTAGGTGAAATAGAACGCTGTCTTTGTAGTAGCCTAGTGGTAGTAAATAAACTATCCGGCATGCAAGCATGCCAATTCTCGACAGAAACAGCTGTTTTTGGATGGAAAAAATAAGATCCTCAGGACCCCCGGCGGTGAGTGTCTTCCAGCGTCCCTGGTTGTACTTGTGTCTGGGTGAAAACTAACTCGAAAAGTTAGCACAGAAAATGCGAGCTGATTGTGAAGGTGATAGCGCCATCTTTTGGGCAAAAGATGCGTGTCTTGTGATTGCAATGTTGCGGTTGGATTTTTTAAATTTACAGTTTCATGTACAAATTTAAATCTGCTATGATGATACATTGTGGCTTTGAGTACTCCACAACAAGATGCTGGATTTAAAAAAATGTAGTTTTCCGGAATATTCATTTCGGCTAGATGTCCTAATCTCTATAAAGGCAACTTTGTCTGTTGCTATCTATGTCTTTGTGTTTTATGGAGGCTGAAATGGCTGGGTAGATTTTGATTTTACACAGTTGTACTTTACGTGTCTGGGAGTGTTCTTCGATGGTTTGATCTCTGTAGGCCTCAATTTACTGCGGAAAATTAATTTAAAACTCAAAAAAATAGTATAGAAAATTTTCACTTTTTCACCAGAGCAATGCCGAGCCACTTTTTAGATATAATTTATAACAACTGCTTTGCACTCTTGGGGGCCCGCTGTTGGCGAGGAAATTGTCCCGCCTGCTCTGGATTCTTCCGATCATGAAACAGATGGGACTCAGGCCAGCAGTATCAAAATGCAAGCCAGAAACCTTGCTTTACTTTTCTGTCATTTCATTAATGAGTTTGCCCATATCACTCTGCTATTTTCACTATAAGCTGAAGGCAGGGGTGAAAGTGGCTAGAATTTCTTGCCGGAACTCCCCGACGTGAAGTTCATTACGGAGCCAGAAATATCTTTTTTTTTTTTTTTTTTTTTGGGGGGGGGGGGTCAAACCTCTTAAACTACTGGAATGCAAAGAAAACTGTTTTAGCAAAGTTATTTGTATAGCACATACAAAAACTGATTATCATTCAAAATTGTATTTTTTCAATAATTTGCAAAATAAAAAACAGCTGTAACACCAACCTCCATCTCCTAATTTTTATTTTCCCTTATTTCCTCACATACTAAATGCCAAATCGCAATTTTAACTACTAAAGAACATAGGATGTATATTAAAATTGAAGTTAATGTAAACATTTACTTTAAAAAAAAATAATAATAAAGATATAAGTAACATACATTCAGAAAAATAAGTACAAATGACTTACAGTGGGGCAAATAAGTATTAAGTCAACCACTAATTATGCAAGTTCTCCCACTTGAAAAGATTAGAGAGGCCTGTAATTGTCAACATGGGTAAACCTCAACCATGAGAGACAGAATGTGGAAAAAAAAACATAAAATCACATTGTTTGATTTTTAAAGAATTTATTTGCAAATCATTGTGGAAAATAGGTATTTGGTCAATACCAAAAGTTAGTTTCAATTAGAGATGTTCCGATCGATCGGCATCCGATCACGTCATTTTCAAAGTATCGGAATCGGCAAAAAAATATCGGCCATGCCTTTTTTTAAATATATTTATATATATTTTTTTATGAAATCGTTTTCTAATTGTATTTAACGTTACAGACATACATAATATGTTACACTCATCCAGAGTCTTTAGTTTAGGCTTAAGGTAGGGTTATCAAATTTATCCCGATAACGGCGGTAATTCATTTTTTAAAAATGTATCACGTTAAATATTTAACGCAATTAATGCATGCGTTGCACGACGCACTCACGCATTGTCGCGCTCAATCTGTAATGGCGCCGTTTGACCCATTTAGAGAGATAAAAGGCATCCTTCTCCCTACGATTAGAAATATCATGGGAAGCAATGTGGAGAAGCAATGTAGCAATTGATCTTTTTCTTAACACCTTATGTTATTTCCCAACGCAGAGAAGATAGATCAATTGGTAGGACTACGCACAGTCATAGTTCCTCTTCCCATCATGCATTTGGGTTGAATGGCTGCGGTATCATTTACTGAAAGCTCAACAAATACACTAGATGGCAATATTTAGTCTCAATATACAAAGTCACAAGTCTTTCTATCTGTGGATCCCTCTCACAGAAAGAATGTTAATAATGTAAATGCCATCTTGAGGATTTATTGTCATAATAAACAAATACAGTACTTATGTACTGTATGTTGAATGTATATATTCATCCGAGTTTTATTCATTTTTTTCTTAATGCATTGCCAAAATGTATATGATCGGGAAAAATTATCGGGAATGATTGGAATTGAATCGGGAGCAAAAAAAAGCAATCGGATCGGGAAATATCGGGATCGGCAGATACTCAAACTAAAACGATCGGGATCGGATCGGGAGCAAAAAAACATGATTGGAACAACCCTAATTTCAATACTTTGTTATGTACCCTTTGTTGGCAATAACGGAGGCCAAAAGTTTTCTGTAACTCTTCACAAGCTTTTCACACACTGTTGCTGGTATTTTGGCCAATTCCTCCATGCAGATCTCCTCTAGAGCTGTGATGTTTTGGGGCTGTCGTTGGGCAACACAGACTTTCAACTCCCTCCACAGATTTTCTATGGGGTTGAGATCTGGAGACTGGCTAGGCCACTCCAGGACCTTGAAATGCTTCTTACGAAGCCACTCCTTTGTTGCCCTGGCTGTGTGTTTGGGATCATTGTCATGCTGAAAGACCCAGCCATGTCTCATCTTCAATGCCCTTGCTGATGGAAGGAGATTTTCACTCCAAATCTCTCAATTCATGGCCCCATTCATTCTTTCCTTTACACAGATCAGTTGTCCTGGTCCCTTTGCAGAAAAACAGCCACCCCCCATGCTTCACAGTGGGTATGGTGTTCTTCGGATGCAATTCAGTATTCTTTCTCCTCCAAACACGAGAACCGGTGTTTGTATCAAAAAGTTCTAATTTGGTTTCATCTGACCATAACACATTCTCCCAGTCCTCTTCGGGTTCATCCAAATGCTCTCTAGCGAACCTGGATGTGTACTGGCTTCAGCAGGGGGACACGTCTGGCAGTGCAGGATTTGAGTCCCTGGCGGCGCATTGTGTTCCTGATAGTAGCCTTTGTTACTGTGGTCCCAGCTCTCTGTAGGTCATTCACTAGGTCCCCCCGTGTGGTTCTGGGATTTTTGCTCACCGTTCTTGTTATCATTTTGACGCCACGGGGTGACATCTTGCATGGAGCCCCAGATCGAGGGAGATTATCAGTGGTCTTGTATGTCTTCCATTGATTTCTTTACACCAAGTGTTTTACCTATTGCAGATTCAGTCTTCCCAGCCTGGTGCAAGTCTACAGTTTTGTCTCTGGTGTCCTTCGACAGCTCTTTGGTCTTTGCCATATTGGAGTTTGGAGTGTGACTGACTGAAGTTGTGGACAGGTGTCTTTTATACCGATAATGAGTTAAAACAGGTGCCATTAATACAAGTAAAGAGTGGAGCCTCGTTAAACCTCGTTAGACCTCATTAGAAGAAGTTAGACCAGAAGTTGACAGCCAGAAATCTTGCTTGTTTGTAGGTGACCAAATACTTATTTTCCACTCTAATTTGGAAATAAATTATTTAAAACTCAAACAGTGTGATTTTCTGTTTTTTTTTTCCACATTATGTCTCTCATGGTTGAAGTTTACCCATGTTGACAAATACAGGCCTCTCTAATCTTTTCAAGTAGGAGAACTTGCACAATTGGTGGTTGACTAAATACTTATTTGCCCCACTGTACATCACCAAAACACGGAAATTAAGCTAATCAGTGCAGCGCGGTTGCTCCGCCCAGAGGATACGATTTTTGACGGGGGTAAGTTGGCACGAAACCAGTGGGCGTACCATATTCAATGGATGACGATCTTGGCGAAAAGTATCGCTGTCTTAAGCAGCCTTATTTAGAATTCCCCTAAGGAATGATGGGAAACAAAAAACGCTCATTTTCAACTTATCGTTATAAATATTCTTGTAAGTTAATTTTATTGCTGACACTGCATTTCTGGGTCATCAACATGTTGTGCCTCCCCTGCCCCAAAAGTCAAACTCCGTCTATGTGTTCAACCATCTTCTTTGCCCATTATCAAAGTCCTAAGAAAATCCTGATTTGCATATTTAGACTCTTTGAGCAAAAATCGTTCACGTTCAGTTTTTTTTACAATAAAAAAATTACTATTACATCAGATTTCTGGTGTTGGATATTAAACATTATGTAAGTAGCTAAGAGGTTGGACAATGAAATGGGATATGTGTTATTAAATGGTATTGCACCATGGAGGGTGTTTACTGCTTCGTCTGGCGTTGGTTCAACTGATTCCCGGATTCACCTGACCTCGATTCTTATTTTGGCCATAAAAAAGACTAATAACTCCATTAGAATGATGTTTTGTTGTTTTTTTGACAGGAAAATATTTTGCCAAACACTGCTGCAGCTGGACACTGAGATCACAATGGGCGTCATACGTAATTTGTTATATCTGTGCAGTCTACAGACTTTCTGGCAAAAAGATGAGTGGCTGCTTGTTTTGCGCAAACTCCCCACTGTTTGTGACGTTTTTAGCAAGATACTTGACACTCTGTGAAGATTTACTGTTAATCTGTGTGCTCTCGTAGGTCCCTGCGTGTACTCTATAACCATCATATCGACAATTACATACAATATCATAAATTGTAACGGGTGCCTTTATGCAGTTGTGTGTGTGTCAGTATATGCTGAAATGCTCATGCTACAGCTGCGACCAATAAGCGTAACACATGTTTCTCCGTTATGTCAAACACATAACTAATAACAGTTGCTCCTGGGCGGTATGTCCATAAGGCTCGGCATGGTTTTAATTCAAGATATTTGCGATAAAGTTCACATTGTCTTCAACATTAGTCATTGTTTATGAATGAGAAGAGTGAGGAAATCAGATGACTCAGCACAGTCTCGTTTTTTGAGAACTTCTATTTACCTCTATTTGGACGTGTGTGGCCTAAGTATTGTTAGTGGTAAATGTAGACAGGATAATGTCATATGGAAATGCTTATTTTCAGAGAACTCACTGTTTCGTAAATATAGCAACAAATACACAAGCACATCTACACTTATATGGCGGAAAACACAGATAAGACTGAAAAAGCAGTTTCTGCTCTTGCACTCGTCTTTAAAAGAAACTCTTGTATTTTAAGCCAAAACAACTGTTGTGTTTGATAGAACAATACAGTGGGGCAAATAAGTATTTAGTCAACCACTAATTGTGAAAGTTCTCCCACTTGAAAATATTAGAGAGACCTGCAATTGTCAACATGGTTAAACCTCAACCATGAGAGACAGAATGTAGAAAAAAAAACTGAAAATCACATTGTTTGATTTTTAAATTTATTTCCAAATCATGGTGGAAAATAGGTATTTGGTCAATACCAAAAATTCATCTCAATACTTTGTTATGTACCCTTTGTTGACAATAACGGAGGCCAAACGTTTTCTGTAACTCTTCACAAGCTTTTCACACACTGTTGCTGGTATTTTGGCCCATTCCTCCATGCAGATCTCCTCTAGAGCAGTAATGTTTTTGGGCTGTCGTTGGGCAACACAGACTTTCAACTCCCTCCAGATTTTCTATGGGGTTGAGATCTGGAGACTGGCTAGGCCACTCCAGGACCTTGAAATGCTTCTTACGAAGCCACTCCTTTGTTGCCCTGGCTGTGTGTTTGGGATCATTGTCATGCTGAAAGACCCAGCCACGTCTCATCTTCAATGCCCTTGCTGATGGAAAGAGCTTTTCACTCAAAATCTCTCAATACATGGCCCCATTCATTCTTTCCTTTACACAGATCAGCCGTCCTGGTCCTTTTGCAGAAAAACAGCCCCAAAGCATGATGTTTCCACCCCCATGCGTCACAGTGGGTATGGTGCAATTCAGTATTCTTTTTCCTACAAACATGAGAACCTGTGTTTCTACCAAAAAGTACTATTTTGGTTTCATCTGACCATAACACAGTCTCCCAGTCCTCTTCGGGATCATCCAAATGCTCTCTAGTGAACCTGGACGTGTACTGGCTTCAGCATGGGGACACGTCTGGCAGTGCAGGATTTGAGTCCCTGGCGGCGCATTGTGTTTCTGATAGTAGCCTTTGTTACTGTGGTCGCAGCTTTCTGTAGGTCATTCACTAGGTCCCCCCGTGTGGTTCTGGGATTTTTGCTCATCGTTCTTGTTATCATTTTGACGCCACGGGGTGAGGAGGGAGTTGAAAGTCCGTGTTGCCTAACGACAGCCCCAAAACATCCCTGCTCTAGAGGAGACATGCATGGAGGAATGGGCCAAAATACCAGCAACAGTGTGTGAAAAGCTTGTGAAGAGTTACAAAAAATGTTTGGCCTCCGTTATTGCCAACAAAGGGTACATAAGAAAGTATTGAGATGAATTTTTGGTATAGACCAAATACTTATTTTCCACCATGATTTGCAAATAAATTCTTTAAAAATCAAACAACGTGATTTTCTGTTTTTTTTCCCCACATTCTGTCTCTCATGGTTGAGGTTTACCCATGTTGACAATTACAGGCCTCTCTAATACTTTTAAGTGGGAGAACTTGCACAATTAGTGGTTGACTAAATACTTATTTGCCCCACTGTATGTCTATATGCTGGCATAGCAGATTCATGGCGCATTAAGCCCCCGAACTATTTTTAATTTGCCCGTTTTACCCTGAAAACCCCCCCGTTTACAGATGTCGCGCAATTATATTTATTATTCAAAATGTCAGTCATTTTTAGCTTGGAATCATTAATTGATGTCTAATATTTCGTTTAAAAAAAAAAAAAAACGGCTTTTAAAAATCATTCACTCGCATATTTTAAACTTTTAAACGAATTACGTCGCAATTAAAAAAATGGCGTCTGTAAAAAAGTCACGGATATTTACCTCATAACTATCGCTTAATTGTATTTTTTTTGTTTCTGTTGCATTTTTCCCCGATATGTTAGATGATAAATAATCGATCCAAACAAAGAAAAATTGGAAAAAAAAAATGTTTAAAAAGGTAAATATATGAAAAAGAAAATCTCGACTTCTCCATGATGTCTGCGATTTCTGCATCGCGACCCTTGTTATATTACCATGTTTCACCCATAAAATCCCCCCAAAATGCAGCTGTGGCCATTCACAGCTGTGTCTTGACACTCAGTGATACATGCTACATGGAGTTTTTGGATCAAAACAAGGTAAGTACGCGATAATATCTCGTTAAAGTCATGGCTTCTGTAATTCTGCTCTCGCGTGCTCTCACCTCCAGATAGGGTTTTGCTGTTAAAAAAAAAAACAAAAAAAATTTTAATGCCCTCCTGTTCAAAATGTTTCTTCCCCCAGAAAATGGAGATTTCAAGCTTTCCAATGATGTATCACACGTGAATATCAGACAATTTTATAAGTTGGCTAAACTGGGGGCCTCAGAGCGGAACTTCAAGTCACCTGAGTGTTTTCCGCCATATATGTATGCTGTATACACAGATGGACCTTTAAAGATGAGTCCAAATCATTGACTGAAAAAAAATCTAGGAGTTGTCTTTTTGATTAATGCTTGGCAATGAAAGAGCTGCTGGCCCAGAGACCAGATCTCGGATAAAGTTGATGAAGATGGTCGGAGAAAGTTTTTTTTTTTTTTTTTTTTTTTTGTCACATTTGACTCATTTTTATTTTCCCTCGAAACTAAAGATGTCCCGATCGATCGGCATCCCGATCGACGTCCGATCACGTCATTTTCAAAGCATCGGAATCGGCAAAAAAATATCGGACATATTTAAGTCGTTTTCTAATTGTATTTAACGTTACGGACAAAATGTCTTACACTCATCCAGAGTAGTTTTGGCTTAAAGTAGGGCTATCAAATTTATTGCGTTAACGGCGGTAATGAATTTTTAAAAATTAATCACGTTAAATAATTAACGCATGCGCTGCACGACCCACTCACGCATTGTCGCGTTCAATTTATAAAGACGCCGCTTTACCAATGGATAGCGCTAAAAGTCAGCATATAATGAGTAGAGAGAATTTTGACAGCCTTTGGAGCCATTTTTTATGTGGCTAAAGCCTAACAATACCTCTCTCAGCAATTAAAAATAACGTGGGAGGCAATGTAGGGAAGAAAGGTAGTAGTTGATCATTTTCTTAACAACCTTTGTTCTTTCCCAACGCAGAGAAGATATATCAATTGGTGCCCCTACGCACAGTCATGGCTGCACTTCCCATCAAGCATTTGGGCAGAAGTTAAATGGCTGCAGTATCATTTACTGAAAGCTCAACAAATACACTAGATGGCAATATTTAGTCACAATATACAAAGTCACATTTATCCTTTAAGAATTA
The DNA here is from genome assembly GCF_030265065.1 of Corythoichthys intestinalis. Classification (NCBI taxonomy): domain Eukaryota; kingdom Metazoa; phylum Chordata; class Actinopteri; order Syngnathiformes; family Syngnathidae; genus Corythoichthys; species Corythoichthys intestinalis. Next base: position 15,666,230 of record NC_080402.1, read on the forward strand.
AAAGTCTTTCTATCCGTGGATCCCTCTCACAGAAAGAATGCTAATAATGTAAATGCCATCTTGAGGATTTATTGTCATATTAAACAAATACAGTACTTATGTACTGTATGTTGAATGTATATATTCGTCCGAGTTTTATTCATTTTTTTCTTAATGCATTGCCAAAATGTGTATGATTGGGAAAAAATATCGGGAATGATTGGAATTGAATCGGGAGCACAAAAAAAGCAATCGGATCGGGAAATATCGGGATCGGCAGATACTCAAACTAAAATCGGGATCGGGAGCAAAAAAACATGATCGGAACAACCCTACTCAAAACATCTTTTAATAACGCTGAACAACAATTTGTTTTTCTATTTTCTGTTGCATTAGGTCAAGGGCGTACGTTTACATTAGCGGTGCACGATTTCCATTTTTTGAAACCGATACTGATATCGATAACTTCCTTCTCCTCAAAGCCGATGCCGATAACCGATAATAAATATCTAATTTTTAAATGTATATTCACCCTTAGTTTTTGAACACCTGGAGGTTAAAAAAACTAGTGGTGGATTCAACATAGATTTGCCTTTGTCCTAACCAGATTTTTCATGGTGACATGAACATTATTATTATGAACAAAACAAAGACAAGAACAATCTCGACTTCAAATAAAGTGCCAATATTTATTTTTAAAAATAAATATCATTTGAGTCATTCACAATCAATTAGTCAATGTCATTGAATATGTGTTCCCTGAACAATGAGCGCTGAATTAAAATGTAAATCCAACAGGTATTGTGCTTTGTCATCAGATAAAAACATTTGTTGCTACAGGAGAGGAGACTGTTATGGCATTGGTCCATGAAACAACTTTCTTAACCTGGCAATTATAGGAATGAAAGCCTATCAATAACCAAAAGGCCTCTCAGTAACTTACTAACTTATAACTAACACTTTAAAATGCAAACATTACATAGGAAGGTTCATCACTCATTCCTCATTATTAAAAATATGGTAGAACAAAAAGGATTAATGACTTCTCTTATAATAATCCATATAAACGGCAGTGGGTGAACCCATTTTCAATAAAGCATGAGGTTTCTTCGCTACACACCGCATTGTAAGAAACTCATTGATGGCTACCGCAAGCGGTTGTTCGCAGTTATTTTGTCTAAAGTTGTGCTACCAAGTATAAGGCTGAGGGTGCCAATACTTTTGTCCAGCACATTTTTGGAATTTTGTGTAAAATGATAACGATTTCACTTTTTTCCCCATTCTCTTTATGTGTTTTTTAATTGCAAGCAAAATAAATGAAGATATTACTACCAAAGCATTTGTAATTGCAATTGTATAGCATTATCTGACAGAATTGCAGGGATGCCAATACTTTTGGCCAGCAGTGTAATTTTACTGTACAAGCAATGTAGGGTTTTTTTCTAGGCACGATTTTGATCATTTCGAATACTGACATTGCGCAACACTGCTCTCTGGCGGTTGAGTTATAACAAACGTAACAAACCAATCCATTGGACAATGAACTCCGTTCTCCCCTTCATGTAATATGTAAAAGGGTTTGTTGTTGTTACGGTTTTTTCTCTTCTTGAATCTCCATAGAGTTAGGCATGTACGTAAGTGTAAGCTTTTTCTTGTTAATTTTAAGTGATAAATAAAGTTTGCCTACGGTTAGAGAAAAAAAAAATACAGCCTTATACGGTCATTTACGAAAGGGAACCTTGCTCTTCAGTGATTGGTTGGTAAGTGCTAAGACGTCTCCTGTAATTGGTAGTTTTCCGCCCAATCACAATACGAGAAAGTTCTCCTGCGGAAGAATGATGTCAGGGAATGTCGAGTGTAACCTGTAACCGTGTTTTAGCTCATATTTTCGATATGGATCTTGGGATCAAAAAACGACTGCTGCTCCTTGGAATTTTCGGATGGTGCTTTGGACATGTTTTCAGTTACGGAGAAGAGAGCAGCGAGTTCACTTTCCTTCTGCAAGCTGGGAAATCCGATTGTTTCTTCCAACGAGCAATACAAAATGGTACGATGGAGGTCGAATTTCAGGTAACCCACATATTCTTTATGATCCAATGCGCTCGAACAGTTCTGTATCCTTCAGTTCCTACTTCCTGAACCGAGGTTAACGACGCATTTTCCACTTAACATTGCGAAAGATTAGCAATCGACAGCTTGGTCTGCGAAGCAAAAACAAATTCATATCTGTACCAGTCGAGTGTAATATTAAAAGAAATGAAAATAAGTAATATATTGCTATTGTATCCACTTGCGCAATAAAGGAAAACAAGGCCAAATTCAATTTATTTGTTTGTATTCTCATTTGATTTGGGAATCTTCACTTTCCTCAAAAATAGTGTATAATATCGTTGTTCGTCTATCTATTCTAGCGACCTATAATGTTACACAGTACAAACAAGCTAGTGATCTTCAACTAGATGGCCAAAATTGACTGGTGTATCCACTTTTTGTCATTGTAGAACGGCAATATACTAGGGGTGCACGATATCCATTTTTTGAAACCGATACCGATATCGATAACTTCCTGCTCCTCAAAGCCGATATTGATAACCGATAATCAATATATAATTTTTTAAAATGTATATTCACCCTAGTTTTTGAACACCTGGAGGTTTAAAAAAAATAATAATAATGGTGGATTCAACATAGATTTGTGTTTGAGCTCACCAGAATTTTCATAATGACATGAACATTATTATAATGAACAAAACAAAGACAAGCAGTCTTGACTTCAAATAAGGTGCCAATATTTATTTTTTTCAAATAAATATAATTTGAGTCAAATCACAATCACTTAGTCAATATAAGTGAAGATGTGTTTCCTGAACAATTAGCACTGAACTAAAACATAAACCCAACAGGTATTGTGCTTTGTCATCAGATAAAAATATTTGGTGCTACAAGAGACTGTTGTGGTCTTGGTCCATGAAACAACTTTCTTAACCTGGGAGACAGGTTAGGACAGCAAGCCTATCAATAACCAATAGGCCTCTCAATAACTTACTAACTAATAACTAACACTGTAAACATTACATAGTAAGGTTTATCACTCATTCCTCAAAACAAAAATATGGTAGAACAAAAAGGATTAATGGCTTGCCTTATAATAATCAATATAAACGGCAGTGAGTGAACTCATATTCAATAAAGTATGAGGTTTATTCTCTGCATAGTATAAAATCCTACCAAGCATGCTGACAGGACTAACATTACACGACAACTATTATATGTATGTATAGCATAGCACACTAGCTTGAGCTACTAGCCCTAAGCATTGGCTGGCTTCTATAACACAACAACTTATGAAGTTCTGTACATATGAACCTTCACCAACGAAGTAAACATATATTGCACATCCATATGTTATAGTAAACATAAATACTTACATATTTCCGAGGCGGAAACGTAAGCAACAGAAAGCATTCACGATTGTCAATGCTAACGCGAGACACAGCACTGTGTAAAGTGAATGAGTTTGTGGGCCAAATTATAGATGCAGCAAATTATTCTGACCGGCAGGTGGCAGCAATGCCCCGCAAATGGTCAACTGATTTCCCAGCCAGCGAGCACAGTTCATACTGTATTATCGGTCCTATTAATTATGTTATTGGATTTATTGGGATGATGTCATAATTCCTATTATCGGACTGATAATTATCGGACCAATAATTATCGTGCACCAGTACAATATACTGTATAGTAGGGCTGAAAGATGTTGGAAAAAAATTGACGTGATTTTTTGGGGAGTTTGCGATATATTGCGATATCAAAACTCATAGACATCATTATTGACGGGTCAGTTCGGCTCTGCACTGCGCAACTCCTTCAAGCAGGGGGCCGCCCAAATCAAGAGGAGCTATTCACAAACACATGCACGCAGCGAACTAACAGTGGATTTCGGTTGAAAAAGAACGAAAGCTGTACCACATACAAACAGGAAGGATTGTCTCAGGAGTGATTTGCTCGAGGATTCAAGATAATTATTATATTTTTCGTACCATGCATGCATTTTGAAACGTGAAAAAAATGGAGAAATTAGCCGCTAAGGCATTGGGGTCATAGTTCGCAATATTTACGTAAAATAAATGCTATCTGCACATTTCTTTTGCTTTTAACCAAGAATGTTTTACATCAATATCTATAAAGAATTCAGGGGTTTAAGAATTTATTCAAAATAATTTCAATGTAAAAAGCTCTTTGTTGTGGTAAGGTGGTGCTACAGTGAACTTAAAGACGAGCCGCACATTCGACATATGTACGTAAAATAAATGCTACCTGCACTTTTTTTTTTGCTTTTAGCCAAGAATCGAGACTGTTTTACGTCCATATCTATAAAGAATTCAGGGATTTAAGCAATTATTCACAAGAATTTCAACGTAAAAATCTCTTTGTTGTGGTCAGGTGGTGCTACATTGAACTTAACGAGCCGCACATTCGACATATTTACTTAAAATAAATGCTACCTGCACGTTTTTTTTTGCTTTTAGCCAAGAATCGAGACTGTTTTACGTCCACAACTATAAAGAATTCAGTGATTTAAGCATTTATTCTTATGAATTTCAATGTAAAAAGCTCTTTGTTGTGGAAAGACGGCGCCACAGTGAACTTAAAGACGAGCCGCACATTTGACATTTACGCAAAAAAATGCTACCTGCACGTATTTTTTGCTTTTAACCAAGAATCAAAACTGTTTTACATCCATATCTATCTACAAAGAATTCAGGGATTTAAGCATTTATTCACAAGAATTTTCAACGGAAAAAGCTCTTCGTGATTCCACTCGGTCAGCTTTGACGGCCTCGCCAACAATGCAGCCCCCCTATTTATCGGCCCCGCGCCCCGTGTCCCGTCAATTACATTACGAAGTTTATGTTAAATCTAAAAGCATTTTCACCAGACTTGAATAGTTCTGTTTGGGAAGACTTTAGTTGACTCATTATGACCATATTGTATTCGTTAGAGATGTCGCGATCCGATCACATGATCGCAAATCAGGCTGATCGCACCATTTTTTAGAGGATCGGAATCAGGTGGAAAGGATTGGGTTTTTATTTATAAAAAAATATATGTTTTTCTGATTCATGCTCGCACATCCTCTCACCCGCCCTCCTGAAAAGCAGTGCAACCAAACTGTTTTTCTTGGTCACCTGTGCAGCTGGCGTTTGGTACTTAAACTTTACGATGATTGACAGATTTGTTGCTTTGATCTGGCCAGAGACACCTTGGTAGCTCTACGATCAAAGGCACAAATGTGTTAATCATCGTAAAGCTTGGTACACAGTCAGAAGTGTGCCTTGGCAACTCATTTATTGTGTAAGTGAGAGGCTTTTCTTGGCAGAATGAGTGTCAAATTAAAAAAAAAAAAAACTTAGTTCGGTATCGGATTGGGCTCGTTATCTGCAAATTCTCAAAATCAATTCACTTGGACTCAGGTGCAAAAATATGCAATCGGGATATCATTAGTACCGTATTGGCCCGAATATAAGACGGTGTTTTTTGCATTGAAATAAGGCTGAAAAAGAGTTGCCTGGCTCTGCCAGACTATTCTCCCTGTATTTTTCAAACACTGAGAGTATAGTCTGGGAACCAGCCCATTAACGGCCTGTCGAGCAGGTACAAAATCAATAGACAAATCAGATTCGTTTATTTGCGTGACGTGCTCTTAACGAGCAATGTCACTCTTGCGCGTCGAAAGTCGTCACCATAACAACACAGATGGTGGACGGGAGAGCCGAGAATATGTTCCAATCCACGGTAAAATCCGTTTTAAATTACCAAAAACACATCGACACGAGTTGACAACAGTCTGTCTCGCGCTAGCCATGTTGAATAAACTCTGCTCTCTTCGTATGTTTACTTCCGCGCGCAAGTCCCTCGTCCTTCCCTCGTCATTTTACTAATGTCACGTCTGCCCGTCGCTGATTGGTCCACTCCGCTGTCTGTTTGCTGTGGCTTGCTCCGCCCTGGAAATTGTATCCGCGTGAATGGTGGCCAGACTCAATAGCTGGAACAGCGGTGAGTCTGGTGTACCAGGCAAGAAAAAGAGTAGGTCATCTTAAATTCGGGGTCTAGACATTATACCCATTCACGACGCTAGATGGCGCCAGATTATCATTGACGCGAATGCTGAATTTGACTCACCAGCCAATTCCATTGCAATTTTGTTGTTTTATCACAATAAATTGATTTATTTACATTTCAAAAACCAGAAGCCATTCATTCACGAATGTGATTGCACTTTAGTTTACATATTTAAATGTTCAGACATTAAGATTTAAATAAGGAATTGGATGTGAATAGGAAAGGAATATGAGTAATAATTAATAATTTTTACTCTATTAACTATCTATTTATATACCATATATTAGGGATGTCCCGATCCAGGTTTTTGCATTTCCGATCCGATCCCGATATTGTTTTGCACTTCCGATCCGATACCGATACTGGCCGATACCGATACCGGCCTATCCGAGCATGTGTTAAAGTTTAAAGTTATTTAGCCTCCTTACTTAGTTGTCAGACTTAGGGCTGGGCGATATGGCCTTAAGTACGTATCACGATAAATTGAGCAGATTTACCTCGATAACGATAAATGACGATAAATTCACCCAAGCAAACTGTTATATACGGTAGTTTGAAAATTTGAATCAATGCATGGAATACAAATTAACAGTTTCTCATTAAATTTATTTACCAGCTTTCAATTTAACAATTGCACATGCAGTCTAAACATTAAGTATTAAAAAAAATCTTGTAAACAATAAGAATTCTTGTGTGAACATTTATAACAGCTTGTATGACTTGAAAAATATCATCACTTGAATTTCATTAAATTCATTCCGCGTTGTTATACACTAGATAGTGGCATACGTTTAGATATTTAGAATAGATACAAATGCGACACATCCACCCGCCCCCCAGAAATTATACTTAATTAAAAAATAAAATGTTTCACAAACCTTTCTTTTATTCGGCTCAATTATTTACATCTTATGGTTTTGGAAATCCTTACAGTATGCAATAAATAATATTCCTGTTCCCAAGCACTGTGCTTACTGTACTGTAATTTTTACAAAAAATAAACAATACATAGTTACTCCCCGTCATCTAGGACGAGCCACTTACAAGACTAGCACTGTTGTGTATTACAAATACTGCTTTGAACACATCTTCACAGACAAAACCAATGACACAGGCTTAAAGAGGTCAACTTTCATTGTGTAAATCACACTTAATGACGACACGATCTCCTGGTTGAAATAGACGACATCCACTTAATTCTATTGAAGATATGTAATGCTGAGGCAATTTGTCAACTTTACTTTTAAAAAGAAACGTGTACTGTTTATCCAGTAGATGGGGCTCTTGCAGTGTGTCAAACAGTGATTCAATTTAGGGCAATTGTCTTAAAAGTGGTTCATTGTTTCAGAAAGCCTCGGTTTTTCCATCCCTATCTGGAACCCGTCAAGAGTTTACTTAATGTCGGGTGAAAGTTTGGCGAAGCTAACTTAAGCCCGACTTCATCCCGTTTACTTGTAGCGTTAGCCTCTGGCGTTAGCAGCTAGCGTTAGCCTACCTGGCTTCTGTTTGATTGGCTTCGTGAAAACCATGTGACTCCAAACGTAAGCACACTGTCTGCTTTCTTAAAGGGGAATGCACATAGCCGAACAACACAGAGTCAAAGCGGGATGAAAAGACTATATTTTCTTCTTTTATTAAATTGCCGAATTTACCGACATGGCCAAAATTACGTCGGTCATCGTGAAGAATTTCGGTAACGGTAAATTTTCAGTTTACCGCCCTGCTCTATTCAGACTCATGTTGAAAAAGGCTTTAGGACTCTTGATAAGAACTAGCCAGCTGAATTAGGTGAGTTTGAATAACACACAACGGTTGGTAACAAGAAACTGACCTGTTTATTCAGTGACAAACACAAAACATTATAAATAACAAACAGAAATGGCATAGTCAGTCAGTAAAACGTGCAAATAATATTGTAAACGGTCTTAAAAAAGCAAAACACACAAACAACCTCAGTGGAAAATCCCACAAACCCCCCAAGCTATTAGATGCTTTTAATGTTTCGTGCATTAGTTACAAAAATTGTATAAAAAGCCTCTCAGGTTTAAATAAACGACTATAGACCCTACCCACGTGACGTCACAACTCCTTCCTCCTGACTGGTGCCGCCTAATTGTCCGTCAACACATCATGTTTCCCTGTTACGGCTACGTACATTCCTCCTATTTACGTGTTTTTCTGCTCGTTAACATTAATAATCAAAATGGTGAAGGCGTGTGTGGCGGTCGGTTGCAATAACAGAGAAGATAGACGGAGAAGACGGAGAGACTTGAAGTTCTACCGGATTCCGAGAGACCCGGAGAGAAGAGAGCGAGATGGGCTGCTGCAATTCGACGAGAAAACTGGGCTCCAAACGATTACCACAGATTATGTAGTAGTCATTTTATATCTGGTAAGATGCATCTAATATATATTTAGAGGGTTTTGGGCTGACAACCACAATTAAGATCATTGCTAGGCTAATCGCCGACAACATACACGTATGTATGTAGTGAGAGTGCTATCGCTAAACCATATAAACACTAAAAGCCCTAACTCCATTGACAAACGACATGAAATACATTAGACTTGACAGTGGATGTTAGCAATAACAAAAGATTTTGAATTGAAAATTTCGTAACTCACCTTTCCAAGCACAAGATAGATTCCTGCCGAATTTTCGTGGACGAGGACCTGTTTCACCCAACCAGCAACGAAGTATTTATAAGCCTCCAAGCTCTTAAAGTTTTTCAAACTTTCGTGAGAATAGGCTGATTTTGTGTGGACAAGATACAGTTCAGGGTAGCTAGCAGATGTCAGGCAAATACGGCGGAGACAGCGGGTCGAAAAACATCGATTTAGGCATCAAATATGGATCTGGCGAATGGATAAACTGAAGCTTTTCCACATAACGCCTTTTATGCAACGCATCAAGTGAGTTTACGGCATCCGAAAGCACCGGGTCTTCCATGAAATGCATTATAAATTGCTCGATCAATTGAGACCATTGATAATACAGACACAAAATGACGGACAAGTGGGCGGAGCCATACAGCGAGCACGTGATTTTGTGACGTCGGTGGGTAGGGTCTATTTCAGTATCAAGTTAACATTTTAAAACAGTAAATAAAATACTCAAGTCCCCATTCTGTATCAGCAGCTTTAAACAACATTCAATTCATATAATTTTGCGAATCAACTGTTAAAGTTGTTAAAATTGCTCCCGTTATTCCATAATTTTCCTTCTGTCTACTTTCGACATGTGAAAAACTGTTTTGAAGATAGATTCAAGTCATGATTTTGCTGATTTAGGAGTATTTTAGATAAAAAGTTAATTGGGTTCGCTTGGAAGGTTCACAACAGCCTACTAGGGAAGTCTCCTGCTTTAAGATGGCGGCTGTTTACTAATGCAACTAGTTTTCAATACTTCAATGTTGCTAACACCATCGAGTCTCTCATTATGCATCTCGTTCTATATACATATGATATCTATTATCGACAGTAAAACGATGTTGACGTAGTTTGTAGCGGCTGTCAGCAGCAGTCAGGTATTCTTGTTTTTTTTATCCAGCGGCATGAGTTGAGCTAAAGCCGTGAGTTGAGCATTGGCATTACCCGGGTCTATGACAAGCGTGATGTTTACTCTCGGGACGCAATGCGGTCCGTTTCTCATTGCGTTCCCAAGACCGCACTGTGTATTAGTTCCGCTTTACTTGACATATTTCACTAATGGGAATTTGAATGTTTGTGAATCGTTCTCGAATCTTCCACGGCCGAATCGCTCAAGGATGTAATGACGGCTGGGCATGTTGTACCTTGGTTCTAAGTGTTGGATGGTGCGTCTTTACTCACGAGAGATAATGGCTCTTCATCCAGAATGAATTCTTCAGCAATGACTCTTGTTATTCCCTGGGCTTTGGTCTGTCGAGTGCCAGTTTGTCACGCATAGCAAAAGTTTCTGCCAGTGTTAGTTGCGTAGGACCTTTTTTTTTTTGTCTTCGGTTTTCTTAACATACTTCTTATATTGTTTGTGGTGGTATTTCGCTTAATGCTTGATTAGGTTGGTTGTATTAAAACTTCTTACAGCTTTACCACCACGCTTGACTTTATTGTGGCATATGTATCACTCTGCCTCTTCGTCTTTGTCATCCTTTAAGGTGAAATGATCCCACACAGCTGACATTTTTACCGATAAAGTCTCTCGGTAAATTGGGAGACGGTAATGTAAATGTAATGTAGTGTGTTGAAGGTGTGCCGTAAAATGCGGACCGGATTTTAGGGAAACCGAAGCAAAAACTGGAATGGATTATGATAATTGGTGCGCTGGAAAACCCGGACCTGACTAGAAAAAAAACCTGGATCGGAAGTCTGGATCGGAATTATTCCCGTGTTCCGATCCGATACCGATGCGCATTTTTTTGCCCATATCGGCGTCCGATCCGATCCAAATATCGGATCGGGACATCTTTACTATATATACTATACTAGTTTAACCATTATTATTCATAATTATTATCATGATTAATATGGAATATGAATAGGAATATCATGAATATATAAAAATTAATTTGGTGTTCAAAAAGATTTTTCAAACTTGAATCTTGAAAAAAGGGGTTGTCTTATAATCAGGGCCGTCTTATTTCGGGCCAATACGGTATTCATATAATACTGTTTAATCCAAGCTAAGGGGGTTTATCTGTGAATGAATAAGATCGGTGTATATAAAAGGGATCTGGAAGCGATGTATCTGCACAATTGCTGCTTTTATGAGGAAAAACTATAAAGTTTACATGTTTAATTAAAAATCGTACGTCCTGCGATGTGACTATTACGCATGCGCACATTGCGATGGCGATGTTCAAACGATACATTGTGCAGGACTACTGTATAGTAAGTACACTCATAAGTTAAAGGATGTGAAAGTATAACATCTTTTACAATTGTTTTTTCACTTTTTAGTGCACTCTCTTTAAACATAATATTTCACCATAAACTTGTCCTGTGTGCTTTCACCACCCATTGTTAAAAATGTATGTCAGGCTGCAAAGAAGCAAATGTTGGACTCGTGTTTGGCTCATGTGCTGGTGTTTCCATTAATTCTGAAGCTAGAATTTGTAAGAAGCAAACGTTGGACTCATGTTTGGCTCATGTGCTGGTGTTTCCATTAATTCAGAAGCTAGAATTTGTGCATACCTGTTTTCTTTTTTTTTTTTTTAAATATCAGGTGATAGGAGGAGCTGGCATGGACGTGGATTTCACCATCCTCAATCCGGAGGGCATCCCCATGGTCGCTGAGACCCGTCGCTCTGATGGTGTTCACGTGTTAGTGAAGCCTCAAATCACACCACATCCTTCAGCTTGTTCCTGGAAGCGTCACTTTATTGCTGGCTTTATTTTGCGATTTTGTTCTTTACCCAGGGTGGAGCCCACAGTGGAGGGAGATTATCAAGTGTGCTTTGACAACAGCTTTAGCCACTTCTCGGAGAAGATGGTGTTCTTCGAGCTTTACGTCGAAGGACAAGGAGGAGATGTGGGTGGTGATGAAGACTGGGGCGGATTAGAAGAGGTGGATGAAAACATGTTGCAGTATAAGCTACAGGATATGAGGGTGAGCTCGCAGTTGCAAAATTCATACGCCGGAATTCTGCCTCATGCCTTGCTGTTCACAAATATTATACAGTGCTCTTTTACTATGATTGGTTTCTCAAGAGAAGTAGGCCCACATAGTGGACATGTTTGCCTAATGGTTAGATTTACAGCAGTCAAAAACCGTGACAGTGCTGAAAATGTGAATCCTAGATCTGATGCGATCTTATGATTAAATTGATACTATTGGATAAAACAAGAATAGCTGCATCGGGCGCCAATACAGATTCTGTGTATCGGATTGGGGCAACCTTAGTTGTGCAGCATTACTAACCCATTTTATGCCATTATTTCCCAGACATTTAAACATCCAACCCAGATGTTATTTGTAGCCCCTTGAAGGGGAACCTCGGACTTAAAGACTTGTAGGCTCTAACAAGCTACAATTGTTCTTTTTTACTAAAATATGTTATTAGAAACACATATTATTGCCATTGATTTTTTAAATCCATAACATTTAGTACATGTTTTGACAGACAGATGGCGCCATGTTTTACGCGCGCAGTGCACACAGGGGATGATGACGCAGTTGTCTTGGGCTGGGAGAATAGCTGCGCTTGCTAGCAAGCAAAGCTAGTATGACGACTGGCATGATTTTGTCACATTCTGCTGCTGGTCAGATTGTTTTCTTACAGAACTGTGGGATGATTTCCCGACGTTGTACCTGCATCCAATTCTAGCTTATCAGCAGAGTCTTTAAACCGATCCGAGGTGGCTTGCCATGATATTGACTTGCTGCAATTTGACTGTATATCCTTCATAGCTAGTTGCATCATTGCCTTGTTTTTTTTTTTGTTTTTCTGCCTCACCGCAGTTTAGCTCGTTTTTTTAAAATGGATTCCGACCTACTGTAACAGACCCTTTTTGTTTGTACCTTTTCGCGATTACGTGAATATTTTTTTTGTGTGTTCCATAAACCCTTTTACACAATCCCTGTTATTGTTGTACGCTTGCTGTCTGAAGTGAACCGCGTTTTCTAATTCCGTGGTCAAGCCAGCCGCACTTTCTTTTCAGTTCCAACGTCACATGGAAGTATAGTCCTGTGGTCTACGCTCTTGTCGCATGGCAAATGCGATTAGAATCCCGTTGAAAACTTTCATTTAATTGCTTTTGCTGCTCATTTTGTTAAATATCGACAGTGCTGTTCTGCTCATCACTTTTCCACTCGGGTTCAAATTGGAAGGGCAGAACATGTTTATGTAGCTAACGAGTGACACTGTGGAAGTACGGCAGCGCTGCCCAGTGATGTTACTGCCTAAAGTGCCCAAAATTTTATGAAAACGAAAAAGTTAAGAGGGTTTTGAATATCAAATTATTATAACTCATGCTAACATTCATCTTTTAAGAACTACAAGTCTTTCTGCCCATGGTTACCTTTAAGTAATCATTGATAAAAATATATATCTTGTTCGCTATAGTAACTGGTGGGTTTAAATGGTTAAATAAACCAGACTGAATATCCTTTTTCCATTGTACTTCCTCAGGAGTATATGGACTCTGTACACAAACGTCTTGAGCGCAGTCGGCAGATGCAAACAGCCTTACGAGCTTATGAGGCGCGGGACCGAAACCTTCTGGAAGACAACCTTTGGAGGGTCTCGTTTTGGTCATGTGCTAGTGTACTAGTGATGCTGTGCGTGGCATTAACCCAGGTAACATGCTGTTCATTTCCTATATTAAATATGTCATATGGCTGATGTTTAACAGATCGTCCTCCCATTTTAGGTCTACACCGTGCGGAAACTGTTTGACGATAAGCGGAGAGTGTGTACATAGAAGGAACTTTTCCATTGTAACGAAACAGGCTGGGCAGGATACAGTAGTCCTCATTTTACAAGAACACCAGCTGTTAAGATCATGTGATGTGGTTCACATCTGAAAGGCCTCAGTCTGAGCAATAACAGTTCAAAATGGCACAACAGTTTGTACGTTGGAGGCCTTTTTGTTTACTTTAGTGCCTTATAAATGTGAAATGTGACAACAAACTGATGCAGAAGATTTTAGAAGGCACGGCAGTATGTTTTGCTGTTAAAAAATGTGTTGCTGTATTTTGTTTTTGCTGAAGGTGGAAGCTCAGTGACATGTAAAAGCTTGCAGCCTAAATGTGGCAAACGAAGTGCAATAGTCCTGTATTTTCTTTTTCAAACATTTTTTAAAACTTTTTTTTTTTTTTTTAGGATGTGCTTGTTTTATATGGCCTCTAAAAGTTGAATATGAACATAATGGTACTGTCCCTTTGTGCTTTATCCTTTTCTGTATTGCAGCAAGTGAGTGATAGTGCCATCAAGTTAAAAGTGAAATTTTCATGGGAGCAATTGCAATGGTTTTAATGGTTTTTTTTTTTTTTTTTTGTGAGAAAAGATGACTGTCATGAATATTGAGTAAAAAATAAAAAATAAAAAAAGGTGTTACGCTTCCAGCTATTTAAATAATAATTTCACTTTGCATAATTAAAGCAATTTCCTGTTCGCAAATAAAACGTAGTTATAAAACATTTGCTTTGTGTGCAGAAAAGATATTTAAATGGTTTAACTGGAAAAAGTGAAACGATGGTAGTTTTCCAGTTTTTTTTTTTTTTTTTAAATTTCAATTTTGGTCACAATATCCACTATAAGTGTGACATTATATCGAAAAGTTGATTTATCATAATACATTGTAGGTTATCGATATGCTCCAACCAAGAATCGATAAATTGTTTTAAATAGGTGTCACTGTTTAAAAAAAAAATAATAATAAAGAACCAACAAAAATATTCCATAAGAACAGTGTCAACGTTAGCTCAATGGTAGTTAGGGCAGAAGCTATCAATTATTTTAGTAGTCGATTAATCAATGAACTATTTAGTTCGAATAATCAAGTAATCGGATACGGAACATGAAAAAACAAAACCTGAGTTGAGCCTCAAACGGTATAAAATAGTAAATAATTGAGGATCTATGTACAACAAAAGGACAATTAGCTAACTTTCATAGCATAGTCCGCTAGCTTAAATGCTATAAAATGCTAACTTTTTTTATATATTTTTTTATTTTTTTTTACAATGCTCTTAACAAATGGTTCAGACACATATTCCCGCAAACGACAGCTAAATATACTTATAAACTGCATTAAAAAACATTAGCTCAAACAAAAACTTTGCTTATGTTGGTCTTAACAGGGAGCAGCTGGATTCCCCCATGTGAAATGAGGCATACCAGAGGGCAGTGTATCCACCCAAATCAATACAACTAAATGCAAACACTTTCAAAATAAACCATCAAAACACCACTTTAATGAAACAAATACTCGAAGCAGCAAAATTGAATTCAAATCTTTTTTTCCTAATCGAATACTCGAGTTAGTTGATTAATCGTTGTAGCACTAATGGTAGTGTTGCACCGATACCAATTTTTTGGCCCCACTAGATACCATACCGATACCACTTTGTTTGAAATACATATATACAGTGTATCTATATAGATATATTAGGGGTGTCAAACGATTAAAATTTTTAATCGAGTTAATTACAGCTTAAAAATTAATCGCAATTCAAACCATCTATAAAATATGCCATATTTTTCTCTAAATTAGTGTTGGAATGGAAAGATGAGACACAAGATGGATATATACATTCAACATATGGTACATAAGCACTGTATTTGTTTATTATAACAATAAATCAACAAGATGGCATTACCATTATTACACATTCTGTTAAAGCGATCCGTGGATAGAAAGACTTGTAGTTCTTAAAAGATAAATGTTAGTGCAAGTTATAGAAATTTTATATCAAAACCCCTCATGTTTTCATTTTAATAAAATTTGTAAAATTTTCAATCAAAAAATAAACTAGTAACCCGCCATTGTTGATGCCAATAATTACTTACTCAATGCTCAATTGCTCATGGGTGCTGACGCCTATAAAATCAGTCGCACCCAAGCGCCAGCAGAGGGCGACAAAACTCCGAAAAACACAACAAGTACAGATTTCACTGTGCTGTCATTTTAAAGTTTGAGCGGGGCATGTGCGTCAATTGCGTCAAATATTTTAACGTGATTAATTAAAAAAAAATAATTACCGCCCGTTAATGCGATAATTTTGACAGCCCTAATATATATATATATATATATATATATATATATATATATATATACACACACACACACAGTGAATCAAGGTAGAACTTTTTATTGCATACCTGGTATGGGTGACAAGTTAAATAAACCTTTGGCTCTCAAAGGCCAAAATAGTGCTGAATTTAAGACATGTATAATACTAGCCTAACGGTAAGAAAGTAAAAATATAATGAATGAATAATGAATTTTTTTTAAACCCTAAGTTTTGGCTCTCAAAGGCCAAACAGTGCAACTGTCATGAAATTATAAGTAATAATAATTGACCACAGCATCCTGTCTATTAGCCTCCCTCTCTGTGCACCAGCAGCAACACACACTTAGCCACTTAGCTTAGCTTACTTTGCTTGCTTCTACAGCACTTTTTAATAGGCTTGCCACCCGTCCTTTGAAATAAGGAATCGTTCCGAATTGGTAATTAAAAGTTGCGTTCCGTATCGAACCAATACCAATAGATACATTTCTATGCATTTTAGGAGTTTTGGGGATATCCCTTTTTTTTCCGTCGCTTGTGCGGCTTTGGGCACGTCCCTTATTTCTATTTCTGAAAGGTGGCAACCCTACTTTTGAAATACGTCTCAAATTACTGCGGCATTTCTTTCAGTAAATGACAATAAAAGTAAAGTAGACGAAGGGTTTGTTGCTCCGGTCCAGCTCCCTTCTCTTGGTAGCAGTTCCTC
The DNA here is from genome assembly GCF_030265065.1 of Corythoichthys intestinalis. Taxonomy (NCBI): domain Eukaryota; kingdom Metazoa; phylum Chordata; class Actinopteri; order Syngnathiformes; family Syngnathidae; genus Corythoichthys; species Corythoichthys intestinalis. The sequence goes on from NC_080402.1 coordinate 15,682,750, forward strand.
CTCTTGTAGCCTCAAACTCTTTGTGTTCGTTCACGTTTCGTCTTCAAATATTTGATCGGGTTCGAGGTATTGAAAATGTCCAATTTAACTCCACCTCTCGAAACCTTCAGGCCGCAAATCTTGCATCCAGCCATTGTACTCGACGGAGATTATAAAATGAAATATTTCCAGACCACCGACATTTTCCTCTTGTAGTTTGCTTTTCCTACATACGAGAAAGCTGCCCCGGCATTGGTTAAGAGCGGCTATTGGCCCGCTCTCATTGGTCAGTGAGTTAGTGTTATAATACTGGACCGGTAAATGGTATCGGCACCCTCTTTGTTGGTACTTGAGGATACAGATACAACCATTTCGGGCCGGATCGGCCCGCCCTGCCGATATTGGTATTGGTGCATCTTCACTCAATGGCTGCCATTGACGGCGCTAGACATCCAATTCATGTTGACTGGACTGGGCGTCAATGGCACTGAAACCAGAGAATTTACAGCCAGGCTTTCATGGCCACTTTCAGGGCACTTCTGTTCATTTTACAGCATTAACAAGTTACTTCCTGTTGATTTTGAGTCACTTGCTATTCATTTGAGGACATTCTTGAGTCACTTTTCAGTAACCCAAAATCAACAGGAAGTGACCTGTCAATGCCCCAAAAAGAAAAGGAAGTGACCAAAAATCAACAGAAAATGATCTGAAATGCCCCCAAATTAAATCATCGCCTGGCATTGGCGGCCACTGACGGCCATAGACGTCTAATCTGAAGTGGATGGGATGGCAGCAAATGAATATTCGTTCATTTGCTACCATCCCTCCCACTGAAACAGATTGAACATCTACTAGTGATAAACTCATTCTGATTCACAACAAAAGGATGAACATTTCTTGTTTTTCTGTTTATTAGTTGTTTTGTAGAATATCCTAGAATGATTTCCTGACCCATGTATCGATAATTGTTGTATCGCAAGATCGTTATCATGAGCCTTCTATCGCAAATTGTATTGTGAGGTATCAAGAGGTTCCCACCTCAAATATCCACCCTTTTAAGAAATTACACAATACACTCAATAATTTTCAGCCTGGAAATGAGGAAGAACCCGTTCTTATGAAAAGCACCTTTTACTGTAATGAAATAGTAAAGTATGACTTGCTGGAATTACTATGAATTAAATTAACCTTTCTATGAAATCTAATTTCAGATCCACCTCCACGTGTAATTTCATGCTTAGACAATTCATTAGATCCACCTCCATTCTGTTCCACTTCAAATTTCACGTTATCAGACTTGAAATAGCAGTGATCAGCCACCCTTGATAGCTGAGTAGGTTTGAGCTCCGTCAATGCTTCCATCACCTTTGGTTGCTACGAGAGGAATATGGAGGTCGTCTGTGGGAAGAAGCGAAGTCTATTTTCACTTCAAGTGCCAAATCAGGAAGACACAATGAAGAGGCATATAAAATACAGAATATCCAGTCAAACTATTTGCATACCTTTAAGTTGTCAATCCAGCTCTGAATAGCTCCATGTTATACTCTTTATTCTGTTGCTCCTAGCAACCGAACTTATTACCATAGGCCCAAAAATGAAATAGCTGTACGAATGTTCCCACTTGATGTGAATGTCAATCAGTTGTGGCCTGAGCTGACATGCTACGTACTGTAAATTGTACAACACACGTTGCACACAAGATTAATTAGCATGCAAAGATGGTAACACCCAGGAAAGCTACAGCTGAAAGAGGTAATAGCCCATCATCATTTAATAAACATACAGAAAGGCAAGCACATTTACTCATATAATGATATATATGGCTTTTGATGTGGTGATCATGATACACATATTTAAGGCAGGATTAAATTTACCATTGAGGACTGATGGGAAATAAATGCTAGAATAAAACGTATACAACTTGTCATACTTACGATTCTGAATAAGGCTATGGACGTAATCTAGGGTAACCTAAAATATAAATTTGTAGACCTGCCACAATGCAGAGAAACGATTTATCAAATAGTGCTACAGTACTTAATTTTTTTTTTTTTTTTTTTGGGACAGCACACTAATATGTACAGTGCTCTCCATAATTATTGGATTAACAATAATTCTGTGTTTTTTTAGCTTCTAATAATTTTTTTTTCTAAATAATATGAGACCTTGACGGAAAAAGGAGAAAAATCCAACCTTCAATACAAGTGCATTTATTCAGTAGGGAAAAAAATCCCACATTGGGGTTGAGGTCTGGGGACTGAGATGGCCATGGGAGGAGCTTGATTTTGTGTCTGCTGAACAATTTCTATGTAGATTTGGCCATATGTTTAGGGTCATTGTCTTGCTGAAAGACTCAGTGACGACCCATCTTCAGCTTTCGGGCAGAGGGCAACAGATTTTGATTTAAAATGCCCTGGTATATCAAAGCATTCATGATTCCATGCAACCTAACAAGGTTCCCAGGGCCTTTGGAAGCGAAACAGCCCCACAGAATTACTGACCCACCCCCATACTTCACAGTGGGTATGAGGTGCTTTTCAGCATGCGCATCTTTCGTGGCACGCCAAACCCACTTAGAGTGTTTGTTGCCAAAAAGCTCAATCTTGGTCTCATCTGACCCAAGCACACCGTCCCAGTTGAAGCCCCAATACCGCTTAGCGAACTCCAGACGTTTGCGTTTATGATTGTGAGTGAGTAAAGGTTTTCTCAGTGCATGCCTCCCAAACAGCTTGTTGGCGTGTAGACAGCACCTGATACCCCCTGTGAAGTATGGGGGTGGGTCAGTGATGCTGTGGGGCTGTTTCGCTTCCAAAGGCCCTGGGAACCTTGTTAGGGTGCATGGCATCATGAATGCTTTGAAATACCAGGACATTTTAAATCAAAATCTGTTGCCCTCTGCCCAAAAGCTGAAGATGGGTCGTCACTGGGTCTTTCAGCAAGGCAGTAACCCTAAACATATGGCCAAATCTACACAGAAATGGTTCGGCAGACACAAAATCAAGCTCCTCCCATGGCCATCTCAGTCCCCAGACCTCAACCCCATTGAAAACCTGTGGGGTGAGCTGAAGAGGAGAGTACAGAGGAGAGGACCCAGGTCTCTGGATGATTTAGAGAGATTCTACAAAGAGGAATGGCTGAAGATCCCTCTTTCTGTCTTTTCCCATCTTGTGAAACATTATAGAAGATTAGGTGCTGTTTTGTTGGCAAAAGGGGGTTGTACAAAGTATTAACACCAGGGGTGCTAATAATTGTGACACACATTATTTGATGTTAAATAATTATTTCTTTATGTGGGATTTTTTCCCCACTGAATAAATGCACTTGTATTGAAGATTGGATTTTTCTTTTTTTTCCATTAAAGTCCGATATTATTTAGAAAGAAAAAAAAGCTAAAACACACATAATTATTATAAATCCAATAATTATGGAGGGCACTGTATAAATTTCTTAATGATTATTTTAAAGTGGAATTCTTTAGCAATTTAACATAGAACAAATCTAAAAGGTGATGCTACCTAAACCGTAAGACTCAACAGAATTATCCCTTTCCATAATGACAAAAGCCAACACGTACGTTGTTCTAGAATCAACGAATGTCATACACCTGCAGATAACAAATGAACAGGAAATACAAAAGTGTAAACTAAATGAAATGTGTATGCGTATTGTGTGTGCGCATGTCTAGTCAAGCAGGGAGGGTTCTGAAGGACGTATGATGGTGGGTCTGTTGGGAGCAGCCGGGGGTCTTCTGCTGCAGGAAGACAGAAGTGGGGTAGAATGGGGAGGAGAAGAAACATGCCAGGAAAAATATTACCAGCTAGCCATGCACCACGATCCCAAAGCACTAGAAGCACCGCCACCATTGACTTTCCTATCCCTTACAACACATGTATCAAACTCGAGGCACCAGAACAAAGTGCAATTTTTTGGGTTTGAGAAATTTCATTCTTTTATTGGTTATTTTTAATGTTAATGTGTTTTTAATGAGAAATGAGCACTTTACGTATCTTTTTTTAAATTGCGTATGGTCAGCCATTTTCAAAGAGCCAAAAAGAGCAAAGAGGGCGTGCCAAACCTCATGATTTGAGTGTCATCCAATCATCTTCCAAAAGTGGCAATAGCAACTAAATTCAGTGTATCTGTTAGTTTAGAGACGCGAACACGTCATGTCCTTCAGTAGCATGCTTAGGGTTGAAGGGGTTAAAAAAATATATACATATATTTCCCCTTTTTCATTTTTTTTTTTGCAGTTTTTAACTGGGAAACAATAAATGAAAAATATCATATTTAGAGGTTTCCCTTTTTGTTTAAAATATGTTCATTTATTTAGAAAATCAAATATAGTAGCTTATAAAAAAGATAACGTTTTCCTTTTTTTTTTTTTTTTAATCAAAAACAAATGTACAAATAAAATAGAAAAGTTTCTCCCTTTTGGTTTTATTAATTACAAATGTAAATAGATTTTAAAGGGTACCACGTCAAAAGATACATGTTAGTACGAGTTATAATAATTTGATATTAAAATCCCTCAATGTTTTTGTTTTAATACAATTTTTAAAATTTAAATAAAAAAACTAGTTGCTCGCCATTGTTGTTGACGTCGAAGGGCAGTGACGTCACATGGTCACGCCGCCGTACTTCACAGTGTCACTCTTTAACTATGTAAGGTAATGATTTAAATACACCACAAGGTTTCAATGGTGAATTTTAAATTAATAAGAGATCAAGCCAATGAATGCGTTTTGTCCCTCGACTGACGCCGTAGTTTCCTGTTTAGTGCGGGTCCATTGTGATTTACGTTTATTTGAGTGTTGTCTTCACAACAAAGAAGACTCCTGATAATGGCTCCCAGCATCATAGTTTGTTTACTGTGACTAAATATTGCCACCCAGTGTATTTGTTGAGCTAAACGAGTTGCTAAAATGTTTAAATAGAGTTTGACCAAAGTCTGAGTAAGTTTAATGTGTATTTTGCATATCTATTTTGACTGTGAATTTGTGAATGCCAGTTCTCTTTGCATTGTTGTTTAACTTTGAGAATAGGGCCTCATTGATTCAGATTGAAGCACTTTTCATTATGTGAACATTGTTTTTTTAGCGTTATGCTGTATTTAGGCCTGTCGCGATAACAAATTTTAGTGTGCGATAATTATTCTCATAAATTATTGCGATATTATTGCCCCCCCCCAATTTTTTTTTAAACCACAATAACAATAACAATAACACATTGAGAATACAGTATATATTAATAGATCAAGTACACCCATTTAAACGCGATAAATATTTACTGTTAAATTAAAAAATACTTTTTAAGAAAACACAACTAAAAACAATAGACCATGCCTCTTAAGTAAAAGACAACAATATTGATACCGCACAGAAACACAGAATAAATAAAATGTGTTTAAAAAAAAAAAAAATTGCACTTAACTTAAGCATTTAGGTAAACGAAAACTTTCCTGTCATAGCTTCTGCAATGGTGTTCTATAAGGATGCAACGATACAGTTAGGTCACGGTTCTGTACGATTTTTGATACGGGGGACACGGTTTTCGATCTGATTTAATACATTTAATGCTCTGTAAAAAATAAAAAAAAAACTTTTTTTTTTTTTTCTCTCTAACGAGCAAAAATTAAATTGCCATCATATAAACATGCATTTTAGTGCATAATATTTGTTATATTATTTATTTAGTTCTTACTGATCTGAAAAAAAAATTGTATAAAAGTGCTGAGAACAATCTTTACTGTTTGTAAATTGAGGCGGGGCACACTGTTGATTGCTACAGCTCTCTTAGCAGCTAGGTTTACTACATGGGCAAGGCATCATATTTGTGGTCCGAATCCATCTGCGTCACGTACTGAATTAACAATATTTGCAACATTATCTATAGTCACTGGTATGGATTGATTTGGCCATCTTAACTTCCATTCAGTCATGACAGTTTAGAAATTATCGATGTAGTATATGGACTACGTGTCCCATAATAACTCTGGGCTCACGTAGCCAATGGCATGGGACGTACATCTAGTTTGCTATTTCATGATATCTAGTGTGTGCGCGCATTAAAAAAGTTACCAAGCGCCGCTATAGTCACGTCTGCTCATTACTACACAACACCAGCATATGACGATCGACTTTCATAAACAGGACGAGTTTGAAGCACAGCGCTCTTAATTTCATTCAGCTCTTTGTTGTCAAAGCGAGGTTGTTCGTAGCAGCCAAGTCGGTAACAATGTTTTGGAGGACTTCGTTGTAAATATCCGGCGTTGTGCCGAAAAATAGCCGCCCCGCATGAAATGTCTTTCCTGACGGGAGCGCCCATAATGTCAACAACACCGGCACGCCATAGATGGTCCGCAGTCACTCCGGAGCACTGACGCGGCCGGTCGGTATACGTTGAAAAATAGGATATAATGGGAACAATTGGCTCCAGCGCTAGTTTTTGCCGGACCTGGAACGAAGATGCATTTTGCGCAGTTGGTAACAAGGAATCCGAACTTTTAACAGCACGTCTGCCGCACGAGCGCACGCACATGCACGCGAGGCGATAAATCGCAGCGGGAAAATTACCACCTTCTTTTTTATTTATCGTGCGATAAATGGAATTATTGCATATTGCGACAGGCTTAGTTGTATTTTCACCATATGATACTTATGTTTGTTGTGAAGGAGTTGCCGAAGCTTATGCCAATAAACGAGCGCAGCTATGAATCTGAACGCCTGTGTCCACTCTACTTTCGCTCTGTTTTACAAATACCTATGGATTAAAGGAAAACTCCGGCGTCAGTCAAGGGAAAAAAACGCACTCATTGGCTTGATCCAATATTCAATTTAAAACTCGCCATTGACACCTTGTGGCGTATTTAAATCACGACCTTTCACAATTAAAGAGTGACAGGGTTTTTTTGTTTTTTTTAAAAGAGTGAAACGTGGAATTCCAGCACCGTGGCCATGTGACGTCACCGCCAAGCGACGTCAATAACAATGGCGACCTACTAGTTAAATAATTTTACAAATTTTATTGAATCAAAACATTAAGAGGGGTTTTATATCAAATTATTATAACTCGTACTAAGATTTAGCTTTTAAGAACTACATGTCTTTCTATCCGTGGTTCCCTTTAAAAAAGAAATAATAAAGCAGCACAAAAATGAGGATTTGGACAAATGTCTTTAAACTATGAATTGAATATGTGATTAGTTGTCAATTAATTTCATAATGGATTATCTGTCAATTGTTAAAAATTGTGAAAGCCATAGTAGCCCTAATTGCACTCTAAAGAAATCAATAACTAAGATGTACCAAGACCTGTGGTTTATTTATTATTATTATTCATTATTATGGACTTGTGGTTTACCTGTGGCACAATCACGAGCGGGAAACAAACACCAACTTTGCCTGATTGTCTTTTCATAATAAATACCCATTTGAAACGCCATTGTAGTGATATGATGTCATACTAAATCAATATCCTGAACTAAATTGTACAATTGCTAAAAAAATATATAATAAAAAAAGATAACATTTAAAGTTTTTCCTTTTTTAATTAAAAAAAAAAAAAAAAAAAAAAAAAAAAAGCAAAAATGTACAAATAAATAATAAAGAAAAAATTCTCCCTTTTGGTTTCATTAATTAAAATGTAAATAGATTTATATGAAATAATAAACAAGCAGCACAAAAATGAGGATTTGGACAAATGTCTGTAAACTATAAATTGAATATGTAATTAGTTGTCTATTTTATAACGGATTAGCTGTCAAATAGTCGATTAATTGTGAAAGCCCTAGTTGCCCTAATAGCACTCTAAAGGAATCCATAACTAAGATGTACCGGTACCAAGAACTGTGGTTTGGCACGATCACGAGACAAACACCAACCTTGCCTGATTGTCTTTTCATAATAAATAGCCATTTGATAAGCCATCGTAGTAATATGATCTCATACTCAATCAATATTCTGAACTAAATTGAACAATAGCTAAAAATGCACTTCCTGTTGCTGCTTACCTTGGAATGCCCGGTGGCAGAGCAGGAGGCACTCGTGCTGGTCTGGAGGGAATCAATGGAACGTTTGGTTCAAAACCGGACTGATTGAGCGGTGGGCCAGGTCGTGTAGGCACCGGTGGCGCGCCAAATGCTGGTGAGGGGTTCAGGGGCAGGGCCGGACCAGGTGCGGGACCCCTGACCGCCGGGGGTCGGTTTGGCGGGGGGACTGTTGCAGCAGTAGGGCGGATTCCTGCAGGAGGACTGCGATAGACTGCGTGTTAACTGTTTGCTCATGATAATCTTTCAACTGATATTAACTTTCAAACTAGTGAACTTATTATACATTCTGTTCACACTTTTTACCTTGATTCTTTGATCCAGGTGTCGTCTACTGGTGGAGGCACAGGGGTTGAAACAGTGGTGGTACTTATGTCCCCAATAATGACTAGAGATTCTTTCAAAGCATGGTACATTCTGAGCATCTCATCTCTCCTCTGAGCTTGCTCAACAGACTCCTCCATTAGGCTGCTCTGGTCCCCAGCTGAGTACAGGTAGGCCAGCAGCTCAGAGTGGATGAAGTCCTTTGCCTACAGGTCAAGAAGCGTTTTTATGTTGGAGGTAAAAATAATCTTAACGATAAAGCTGACCTAATGTTTGCTAACTTGGCAACTTAGCACCCGCAAACATTTTTAAGCTACTGAATGATTTCATTTGAATAAATATTTAGATGAATCAACATCTCAAAAATTAAGCATTCTCTTTTGTTACTTAATTTGTGCTTTAATTGACTTTATGCAAACACCCACACCCATATTTGGAGGGTATGCTAACTTCCTGCACTAGGGCTAGGCTAACACACATTTTTACACATTACATTTAAAAAATGTTCTGGATTTGGTTTGGAAGTGCGAAATAAAATAAATAAAATTATTTCGAGAAGTACTGCATTTTCTGTACTATAAGGCGCATCAGAGTATAAGGCGTACCTTAAATCAGTGTTCTAATATAAGGTGCACCGCATTATAAGGTGCAGTAGCAGTAGTCGTACTAGTCGTATTAGTAGTAACTGGGGTTGCGTTATGCATCCATTAGATGAAGCTGTGCTAAAGGGAATGTCATGTAATGAATAACCAATATTGATACATATACAGTAGTACCTCGACATACGATCGCTTCGACACACGATCGCTTCGACATCCGACCAAAAAATTGATTCGCCATTTGCTTCTACATCCGACAACATGCTCGAAATACGACGACATAACAGCGCCGCAGATGGCAGCACGGCCGATTTTCTTGTGACAGAAATCAGGTAGAGCACGCGAAACACGTCCGTCACATTAGAACCAGATTCGAAACATTATTACAGAAATTATTATTATTATTTTATGAATCTGGTTTTTATCAATAATTTATTTGTTTTGCTATGAGTAATTGCCATTTGTAACACTACCAAGCAGTATTTATTAAGGATTTAGTAGTTTTTTGGGCTGTGGAATGAATTAATGGAATTATAATTTATTCTTATGGGAAAATCCTGCTCAACATACGACCATTTAGACTTACAAACAAGGTCCTGAAACGAATTAACTTCGAATGTAGAGGTACCACTGTACAGTATAATGCACATCGGATTATAAAGCGCACTGTCGTATTTGAGAAAATTGAAGGCTTTTAGGTGTGCCTTAAAGTTCGGAAAAAGGTACACATTTACTCCCACCGCTGAGCAAAAACAAAACAAACTGGACTCAACAAATCTTGACAAGTGCCAATAAGTAAAGGGTAACCTACACTGTTAATCATGAGGTGCATAATGGTCTTGGGCATGAGGTCTCTAATGGACTTGTTGACAATGCTGATGTAGGAGTCCACAAGGTTGCGAATGGTTTCCACCTGTCGCTCCAATTGTGGGTCCATGGACACTGTGTCACCTGGAACCATGGCATCTTCATTGTCGGGCTGTAGAGAGGAAGGGAGACAGGCCAGGTGAAAAAGAAGAAATTGGCCATTATTTTAGTAGACAGCGGTGCTGCTTTCCAGCGTAAAAAAAAATAGCGCATCTTAAGTGTTGTAGAAGCACAACAATTTAGGGGATTTCGACAGACCACGCTATATTTAAGTGTATTTGTAAACCAAGGTCTATTCAAACTGTCACCACAATTTGGTCCAAAACCTCAAAATAGCCACAAAACTAACATACAAATTGATGTGTGTCTTCAAATATAAAGCAATGTTTTTACATCACATATTCCAACTGTTAATACCTGGTCTTTCTCAGGATAAACACCAGCTCTGAGGAACGAGGCTTTCCAGCTATCGACGTCCTCCTGAGTATCACAAGCCAGCTCGATCTGTCGCAAGTCTTTGTATACGTTCCTGTTTGGTGATATGACAGGAATGCAGTAGATGCACAAAAGGTCTAGTTCAGGGGTGCCCAAGTCCGGTCCTCGAGAGCCCCTATTCAGCTTGTTTTCCGTGTCTCCTGTTCATAGCAGCATGGCACTCACCTTTGCTCAGTGTTGAAAATGGCAAAGACATGCTTGCTGGACATAAATCCCTTCTCCACATCTCTTAGCTTCAAGTTGTCGAGAGGCAACATGTACTTTTTCTCCTTCTCCTGATAAATTACAAACATACAGCCATTGGTTATATTCATCAGGGGGTACTTCAGATTCTTTCCCATTGAAACAATTTTTTCTTTACAAAAGAACAAGAAAACAAAAACAAGAAAGTTATAAAGTTATCTCTCATCCCTGATGATTGAGTCACAGAACAAGTCATAATGTTCAACAAGGCAAATTCGAACATGTTTGTATGTGTGTGCATATGTGCATAAACCGCTTTGGATACCATGATGCTTTAGATCAGGGGTGTCAAACTCATATTGGTTCTCGGGACACATTCACGCCAATTAGATCTCAAATGGGCTGGACCAGTATATTTTTTAACAAATAGTAAGTTACACAAAACCATTCATTAATTTTCCCACCCATTTTACAAATAAATAAATGCACAACACATAAGATGTACAATATTAACAAAAATAAACATACCCACAATGCAATTTTAACACTATGTATTTTTGTATTTACATATGAGCCACTTACATACTATCTCAGTGAATCACAGACTACTTACTCCATCAATCCATTATCAGTTCATCTTATCCTCAAAAGAACATATGAAGAAATGATTTGCTTATATTGCTTTATAAACCACACAGCCATGGCAAATGACACACTACTTGTGAAGATTTGTTGCTGACTGCAGACACGAAATAATGCTTTTTCGCTCTCAGAGCAAAGTGCACATACTTGCTCACAAACCACAACCAAACAATTCCGGTCTTACTGCGCTTGTGTCTAATAAAAACATGTGATTCAGTACTAAGCAAGGGCGTAAGTTTGGTCTGAACAATGTTAGGGACGATATAAAAGCATAACCTACACGTAAACTTATTGCTGGGGCCGGGGACATACAGTTGTGGTCAAAAGTTTACATACACTTGTGAAGAACATAATGTCATGGCTCTCTTGAGTTTCCAGTTATTTCTACAACTCTGATTTTTCTCCGATAGAGTGATTGGAACAGATACTTCTTTGTCACAAAAAACATTCATGAAGTTTGGTTCTTTTATGACTTTATTATGGGTGAACAGAAAAAAGTGATCAAATCTGCTGCGTCAAAAATATACATACAGCAGCGCTAATATTTGGTAACATGTCCCTTGGCCATTTTCACTTCAATTAGGCGCTTTTGGTAGCCATCCACAAGCTTCTGGCAAGCTTCTGGTTGAATCTTTGACCACTCCTCTTGACAGAATTGGTGCAGTTCAGTTAAATTTGATGGCTTTCTGACATGGACTTGTTTCTTCAGCATTGTCCACAAGTTCTCAATGGGGTTTAAGTCAGGACTTTGGGAAGGCCATTCGAAAACCTTAATTCTAGCCTGATTTAGCCACTCCATTACCACTATTGATGTGTGTTTGGGGTCCTTGTCCTGTTGAAACACCCAACTGCGCCCAAGACCCAATCTTCGGGCTGATGACGTTAGGTTATCTTGAAGAATTTGAAGGTAATCCTCCTTCTTCATTATCCCATTTACTCTCTGTAAAGCACCAGTTCCATTGGCAGCAAAACAGCCACACAGCATAATACTACCACCACCGTGCTTGACGGTAGGCATGGTGTACTTGGGGTTAAAGGCCTCACCTTTTCTCCTCCAAACATATTGCTGCGCATTGTGGCCAAACAGCTCGATTTTTGTTTCGTCTGACCACAGAACTTTCCTCCAGAAGGTCTTATCTTTGTCCACGTGATCAGCAGCAAACTTCAGTCGAGCCTTAAGGTGCTGCTTTTGGAGCAAGGGCTTCCTTCTTGCACGGCAGCCTCTCAGTCCATGGAGATGCAAAACACGCTTGACTGTGGACACTGACACCTGTGTTCCAGCAGCTTCTAATTCTTGGCAGATCTGCTTTTTGGTGATTCTCGGTTGAATCTTCACCCTCCTGACCATTTTTCTCTCAGCAGCAGGTGATAGCTTGCGTTTTCTTCCTGATCATGGCAGTGACAAAACAGTGTCATGCACTTTATACTTACAAACAATTGTTTGCACTGTTGCTCTTGGGACCTGCAGCTGCTTTGAAATGGCTCCAAGTGACTTTCCAGACTTGTTCAAGTCAATGATTCGCTTTTTCAGATCCATGTATGTATATTTTTGACCCAGCAGATTTGATCACTTTTTCTGTTAACCCATAATAAAGTCATAAAAGAACCAAACTTCATGAATGTTTTTTGTGACAAAGAAGTACCTGTTCCAATCACTCTATCGGAGAAAAATCAGAGTTGTAGAAATAACTGGAAACTCAAGAGAGCCGTGACATTATGTTCTTCACAAGTGTATGTAAACTTTTGACCACAACTGTAAATAGGACCAAACAGATTGGGTGAACGGGGGTCAGGGCTACATTTCTCATGAATATGAATCTAATTAATTGATAGGTGAAATGATCAATGCAAAATCAATCTGTATTGACTTGTACTAACTTTCCTGTGTATTGGTTCAGATAAGACACCATTCGGTTCAAACCTTTGCTTCCAAAAACTACTAAAGAAAAGAAACATTTTGAAAACTTCCAGAATAAATGTCTGGATTTTATGAGCCAATTTAAATTGCAATATTTGAACATAAGTCAAAGTAGTCGGCCAAAAAATTTATTGAAGTACAAAAAAAAGTATTCGGTGAAAAGAATACTCAAGTAATGAGTAACAGTGTGAGTAACTGCTCATATTTTTGTCGGTTTTTTTTCTTTTTTTTTTTTTTAAACAATGGTATTTTTTCTGAGCACAAAGTTATCTATATGAACTGTTGTTATAATGATACAGTACAATAACCCATTACATAACCACATTAAGCCAAAGAAATATAAAAAAATAAATATAAATCACTGAATTCCGCCGAGAGGAAAAAAATTTACATAAATGAACCATTATCCGTCCAAAGAGCATGAGTGTCCTCTGGTGGAGAAAATAGTTCTTAGTTTGAATAGTAAAGATATCCTTCATTATTACTATTTTGAAATTAAAGGATAACAACTCCGGTTTTCCGTGGTCAATTGGTGCAAAAAAAAACTGGGAGAGAGGTTAAAATCCGCCTTTTCAAGTCATGTTGGGGACAGCGCTCTGTATCAAATACTTCATTTTTTACGGTGCTTTATAGACGCCACGTGATTGAACAGGCTGGCGTGAAGATGGAACCGCAAGCTTGCGTCTGATTGGCATAATGGAGTCATGTGATTATTGTTGCGACGTCTCATTGGTGAAATCTGTAGAGCTACTCTTAGCATCACTGGCTAAAAATAAAGCTAATATGTAGAATAAAGAGGAAACATTTAATGACTCTTGTGTAGCCCAAAGTAGCGAAATAAGTGTTTCTTCTTCACAAATCTACTTAAAGTAAAAAGTAGGGTTGTTCCGATCATGTTTTTTTGCTTCTGATCTGATCCCGATCGTTTTAGCTTGAGTATCTGCCGATCCCGATATTTCCCAATCCGATTGCTTTTTTTTTTGCTCCCGATTCAATTCCAATCATTCCCGATAATTTTTCCCGATCATATACATTTTGGCAATGCATTAAGAAAAAAATGAATAAAACTCGGACGAATATATACATTCAACATACAGTACATAAATACTGTATTTGTTTATTATGACAATAAATCCTCAAGATGGCAATTATATTAGTAACATTCTTTCTGTGAGAGGGCTCTACGGATAGAAAGACTTGTGACTTTGTATATTGTGACTAAATATTGCCATCCAGTGTATTTGTTGAGCTTTCAGTAAATGATACTGCAGCCATTCAACCCAAATGCATGATGGGAAGTGGAACCATGACTGTGCGTAGTGCTACCAATTGGTATATCTTCTCTGAGTTGGCAAATAACATAAGGTGTTAAGAAAAAGATCAATTGCTACCTTTCTTCTCCACATTGCTCCCCATGATATTTCTAATCGTAGGGAGAGGGATTGCAAGGCTTTAGCCTATTAAAAAAAGGCTGCCAAAATTCACTCTACTCATTTAACGCTGCCTTTTATCTCTCTATATGGGTAAAATGGCGCCATTACAGATTGAGCGCGACAATGCGTGAGTGGGTCGTGCAACGCATGCATTAATTGCGTTAAATATTTAACGTGATACATTTTTAAAACATTAATTACCGCCATTATCGGGATAAATTTGATAACCCTACCTTAAGCCTAAACTAAAGATTCTGGATAAGTGTAACATATTATGTCTGTAACGTTAAATACAATTAGAAAACGATTAATTCAAAAACTGCGTTTTTGGGATATAAAAAAATAGCTAATATCGTACAACAGTAGGATGGAAATTTTTAGTGGTTTTAAAACCGTGACGTTTTCATACCACGGTAAACCTTGAAACTGGTAATCGGCACATGCCTACTTGACAGGCAATCCCATAGGCCAGATTGGACCTCGTGGTAGGCTGTTTTCTGGCCACAGGCCATAGGTTTGACACCCCTGGTTTAGATAAAGCTTCTACTTAAATGCACACTATTCACCATTTCCTTACCTCCTCATCTTTGTACCAGGACAGGGACTCGGCAGTGAGGAC
Organism: Corythoichthys intestinalis; assembly: GCF_030265065.1. Classification (NCBI taxonomy): domain Eukaryota; kingdom Metazoa; phylum Chordata; class Actinopteri; order Syngnathiformes; family Syngnathidae; genus Corythoichthys; species Corythoichthys intestinalis. The sequence continues at coordinate 15,697,853 of NC_080402.1, forward strand.
AAACCAGTAGTCCTTGGAGCCTCCCTTCATAATGCTAATGTTGATTGTCAACCAGCCTCGACGGATAACCTGCACACGAGACACAAACACTAATCAACACAAACTCTGACAAATAAATAAATAAATGAAAAACACCCAACCATAAAATAAAACAATCCTGAGAAAACAAGTGCAATTTACCCACACGGAATATAAAATCCACATGCATGAAAGACGACATCACTCTTCCTGTCAGACTCAGTCACATGATAAAACAGATTAAATTTGTACACTAGTGTGTGTAATGGTATTATGGAAATGGAGGCTGTTTTTATGTCTATATAGTTACAGTATACAGTATTTTTGCTCTTTGGAGTATAATAAAGTGGTTTTTAATGCTCAACAATTAAATGTGCATCAGGTGTATAATAGAGAATAGGATAGGAAAGCCTTTATTGTCATTGTACAGAGTACAAGATTTAAAGGTTCGCCGTAACGTGCACCACATAAAACAAAAGCAAAAGTACAATAAGGCTAATATTAAAACACAGGTTACAGTGTACACAGATTGGGAATAAAGTGAATAAGTGACTGGCAGCAAGCGGTGATGTAGTGGTAATATAATAGTGCGTATATGACAATTTACAGAACTCAGACAAGGAGGCAGATGACTGACTTCATTTGATGACAATTTGTGCATTAGTATTGATGTAACAGTGCAAAAGTGCTATAATGTAACTGACCAAATATTGAATATGCAGCACCCAGATTACACAGTACCCAAATTTAGACAGATGTCTGAGAACATATTACATAGCATGTGACAATGTTGTGGCATTAGCACTGCAATGACAGGGACATTTCACTGCAAACCTGAGTTGAGTATGGTGATAATATCATTTCAAAGAATGTACACAGAAGCAGAGACATGCGTTAATAGAAGTCAACATAAGATAGGTACGACGGGCTACAGTAATTGAGCAAGATATTAAAAACTTATCAAATGAGCAATTACCTGGTTAGGCATGACTCGTTTCTTTGTTGCATTTGCAGCCGTCCTCTGCTGGGCACTGAAAAATTAGGAGTTTTGCTTAACTAACCAATCCACAATGTGCAATATTATGTATTTTCCCAATGTGGTTAATTATAATGTAACAATGTAAATAAATGGTGTTTCAGAATCAATAAATATTTTTCCTCATGCTCTCCTTATTCTTCTTTACAGTATTTATCATTTACAGTATGTGTGAGAAGGGTGTAGGATTATGTATTAAATTCAGCACTGAAGATGGCAACATCTCTTTGTGATGGATTGCATTACAGTGAGCTTGTAGAATTAATTAAGTGGCTTCTGAGTGTATTTTCTTATTATATCTGTAAAAGCAATTAAAGAGGATCATTCTTTAATCCATCATTGTTATTGTGCATGATGGATCTTTTTTGAGCAATCAAAAAAAATGAAACCTTTGTTGTTTCTATATTGAACCACAAATAATATCTTACTTGGCAAACCCAATGAAGTCCTCATGGTTCGTGTTAATGTAGGATAGTTCAATGTCAATTAACAGGAGCACCTGATTGAACAAACATGAAATCATTATTAATATTTCTATTTTTATTATTATGATTGTTTTAATACACAGCTATTACATGGTCAAACCTGGTCTTTAGTCTTGCTGTCCCTCTCTCTTATGTAGGTGGTGACAATTCGCTCAGTCTCTTCTCGAAGGCGAGGATATGATCCCAGCTATAGATAACACAAATAGCAAACACTGCTGCAGGTACTGCTATGCTACATAATAGACAAAAGAGTGAGCAAGTATGAACATAGGAACACTAGAACAAGCTCCACACTAACATAAAATTTGATGGAGCATTATATCTAAATGCATAAAGAGAGTAAGAGTAAGTCATGCAAAGTAACAATGGTACCTCCAGGTTTGACCATTTTCTTTTGTTCGTCGGCCAACTCAAATCATTTTCCTTTGAAATGAAATCTATTGGGAATTGATTTCCAAATTTACCTGGAATGGATTGTGTCAGCCTTGGAGGTGCCACTGCATCATCATCATTCAGTTAGTACTTGAAAGGAATAATGCAAAGAGCTGTAGTGAGAATGGTCTGAGGAACGAAGAATACTTTAGAATAGCGTACCGCACGAATGCTATTTTTAGACCGTGACGTCGCCATCGTAACACGGAAGTGGGAATTATATACACACCCTCGCATACAGTCCATTATATTTCTGTTTGTTTTCTCCAATAATCTTTCAAAAATGAACATACCAATCAAACACTGCTGCTATGGAAATTGTAAAAACGACTCTAGACATTACGACATGTGAAGGATGGTTTTTTCATACGTTTCCCGAAAGCAAAAACTCGATGGAAATATGTGAATAACGGATCAACTTGCGCGGCCGTCCAAAAGACCTGTTTAACGCCAGCAAGGTGACGCCATTCACATTTCATATGCAGTAAACATTTTGTTGGGAGCCTCTTCGTTCTGTATTTTTTAGCGTGGCGTTTTGCCGTGCTGCTTCTGTCTGACAATGAATGACCTGAAACAAATCAAAATGGTATCTGACTGCCACTGTTATCTTTTCTGTTGTACAAAACAACTTTGGTAAGATTTGTTATTAATGAAAAAATTAAAAGTGTTCGTTGGCTGTAACTGAGAAGCATTTGCGATCGTTACACAAAAATAGCAACGTAAATTACCCCCAAGAACGGTCAGAGACTGAAGACAACCAGAGGATATAATATACAGTATAAGAAAGACAGGGCATATGGTGGTATAAGATCGCTTATTGAAACAGGAGAACGTCATTGTCAGTGACGTAAGGAAAAAAGGTATGGATCGGGTCGGCTCTTTTTCAGCCCTCGACACTCAAGCAATCTCTTTAACTGAACATTTGTATGTTCTTCCACATCTTTATAAGTGAATTTGGCACCAGGGACATCATTTTCCGACAGAATTGGTAGGTTTAGCTCAGTAAGTATCTCGTTCGTACACTATTTACATGCATCTAGCATGAGGGAAAAACGTGAGCGTGTCCCCCCCTTAGCAACATTGCTAACAACAGTTGCTAACATCATGAATATTAATTAGGGAAGTGATGTGTAGCGTGCGGTACGCTATTACTCTGCTGTCCAGGTTTAATTTTATAAGTTGTGACAATTCTTAATAAGTCAAGGGGATTGGTTTATAAGTGAGTAAGGGTAGTTAAATCACTGCTCTTTTAGTGTTGATAAGGGGTGTTGATGAGGGGAAGAGGGCTGGTGAAGGTCCAGGATCAGAGGGGCTCTTAAATTTAAAGAGGGATTCACAGGATGAGATGGGTGCTGAGTGAAGCCTGTAACCATTAACAGCAATAGACAGCAACACATTAGTTTCTCCTTTGCATTGTTCTATTTCGGATTGTTGTCTGTGTCACCATCTCTCTAGTTTTCCTGTTTACCTTTTCAGTGCACTTCCTGATCAGGGTGACAAGTTCGGTGACAACGAGGTCGACACATTTCAGACAGGGGTCTTTCAGCTTAATGATCTGCTTTTTCACTATGGCTTCAAACGCCAAGTCTGGAGTGAACAGGCCTGTCCTGTGGTGATGTATCATAGCAGTTGGACAATTAATGGAAGCTGAGGTCGCGTAGCATTGGTTAGAAAATTGGCAAAGAAGAGTAGAAGAGAAGGGAAAGCCCATGGTTGAGGAGTAGATTGTGATGCTATTGAGGATGACTATAACGATAAGGAGAAAAAGGAGCAATTTAGTTAGTTTTGCTTACTGTTTTGAACAAATTCAACAAGCTGCAGGTTTGAAAAAATAGGGTGTACACCTTGATTGATTGATTATTCAATAAATCAAGGAAGTTTTGTCCAAATAGTGTATTTAACAATGAAGAAAGTATGCAAATTTCCTTTAGACTTATAGAGCAGTGTTTTTCAACTGGTGTACCGTGGCACACTATTTTGCCGTAAGATATCGTCAGGTGTGCCGCGAGAAATCATCCAATATCTCTTTATAAAATTATAAATATATTATATTGCAGTCCGCAACAATGTCAACCCCACCACGTCTACTGTACATCATTTGATTAGACTCGTCAAGTGTCGATATACAAGGAGGTGTCCTATACATTTTATCCATTTGTGACGACCTGTGTTTTATTCCAAAACATTGTCGAGGACAGCAAGGTGGCTGATCGCTAGAAATCCGAGCAGTTTTTGAACACAACACGAGCAGCTATCCAACAGCGTCATGGTTCCAAGCAAGCCTAAACGTCATCTCTAAATGAAACACCCATCGCTTCAAAACAAGTCGATGGACTACTTTGTTCGCATTAGTGAAGACATAGAGAAGCAGGCAACTTTTTTGAGAAAAACTACAAAGTTGAATAAGAAAGCCCTCAAAGCCTTGTTGCTGAACTTGTTGCTAAATCCAAAAAGTCCCACAATGCGGCAGAGATATTAATACAACATGCCTGCAAAGTCATTGTCAGCGAGATGCTTGGCCCTGATGCGGTTAAAGACATTGCTAAAGTCCCACTGTCTGATAATTCTGAGTTTTTCAAGCCTAACTGTTCTAAAAAAAAAAAAAAAAAAAAAAAAAAAACAGAGACCGAAAGCTGTTGAAGAACATTCCTACCAGGATATCTGCTTAGTGTTCATCTAAATAGGTTCAAGTTTCCCACTGAGTAAGTATACACACTGAAGATACACGATAATATCGGATACCGATAATTATCGGCTGATAATGGCAATTATGACGTCAGACAGATAATCCATTTAAAAAATTCAACCGATAATGCAATCCGATAATTATATACTTGATTTAGCCTCCAAATGTGCACAACCAACTCAGCACCGCCGCCTCCCCTCTCTGAAGCGCCTGAGGGAGGAGGGGTTGAGGAGGCAGAGTTACACAACAGAGGCAGTTGGAGTGGAGCTCATGGCTCATTTTTCCGTATGTGAAAATAACGACGCTCTCGCCATCTGCAAAACATGCACTGCATAAGTTCCACGAGGCGGAAGAAAGCGTCCTCATTCAACATAAACCCGATCAGCCATTTAAACCTGCATCACAAAGATTTTTGGAACGAACACGAGGCTGCTGCGAATACTATTGCTAATGTAAACAGACGAAGCTAAATTACTGGGCTTGTGTCGACGGAGAAACGCTGCGGGGAGCAGAACCAGGCCCCGAATATGCTGTGGCGAGCCGGCCGGGGCGGGCGTATATCCGGTACGAATGTAGCTGCCACTCCGGTTTAATTAATCGAGCAGCACGGCCAAACAGAGGCTAGCGCGGGTGCTAATTTGGCGGCTGGACGAACTGAAGGGCACAGGCGGGAGGAGATCAGTAATGCATTAAATATGTAAAATAATGAGCGGCCAGATGACTTTGTAACGCTGCCTTTATTTTCGGCTTAGCAAAATTCAGGCACAATACAGCGCGCACGGGGAAGCGAGCTCCAACTATGGCCTACTAGTACTGCCGTGTATCATCTTAGCTGCCGTAAAGCAAGTGCCGTGAATGCCGCAAATGTAAACAAAGCGCTGCCATGACACAGTAGGGCTGGGCGATATGGCCTTAAGCACGTATCGCGATAAATTGAGCAGATTTACCTCGATAACGATAAATTCGCCCAAGCGGACTGTTATATAATTTGAAAATCTGAATCAATGCATGAAATACAGATTAACCCTTTCTTGTTGATTTATTTACCAGCTTCCAATTTAATATGTTTAACAATCGTACATGCAGTCTAAACATTAAGTATACTTAAAAATTATTGTAAACAATAAGAATTCAAGTATGAACATTTATAACAGCTTGCATGGCTTGAACAATGTACATTGCCAAAATCAATATGCCTGTGCAAACATGTCATTGTAATACAAATGACTTATAGCTTGAACAGTACACTTCAAAAAGACAACTTATTGTTAATCGCTGCCGTGACATATTTACTTAACACAAGTGTTTACTTCAAGGTTTTTTTTTTTTTCCCAGTGCATTTTTTAATACATGCAAGCACGCATGAACCCACACACAGACACACACACACATTAAAGCTGCATTGATCTAATGACACAGAATTAAGCACATACAGAAAAATAGCTGGGGCTATTAAACAGTCATATTAAAATTTTCACTGTTGGATTGTACTTTATGCTGAATGCTTTACTATCACAACAGCCATCAGAAATCACACATAGACAGAGATACACAATAACGTGACATACTAATTGCTAGATGCAGTCCGTGCCCAATCCATTCATTAAGTTCAGCTGTTTCGCGAAGGTTAGAGCCGCTATCCGACTCCGTTTATTTGTAGCGTTAGCTGCTAGCGTTAGCCACTAGCGTTAGCTACTAGCGTTAGCCTGTGGCTTGGCTACTAGTTGAAAGCATCCTCTTTGTAAATCGTGAGAACAAGGGAGGACAGCGGGTTAAAGCCTGTCTGGATGCCGCCAAGAGTCTATTTAATGTCGGGTGAAACCTCCCTTAAGCCACACTCCATCATGTTTGCTTGTAGCGTTAGCCGCTAGTGTTAGCCACAGGGCTCTTGTTTGTTTGGCCTCCTGATAATCACGTGACTCCATACGTAAGCACACTTTTTGCTTTCTTAAAGGGGAATGAACATTGCCGAACAACACGGAGTCAAAGCGGGATGAAAAGACTTTATTTTCTTGTTTTATTAAATTACCGAATTTACCGTCATGTTCAAAATTACGTCGGTCATCGTGAAGAATTTCGGTGCCGGTAAATTTTCGGTTTACCGCCCAGCAATATGACACAGTACGTTGTAAATTTATGACGTCGTAATGGGATCGTTCTTCTTATATCTAGTCAAATAATTTTCCCCATCTTGTTTTGAGAGTTAAGGACTAGTTAACAGATGAATGCGCCAGATTATTCCACTTACTTGAAGTACGTAAATATTGCCATTTTGCTCTTCATAAGCGCATACATCTTAAAAGAAAAAAAGGTAATTTTTCACCTAAATCAAGAAAAAATTGCTTTCAAATAATGTTTTAAACCATACCTATTCTTGAATAAAGAACATTTCTGACAAACACTTTTTTTTTTTTTTTTTTTTTTTAAGATTAAGTATGATCATTACTTAAAATACGGCTGGTAAACTTATTTTCAGCTAGCTATTTTTATTCAAGAAATCTGAGTGAAATACACTTGAAGCGCTGGCAGATAATTTCACTTATTTCCAATAGATTTACACTTAAAATTGACTAGTTTTAAGTAGGTGTGTTTTTACAGTGAAGTAATGTTATATATGTTAGGAATGTCTTACTGTTAAAGGCATTTTTGTGCAACTTAGGTATTTACTCTGTAAGTAATTGTTGCCAAGAAGTTTACCATTACACAAGGTCAGAGAATCTGTCATTATTTAGATGGTGGAATTTACCACTTGTTCACATTTGATGTTGAAAAAAAGGAGTAGTAAATTATATTTTTGCACAGTAATATTTTCTCTTGTGTATACTTAATTTTTTTTTTTTATAGAATTATCGGCTTGACATTATCGGTTATCGGTTGGAACGAGGAGGAAATTATCTGTTATCGGTATCGGTCGAAAAATGTATTATCGTGCATCACTAATACACACTGAGATATTATGTTATAACTGAATATACTGTACAGAAAGTACTTTTGGAACATTTTCTGTGTGTGGTGTGCCGCAAGATTTTTCCAATGTAAAAATGTGCCATGACTCAGAAAAGGTTGCAAAACACTGTTATAGAGCATAACTGTGACAGGCAACAATGCGTGATTTGTAAAAGGAAAAAAAAATCTGAACAAGCACTATCTGCCTTGTAACCAAAACATGTGCAAAAATAAACAACGAAAAGTATCAGCAATGTGAAATGGATTGCAAGAATCACTTTCGTCTACAGTTTGACACCATCACGTTGCCCAAAGCGCTTTACACTTACTGACATCCACCCACACATTAATACACCTATTGCTACAACAACATATAGCTAAAAATCAATAATTAAAACTGTTAGGATTTTTTTGTATAATTAATCTGTCTATAAGCTACAAATCTCAAACATTTCCTCAAATTTATAGCTGACAAAAGACAGTCAAAAACAGCCATGCATTCTTTTAAACAGTCTGAACAAGCTTGCACAGAGCATAGAAGTAGAAAACAAAACCTGCAGCTTGTTTTGTTATGACCCCGTAAAGTAACATGTAGACCTACAGTATTTCTGAATATACAGCTTCTCAGAGACATCACTGCGGTGAACCACAGTGCAGCTCGGACTTGAAACGTGCAAAAGCAAATCAACTCAAGCATTTTAAAGAAGACATATTATGTATCCCCCTCAACACACACACAATTTAGAAAATGGAGGTGTGTTAACACACCAATATGAAACCCAGTGCTGAGTAGGCCTTTTGTTAACATGATGACTAGTTTGAAAAAGAAAAGTGGTTAGAGCAGAGTGTGGGGAGAAAATGATCAATTTAAATTATGGAAAGAGCACTTCATACAATGCAAGGCGTGAAATCGGAACACCATTTTCAAAAAACAAGTTTTGAAAATGAAACCGAGAAGAAAAATAAATGCTTTGTTGCTTCATTTCATTGATAATATCACATTTCCATAGTATGTCCTCTTTAATGCTAATCTGAAAAAGTATAGGCAGAAGAAAAAATATTGTCTGAGCTGGAAAAAAAGACAAAACGTTGCTCCTGGCAGCACTGCAGTTACCCACGCTCTCTGGTACAAGCATGGCAGAGACCATGCAGTGATACCTTATTAGTGCACTGCCTGACTGTGTTGATGAGCTCCTGGATAACCATGTCGATGCATTTCAGACATGGTTCTTTCAGCTTAATGATCTGCTTTTTCACTATGGCCTCAAACGCCATATCTGGGGTGAACAGGCCTGTCCTGAAGGACATACAGATTGACAGACATGGAGCAGGAAGACAGGATTTGCACATGGAGGGGAACTTAAGCAGAAAATAACCCAACGTTCCAAAATAAATAAATAAATAAAACAACAAAACAACACAATGTGCAGGGGCATGAAAAATTGGATGGACGTTATAAGACTGCCGAACAAGGGAGGGAGCTCAAACATTGGTTAAAAGATAGATAGAGGCAGAGTATTTATGCGTAATACTGTATGTTGAAAGCTTTTCCAACTTGCCTGACTCCATGGATGTTTTTGATAGCGTAACTGATCTCTTTCCTCAGTTCCTTCTCATCGAACTCCATCTAAGACACAAGTAAGGAATATTTATGTGTCATCAGCCTTGATTAGATATTTAAGTTATTATCTTATGACAGTGAACAATACAAAGACAGTCACCTTCACCAGCTCAAAAGGAAAACGCTCATGGAAAATGCGGTTGATCTTTGCACCTCCAGATAAATTGGAGGTGTCCACCTGATCCCCTGAGCCTTCGATGCACTTCTCAAAGTCCACACCAAACTGCTGCACCATCCTGCATTGGAAGCACTGCAGTATAGTTTTCAAATTTCAAATATATTGTTGTCTGTATGTGCGTACTGACTGAAGCAAAGCCTTGGTTTTGCGTGCAGGATCATCCGGACGGAAGTTTTTGTATTCTTCTACTTCTTTCTCCAGGGAGAGCAGCTGGCTTTGAAGCTTACTCCGTAACCCTGGCAGAGTATCACGGATGTGGTTGGTAAGTTGCTATATGAAAAGGGGGGAAAAACAATCAAATTTGAATAGAACTTTAATGTTGTATTAATAATAATTTAATAGCAGTAAATAAATATATAAAACAAGAGTTTAAACAATGCATTAAATTGCATAAGACATCAATATATCTTGTAAGGCCATCACAAGACCTCTGAACCTTTCTTTCCCCAGTCATTGTGTGATATAATTATCAGTAGAGATGTCGATCGGGTCCGATCACGTCATTTTCAATGTCGGAATCGGCAAAAAAATATCGGACATGCCTTTTTTTAATATAAATATATTTTTAAATTAAATTGTTTTCTAATTGTATTTAACGTTACAGACAAAATGTCTAACACTCATCATTAGTCTTTAGTTTTGGCTTAAAGTAGGCCTATCAAATTTATCACGTTAACGGCGGTAATTAATTTTTTAAAATTAATCACGTTAAAATATTTGACGCAATTATCGCATGCGCTGCACGACCCACTCGCGCATTGTCGCATTCCATCTATGATGACGCCATTTTACTTATATATAGAGCTTAAAAGCAGCGTAAACTGAGTAAAGTGGATTTTGGCAGTCTTTGGAGTCTTCTTTTAATTGGCTAAAGCCTTACAATCCCTCTCTCAACAATTAGAATTATCGTGGGAAGCAATGTGGGGAAGAAAGGTAGTGGTTGATCTTTTTCTTAACACCCTATTTTATTTCCCAACGCAGAGAAGATATAATAATTGGTACCACTACGCACAGTCATGGTAGAAGTTAAATGGCTACAGTATCATTTACTGAAAGTTCAACAAATACACTAGATGGCAATATTGAGTCACAATATACAAGGTCACATTTATCCTTTAAGAATTACAAGTCTTTCTATCCGTGGATCCCTCTCACAGAAAGAATTAATAATGTAAATGCCATCTTGAGGATTTATTGTCATAATAAACAAATACAGTACTTATGTACTGTACGTTGAATGTATATATATTCGTCCAAGTTTTATTCATTTTTTTCTTAATGCATTGCCAAAATGTATGTGATCGGGAAAAATTATCGGGAATGATTGGAATTGAATCGGGAGCAAAAAAAAAAAAAAAGCAATCGGATCGAGAAATATCAGGATCGGCAGATACTCAAACTAAAACGATCGGGATCGGATCGGGAGCAAAAAAAAAACATGATCGGAACAACCTTAATTATCAGTAATTGCAAAAAAAGCTGAGTAGTTATATAGATCTAGTAATAAATGTATCAAATTGACACGAATAGACAACCTGTCAGCTGTCTTATGACAGGCAAGCAACAACAACAGCAAAAACAGGTCGCGATCAACTAATAAACGAATCAAATCTGTATGTGTCGCTACAGATCAAGATGGCATGAGGAATCTCGCGACTAAAACCCAGAAAATGCTTGCAATATATGGCGGAGATAGCGTGGTGCTATACTTTAGTATTGGAGTGCTGGCGAGGTCTTGGGAAAATGACGTGTGACGGCCCCTGGCCGTTTAATAGTTAATTTTCTGAGACTCTTCCAGTCAGCTGATCGTCGCCTCCATCAGCTGGCTGCTTCCCCTCCCACTATGACCAAAGCTGATCGACGCTGGATGGACCGACGACGTCGTCGCTGCTGATTGGCCACGAAAAAAAGGCGCCTAGCTTCAAAAACCTGCCGCTGTCCATGCTCTGGGAGGTCGCATTTGACAGCATTCTGCCGCGGTCCTCCTCGCCAGCTGTTTGCTCCCCATTCACTCTCGTGTGTGTTTGATCGCTAGTTTGATACACTCCAGCTTTTTTGGTGTTGATTCGTTATTGGATCGTTATTGGATCGTTTTTGTTCACCACTGTAAATAAGAGCACTGAAGCAAGTAGGGGTAAGTCGCCATTTCTGTTCAACCCGTTTTCTCCTGTTTTGTTTAGCGTAAGAAGCTAGGTTAGTGGCTGTCTTTTCTTTGTTTTTTTTCATGATCAGGGTTTGGTTAGCGGGTGGGGTTCAAGTGTAGATTCCTTTTGTTTGTTGTTTTGGCCTGGGCTTACCCTGAAGCCGCGCCTCATCCACATTTTGTACACATTCATTGCGAGTTTGATTGTTGTGTAAATAAATTTGTGCCACTTGTGAATTTGTGTGGCTCGTTTTATGTTACGCCCTTCGCGAGCCATCCCTGGGACGTAACATGACGTCATCAGGTAGAAGCTGACAGCGAGGCGTGTCCCTCGTTGCTAAGTTGTTGCTATGGCGGTAACTCAAAAACTATGCGGTAAATTCGAAAGAAATTTTGGTAATGTGAGTTTTGAGACAGCGAATGATGCAATCAGGCCAATTTCACCAAGTAAGATGCACATCCGAAAAGCTCTTTAGCTGCCCTTTATGTAGATTTGTAGTTTATATGTCATATGACAACATTTCAAGACTTAAGTGCTGCCTAGGTAAAAGTCTGACCTGATTCAGTGTCTTCTGCAGGTGTGGTGTGCCCATGCGTTCTGCAAAGTGTCTGTATGCCGGATGGGACAAGAAGAACTTGCGTTCAGCAGCCAAAGCAGCGCGAATGTCTTTCTTCCCATCAATGTCTTTCTGACTGCGGTTCACCACCCCGATGTAACCTATGGAGAATAGGGACAGAATATTCTAGAATGCTGTTATATCAAAAACAGTGTTTAGCTAGTGTGAGTGTCAATGAAGAAGGCTCTGAATGCATCAAATAGACAAAAGACTGACAATTTTAGGCTCTCTATGCTATAAAGAATGGCTGCATCATAAATGATTGAAGTAATTGTGTGTATTTGTTTTGCACGTGTGTGTGTGTGATCTCACCCCTGCGGAGAGGAAGCAGTTTGTTTTCCAGAATGTCTCGAGCATCAGTCCCCTCATCCATCAAGTCCAGCTTGGTAATCACTCCAATAGTCCGAAGACCTTGAAGACAATTGTGTCACCATTAAAAAAAGGTACTCCAATATTCTTTCCACTAATAAAACAGGAATGTATATAAACTATTCTTCTCTTTTAGACATTTTAATCCCTGTCACTTGCCAAACGTTGCACCTCGCTAAATGTTAAGATTAACATAGAAAAGATATTACAAGCATTTACATTTATTTAGCATTTGCCCAATGCTAAATGTAGCTTACGCTGGCCTTTTAATATGCTAACAGTAGCTTTTAAGACTACAACTAGGGAGGCTAATGCTCATTTGTTGTGAACATAATATTCATGAACGCTGAATTTGTTTCACAGATGAGAATGAATGAAAAAAAAAAATCCCAAATTTCTAGCCTTTATCTAACTTAAAATGACAGAAATACATGCAATTTTTTTGTGATTCATTTAATGATTGAGCAACTGCTGCTAGCGAGTGAGTGAATGTAGGTTTACAGTAAAAGAAGGAAAAGAAAATAATACATGGCTTTATACAACTGACGTTGGGAAAATAACTTGATGTAATCATTTGAAATTAATCAATATAATGTGCATGTGGATTTGTAAAATTGTTAATAGCATCATCCTCAATGGTTCGTATATTATGGTACCAGTAGCACTAGCTCCCTCTAGTGCTGCTAACTGCGACATAAATCCAATACAGTGATCCCTTGTTTTTCGCGGTTAATGGGGACCAGAACCCGCCGCGATAAATGAAAAACCGCGAAGTACTTTGTTTTTGTCCTTTTTTTTGTGTGTGTTCAATGTATTTATTCAGATTTAGCATTGGAAAGATACATCTAAGACATGTTTTATCACTTTTTACCCAGACCAAAACACAGACAAGGCTGAAAACGCAGTTTCTGCTCTTGCACCCCACAAAGAACATTTGGGTTTGATAGAAGAATATGTCTATATGCTGCCATAGCAGATTCATGGCGCATTAAGCCCCCAAACTATTTTTAATTTGTCCGTTTTACCCTGGAAACCCCTGTTTACAGACGTCGCACAACCGCTTTTGTTTCAGCCCATCCATAAAAAAAAAAAGGTAAGTAATTATATTTGTTATTCAAGAATGTCTGTCATTTTTAGCTTAGAATCATTAATTGATGTCTAATATTTAGGGTGTTTTTTGTTTGTTTTTTTTTAAAACGACTTTTAAAAAATTATTCACTCGCATATTTTAAACTTTAAACAAATTACGTCACAGTGGGGGGAAAAAATTGTCTGTAAATAAGTCACGGATATCTACCTCATAACTATCACTTAATTGTATTTTTTTTTATTTTGTTACTGTCCCATTTTCCCTAATATTTTAGATGATATATAATCGATCCAAACAAAGTAAAAAAAAAAATTTTTTAAAAACGTTCAAAAGGGTAAATATATGAAAAAGAAAATCTCGACCACTCCTTGATGTCTGCGATTTCTCCATCGCAACCCTTGTTATATTACCATGTTTCACCCATAAAATCCCCCAAAAATCCGGCTGTGGCCATTCACAGCTGTGTCTTGACACTCAGTAATACATGCTACATGGAGTTTTTGGATCGAAAAGAGGTAAGTATGCAATAATATCCCGTTAAAATCATGGTGTCTTTAATTATGCTCTCTCATTCTCTCACCTCCGGTTAGGGTTTCGCTGTTTAAAAAAATATATTTTCAAAAAATGTCCTGTCAAAAAATTTTTCTTCCCCCAGAAAATTGAGATTTTAAGCTTTCCAATGATGTATCACATATGCATATAGGACAATTATGAAATTTGGCCAAATTGGGGATCTCGGAGCAGAACTTCAAGTCACCTGAGTGTTTTCCGCCATATATATGTTTTAATAAATGGCTTTTAAGCACTTCAAAAGTAATAATTATGATAAGTTTTAAACATGTTACTTTCCCACAGAATGATTGTTAAAAAAGAATAAAGTAGAAGAAAAATGCCTGGCTTTATTAAATCCTTCATCGAGTGAGTCAACTCAAATCCTCTCAAGCTGCTCACTTACACACAATGAGTTACCGCAGCAACTGTTTAACAAGTTAAATGATGACTGACGCATGCGGTGCTTTGAAGCTTTGGCTTACAAGCATCTGTGGCAAGATCAAACATCTGTCAATGTTGTTAACTTTAATAAGCATCTCCAGTGAAGTGCCTGATGAACAAAGAGCAGGGAGAGGGAGGGTGGGAGCAAGAGTGAGCTTAGGCAATTGGCTAGGGATAGTTCATCTGTATTTTTTTGATTGATTGATTGATTGATTGATTGATTGATTGATTGATTGATTGATTGATTGATTGATTGATTGATTGATTGATTGATTGATTGATTGATTGATTGATTGATTGAGTGATTGAAAAAAAATCGCAATGACTCAGGGCACAAAGTTTGATCTGCGAAGTAGCTATATTGCATATGCAACAATATTTGAAAATAGTTGTATTTTAAACACTTTAGACATTTAAATGCTGTGTACTTAATTTTACAGCGGCTCACAATAATATCAAATATACTTTTTAGGACTAAAACCTCCATCTTCTCTCTTATCGATGTATTCTACTGTATTCTAGTGTTGGTCATGAAGTAGTACTTGTTTAAAATGTTTCAGAATATGATTGATCTGACTGATTTAAAAATTAAGAGAATTGTATTCTTTTAATTGTTTTTTTCAAGAAGTAACAAAAGTGAAAATGGCTTAAACATAGCAAAGTGTAAAGTGGACAAGCAAATGTTCCTGAAAAATTCCAAGGAAATAACATCCTACCCTGTGGATCCACCTCCTTGGCAATCTTGAGAGCATCAGAGTTGGCCAGGTCAGTATTTGCCGGAGTGACAGCAAGTATTAGGCAGCTCTCCTTGGTGATGAACTGGAGCAGCATGTCTCTGATCTGGTGTTCAATGTCCACAGGCTGGTCTCCAACAGCCACCTTAGTCATTCCCGGCAAGTCGATGAGGGTCAGGTTTAACACTAAGAGGCGTTGACAGAGGAGAAATAGAAACTGCAGCAAGGTGATAGGGAAACTTTTGTATGTTTTGTCGAAAATATTAGTTGGTTTTTCCTCACCGTTAGGGGAGTAGACTCGGAGGTTGATTGGGATGGGTGAAATACCCTTGTTGGATCCTGTCAGGCGGTCGGTTTCTGCTTCAATCTCTTGACGGACTTCATCAAAGTCTACAAATTTACGACCTTTACAGTGGAGGAACTCTGCATACTCTGCATAGAGAAAATATGAAAATAGGATGATGCAGAGGAGAGAAATGACCAATTCTGGAAAGGAAACTTTTGCTATTAAAGAAAAAAAAATCGGTACTGAAAAGGCAATAACTGCTGTTATTCCTGCTTTCTGTTTCCGCTACTTCTTGAATGGGAACCTAGTGTTATAGTGTTGAGAATAATCAATTTTTTAGCTGATATTTAAAAAATACATTTCTGCCATGCACTAGCTCTCATAGTTTACCCTTTATGTTGCAGAGATTTGAAAACGGCGGTGATCTACACTGATGACTGATGGGTCAATTTAAGGTTGCCTGTGAACTGCCGATAGCAGGTACCTTTTCCCATGGGCGTGATTAAATTGTATTTGAAGATACCATTACGTGTATTTTATTATCATACTATTAATTCTAATCTCCCATTTTTACTTAAAATATTTCCACAGACTTGAGGTACATTTCTAGCTTGCTCCGTATCTACCACCTATTGATTGATTTGTACTTGAATGTGTTTGAGTGAGGCACGAACCAAGACACCCAATATTCAGACGAAGGTAATAATTTGAGGAAAAAAGTTTTTAAAATTTTTTAAAAATTTTGTTCATATTCAAGACAACCTTTAACTGTCCCACAATGGGTAAATTTGCAGGAATACATACTGTATATGTGTTTCTGCCTGGGCTGTACACTTACCTGCTTTGTTGTTAACAAGTTGCAGGATAAGAGGACGACGGGTGACAATACCAGACCCTCTGGGCAAGAAGTCTCTAGAGGAGAGAAAGCAAAGATGTTTACTAAATACAAAAGTATCATTGTCGTAAACTAGACAAACATCCAACCAGATATCTTTGGATTCTGTGAATGAAATTTTAAAAAAAACATTTGGGGGATGCCAGTGCATCTCGGATAAAAAAATGAAACGTATTACCTTTAACATAATTAGACAGTTTTCATTAAAGAGGAAAAGAAGATACTTTCTGCTTTCCTTTGTGTACATATGAGTTCATCAGAATGGAAACTCCTGTTCAATAGAATTGTGATTATTTCCAGGTCAGTGGTGACAGATCACTCTCGGCAATGACAACATGTCTGTCGTTATTAGAGCTACAATGATTCCATAATCTCAGCAATATAAATATACAACACAAAGGTCTAGAGTAACAATATTTGCAGCATTAATGAAGAATTAAAATTACAACAACAACCATACAAATGTGGCAAAAATGTAACATGTTCTGACATAATTAGTGACAGAGAACAAAATTATATTGTAAATCCTAAAAACTGATGCTGTAAAAGATTTTGAAACAGTTTATTTTTTTAAGATGTTATTACACTATTGCAATCATACTTTGACTATTCATTCCCACTTTGCTTTTTATTTTTGCTAGACAGCACTCAAGGAAACAAATCACACAAACAGACCCATGAAGCAGGAATGTCAGAGTTGAAAGAGCGCCAAACAGTGCAATACCTCCTCAGATGTACCTTTCTTGAGGGCACATTAACATAGTCATGAAAAGGGCTACAAGCACTCTAGCAAGAAGTTTCCATTTTACTTTCCTATATTTCAAGTGTTAGCAGCTGGGTTTGAATAAAAACGGTCCGGTTACAAAGCTCCTTTTCATACAGATGAGGTACTGTTTCACTGATTTGGCCAAAATATGACAAATTCAATATCAAATCTGTGCCACATGATATTATCAGGTTAGCAGCTCTTAACACAGACATACGCACACACAACCCTGCCATTTATCCAATGCTGACAGAGCATTCAGGAAGTTACACAACAATGAATCCCATCCCTCTTCCTCAGTACTTCCTATCAGTTGCGAAAGCAACAAACTGAATTATTTGACTACATATGAATATTGCACCCATAACCCTATATTAAAAAAAAATGACTGAAAGATATGTACACTTAAAGTGATCCTCGATCTTTAAGACAATTCTTAAAAGATAAATGTTAGTATGAGTTATAATAATTTGATATTAAAACCCCTCTTAATGTTTTCGTTTTAACAAAGTTTGTAAAATTATTTTAAGTGATAGGTCGCCATTCTTGTTACGTCGCAGTGCGTGACGTCACTTGGCTTGTTGCCGAACTTTCAGCGTGTCACTCTTAGCTACCCCAAAATGTCGTCGGTTCTGCCCTTCCAATTTGAACCAAATCGGAAAAGTGAAGAGCAGGACAGCACTGTCGGTCGTTCGCAAAACGAGCAGCAAAGGCTGAATGAAAGCAGGAAATACATTACCTGATAAGACGAGTTGGGAAAAACTGGTGATGTATTCAAGGCAAGTGCGTCTAAATGACAATGGAGCTAGACAGTGTATGCTGTTGAGAACACCGGTTTATGTTCCTCAAGGTAAGCTATTCCGTTTTCAAACTTATCCCAGTATAATTATGTAGATTTTTAGCATCCAGAGCTGTCGTATGTTAACTGCCCTCCTTAAATTCGTCATCTGACGGAAACAAATCCTGGAATCGAGTGTAATCCATGTCTTTTACATTGTAACGCATGGTAGGCAGGATACGTGAATAAAAGTACCAAAAGGGGGAGAAGCTTCCATTTATGCACATTTATTCACAAAAAATAATATTTCCACCTTGACCACTCGTCACTCGGGAGCTCAGCGGTACACACACGCGTTCCCAGATGAACTCCAACATAAAAGTAATGTCCATGTCAGAGTCACTGTCGTCACTGTAGCGTGCCATAGTGCTTTAACTATTTGGTATGATTTGGGGAAAACTCCCACGAAGAATAGTCAACAAAAAAAGATAACAATAGTAATCCAAATCCGCGTTTTTTTCACTCACTCGAAGATCCAGGAATTAGACCAACCCCATGATAAGGTTGCAGCCGCGATCAGGCCATTGAAACCACAAAATAGACGGATCCAAAAAGCCGCTGTGGGACCGTCGAATCCAGAAAATAAATAGACAGATCCGAAACCAATATTGCAGCCGCGGTGGGACCGTCGGATCCAGAAAATAGACAGATCCCTTACTTGACTAAGGATCCAGGAAAAATGTCCGTGCGACAGTTGTAACGCGTGGTAGGTAGGATACGTGCAAAGCGCAGCCGAGGCGTGTAGGGGGTCCAGTTTGGTGGCCTTAGTATTGCATCTTTGCCTTTTGCAGATGATGTAGCGTTGTTGGCTTCATCAAGCTGTGACCTTCAACTCTCACTGGAACAGTTCGCAGTTGAGAGTAAAGCTGTCGGGAT
This sequence comes from Corythoichthys intestinalis, assembly GCF_030265065.1. NCBI lineage: Eukaryota > Metazoa > Chordata > Actinopteri > Syngnathiformes > Syngnathidae > Corythoichthys > Corythoichthys intestinalis. The sequence goes on from NC_080402.1 coordinate 15,716,862, forward strand.
GAGAATCAGCACCTCCGAATCAAAGACCATGGTCGTCAGTCGGGAAAAGGTGGAATGCCCTCTCCGGGTCAGGGATGAGGTCCAACTGGAAGAGTTCAAGTATCTCGGGGTCTTGTTCACAAATGACAGAAAAATGGAACGAGAGATCGACAGGCAGATCGGTTTTGCATCTGCAGTAATGCGGACTCTGCATCCGTCCATCATGGTGAAGAGGGAGCTGAGCTGAAAGGCGAAGCCTTCTATTTACTGGTCAATCTAAATTCCTACCTTCACCTATGGTCACGAGCTGTAGGTCGTGACCCAAACAACAAGATCCCGGATGCAAGCCGCTGAAATGAGTTTCCTCTGTAGGATGTCCGGGCTGTCCCTTAGAGATAAAGTAAGAAGCTCGTGCATCTGGGAGGGGCTCGGAGTAGAGCTGCTGCTCCTCCGCATCGAGAGGAGCCAGATGAGGTGGCTCGGGCATCTGATTAGGATGCCTCCGGGCGCCTCCCTGGTGAGGTGTTCCAGGCACATCCCACTGGGAGGAGGCCATGGGGCTGAACCAGGACACACTGGAGAGACCATGTCTTCCAACTGGCCTGGGAATGCCTTGGGATCTCCCAGGAAGAGCTGGATGAAGTGGCTGGGGAGAGGGAAGTCCGTGCTTCCCTACTAAAGCTGCTGTCCCCACGACCCAACCTTGGATAAGCGGGAGAAGATGGATGGATGGATGGATGGATGGATGGATGGATGGATGGATGGATGGATGGATGGATGGATGGATGGATGGATGGATGGATGGATGGATGGATGGATGGATGGATGGATGGATGGATGGATGGATGGATGGATGGATGAAAAATCACAATGTGGACGCCTGCGGTTTACAAATGTGTAAATCTCATTTTTTCTTTTTTCAATCAAATTCGGTGGATGAGGCTTATAGTCAGGTGAGCCTTAAAGTCCAAAAATTACAGATTATACCTGCTATACTTGCCTTTTATTATCAGAACATAGACTAATGACTGACGAGTATTGCACAAATAAAAGGCTTCGTTAAAAACAAATAGTAATCTATAATACAATGTAGCACAATGGCTAAACTGTGGTCAGCATGTCAATAAATGTCTTATGTTTCTATCTGTCATTGGTTCATAGGTTAATTTGGCTGCCCAACTGTAGAGGAGCTCGAGAGTAACAATAAAAACCATTATAGTACAAGCGCCAAACCAAACCACAAACCATTCCTTGAATTTTCTATCCCACAAGTGTGAGGAAAACATTCAAACAGCACACTAGAAGGCCGCAGCTGAAATTTCAAACACAAATCTAAGAGTTGTGAAGCATAGGCAGAAACACTAACCTGTTATTTCATAAAGGTTAAATTTTTAAGAGAGAAATTCAAGTCAAATTTTGGTCCTCATAAAACAAATGTGTAGTGAAGTAAGGTTTTTTACATTTACGTTCATTCTCTCAAAGAGGAATATTGAGTTCTGTTATTCAATTCAAAAATTAAGTCTATGAACCTTTCCTGCCACCCCCAAATTTAATACATTAAAACACTTCTGAATAGGGTTAGTCTAATCACATTTATTTCAATTGCCACTAAGGGGTCAATTACCCTACTGTGAATACTTGAACTTGGAGAAAATGCAGTAGATGATCATATTTATTTGGTTTTTTTTGTTTTTTTTAGAATTAAAAGGCCAATTAAACCCATGCACTAAACAAACAAAATCAACAGCTTCATTAGAAGACTCTTCAACAGACATCAAAATATCTCAGGCACCCTTTGTGAGAATCTGTTAGTGAGTGTGTCATGTACACATGACAGTGCAGCTGGTGACATCACTGACGACCCCACACACCAACACATCAATGGTCCCACTGTCTCCCCCAGGAACCGCTTGGAACCCACAGACAAAAGGGGAAAGGAAGGCATGGCCACGAAAGCTGCATTCCCCATCTCAAAAAATGACAACATCGTGAAATGTACATGAGTCAGATGTTCCTTTTCTCAAATCACATGACCAACAGTTGCTTGAAGAAAGTCTGTGTGGCTGTAAGTCCAAAGATGCTCTAACAGTTGCTTTCTTGTTATTAGTCTGGAGGGATACCTCATTAAGATTCTGTCAGTCTCACTCAAAAAGCTAACAAATTCAGCAGTGTTGGCATCCTAAAAGACTCCAACCGGTTCTGTCCATTTATGCTCAAAATCTCGTTATCCAGAAAAAAAAAAAAAAAAACAAGCCCCCCTGGTGTCCAAGTTTTGCACTGGGGCCAGAACTGGCTTGCCAAATAATTTTATATGATTAAAAGGATCCACTGATCGAAAAACGTGGCAGTTCTTAATAGATAAACATTATTATTAGAGGCGTGCGAAATTTCCGATTCTTAGATTATTCGCGATTCGGCCGTGGAAGATTCGAGAACGATTCACAAATATCCAAATTCCGATTAATGAATAATACCAGGTAAAGCGGAAGTAAAACAGTCAGCGCGGTCTTTGGGACGCAATGAGGAACGGACCGAGAGTAAATATCATGTTCAACTCATGCCGCTAGATAAAAAAAACAATCATACCTGATTATTCGCGATTCCGCCGTGGAAGATTCGAGAACGATTCACAAATTTCCAAATTCCGATTATTGAATTATACCAGGTAAAGCGGAAGTAAAACATAGTCAGCGCGGTCTTTGGGACGCAATGAGGAACGGACCGAGAGTAAATATCATGTTCAACTCATGCCGCTAGAAAAAAAAAACAATCATACCTGACTGCGGCTGACAGCCGCTACAAACAACGCCCAGTTGCTAGTTGCTACAAACATATGGCTACAGTAAATATCATATATATGTAGAACTAGATGCAAAAAGACAGAGGACGTCGGTGTTAGAACTTGTATTATTGAACAGAGATGCGAATTGACAGACTTTCCGGCGTAAGTAAACAGCCGCCATCTTAAAGCAGTAGACCTTTCTAGAAGGCTCTGTTGTAGCGAACCTAATTAACTTTTTATCTAAAATACTCCTAAATCGTCAGAATCTTGTCTTGAATCTATCTTTAAATGATGAAATAGTTTTAAAACTTTGACAAAAGTAGACAGAAGGGAAATTATGGAATAACGGGAGCAATCTTAACAACTGTAACAGTTGATTCACAACAATAAATTAATTGAATGTAGTTTAAAGCTGCTGATACAGATTGGGGACTGGAGTTTTTTTTTATTTACTGTTATTTTTGTATATTTGTTTACTGTTAAATGTTAACTTGATTCTGAAATAGTAGTTTGGCTTAGCCTGAGAGGATTTTTGAACAATTTTGGAACTAATGTACAAAACATAAAAAAAAAAAAAAAAAAAGAAAGGGAGGTGCATCAATAATCGTTTAATCGTATAATCAAATCGGAGCCACTGAATCGTAATCGTAATCGAATCGTTAGGTGCCCAAAGATTCCCAGCTCTAATTATTATGAGTAAAAACAATTTGATATGAAAACCCCTCTTGATGTTTTCGTTTTTATACAATTTGTAAAATTAGTTTCACTAGTAGGTCGACGCTGTTGTTGATGTCGCAGGGCGGTGACGTCACATGGCTACGCTGCCGGGCTTTTTGGGTTTCAAAAAGTTCCTATTCAACACGGAATGCGCTTTCCTCAGCTTGGCCACAAGCAGCCCCCCGCTCCGACATCAGCCGGTTTGTCCAACGATCCAGCCCGGTCCTATTCGCGTGCCCGCCGAGAATGTGGTTTCCTTGGCTTGGCCATGAGCAGCCCCCGCTCCGAAATTGGTCAGTTTGTCCACCGAGATTGGGCTATTTTCGGTGTTCATTCCCGGCGACGAGCACGGCCAGCCCGCCATGGCCGCAGCAGAACGACGAGCCGTAACTTGCTCGCCGCCGGGGACTGGCTGATCAGTGAAGACAATCAACCCCGCATGAGTCAAGGAAGTTTTGTTTGATTTTTCATTTTCGAAAGGCGAGAGTAAGACTGGGAAAAGCTGCTCGGTTTGGGTTAGAATGTTGGCTAGATGTCACACCTCCCGTTTTTTTTACGCTCTTTCCTCCGACTCCGGAGCTTGGGCAGGGAAATGACTAACTCCGGTGGCATAAAATACCGTTCGGGAGGGGAAGAAGTCGGCAGTTTTGACCATTATGCAGTAATTTTGCCCAGTCATACTGAATAAAAGCATTTTTAATATTTCATATTCCATTTAGCACAAGACTATTATTTGTCATGACCATACCATTTATTTCACAATTGGGGAAAAATATAAAAACAATATCCTGTAAAAATATTTGAGTAGAGAGACTGAAACAATCATGACATTTTGCTCCTCTCTGTCGTATTTTCCTCTTTCTGAATCTTCCCCCTCAATGGGCTGAATTCTAAATCAGATGAAATCGTGACCCTGCCGACGTCATCATCCAGCTAGGGATGCTAGAGCGCTATAATGACAGGCGGGTCTAAACGGCAGATTAACAGACTAATTTCTCGTCATCTGTGCTTTGTCAAATTGTTGTGTATAGTCGAATCGTCTCAAAATATGATTCTAATTCACATAATAATTCTATTTAAGATTTTGTTATGCTGTCACAGGCACTTAAAAGACAGTTAAACATGTTGATAATTGGTTTCATTTTAATTAATGAGATATTCCAATAAATTTCTGTTACAAAAGCCTTACTTTTATCTCTTAATTCCATTGACGATGATAATCGTCCCATAAAGGGCTTGCATGTTGCGGCTGCATAGCTGCATGTGCCTCTTTTCATCTTTCAACTGTGAATTTACACTTGTTTCTCACTGGATAGACGTCCAATTCATGTGACCAGGGAGACTCTGGCAGCAATCAGCCCTCCCAGTTCAACTGCTTTGGACGTCTACAACTGTCAATGTCAGCCAATGAAATAATGCAAAAAAAAAAAAAAGAAGAAGAAGAAAGGAAGAAAAACAACAGTCGTATTGTTGTAACTCATCCTTTTTGGGTGAATATGAAATAATACAGCATGATGAGGAGAGGAGTGCAAAAACAATTAATCGATTAAGTCGAGTATATAATTAGAAAAAAAATCATTTGAATTACATTTTGCTGCTTCAAGTATTTGTTTACAACAGTGGTGTTGTAATGGTTTGTTTTGAAAGTGTTTGCATTTAGTTTCATTGATTTGGGTGGCTACACAGCCCTCCAGTCTAAGTCATTTCACATGGCTGAATCCAGCTGCTCCCTGTTAAGACCAACGTAAGCTAAGTTTTTGCTTGAGCTAATGTTTCGTTTAATGCATTCATAATTAAGTTTAAAGGTATACTTAGCCAATTTTTGTGGCAATATGTGTCTGAGCCATTTGTTAAGAGCATTTTTAAAGAAGTATTTTATAGCATGCAAGCTAGCTAGCTAGCTTTTGTTGTACATAGATCCTTTTTTTTTTTTTAATACCGTTTGAGGCTCAGCTAAGGTATTTTAATTTTTTATGTTACTCATCCGATTACTCCATTATTCGAACTAACTAGTTCATCGATTAATCAACTACTACAATAATATATGGCTGCAGCCTTAGAGGAGATAATACATTTGTAAGGTTTCACAGTGGTAATGGTCCGCTGAGGGAAAGCATAACTAAGAACAAGTCACGTGAGCAAAATAAATTTGCCCTTGTACTTCTAGGCTTATAGTGAGACATTGACCTGATCTATGTAGAGCATAGCCAATAAAAGAAGCATTTACAGCCTTGTGGAAGCTTCCTTAAAGACTTTGTTAATGTTTAACAACTTGAGATGAGAGATCAGTAGAAATAAATATACAATGATATTGTGTTCATGCATTCATTATATTCGAGTGTATTTGTTCAAACACACCTTGGGTATGTGTATTCAGGGACAAACATTTACTTGCGCAAAAAGCGTAATGGATGATGGTGAATAGCTCATCTTCCAAAAATGAAAAGAAATATGATAGCGCCGAGTTGGCGACTTTCAGACAACACACAAGTGACAAACGAGAACTGAACCGAAAATTCTTGACTTTATAAATGTCACACGTACTTTTTAAAAGTAATTTAAACAGTACAACCTGCCAACGAAATTCTCCAGAACCGAGCTCTTCCCCGCGCTCTGGCCGCCGACGACCGCTATTTGGGGCAGCTCCAAGTTGCAACTCTGCCCGATGGAGCTGAAGGCGTCCTGGAGCTTGTTGATAAGGGGAATGAGGTCTTCCATCCCCCGGTTTCCCATGGTGGCACCCCGGTCTTCCCCACACCAACTGCTCAGCGGCTGGAAAGTGCTTGTCTACACTATCCAGTAAGTACATACAAGGACTAGTGGTTTTCCAAAGTTCCAGATGGAACTGCGCTGTCAGTCAGATATATTTTGAGTTGCTTCTTTTCCCCCAAAAAAGGAGAAAATAACAAATGTTGACGCGTCCTAGATGCACTAGAATAAAACAAGCTTAGTTACGGACTGTTCCCACACATTGACTGAAAACTTCTGTCATCATCCGGTCAGGCGACATAGAGCCAGCCTCCACAGTTCTATCAAGCCCCGCCCTCAAAATTATTGTCCTCTCATTGGCTCTGTGGACCGTCGATCAATATCCACATAACGTATTCCAACAAAACAAGACGGTAAATTAGCGATATCGTAAATTTCAACGGTTAAGTTTCTCTCATTAGACACAAAGTTGGTGCAAAAATAAGATGACGATGAGTGAGTACAAAGAAAGACGTCACACAGTCTCACATTTTATCATTTGATCAAATTTTTCAAAGACGTTTGCAGTTTAGCCACCAGAGGTCGCAAAAAGACCTAACAACAAATAGAAAATAATCGTACATACTGTACTGTCAATAGTGTAAAAAGAGCAGACTTTGTGTCTACCACATCGTTGACGTGTAATTGGATAATGTTTCATGACTCACCTGACGATTCTACAATTACTGTAGCTACATTTAAATAAAATAAATTGATAAAATATTAATTTGAAAACATTGGTGGGATTACAAAATGATCAAGACTGCATAATAATTCAATCAACAGTTTTTGTTTTTCTTCCATTGTATGGAACATGTTTGTTAACTCTTGAATGCACGAATTATATATTGAGTTTTTGATTAAACATTTGTATTACATTCACATAGAAAAGGGTTTTCAAACTTGTGACGCACATTTGATATCCAGTTGTAGTATTCGTATTGGCCACGTGTATTTTGCAATGAGTAAAAAAAAATATATATATACGCATTTTATTAAACTGAACTAATAAATTGATGGATCCATTTTTTATTGGGGGGGGGGGTCGATTATTTAATAACATTTTAGAACATTTAAAAAGAAGCTTAAAAAAGGCTCATTTTTAAAAATGCCATATGTCTTAAGAATATAAATCATTCTAAATAAAATACAATTAATTAGAAAAATGAAAATAAATTGTAATAATTTGAAGGAAAAAAAAGAGGAATGAAGACTTAATTCAAATACGTGTGGCCCTTGTGAGTTATGATTCATAATAGGACATGCTGTACTGTCAATAATGTAAATAGAGCAGTCTTTGTGTTTACCACATCAATGACGTGTAATTGGATAATATTTTATGACTCACCTGACGATTCTACAATTACTGTAGCTACATTTAAATGAAATAAATTCATAAAAATATTAATTTGAATACATTGGTTGTAATTGCAACATAATCAAGACTTTAACTTTGGTGTTTACTCTTGCATGCATTAATTATATATCGAATTTTAATTAAACATTTGTATTACATTGATATAGGATAGGGTTCTCAAACCTGAGACGCACATTTGACATCCAGTTGTAGTATTGGTATTGGCCACATGTATTTTGCAATGAGCAAATAAAAAAAAATAATAATAAATAATATATATATATATATATATATATATATATATATACACATTTAGATAAACTGAATTATTAAATTGAAGGATCCAAAAAGAAAAAAAAAAAGAGGAATAAGGACTTAAATTCATATACGTTTGGCCCTTATGAGTTATGATTTAAATATTATTTTATATTATTTAAATATTTTTTTCATTTTTTATTTTTGTTTTTGTTTGTTTTATAACTCTCTTGTTACCTCACATACCTTAACACAGTGGTTCTTAACCTGGATTCGATTGAACCCCAGGGGTTCGGTGATTAAATCTAAGGGATTTGGTGAAGGTAAAGTCAGAGCCCTATTTTCGTATGCTGATTAAATCGAGGCAAAGTGGCTTTTTAGATCAGGTTTTGCACTGATTTGCACCAATTTAGTCTTTAAAAATTTCTTAAAACTGCTAGTCCTCGATCTCATGGGAGGAGGAACTAGTTTGCTCAGTGGAAGGTTGACTCGCACTTGGTATGAGGGAATACAACAGACCAATGGCAGTGTGGTCTCAAATTTTGACCTGTTTATAAAACATGCTGTCAAAATTAGAAGAATTTTGAACTGGAACTTGTTAAATTATTAGCTTGCTAGCTACGATACAGTTTATCGGTTTTGAATTTGAAAAAAATGGCTTTGTTATCTAATTCCGAAGGGTTCGGTGAATCCACATGTGAAACATGGTGTTCGGTACATTTAATAAGGTTAAAAACTACTTTGGCTGCCAGTAACCAATCCTTTTTAACTGTTGAAATAGATTAGATGTCTATTGCCGTCCATACGTGTTTTCAATATCAATTTCCCTCTTTTACTAACAACCACAACTCATACTCTGTGAGCTTATCTATCACGATAACTTTTGAATAGATGCCCACTGTAGTGATCACTCTCCTTGAAAGGGTTAATGTCAATATGACTTGACATGAATTAAGATACTTTGCAATGCTTTACTAAATGCAAACTCATCGTTACAGGCCACAAGAGTGATTCCAAAGCAAGGTGCGGTGTCAAATTGTTGTGCCACAATAGATCATCAGAAAGTGCTGTGGAAATGTATCAGATTTCACATACCGTAACTAATCGTTTGGGGAGGACGAATTAATTTAGTTCTGTGTTCTTGTCATTATAATTTATTTATTGATCTGCAGCACAATGCACCCTCTAAAACTGATTAATTATTTAGTTCAATTCTTATTTAGCTAATGCAATATTAATCAGGGCACCATAGTTTAACAAATACTAGTACACACTATCATGTATTGTGATCACCACAAATTTTCAAAAGGGTCACAGGTAAGGAGGAGTCTGTCCCAGCAAACTTAAGTGAGAAATGGAGTAAAACTGTAAAATGATTTCCAACACATGCAAAAAAATAATAATTCTCAGATGTTAGTTCAAGACAAACTGAAAGTATTACAATGTGAAAAGGCTGGTGATGTAACTTCTTTATGGTTTTATTGCAGTGGAATACATAGCATTTGCTGTCGTGGGTGGTGGGAGGGGACTAAAATAAATCTGAAGCTGCTTGACTCGTGCTGAAAATTAACACTGCAAGTGCACCGATTCATCTGGAGTGCTGAGTGTGGCGTGTCCTGAGTTCTCCATCTGTATCTCCGAATACAATTGACTTTCAGGATCTTTCTGTAGTGAATGGGAAAATTGGTCTATGAATTCAAGTGCAGAACTGTGATGAAAACAGTCTGAAAAACTTAACAAACCTCATTGTTGGGTCGATTGCCTGTCTGCCGAACTGATGATTCCCCTGCTGCACATCAAAAAAACATATGTTAAGTTGATGTCTAACTGTATTTATCCAAACATAATACCTATAGACTTCTCGATACAACTCTCTTTAAATAAATACATACAGTGGGGCAAATAAGTATTTAGTCAACCACTAATTGTGCAAGTTCTCCCACTTGAAAATATTAGAGAGGCCTTTAATTCTCAACATGGGTAAACCTCAACCATGAGAGACAGAATGTGGAAAAAAAACCAGAAAATAATATTGTTTGATTTTTAAAGAATTGATTTGCAAATCATGGAGGAAAATAAGTATTTGGTCAATACCAAAAGTTCATCTCAATACTTTGTTTTGTACCCTTTGTTGGCAATAACGGAGGCCAACCGTTTTCTGTAACTCTTCATAAGCTTTTCACACACTGTTGCTGGTATTTTGGCCCATTCCTCCATGCAGATATCCTCTAGAGCAGGGTTCACTAAATCCGGACCTCGGTGCCACTTTTCCTGTCGTGTTTTCCATGTCTCCCTCCTCTAACACACCTGAATCAAAATAATCAGGATCATTATCAGGCTTCTGGAGATGTTGCTGATGACATAATCATTTGATTCAGGTGTGTTAGGGGAGAGAGAGGTGGAAAACACGACAGGAAAAGTGGCATCGAGGTCCGGATTTAGTGAACCCTGCTCTAGAGCAGTGATGTTTTGGGGCTATCGTTGAGCAACACGGACTTTCAACTCCCTCCACAGATTTTCTATGGGGTTGTGATCTGGAGACTGGCTAGGCCACTCCAGGACCTTAAAATGCTTCTTACGAAGCCACTTGTTTGTTGCCCTGGCTTTGTGTTTGGGATCATTGTCATGCTGAAAGACCCAGCCACGTCTCATCTTCAGTACCCTTGCTGATGGAAGGATATTTTCACTCAAAATCTCTAGCTACATGGACCCATTCATTCTTTCCTTTACACAGATCAGTTGTCCTGGTCCCTTTGCAGAAAAACAGCCCCAAAGCATGATGTTTCCACCCCCATGCTTCACAGTGGGTATGGTGCAATTCAGTATTCTTTTTCCTCCAAACATAAGAACCTGTGTTTCTACCAAAAAGTTCTATTTTGTTTTCATCTGACCATAACACATTCTCCCGGTCCTCTTCTGGATCATCCAAATGCTCTCTAGCGAACCGGAGACGGGCCTGGACGTGTACTTTTTTCAGCAGGGGGACACCTCTGGCAGTGCAGGATTTGAGTCCCTGGCGGCGCATTGTGTTACTGATAGTGGCCTGTGTTACTGTGGTCCCAGCTCTCTGTAGGTCATTCACATGGTCCCCCCGTGTGGTTCTGGGATTTTTGCTCACCGTTCTTGTTATCATGTTGACACCACGGAGTGAGGAGGGAGTTGAAAGTCCGTGTTGCCCAACGACAGCCCCAAAACATTACTGCTCTAGAGGAGATCTGCATGGAGGAATGGGCCAAAATACCAGCAACAGTGTGTGAAAAGTTTGTGAAGAGTTACAGAAAACGTTTTGCCTCCGTTATTGCCAACAAAGGGTACATAACAAAGTATTGAGATGAACTTTTGGTATTGACTAAATACTTATTTTCCACCATGATTTGCAAATAAATTCTTTAAAAATCAAACAATGTGATTTTCATTTTTTTTTCCACTTTCTGTCTCTCATGGTTGAGGTTTACCCATGTTGACAATTACAGGCCTCTCTAATATTTTCAAGTGGGAGATCTTGCACAATTAGTGGTTGACTAAATACTTATTTGCCCCACTGTATATATAATTACTGTAAGTACAATTGGAATTGAGTCCTGGGAAGGACTCCATCTGTATCTCTGCATACAAGGCACTGTCAGGATCTCTCTATGGTGAACAGAAAAAAATGTTCATGGACTTAAATGTAGAACTGTGATGAAAACAGTGAGAAAAACTCAGCAAACCTTATTGTTGGGTCGATTGTGTGTCTGCTGAACTGATGATTCCCCTGCTGCACATCAAAATAACATTTGTTAAATTGATGTCTAACTGTATTTTTGCAAAATAATACCTATAGACTTCTCGACACAACTCTCCTTAAATAAATACATGTATATAATTACTGTAACTACAATTGGAATTGAGTCCCGGGAGGGACTCCATCTGTATCTCTGCATACAAGACATTGTCAGGATCTCCCTATAGTGAACAGGAAAAAAATGGTTCATGGATTTAAATGTACTATTCTGATGAAAACAGTGAGGAAAAACTCAGCAAACCTCATTGTTGGGTCGATTGTGTGTCTGCTGAACTGATGATTCCCCTGGTAACATCAATATAAAACTTGTTTAGTGAATAACTAACGATTCATCCAAAGATAATACCTATAAACTTCTCGACACAACTCCTTTGTTAACAAAAACAAAAATATATATGGGGGAAAACACACACAAGGCTGAAAAAGCAGTTTCTCCTCTTGCATCCCTCTTTAAAATAAACTGCTGTATTTTAAGCCAAAAGAACTGTTGTGTTTGATAGAACAATATGTCTATATGCTGCCATAGCAGTTTCATCGGGCATTATGCCCCCGGACTATTATTAAGTTGCCCGTTTTAGCCTGGAGACCCCCGTTTACAGACACTGCGCAACTGCTTTTGTTTCAACCCAGCCATAAAAAGAAGGTAAGTAATTGTATTTATGATTCGAAATGTCTATCATTTTTAGCTAATTGATGCCTAATATTTAGTTTAAAAAAAAAAAAGACAAAAAAATTATTCACTCGCAAATTTTAAACTTTTGAACAAATTACGTCACAATGAAAAAAATAGTGTCTGTAAATAGGTCACGAATATCTACCTCATAATTATAGCTATTTTGTATTTTTTTTTGTTACTGTTACATTTTCCCCAATATCTTAGATGATAAATATTCGATCCAAAGAAAGAAAAATTGATTTAAAAAAAGTTTAAAGGGTAAATATTTGAAAAATGAAATCTCGACCACTCCTTTTTGTCTGTGACTTCAGCGTCACGACAAAAAATTAAAATCTCGACCACTCCTTTTTGTCTGTGACTTCTACATCGCAACCCTTGTTATATTACCGTGTTTCACCCAAAAAAATCCCCACAAAGTCCAGCTGTGGTCATTCCCAGCTGTGTCTTCACATTCGATGATGCATGCTACGCGGAGTTTTTGGATCAAAAACAAGGCGATAGCATCTCGTCAAAATAAGCGCGTCTTTGATGATGCTCACTCATGCTCGCACCTTGAGAAACCGGAAAGCTACAAAAAGACATAGATTGCAGTCGAACGCTAGCGCGAGAATTCTGGACACAGCAGGCTAACTGACTAGCGTGCTACTCATTATCTTTTCGACCCTTGTTGCCGTTTGGATTTCTTTTTATGAGATGATATCGATATATTAGATACATTAGATGCTAAAATCCTAAAGCCAAGGTCCTAGGCTTCAAAGCTAAATACAATAAATAGATAGTGTTATGTTCTCACATTTACATGTTTCCTTTATGCATATGGAGTATTTAATTCTCAGTCAAAGCAGTAATGCATTCACATTCTTTAATAATAATTGAAAAAATATTTTAAAAGCCTACTGCAAAAATTGAAAAATTATGTTATTGGAATTTAACCCTTAAAATTCCCCTGAAAATGTTTTTTATTTGCACAGATTAAAATCAAGCCAAATCAAAAAACTGTATGCAGTAAAGTTATCATTAATTATACAGCTAACTCCCCGTTTATGGAGGACCAGGAGTGCAAAAATTCAATAAATAAATACACAATTAAATAAATAATTAAAAGTGTCATTAAAATGCTTTTATTTCAATATTATTTATTTCTTTCAATATTTATTTCAATTTTTATTTATTTATTTCAATTTATATTAATTTATTTCAATTTATATTTATTTATTTCAATTTTTATTTATTTATTTCCATTTATATTTATTTATTTCGATTTATATTTATTTATTTCATTTTATATTTATTTATTTCATTTTATATTTATTTATTTCAATTTTTATTTATTTATTTATATTTATATTTATTTATTTCAAAATTTATTTCGATTTTTATTTCTTTCTTTCGATTTTTATGTATTTATTCCAACTTTTATTTATTTATTTCAATTTTTATTTATTTATTTCATCATTCATTTATTTATTTCAACTTTTATTTATTTCACTTTTTATTTATTTCATTCTTGCACTCTTGTTTCTCTGGAGGTGCAACCATAAAATAATTTTATCTGTCACGTTTGCTCGTCAAAGTTTCTAACGTCTGATTGGTTGCTCAGCAAAGTAAGTCTTAACAAGTCGATCTCAGATAATAGATTGACGCCTGAGGCATTGGCTAATTTTTATGTACACCCGATACATAAAGTGGCAGTGTAGATCCGTATAATCTGAAAAATAATTGCTCCCTCAAAATCACAAAAACGACGAAGATTAGTAGCGTGGTCAGTGTAGCGGTAGTAGGCTTTGACGCATTTCGCGTGTTGTCCAAGCAAAACATACATATGTCCAAAATGTGCCCAGAGCTGCTCAGAGAAGCAGCAAATTTATTCGAGGACACTCTGAGGAGAACTCCACCAGCAGCCCATGGTGGAGTCCAGTCTGTGGCTTCCACATCGCGCGGGCCAGCGCCTTTAAACGGGCTGATGTCTGCATACGGGAAACTCTAGGATAACTCAGAAGTGGAATGGGCTTTGGTTATTTACCAGATTTTTTTTTTTTTTTTTTAATCAAGTTTTGAAATAAAGCTAAATGACAGAAATATCTAGCAGTTTTCTAAGTAGTTTTACTCTGAACTACGACATCATTTTTACATGATAATGATTTAGTTTGGGTCTAGGGGTGCTCCAGTGTCTCTCTAAAGTGGAACCGTTGTCGAATAGGTCACCGTTTTTTTCCCCATATATTTAATAAAGGGACTTGCGCTCTGAAGCCACCTCATTGCATTCTGAAGCCAGCGCATTGCATTACCGTAATGCACATAATGCAAACAATAATCCAAATGAGGGGCGGCTGGTTTGACTTCGTTTTTACGAGTGGAGGCTGGCTTGACCGCAGTTCTAAACTGTCGAAAACTCTTCGATCAACATCTTGATCTGATAGAGCTGAGATGATGCCAATAACGTTAATTAATTGCTCTGTTTTGTAGGACACGTACTCAGGGTCCAAATGTCCTGCTTCAATTTGTTCTGAGAAATCTAACATGTCCCAAGAGAGCTCATGCAAAATCTCAAACAATGCCGCCATGTTGGGAAGAAATAGAACGAAGCAATCGCTTATTACTCGATGACCTCAAACCCCGCCTAGTTCACGCCCGCCCACAGAGTTTGATGAGCCAATGACAGATAAAATTATTTCATGCGGCCACACGGGGAACAAGAGTGCAAGAATGAAATAAATAAAAAGTGAAATAAATAAATGTTGAAATAAATAAATAAATGATGAAATAAATAAATAAAAATTGAAATAAAAAAATTAAAATTGAAATAAATAAATACAATTTGAAATAAATAAATAAAAATTGAAATACATTTTGAAATAAATAAATATAAAATGAAATTAAAAAATAAAAAATGAAATAAATAAATAGAAGTTGAAATAAAAGAATAAAAATTGAAATGAATAAATAAAAATCGAAATAAATTTTGAAATAAATATAAATTGAAATAAATAAATAAAAATTGAAATAAATAAATATGAATCGAAAAAAAATAAATATAAATTGAAATAAATAATTAAAAGGTAAAATAAATACATATAAATCGAAATAAATAAATAAAAATTGAAATAAAATATAAATTGAAATAAATAAATAAAAATTGAAATAAATATTGAAATAAATAAATAAATATTGAAATAAAAGCATTTTAATGACACTTTTAATCATTTATTTAATTGTGTATTTATTTATTGAATTTTTCCACTCCTGGTCCTCCATACCCGTTTAGCCATGTTTATTTAGAAAACAAAACAAAGGGCTAAATTAAATTATTATTATTATTGTACATCCACCCACGTGTCTTAGTGCATGCATATTGATTATCAAAGACTTGAGTAGACAAAGGAGGATCATCTTGAAGTGTTCGTTATTTTTTATGTACCAGGATGGGTGTCCAAAACATTTTTTTAAATGAGAAACTTAAAGAAATTTCAAAGGTCTCGAAAATCTCTATTTTTCACTCACCTGATTTGACCTACTTTTAAGGTGTCAAAAAATGCCCTTCTGTTTAATTTTTCTTCGCCCAGAAAATACAGATTTTAAGCTTTCCAATGATGTATAGGACATGCATATGGGACAATTTTGAAATCTTGCCAAATTGGGGGTCTCAGAGCAGAACTCAGTCACCTGAGTATTTTCCGCCATATACTGTAACTACAGTTACAATTGTTATTCCTCACTGTAGGGGTTTGTAAGCATTTAATCAAGTGTACATAAGTAAACCAAACTCTGTCCTTACCATGTTTCCAGGTAGGCTTGTATTTAAACACTATAAGCATAAGCACAGCTACCACCAACAATGTGGAACACACTATAACAGCCACACGGATAGCTGAAATTATACACAGGAATGGGAGAGGTGATTGTATCAATATACTGCTATAAATTCCACTATGTGCACATTGTGGAATCTGTGCACATGCATGTGTAGAGTATTAAAAACGATTCACTTACCTTTGTCCACACTGTGTGTTGATGGTGCTGCTGTTGATGATATAGAGTCCCTCACCACAGTTGTTACTGTCACATGCACAGTGGGGCGTTTTGATTTTCTTTTGGCATGTTCATCACCTTTGAAAAAAACATTATTGATTATACCTAATAATAAAAATATAGGCATACTCTTGAGCAGTTTGTCTGTGTGAGGACCAGAGGTGGGTAGTAAGGCGTTACATGTATTCTGTTACATTTACTTGAGTACATTTTGAAAAAAATGTACTTTCCAGGAGTAGTTTTACTAAGCCATACTTTTTACTTTTACTTGAGTAGATTTGTGAAGAAAAAAACGCTACTTTACTTTGGACTGCACAAGAGTCTCTATTCCACATATTACATTTACCCTAATTTTCGCACTATAAGGCACACCTGACTATAAGCCGCAGCCCACCAAATTTGGCACGAAAACGGCATTTGTTCATAGATAAGCCACACTGGACTATAAGCCGCAGCTGTCCTCACTGTATCATGGGATATTTACACCAATAGATATTAACCGGTACAACCTTATTTGACAGCGGCCTCATACGACCGACTGTCATAAGACCAAATGAACCATCATTAAACTTTGAACTAATTAGTGCAAAGCTTTATTGCTTCCAGATGCTTCATTTGGCCATCACTGCTCCCTTGGGGGAGACAGTCAACCTCTGCTGCCACCTGCTCTTGACTGTTGTCATCCAACATGCCTATTAGCTTGCATTGCAGCACTACAGATGTAAATAACAATCAAAAATCATGTTCTGTGCTAAATATTTCTTCAGTTACTGTTCCAATTGTTTCATCAATTGCTAGTTATGGTATTTGCCAACACTTTATTTGACAGTGGTGCCATAAGACTGTAATTACACAACCATAATTATGACATGTCTCTGTCCTGAGCATTCATGAATGCTTATAACAGATGTCATTAAGTGTTATCTGCCAAATGATCTCACTTTTGAATGGATGCAAAAGATCCAAAATGGACAAAAATTGAGTTAGTGACATAATTTGTCAAATGGCACTTAATGACATAAGCATTCAGTAATGTCCATGATAGTGTCATGTCATAATTTTGATGAACTTATGAGAGTCTTATGACGCAACTGTCAAATAAAGTGTTACCTAAAAAAATCAACAAATAAGCCGCACTGGACTGTAAGCCACAGGTATCAAAATGAAGGAAAAAAGTAGCTGCTTATGGTCAGAAAATTACGGTATTTATTTATTTATTCTGTCAGTGATGCAAAGAGTAGGTCTACCAATTTCACCAATGACACGTCGCAACAATAATCACATGACTCCTTTATGCCAATCAGACGCAAGCTTGCCGTTCCATGATCACGCCAGCCTGTTCATTTATGTAAAAATTAAGTTTTTGATATAGACGCCGCCCTCAACATGACTCGAAAGCGTGGATTTTAACCTCTCTCCCAGTTTTTATTTGGTACCGATTGACCACGGAAACCTGGAGATATGATCCTTTTAATTTCATAATACAAACTATGAAGGGACTATTCACTATTCAAAATAGGAACTGTTTTCTCCACTAGAGGGCACTTTTGCTCTTATGACAAATAATGCTTTATTTCTGACATTTTTTTCTCTGGCTGGAATTGAATGGTTATTGTTGTTGCTGTTGTTGTTGTTGTTGTATTTGGCTTAATGTGGTTATGTGAAGGGTTATTGAACAGTATAATTATAACAACAGTTCATATTAATAACTTTGTACTGGGAACAAAATACCATTGTTTGAAAAAAAAAAAAATCAAACAAAAATGTAAGCAATTACTCACAATGTTACTCATTACTTGAGTATTCTTTTCACCAAGTACTTTTTTTACTTGAACTTGAGTACATTTTTTTGGGTGACTTCTTATCATTTTACTTGAGTAATATTGTTTTGAAGTAACGCTACTCTTACCTGAGTAAGCTTTTTTGGCTACTCTACCCACCTCAGGTGAGGACAACAAAAACATGTTTAAGAATGTGTCGCTGATACTCACTGATGTTAAGTTGCACTTTAGTGTATTCACTTTGCCTCCATGTTGTGTTAGAGCGGCACCAATATATTCCAGAGTCTGCTTTGCTTAGGTCACTAATATGCACTAAAAAATGCTTTTTTCTTTCATTAACCCTCAATATTTTTTGTGTCCTCCTCACACAATTGTCAGGATTATGTCCTCTACATAAGTAATGGTCATCCTTATCAAAGCTGCTTGGATAGGGGCACAGGATTTCCACAGCTTTTCCAACAAGTTGGTTTATTACTAAAGCTTCCATATTGTCCCAGTCTGAAAAAAGAAAGCAATATTAACCCTGCAGATCAGGGATCCATACAATTGTTCAAAATACAGTGGTATGAAAAAGTATCTGAACCTTTTGGAATTTCTCACATTTCTGTATAAAATCAGCATCAAATGTGATCTGATCTTTGTCAAAATCACACAGATGAAAAAACAGTGTCTGCTTTAACTAAAACCACCCAAACATTTATAGGTTTTCATATTTTAATGAGGACAGCATGCAAACAATGACAGAAAGGGGGGGAAATAAGTACGTAAACCCTCTGCCTAAGGAGATTTAAAGAGCAATTGAAACCAATTTTTACCAAACATTTTAAATGAGGTGTGTGCCCAATCACTAATGAGTGGCTAAAAGCTGCCCTGCCTACTATAAAACACACACCTGATAAGAAATGTCTTGATCAGAAGCATTGTCTGATGTGCATCATGGCTCGGTCAAAAGAGCTGTCTGAAGACCTGCGATCAACGATTGTTGATTTGTATAAAGCTGGGAAAGGATACAAAACCATCCATAAAAGTCTGGATGTTCATCAATCAACAGTCAGAAAATTTGTCTACAAATGGAGAGAGTTGCTTCTCTCCCAAGGAGTGGCCATTGACCAAAGATGACGCCAAGAATTCAGTGCTCAGAGAGGCAAAAAAGAACTCTAGAGTGGACTTAGAGAAATCACTGGCACAGTCTAATATCTCTGTGCACACATCAAATATATGTAAAACTACGGCCAAGAACGGTGTTCATGTTCATGGAAGGACTCCACGGAGGAAGCCACTACTGTCGAAAAAAACACATTGTTGCTTGTTTAATGCTCACAAAAAGGCACTTGGACACGCCACAGAACTTTTGGCAAAATATTTTGTGGACTGATGAAACCAAAGTTGAATTTTTGGGGAGTAACACACAATGTCATGTGTGGAGGAAAAATGCAACAGCTCACCAACATCAACACGTCATGCCCACCGTGAAGCATGGTGGAGGGAGCATCGATTTCAAAAGTTTATCAAGGTGTTTTGCAGGAAAACCTGAGGACGTCTGTCAAACAGTTGAAGCTAAAAAGATAATGGATGCCACAACAAGACAATGATCCAAAACACAGAAGTAAATCAAGTTCAGAGTTAATTCAGAAGAACAAAATACACGTTCTGGAGTGGCCAAGTCAAAGTCCAGACTTGAACCCCATTGAGATGCTGTGGCATTACCTAAAGACAGCGATTCATGCCAGACATCCCAGGAGTCTGACTGAACTACAGCAGTTTTGTAGAGAAGAATGGGCCAAGATTAGTCCTGATCGATGTGCCGGACTAATTTGCAGCTACAGGACGCGTCTGGTTGAATTTATTGCTGCCAAAGGGCGGGGTCGGGGGCACAAAATATTAAATGTGATGGTTCACTTACTTATTTTTTCCTCCTTTCTGTCATTGTTTGCATATTAACCTCATTAAAATATGAAAACCTGTAAATGTTTGGGTAGTTTTAGTTAAAACAGACACGTTTTTTTCATCTGTGTGATTTTGACAAAGATCAGATCAAATTTGATGGTAATTTTATGCAGAAATGTGAGAAATTCCAAAATGTTCAGATACTTTTTCATAGCACTGTATGCATGGGCGTAGGTTTGCATAGGGACGGTAGGGACATATCACTACCAACTTTTCAGGATGTTTAAATTGTCCCCTCCAACTTTTACGCAACCTTATTTGCATTATATAATGACTTCAATTATATAGGTCATTTAAATTGTCTTCCCATGTTGTAAGGGCAGAATTAACCCTACCATTATTAAGTGAATTACTATTCTTTCAATATGTTCAGACTTACATTGGCACCTCTTCACTTGCTGAATGTGCGAGTGTAGTTTCCCCCCTAAAACGCAAATTTGATTGGCTGATGACTTGACCCACCCCGCCCCCTACATTCACACATGAGTTCACAGCCGGTGTTCAGTCAAAATTCTCACCCTGATACTATTTTGCTCCTGAAGCTTTTGTGGTGGTGAATAAGTGTTGAGAGAAATGTTGGGAGAAATATTTTGTATTCATAAATGTGTCCTCAGTTGATGTTGAAATAATGTTCCTATTGCTTGTTATTATTGACATATTATCTTTTTGCCACAAGATGGCAGGATGGGACTTAATTGTCTAAAGTGCTACTTTTATTACTTCTTTTTGTTTGACTTTGATTACTTTGACTTGTGGGATTGCCTGTGAAGACAGCAATGAGAGAAGATGTATCCAAATGTCAGTGGAAATTAAACACGCAAGTTTTGGCTAAAAGACAACTTATTCTCCGTCAATTCTTCCCTACGAACGCAACGTTGAACTTCAACTACCTCAACAATAAGCACTCTTTTACATTCAGTTGGACCCTCAGAGTTATCCAAAGGTGCTAAATAAACAAGAGATTATTAGATTAATTAGATTATTGTTTTTGCCAGCGATGCCGAGAAGCTGTAACAGCTGTAGTAGTAGCAAGTTGCTCTACCAATTTACCAATGAGACGTCGCAAAAATAATCACATGACTCCATTATATGGAGATAGAATAGTGCCAAAAGAAGTGAGGTTGTAAAATGAAAATTATCCCTGTAAAATGACCAATTTCAACTAAAAAACACTTGTATTTCCAACATGAAAAAAACTTGAAGGAATAAATGGTTCTACAGGTTGTTTTTTGCGGTTCGCAAGAATTTTTTTTTTTTTGTTCTACAGGTGTTTTTTCTTCACTACGGGTTAAAAATTACCAATTACAAGTGCACAAGTTTTGTCATATTCTTGTCGAGTTTTATGAGCCAAAAAAGATACTCGTAACCTAGTTTTAAAATTAAAAAAAATACCTGTAAAATGACTAATTTTAATTTGTAAAACAAAAAACAACAACATGTATTTCCAAATTTTGCGTTGTGAAATAAACATGAAAAAAACACAATGTAAAAAAAAAAATTCTACAAGTGTTTTTTTTCCGTTTACAAGTGATTTTTTTTTGTTCTACAGGTGTTTTTTCTTCACTACGAGTTAAAAATTACCAATTACAAGTGCACAAGTTTTGTCACATTCTTGTCGAGTTTTATGAGCCAAAAAAGATACTCGTAACCTAGTTTTAAAATTTAAAAAAAAAAAAACCTGTAAAATGACTAATTTTAACTTGTAAAACAAAAAAAATTCTTCAAGTGTTTTTTTCCGTTTTCAAGTGATTTTTTTTGTTTTTTCTTTTTTCTTTGCTACAGGTTAAAAACCAATTACAACCTCACGAGTTTTGTCTCCCCCTTGTCGCGTTTTCAGAGACAAAAGTCACTTGTTACCACAGACGAAAAAAACTACTTGTACATCGAAATAATCTGTTGTAAAACACAAACACAAAAATATCATTCCAAGTCGTGGTCAAAAAAAGACGTTAAGAACACAATCTAGTGAATAGTTCTTCGTGTTTTTTTTTATTGTTTTTTTTAAAATGATCTACAAGTGTTTTCTGGGCATTTATAGATTTCGGGGTAAACATGTGAGCCTAAATTCTAAATTCTAACCTTTAGCATTTTTGATATTGAGCGCTGCTCTCAACATCTCAACAACTCTAAAGTGCGGATTTCAACCTCTATCTCGGTTTCTATTTGGCACTGATTGTCCAAGGAAAACCAGATATATGCTCGTTTCGATTATCCAAATAGTAATAATGAAGGAACGCTTCACTATTAAAACTAGGAACTGTTTTCTCCACCAGAGGGCACTCATGCTCTTTGGATGAATAATGCCTCTTTTTTTTTCTCTCTCTTATTGGAATTCAATGATTTTTTTTTTTTTTTTTTTTTTTGGGGGGGGGGGCTCTTTGGCTTAATGTGGTTATGTAATGTGTTATTGTCTTGTATCATTATAACAACAATTCATTTGCCATTGTTTAAAAAAAAATCAAACAAAAATAAGCAGTTACTCAAAATGTTACTCTTACTTGAGTATTCTTTTCACTGTATACTTTTTTACTTGTACTTCAGTACATTTTTTTCTGCGTTTAAATATTGCAATTGAAATTTGCTTATAAAATCCAGACACTTATTCTGGAAGTTTTCAAAATGTTTCTTTAGTAGTTTTTAAAAACAAAGGTTTAATCAAACGGTGTACCACCGAAACCAATACATATGCACCGCAAACCAAAAAAAAAAAAAAAAAAACTTCCCTTGTTTTCACTGTAAATCTACTAGAAATAAGTGAAATTATCTGCTAGTGCTTCAAGTAAATTTTACTCAATTAGATTTCTTGAAATGAGAAAAATACCTAGCTGAAAATAAGCTTTAAAAAAAAACTTCAAGAATAGATATTGTTCAAAACACTATTTGAAAGCATTTTTTTCTTGATTTAGGTGAAAAATGACCAAAATGACCAACTTGTAGTTGTATGGCCTTAATAAGAACAAATACTGTAGTAATAGTAATATTTACTTATAGTAAGTGGAAGAATCTGATGCATTAATCTGTTAACCAGCATTTAACACTCAGAACAAGATGGAGAAAATTATTCAACTAGATTTAAGAAAAATGATCAGGTTAAGGCGTTATAAATTTGAAGTGTCGAAGTTAAATAAATTTGTATTGCTTTATTTTGCATTAATAATTTAGCCTATAAATTAATTTGGTTCACATTGGTGAGAAGTGTAGCCCTGACCACCGTTCACCCAATCTGCTTGGTTTTATTAATGTCCCGTCTCAAGCAAAAAGTGTAAATGGAGGTTATGCTGTTATATCGTCCCTACCAATATTGTGACCAAACCTACCCCCTTGACTGTATGTTACCTGAATTATTGTTCTCACGTTTAATTTTAACACCATGATGAAATTGACTGAATAAATGGTTATTTGAATTGGAGATTATTAGGTCCATTTGTGGTGATTAATCAAACAATTCAGATATATGGCTTGATTTGTGAGTTTAACAGTTTATCCTCTTGTTAGAAGGCAGAAAGTTGTGCAAAAAGTACTGAAAATTGAACAGTTTGCGAGTGCATTCCAAAGTGTAGACAACAAATATTGATGTCAGAAATTTTCTAGAGGAGCTCAGGTCAAAACACCTTGATTTCAGAACATTAGTATAGCCTAAATTTCAATAATTTACACTGACATGCCAATGAATTAGATACTGTCGAGGCATAGTCCGTAATCTATAGAGATAGACAATACTGTAATTCAAACTCAGTTTCACCTTGTCACCGAATAGGAAATAAACCCATCTGCACGGAAGTCAAGCATGCGAAACAGCCCACTATTAATTACTATTCTTAAATACAGCAGATTTTTGCACGCGTGGATTTCTGTATAAACTTTTCAAAGTTCAGTCATACAGGCTTTAAACAAATAACTGTGGAATTTTCTTTCTTTTTTTTAATGATGCTTTAGATTGTTTAATTGTATACTCACACGCATTGCTGTTAAATCTGGCATCATTTTTGCTTCCTTTCACTGACAATATAAACACTGTGGTTGAGAAAACATAATTTAAACATATGGCACTGCGTAAATAGACATTTGAAATGATCAACAATAAAAGCATATTATTTTATTGATAATATAATAGAAACACTGTTACCTGTCACAATGTAGATGGAGACTTTTAATGTTACTGCCATTGCTCGGATAGGATTTGTAGATGAAACTGATTTTTCAATTAACACTGTACTGTGTTCTTCCCTATCATCTTGGCTGTGCTTGAAATCATGCTCGACTTCCCTTTTAAGCACCAAAACTTAAACTATTTGCATGATATTTTAAAATAAGGATGTGACTCCTGCAGTGAATCAGATGTTGAGGCGATACTTTATTCAATAATAAACATTGCAAGCCATTTTATTAAACAGTGGTCCATATCAACATCAAATAGTCTATTACTTTGTCATAGACTGGCTTTTTGCATGATGTTTAGACATTGCAGTACACTGCTGTTTCATCTGTGAGTTTAATGTTGGAGTATGTCACGTCAGGTTCATGAGAGACTGTGTTGCTGTCAATGTGGCCGTGGGTGATAGTCGAATATAGTAGATTGTTTGGGGAAATCAGTGAGTCGCTATTTCTCGAAGCACCATGGCTTTCCACAGCAGGTGAGGTGTGGTCACCAGCTGATTCGAGCATTTCTTTGGAGCTTCTTGCACTTCTTGCTTTGTCCTTTTTCCCGCCTATGAACAAAACACATTGACAGTATTTCAAATTCAAATCCCTCTGACTTGTGATCTCTTACTGCACTATTAAAAATAAATAAATACATAAATAAATAAATACAGAAAAACACTGGCATCTGTGGTTGACAGAATATTACCACAAAAAAAAAACGGGAAAATCGTTAAATACTGTACATGGAAAGACAGTTTAATGCTTCAGTACTCGTAAATTTTAGATTTTTTTCCCCTCAATTATCGATGTTAATGGGGACCAGAACGACCGCGTAAAGTGAAAAACCGCGAAGCAGTGTCACCCCCCCCCCCCCTCCATTAACATTTTTTGTGTGTATGTACTGTATACCAAAATTTTCTGACTATAAGCCGCTACTTTTTTCCCTAATTTTGACTCCTGCGGTTTCTAGTCCAGTGTGGCTTATTTGTTGATTTATTTTGGTTAATAGGGAACACTTTATTTGACAGCAGCGTCATACGACTGCCATAAAACTGTCATAATTACAACATGACACTATCATCGGTATTAATGAATGCTCATGACAGATGTCATTAAGTGTAATCCGGCAAATTATGTCACTACAATGTAACACACATTTCTGTCCAGCTCAGATCTTTTACATCCATTCAAAAAAGTGAGATCATTTGCCGGAAGACACAAAATGACATCTATCATAAGCATTCATTAATGCTTATGGAAGTGTCATTTTATAATTATGATGGTGTTATGACAGTCTTATGGCGCTACTGTCAAATAAAGTGTTGCCAAATATCATAACTAGCAATTAATGAAACAACTGTAACAGTAACTGAAGAAATTATCAGCATAGAACATGCTATGCATGCTAGGAGGCATGTTGGAGGACAACAGTGTTGACAGCAGGTGGCAGCAGAGGTTGACTGTCTCGCCCAAGGGAGCAGTGATAGCCAAATGAAGCTTCTTGAAGCAATGAAGCTTTGCAGCCAATTGGTTCATGTTGGTGGTTCATTTGGTCTTATGACAGTCTTATGATGACGCTGTCAAATAGAGTGTTTCCGGTCAATGTCTTTTGGTGAAAATTTCCCATAATACAGTGAGGACAGTTTAAAGTCCAGTGCGGCTTATTTATGAAAAAATGCCGTTTTCGTGTCAAATTATGTGGGTGGCGGCTTATAGTCAGGTGAGCCTTATAGTCGGAAAAATACGGTATATAATATCAATACGTACATATGAAACCCTATTAATTCATGTTATCATTAGAACATTAAAGAATTGTTTGAAACATGCAAATAAAATATTAATTATTTGAATAGCATACATGAAATAATGTATAACTAAAATAAATAAGCTGTATACATCATTCTCTCACTCTCCCATATGATACGTTCACGTGGGTACATACATATGTACAGTAGGTGTAAATAAAGTGTAAATAAATGTTTTTAGAACACTTTCATATATATATATATATATATATATATATATATATATATATATATATATATATTTTTTTTTTTTTTTTTTTTTTTTTTTTACAGAATCTGCGAAGCACTAAAGGCGCGAAAGTTGAGCAGCAAAGTAGCAACGGATCACTGTACTGGCAACCAGAACTAAACTCGACTGGTACTCGACTGGTGGCTCTGTAGTTAGCTCACTCAACTGCCAGAGTAGCAATACGTATTCAAAACCTGGTTGGAGAGGGGGGCAAAGATGGGTAGTAACACATTACATTTACTCTGTTTCCTTTACTTCAGTAACATTTTGAGAAAAATGTACTTTTTGTCCTTTGATCACGCCGGCCTGTTCAATCACATGCCGTCATAAAAGTGCAATAAAAGATAAACCATTTGACATAGACAATTAGACCTAGACATTGTCATAGTAATTTGTCACTGCTGTCTCTCTCTCTCCCAGTTTTTATAGATAGACCGCAGACTGATAGACCACAGAGAACAGGTGAAATGATGGTTTTAATTTGGTAGGAAATATGTTTTCTCCAGTAGAGGGCAGTCATGCTCTCTGGAGGTGTGATGTTTTATTTCTTGAGGTCAGTGGTCTCCAAACTATTCCACATAGGGCCTCAGTGGGTGCAGGATTTCTCTCCAACGAAACAGGACACCTTTTCACCAAAATGGTGTATTACAAGTGTAATCGGTTGATTGCAGTCAGGTGCTACTTGTTTTAGCAAAAACCTCATTTGTTAAACTGTCTGTGTTCGTTCGGTATACAGTGGTCCCTCGTTTTTCGCGGTTAATGGGGACCGGAACCAGCCGCGATAAGTGAAAAACCGCAAAGTAGTAATTTTTTTGTTGTTGTGTTCAAAGTATTTATTCAGATTTATCATTGGAAAGAGATACAGTGGGCCAAATAAGTATTTAGTCAACCACCAATTGTGCAAGTTCTCCTACTTGAAAAGATTAGAGAGGCCTGTAATTGTCAACACGGGTAAACCTCAACCATGAGAGACTGAATGTGGATAAAAAAAAAACAGAAAATCCCATTGTTTGATTTTTAAAGAATTTATTTCCAAATTAGAATGGAAAATAAATATTTGGTCACCTACAAACAAGTAAGAGGCTTCTGGCTGTCAAAGAGGTCTAACTTCTTCTAACGAGGTCTAACGAGGTTTAACGAGGCTCCACTCGTTACCTGTATTAATGGCACCTGTTTTAACTCATTATCGGTATAAAAGACACCTGTCCACAACCTCAGTCAATCACACTCCAAACTCCACTATGGCCAAGACCAAAGAGCTGTCGAAGGACACCAGAGACAAAATTGTAGACCTGCACCAGGCTGGGAAGACTGAATCTGCAATAGGTAAAACGCTTGGTGTAAAGAAATCAACTGCGGGAGCAATTATTAGAAAATGGAAGACATACAAGACCACTGATAATCTCCATCGATCTGGGGCTCCATGCAAGATCTCACCCCGTGGTGTCAAAATAATAACAAGAACGGTGAGCAAAAATCCCAGAACCACACGTGGAGACCTAGTGAATGACCTACAGAGAGCAGGGACCACAGTAACAAAGGCCACTATCAGTAACACAATGCGCCACCAGGGACTAAAAATCCTGCACTGCCAGACGTGTCCCCCTGCTGAAGAAAGTACACGTCCAGGCCCATCTGCGGCTCACTAGAGAGCATTTGGATGATTCAGAAGAGGACTGGGAGAATGTGTTATGGTCAGATGAAACCACAATAGAACTTTTTGGTAGAAACACAGGTTCTCATGTTTGGAGGAGAAAGAATACTGAATTGCATCCGAAGAACACCATGCCCACTGTGAGGCATGGGGGTGGAAACATCATGCTTTCAGGCTGTTTTTCTGCAAAGGGACCATGACGACTGATCTGTGTAAAGGAAAGAATTAATGGGGCCATGTATCGAGAGATTTTGAGTGAAAATCTTCCATCAGCAAGGGCATTGAAGATGAGACGTGGCTGGTTCTTTCAGCATGACAATAATCCCAAACACACAGCCAGGGCAACAAAGGAGTGGCTTCGTAAGAAGCATTTCAAGGTCCTGGAGTGGCCTAGCCAGTCTCCAGGTGTCAACCCCGTAGAAAATCTGTGAGGGAGTTGAAAGTCCGTGTTACCCAACGACAGCCCCAAAACATCACTGCTCTAGAGGAGATCTGCATGGAGGAATGGGCCAAAATACCAGCTACAGTGTGTGAAAAGCTTGTGAAGAGTTACAGAAAACGTTTGGCCTCAGGTTATTGCCAACAAAGGGTACATAACAAAGTATTGAGATGAACTTTTGGTATTGACCAAATACTTATTTTCCACCATGATTTGCAAATAAATTCTTTAACAATCAAACAATGTAATTTTCTGTTTTTTTTTTTTTTTCCACATTCTGTCATGGTTGAGGTTTGCCCATGTTGACAATTACAGGCCTCTTTAATATTTTCAAGTGGGAGAACTTGGAGAACTTGCACAAATAGTGGTTGACTAAATACTTATTTGCCCCACTGTACATATAAGACATGTTTTTTGACTTTTTTTCCCCCAAAATATAATTAAAAAAAACTTTCATGTGAATATATATTTTAATAAATGGTTTTTAAGCATTTCAAATGTTACAATTATGACACGTTTTAAACGTGTTACTGTCTCACCAAATTATTTTTAAACAAGAAAAAAGTAGACGTCTAATCCATGTAAAAAAAAAAAAAAGTAGAAAAACGCTTGTCTTTATTAACCCTTGAGAGTCGAAGGACGCGCCGGCGCGTCCTCAGCGCACGTCGTCTTTGAAGCGCCCTCACGTTTTAATTACGTCACCCACATGCCTTTGGTTGGTCTCGTTTTAAAGTGCGGAAGTTGCGGTTTACTCCTGTTATTATTTGAAGTCAATCGACCAACTAGAACGTGAGATATTGTCATTTAAGTTTTATAGTTTTATTGTCCTCTCAAAAAAACATTAAAACGCTGCATGGATCATTTGTTTATGTCTGTATTTCCATCATTTCTTGTCCTTTTTCAAAACGGAAGCTCCATGAAAAAAACACAAATCAAACGAACCCTTTCGAAGTCACAGTGGAAGCACAAAATGCGTTTTTTTTTTACAAATATAACTGCCGTGCGAGGTTCTACTGAACGAGAGGGAGGAGTGTTCTGAAGCAGCGAGGTGGCGAGCGACGGCCGTTTGGGTCGAGCAGCGACTTTGTGTGACTTTGACAATGAACGGAAAACTACATTTAGCGCAAGAAATTGTGCTTTTTGATCAACTTGAGGAAGAGGATGGTCCAAATTCGTCATCATCGTCTTCTTCGGAAGAGTCCTCGAGTGAAGGTAGTGACGGATTTGAACACGTGGGTGACGCCATCGACGAGCAGAGGTAAGCCAACTCACTCTTTTTTTTTTATGATGAAAAAGTTTCTTTTGAAAGTTTCTTTTTATATTGCAAGACAAAGTTAATTTTGATGCAATATAAATGTGTGTTTGTGTATATAATAATAAAATGTGCATATCAGATCAAAGTCGTACGTGCACTGTGGGTATCCCAGGCAGGAATTTATAATTTGTGGTGTTCTTCTTTCTATATGAAGATTAGGGATGTAGCACATATTCAGCTATGGTATTCTTTCTATTGTCATACATATAGATTTCCATTATTATTTATTGCTGTATATATTTTTATTTTATACTTTATTATTTTCATAAATACTGACTTTTTTTCATGTACATTTATAGTGACAATGAAAGTAAAGTGAAATAAAAATGGAAGGGTGGAAAGAGGACCGACACCCCATGGAAGTGTGAGCTGTGTGATGTAGCCCTGTGTCTAATTCCAGGACGAAACTGCTTTTCGGAGTGGCAAGCCTGACAAAAGTTTAACTTGTTTATTGTAAATATTTTTGAAAATACTTTTTTTTCCAATGTTATATATTTTTTTCCCCCACAATCAGTCTTCTCAATTTGTGTATATAAATGTGTGTTCAAGAAGCTTGATTGTGTGTACATAGTTTTCATCAGGTGATGGGCTGCAATACCTAAACTCATAAATAGATGGCCTCTAAACACTTTTTGTGTTAGATGGTATATATTTTTTCACTGTTCTTCACTGTTTGGTCTGCTGTATATAACCTGTTTTGACTAGAGCATGTATAAAGGCAAAAACGCCTATGGCTATACCTGTTGTTTATGTTGAATTGTCAAATGTAAGACTATTTATTCTAAAATTTTTTGGTTGAATGTTCATCCTAACATGTTGAATAAATATTACAAAGTTTCAAAATGGTTCATTACGCATGTTTAGTTGTCTATTGGACATCAATATTAAAAATTTTGACAAAACGATTTTGGAATTTTTGGTCTTTTTGGGCCCAAAATGATGATTTATAATTGGTTAGTGAAGGAAACAACAGTTTGGACATGAAGTTCAAGGTCTCACAAAAAAAGGGACCAAACCAGGCCATCGTAAACAATTCTTTCTTTGAAATATAAAGGCAACTTCAAAGGCATGCAAAATCAGACAAAATAGGCCCAGACCTTAAAGGGTTAAATACTTCATTGGGTGAGTCCACTCAAATCCGCTCAAAGTGCTCACTTACACACAATGTGATTGCGCAGCAACGGTTCAGCAAGTTAAACGATGTTGACGCATGCTCAAACCTTAACTGTCTGTCAATCATCATAACCCTTTAATGCCTGCAATATGAAGCAATTGTCAGAGAATCACAAAATCTGGAAAATAAGGTCTTAATGAAACGGGTTTTTTTTTTTCAAATTTGTAAAAAGAAAAGTCAAAATGAATATGTGTAATAAGCGCTCTAATATCTATAACCCTTGCTAAATCCTGTTTCTTTTTCTCATGGAACCTGCAGATGCATGTGTTGACTTGCATCCATCATTTTTTTTTTTCAAAAAGAAATGTCAAAATTCTGAATTAGTCTCAAAATCATGAAATTTTAGGTGTATCAAATGCATTGTTGTTAATAACGGCATTACAATATAACGGCGTTATTTTTTTCAGTAGTGGGTAATCTAATTAATTACTTTTCTCATCTTGGCAACGCCGTTACCGTTACTGAGGACGGAAAGGCATGCGTTTCTATGCGTTACTATATTGGTCAAAAAGTCTGAGGGAGACGGACTCACCGAGACGACAGAGCAGAGCAGGAGTTGGGAGGAGGCAAGAAAGTTGTGACGCCGAGCAAACGCGATGCTAGGTAGCTCCAATAATACATGTTGTAGCCGATAGCCTACAAACTACGCCCGCATGTTATGGTAGATATGGTAGACATGGTAGATATCACATGTACTGTATATAGATATAACTAGATGCAAAATGACAGACATGGCACTAAATGTGTTAGTAGACAGCCGCCATCTTAAAGCAGTAGACTTTTTAGGACGGCTCTGTTGTAGAGAACCTTCCTAGCGAACCTAAGTAACTTTTTATCTAAAATACTTCTAAATCGGCAAAATCTTGACTTGAATCTATCTTTAAATGATGAAACAGTTTTAAAACTTTCATATGTCGAAAGTAGAGAGAAGGGAACTAATGCAATAATGGGAGCAATTTTAACAACTTTTACCAGTTGATTCAGGGTAAAGGGTAAATTAGGGTAAAGAATTGGGCTCGGGCCAATTGTACCAAAAACCTTCCCCAAAAACTTCACATAGTGTGGCCAATGGTTTTTTTTTTTTTTTTTTTTTTTTTAGGAAAAAAAAAAAGTAATTATCACCAATTACTTTGCCAAGTAACTAATTACTCTTACATTCAGGTAATTGAGTTACTAACGCAATTACTTTTTGGGAGAAGTAATTTGTAACTATAATTAATTACTTTTTTTCAGTAAGATTAACAACACTGATCAAATGTGATACATTTGGCATATAAGATTTTAATAAGTAACTCCAGTGCACTGCCTGACCAAGATAAGTGGCAGGAGCGCGAGTGAGAGACTACGTGATCGGATAGCTCTATAAAATACTTTTTTAACAGAAAAAGAATCCGCAATAGACTGAGGGCGTGAATTTTGAAGCACAAAGTAGCGAGGGATCCCTTTAAAAACCAGGACCCACAGCAGCCCTCGAGGACTGGTTTGGAGACCCCGGCTATAGATTTTTCTAGTCGGAATTCAATGTTTTATATAATAATACAAATCATATCGATCAGGGGTCCCCAACGACCGGGCCCCGGACCGGTACCGGTCCGTGGCGCATTTGGTACCGGGCCGTGCAGAAATAATAAATAATTTATTGACGACTGCATTCTGGCCAGTTGACTTTGGCCTGTGCCGCTTAACACACCAATATCCCTGTCTACTCTAGATATACAACTACAGGATTGGAGGTCGTCATAGAAATGCATTGATTGGGCTGTTAGCACTAAATCTCAGTTTGTATATCTATGTGCGCTTGGACTCGATAATAACGTATGAGGTAGGTCGTCGCCAATCACATTTCTTCCCAGAAATTATTAGCCCCCACACTAGAATGACTGAATAACAGACGTCTTTGGACAGACTTTTTACGGGGAAAAGGGAACCTGACGAGCCAAAAGATGTGCCTACAACCTCGGAGAAAACAACATTTATGCTACTTCCCAATCACTAAAGACCCACGAACTGCAAAGGAGTGAATCCGTGACCCGTATGTGAATAAACCGAGTGATTCGAGCATGTCTGTGCAACAGGAATATCAGCTTGTAGAACTTGTAAAACTCTACCGAAGTTCTGGATGAAAGTCATTTTGGAATATCCTGACATCGCTAGGAGCGCGCTGAAAACTGCTACAATTTCCAACATCGTGTATTTGTGATGCTAGCTTCTCTCACTCTCCCATCTCGGGACCATCTCGTCTCAACGAAACAAACTCAGGCCTCCCACTGATTCAGCAGGTGAGTTGTATTTTTTCCCTGCACTTAACACGACGGGGCTAAAAACAAATGCCATTTTATATTTGCTGTATTTTTCTGCTGCACATTGCCGGTGTGCAAAGTTGGCATGTGCGTAACGTTAAAAAGGACCGCGAATGCAGCGATTCCAAAGTACACACTACAAACTTTCTTTAAAAAAAGGAATATTAACTTACGTTTGCCATGTTAGGTGCACACAACAACTGTACGTAGCCCTCTCACTTAACGACTTCGCCGTGTCGTTAAGCATTAATTTACGCCATTTCCGTGTTGCACATGTATGTTTATGACGTAAATTGTTTTTTAGCACCATTTGATAACATTGAGAGTCCAACTGAATATAAAACAGGGCTTTTTTCACCGCCACAAAAGCTTTGGGAGCAAAATTTTATAAGGGTGCAAAATTTGACAGGACACCGGTCCGTGAAAAAAAGACCCAAATCACACCGGTCCATTGTGCAAAAAAGGTTGGGGGCCCCTGATATAGATGATGTCATACTAAGAAAAATATCTATATACCGCTGTAAAACACTGCTTTCTGTTCACCTAATTCTGTTTTACTTGTTACAGTATATGACATTTTTTTTGGAAGACTACTTTTACTTTAGTAATATTATTTTAAATTATTGCTTCTCATACTTGAGTGATATTTTTGGCTACACTACCCACCTTTGGCAGGGTGAGAATGAAAAGGGGCGCAGTGATGTCATTTTCGCCCCAAACATTATACCGTAGTGTGCTGTAAAACAACAGTTAAAGTGTAGTTGTTTTCACGGTAGTTCAGTGTTATTCAACAGTATTTTTTTTTTTAATGTTACTAAATTGGAGATAATTCATCTTCTAATTTTGATGATATTACTGAAGGAGGAAAACGTGTATGTTTCTAATGTTAAACATTTCTATATCCGTGTGTCTTTTATACTGTATGTTAACCAAAAAAGAGGAACGAAAAGTCAACATAGTTGGTCAAATGACATCTGTTCGCTTCTTGCATCTAAAAGCAGCAGGTGTTAATATTAGACTTTTTCTCTGTTCTTCATACCAGAAGATGTGCTAACGTTCCCTTTTTTGTGTGTAAAGTGGATGATAAGAACCAATGCCAAGGCGAGTGTGATCACTCCAATGCTTGCTCCGATGTATATTGGCGTTTCTGCAACAAAAACAAAAGCATTTCTTAGAATGTGTGTCACACATATGGTACGTGTCTGACGGCCAAGAAATTGTGACTTACGAGAGGAAGTATTTGGAAGAAATTGCTCAGGTGGGCTTGGTGTTAACTCAGTTTTCTTGGGCTCTTGTGTTTCTGTTGAAGCTGTGATACTGGGAGTGGCTATAGAAAATAACCACATTAAAGAAAGAATGCATATACAGAGAGAGCTCAATTTACGGTTAAGTAGCGTTTCTTTGTTGGCGACGAAAACCGAATTTTCCCGTGAGTCGGTTTTCACCGTTAAAGTCGAAATTTACATGAAAATACTTCGGATTAAGAACAACAACAAAAAAATGTAATTAAAAATAAATAAATAAAATGCTATACTTACCATTACTGCTGAAAAGTGGATATAGAACAACTGCACATACTTAAAAGATTAAAGTCGTTATACTGTATGATGGGGGAAAATATTATGTGATGCCTTAACATCAGCACATTATGCTTTTGTGATGTATGATTGCTTCTGTGACCTAGATTGTAATAACTTCTATTGTTTTTCACCTTCGGTCCCATAGTTAGGAGGGAATCTCACGAGATAACTTGTTTTGCACCATAGTACGCGCTTATGTCCCATAGTTAGGAGGGAATCTCACGAGATAACTTAAATAAACATTCTACTTTAACCGCTGGGAGCCTCAACTGGGGGGGAATCTCAAACCCTTGCAGGGGGGGGGTCTCATGAGTTCGGGTGGTGCGTTTTCGTGGGGCCAGGGAGTGGCAACCCGTGTCCCCACGTCAGACGTGCCTATAAGAGTCGGGAGATTCCCCCAACTCCCCTGAAGTCTGCTAGAGGATTACGTACGGGTCGCTTGGCTTTGTTCCTTCGCCGCTTTGCCGGAGCGTTTGGCTCCCCGCTCATTTGTCAACGGTAAGCGATTTTCATTGCTAAGGAACATCTTGTTGCTGTAACGGTAGCGCGGGGGTTCTGGGATTGACAAACTAGATCTAACGTTATCGTTACCGCTTGTTCTTGTTTTGATACTTGTTGCTTGCTCTTGTGGGATTGTAATCAATAAATCTCATTTATTCTGCATTTTCTAATCAATAAACATCGTCTATTGAGCAAAAGTGTGCTGGTTGCTGACTCACCGCGAACCTGGAAATTTCGGAAAACACTGTATTACTGTAGCATCTACAAGGACAGAGTTTAGGACAAGGGTAGGGTTTTCAATTATTTATTTGCCACTGAAAGCACGGAACACAACTACTACTACCAATAAAATGAAAACAAAAGAAACTTGCCATCTCGTCCACCCTTCCCTCTCTCACACCAGTGGCCTGTACTACAAACGGAGTTTAACCTCCCCAGAAGTAACCCAGGGTACTAGCGGGAAACCGGAGTTGACAAAATCTTGTGACCTAGTTTTGGGTCAATTGGTGCTACAACACTGATTACGGGGTTGATTTGTTGAACCCGTGTTAACCCAATCTGAGTTACTGCGCGTTCACATAAAGGGGGGTGGATACCAGAGTCAAACACAACGCGATAATTAGGCGGAGTTATGAAGAATTTAAATCCACCCTCACCAACACCGCATCAGCGAGTAGAGCACGACTGGTCTGTTGGCAGCGAATTACACATCGGGAATATGCCAGTTTACTTATGTCCATGAAAAGAAATAAAGCCTGCTGTCAGGACATAAAATAAGATTTGGTACATTAACTGTAAGAAATAATTTACTGTATGTGCATCACCACATGAAGCAGGATGATTGTATGTTTAGTCCTCTTAACTGCAAGACTATGTATGTCCTTTGAACATCTTTTAATTAGCTGCAATTAATTTGATTTGCAGGTGCGAGCCCAAAAACCCCCCAAAATTTTATTTGTTATATTTGTGAGGACTCAGGAGAAGAAGGAAATGCGGGGATGCGATGCGTGGTTGCGTTTTGTGTGATCACATTTGAGATGATGCCTGTGCACATATCTGTCAAGTTCTACGGTTTCGGCGTAATTTGTACAAGTGAGCACTGATCGATCGGTTCCGATCACGTCATTTTCAAAGTATCGGAATCGGCAAAAAAATATCGGACATGGCTTTTTAAATTTATTTTTTTTTGTTAATCGTTTTCTAATGGTATTTAACGTTACAGACATAATGTGTTACACTCTTCCAGAGTCTTTAGTTTAAGCTTAAGGTAGGCTTATCAAATTTATCGCGTTAACAGCGAGAATTAATATTTTTTACATTTACCACGTTACAATATTTAACGCAATTAACGCATGCGCTGCACGACCCACTCACGCATTGTCGCGTTCAATCTATAACGGCGCCGTTTTACCCATACAATATATAGAGCTAAAAGGCAGCGTAAAATGACTAGAGTGAATTTAGGCAGCCTTTGGAGCCTATTTTTAAATGGCTAAAGCCTTTCAATCCCTTTCCCAATGATTAGAATAATCGTGGGAAGCAATGTGGGGAAGAAAGGTAGTAGTTGATCTTTGTCTTAACACCCTTTGTTATTTCCCAACGCAGAGAAGATATATCAATTGGTACCACGACGCACAGTCATGGTTGCACTTCCCATCTTGCATTTGGGCAGAAGTTAAATGGCTACAGTATCATTTACTGAAAGCTCAACAAATACACTAGATGGCAATATTTAGTCACAATATACAAAGTCACATTTATCCTTTAAGAATTACAAATCTTTCTATCCGTGGATCCCTCTCACAGAAAGATTGTTAATAATGTAAATGCCATCTTGAGGATTTATTGTCACAATAAACAAATACAGTACTTATGTACTGTATGTTGAATGTATATATTCGTCTGAGTTTTATTCATTTTTTTCTTAATGCATTGCCAAAATGTATATGATCGGGAAAAATTATCGGGAATGATTGGAATTGAATCGGGAGCAAAAAAAAAGCAATCGGATCGCGAAATATCGGGATCGGCAGATACTCAAACTAAAACGATTGGGATCGGATCGGGAGCAAAAAAACATGATCGGAACAACCCTATTTTTCGTGCATTACGTATTTTTTCTCCGTTTGGATTTTGTCAGCATTTCGGCAACGAGACAATGTGCATTACTATGCGTTACTACGTTAGTTGAATGACGCGAGAAAAGTCAGAGACACAGAGAGTGAAGTGTTTGTTGGGACTAGGTGGCGCCAATATTTCCTGACTGTAGCCGACAGCCTACAATCTTCGCATAGATATTTCATGCATAAAGAACTACATCCGAAATGACAGACTCGGTGGGGTTAGCAAACAGCTGCCATTTTAGAGCAGTATACTTCTCAGACAGGCTCTCTTGTAGTGAACCTTCCTAGCGAACCTAAGTTACTTTTTTTCTAAAATACTCCTAAATCGGCAAAATCTTGACTTGAATCTATCTTTAAATGATCAAACAGTTTTAAAACTTTTACGTCGAAATGAAATAATTAATGACTTCCAAACATCGCAAAGGTTACTATCTTTTTTGTTATTATTATTATTTTTTTTTTATGGAAAAAAAAATACATGAAAGGTAACACCAGTTACTTTGCCAAGTAACTAATTACGCTTACATTCAGGTAACTGAGTTACTAACTCAATGACTTTTTGGGAGAAGTAATTTGTAACTAATTCATTATTATTAATATATAATAATAACATTTTTAACAACACTGGTCATAAAGATGAAGTCTGCAGAATGAAAAGTGACGAAAGCGGAGATTTTATTCTGCCAATTTGTTGCCGAACACAATTTGCCTGCAGCTGTTGCTGATCACTTCTCAGAATTAGCAACAGAAATGTTCCCTGACTCAAAGATTGCATCTGTGAGTTAATTTTATCAATTGACATTTTTAATTTATAATTGGACACACTAACGAACTACCTTCAAGTCAAACTGAATTGCGAGTGAATGACGTATAATTTTTTTTCTTAATTTAGAGGGCTTTGAGGTATTTAAAGGGTTAATTCCGGTATACGCGAAAACCCGGGTTATGTTTCCAGCGCAGGAACAGAATTCGTTCGTAAACCAGGGACTACCTGCAAGACCATTGTTAAATAAATACGGTACGTTTCTGGTAGAGCCTAGTTCGGGCCTAAAAAATCCAGCCCGACCCGACACGGCCCGCTGGTATTGAGGCCCGACCCGGCCCGAGCTCGATCACTTAACTAGATTTGCAGGCCCGAGCCCGAAAAACCCGATTTTTTTTTGTTTTGTTTTGTTTTTTTGTTTTTTTGAGTGACGCGGAAAAAACGCAGCAGCAGCAATTTATTTTCATTTCTTCGAGTTGGCAGAAAAAAACGCAAGTTTTCTTAATGTTTAAATAATCTACATATTTTTTTGAGAATGATCAAAGCATTCACACAACGAAATAACGCTGGGAAAGTTTGTTAAACATATTTCTGAGTGTGTGGGATATTGTTCTCACATGGACGCGCCTCTCTGACAAGGAAATGAAAATGAGGGCGGCGCCTCGTACAGCGGGAGGACAAGAAGAAAAAGCGGCCGGCGCCACGGCGTTCGTGCACACGCACAAGCAAAAGCGCAATACAGAGAGCCTGCTCTCCATTTTTTTTTAAATTTATTTATTTTTTTAAAAATAATTTATAAGTCCGGCATGGCGGCCCGACCCGACCTGACCCGAGCGTGAATGCTTAAAATGTGGGCCCGACCCGACATTCGGGTCGGGTCGGGTCGGGTTCGGGTTCGGGCACAAAATCTAACCTCTAGTTTCTGGCAATGTCATCGAAAATGAGTAAAAAAAAAAAGATTGTCAGTGTAATTAATTGTCATGTCATTTTTTAAAATACTTATACTGTAGCTACATAGTTAGCTACATATGGAGACCACACCAATAGTACAGACATAATCATCATCTGGTTAGAAAAAGTCATAAAAAGTCTCATGGATTTTTTCTTATTGATTTGGGGATATTTCCACTTCCTGCTACTTTTCTGGATTACTCGTCACTTAATGTTGGTTTTGGGGCAATTTCTTGGGATTTTTGAGCATTTCCAGGTCACTTCTTGTTAATTTTGGATCATTTACTTTGGATTTCGTAGCATTTCCAGGACACTTTTTGTTGATTTTAGGGCAATTATGGGTGACCTCCTGTTGACTTTGGAGAATTTTGGGGGGCAAAAAAATATAATGACAGCAAACTTTTTGTGGGTCTGAGAATCAATAGGAGCCAGTTATATATGAATGGAAGTCAATTTTTGGTCGGTACAACTACATTGACCATGGAGTCAAATGATTCCAAAGGTTCAATGCAACCTTTTTGTTGGAATTTTCCCCAAATTATTTTTTTTAAGCGGGGTGAACAAAACAGTTTGAAGTAGAAACAGTTGAAATTGGCTTTTTTTTTTTTTTTTTTTTTTTTAAATCATCACTCTTATTTAGCTTAGCTTTGGGCTTATTAAAAGCTCTCATATGATTGTTGCATTGTGCAATTCTATCAACAGTGCAACAGTCACTTTAATTAGCACACGTTATTTCTCCAGTTATTGATGAACATCTTTTAGATTATATTTAGGTTTGAAACAAAAATCAATAATAATAATAATAATAGCCATGGCATTTAGGTGTACACATGGTAGTTAATTACATTTGGTTTCTTTTGTGTTGTAAAAATTAGGGAGTGTCTTTGGAAAGATTTTCCTCCAACCGAAAATGTTTGCGATCCCTAGAGGCACTTAATAGTGGTTGTGAGTGTGTCAGTTTTTCTCCACTTACCTTGATTGACAGTGAGGAAAACACGTCTGTATATATCCACTATGATGAATCTTTCCCATCCACAATAGTAGGGACCAGCATCCTTCTTTGTTAGATGAAAGATTGTAACGTTGAAGTAATTTTTGTAGTCTACTATTCTATATTTGCTTAAATTCCAAATCCCACGGCTGCTTTTTATTAGAACATCTTTATCATCATTACAATCGCCTTCACAGAAGTATTTGACATGATCTGATTTGTAGCCGAGAGAACATGTTATTGTAATGTCCTTCCCAGATACTCCTGTGACTTTAGTCTTCATGCTGACGACACCTGCAACAAATAAAGTGATGACTTCTCAAACCTACAGTACTGTATATTTAAAATCATATTGAGATAAAATAGAATAACAAAAAGATATACAACTGAAGTAAACTTTTTCTTACCTTGCAATAAAAATGTCACAAAAATGAGAATTATCTTCATACTCTTAGAGATTCTTAACTCCTTTTGGTCTCTTGACCTGTATTTCGAAAAATCATATTTATTGTACTAAGTTCCTCTTTGTCATTGTTGCACTTCCTCTGTCAACATCTAACTCCGGAACCCACTGATACAAAATAAAGGTGTTATTACAGATAAAGATAGACTAAAGACTAACTTCATGTACTGGTAGTTATTTTGTGTGTTGTTTCAAGCCTGAAATGATAACCATTAGGACTGTCTACAAAATGTGGAAAGCAAAGCTCAACATTTTGATTTAAAACTTGTTTGTTTTTAGACATAACACAACTGAGAGACCATCCATCGAGACTGGTGATTCCATAATTTTTGGCAGGGGTTGTAATGGTGATTGTGAGAGTTGTGACAGAATTCTTAGAGGGGTGTGTTTTATCAAAAAAATACTTGGATAATATTGAAGAGACATGATAAGATTAATGAGTATTTACAGTAATATTCTTGCAAGACAAAAAACAACCAAACAGCAAAAAACTAAAATTACTCAAAATTACCCAGAAGATCTCTATCTCTCTGTTGCTTCTCTTTTTATACCTGCGTAAGTCATGCCTCATTTCCTTCGACATTTTTTTTTCTCCTAACCCATGTATCTCATCATCCTCTCACATAACAGGAACTAAAATAAACCCTTATCTATACACAGTCCCTGACAAAAGTCTTGTCGCTTATCCATTTTGTAGAAACAATTGCTAATAACCCGACTCTTATTTATTCAATTGGTTTCAGAAATGGCTCATATGAAAGCTAAGACCCTCCCAAATGATGTTGAATGTACAAAAATATATTTGTTTCACTGAAAAAAGATTTATCATTTAATGAAGACATAAAGGCCAAATTTTGGCAACACAAAAGTTTTGTCGCCTACAGAACGTAGTGTGAAAATTGAACAAAAAATGGACTTCAAATACAAAAATATGTTACATAACATGAGCGAATTAAGTAGTGGTGCTGTGAGATCCCGATTTAATATTTTGTATGAGTTTCATGGGGAAGGCAAGGATTCATGCAATTTATTGATGAAGTCATCAGGAACATCAAAGAAAGCATCTTGCAATCCTCCCAGAGTTCATCAACATTCTTGGGTTTCGTCTTCCATGCTCCCTCTTTCATCCTACCCCAGACATGCTCAATGATGTTCATGTCTGGTGACTGGGCTGGCCAGTCCTGGAGGATCTGAATCTTCTTTGCCTTGAGGAACTTTGAGATAGAGATTGAAGTATGCAATAGAGCACCACCCGGCTGCAGAATTTGTCCCTTTTTATGGTTAGGGATGTAAGCGGCAGCTAAGATTTGTTGATATTTCAGACTATTTATCTCTCAGGGTACAGACAATTAAAAAAACGTGTGGCATTTGCCAAGGCCCACAGCCTGTCAAAAGGATGGATGCTGGAAAAGTGGCAAAAGGTGGATTTTTCAGATGAATCTTCCATTGAATTACACCCCAGTTGCCGCAAATATTGCAGGAGACCTACTGGAGCCCGCATGGATCTGAGATTCACTCAGAAAACAGTGGTTTGGTGGTGGCAAAATCATGGTCTGGGGTTACATCCAGTATGGGGGTGTGCGAGAGATCTGCAGGGTGGAAGGCAACATAAATAGTCTGAAATATCAACTAATCTTAGCTGCCTCTTACATTCCTAACCATGAAAAGGGACAAATTCTGCAGCAGGATGGTGCTCCATCGCATGCTTCAATCTCTACCTCAAAGTTCCTCAAGGCAAAGAAGATCAAGATCCTCCAGGACTGGTCAGCCCAGTCACTAGGAATGAACATCATTGAGCACGTCTTGGGTATGATGAAAGAGGAAGCATGGAAGACGAAACCCAAGAATGTTGATGAACTCTGGGAGCAATGCAGAACTCCTTTCTTTGATGTTCCTGATGACTTCATCAATACATTGTATGAATCCTTGCCAAAGCCAATAGAAGTCATACAAAATTGTCATATGTAACAGGTACACATTGTATCCGTTGTGGAATGTGGAAACCTCCCCGCCGATTCCTTCATGTAAGGACGCTAACGGCTGTGCTGTTGGCTCGAGCTTATTGGCGCAGTGGTTACCGTCCTTGCCTGCCGAGTAGGAGAGTGTAACGGGTACACATTGTATCTGTCCTTGCCTGCCGAGCAGAATGGTCGCGATGCGCGGGTTCGCGTCCCAGCCATCATACAAAACTGGTTTTATTTGCTTAAGGGTTTTTTAATGTCTTTGGATTTTATCGGTTTTATTGTTTTACGTGTATTTGCTGGACTTTTATCGCGATGCGCTGTCTTTGTTTTTATTTTTTTATTTTTATATATTTATTTATTCATTTTTTTTTTTTTTATTTTATGTCATTGTATAATATTTTCCTGCCTTTTATTTATCTTGAGCCATGTTTTGTTGTAAAGCACTTTGAGGGCCTTTCGGGTTTTGTAAAGGGCTATATAAATAAATTTGATTGATTGATTGATTGAAAATATTAAATCGGGATCTCACAGCACCACTACTTAATTCGCTCATGTTATGTAACATATTTTTGTATTTGAAGTACATTTTTTGTTCAATTTTCACACTACTTTCTGTAGGCGACAAAACTTTTGTCTTGCCAAAATTTGACCTCTATGTCTTCATTAAATGATAAATCTTTTTTCAGTGAAACAAATATATTTTTGTACATTCAATATCATTTGGGAGGTTCTTAGCTTTCATTTGATCCATTTCTGAAACCAATTGAATAATTAAAAGTCAGGTTATTAGCAATTGTTTCTACAAAATGGATAGGCGACGAGACTTTTGTCAGGGACCGTACATTTTCAATTCTCGAATCACAATGTCTTAAATCGGTAGAAAGGAAGACACAAATGTCAGACTAACAGTTAAGAATGCAGAGAAAGTAATCTCATATTTTACAATATAAATTTTCAATCACATAGTCCAATTGGTTGTGTACCAACCATCAAACAACCAAAAATAAACACAGCAGTCAATTTAATACAGTAATCATTATGTCAATAATTGTAGGAGTGCTTTCTCCGGCTCGTTTTTTCCGTCCCCGTTTTGACGTGCCGCACAACCCACAAGCTTTGACTGATTGGATAATTCAATTTCAAAACGTTCCAAAAAATTCACATGATGCATGTAAGCTCCTTCGTCTTCGCCCTAATATTGACAGTTCCACCAAAAACTTTTCTTTTTTTCACAACAAAAAAAGTGCCATCCAAATTTTTATTGGCATAAAAAAGGTCAAAAAATTATTTGTCAGTTTTGGGCAAAAAGATATTATATGATTCCTCCAAAATTTTGATTAAAAAAACTTTCCCCATAGATTCTCAGTGGCCCCATTCACTTCCAATTGACCTATAGCTAAACTACAGAGCCCTTAAAGGGACATCGACAGAAATCAAATAAATTTAAACCATCTGGTGCGCACCAGATAGTACACTGCTGGCCAAAAGTATTGTCACCCCTGCAATTCTGTCAGATAATGCTCAATTTCTCCCAGAAAATGATTGCAATCACAAGTGCTATGGTAGTAATATCTTCATTTATTTTGCTTGCAATGAAAAAACATAAAAGAGAACGAAAAAAAAAAAAAAATCATGATCATTTTACACAAATCTCCAAAAATGGGCCGGACAAAAGTATTGGCATCCTCAGCCTAATACTTGGTAGCACAACCTTTAGACAAAATAACTGTGAACAACCGCTTCCGGTATCCATCAATGAGATTCTTACAATTCTCTGCTGGAATTTTAGACCATTCTTCTTTGGCCAACTGCTCCAGGTCTCAGATTTGAAGGGGGCCATTTGCAGATCTCTTCCCAGGTGTTCTATGGGATTCAGGTCTTGCTGGCAACTTTAGAAGTCTCCAGTGCTTTCCCTGAAACCATTTTGTAGTGCTTTTTGAAGTGTGTTTTGGGTCATGGTTCTGCTGGAAGAACCATGACCTCTGAGGGGGACCCAGCTTTCTCACATTTGCCCTAAATTATGCTGCAAAATTTGTTGGCAGTCTTCAGACTTCATAATGCCATGCACACGGTCAAGCAGTCCAGT
The DNA here is from genome assembly GCF_030265065.1 of Corythoichthys intestinalis. NCBI lineage: Eukaryota > Metazoa > Chordata > Actinopteri > Syngnathiformes > Syngnathidae > Corythoichthys > Corythoichthys intestinalis. The sequence goes on from NC_080402.1 coordinate 15,761,398, forward strand.
GCCAGAGGCAGAAAAGCAACACCAAAACATCAGGTTGACTGTGGGGACCATGTTCTTTTCTTTAAAGGCCTCGTTTTTTTATCTATGTTGTTGCCTTTCCCCAAAAAGCTCTAGTTTTGTCTCATCTGACCTTGGGCTTTCTCAGGTAAAGTTTGGCAAACTCCAGCCTGGCTTTTTTATGTCTCTGGGTCAGAAGTGGGGTCTTCCTGGATATCCTACCATAGAGTCCCTCTTTATTCAGACGCCTAGGAATAGTATGGGTTGACACTGTTGTACGCTCGGACTGCGGGACAGCTCTAACTTGTTTGGATGTTAGGCAAGGCAAGGCAAGGCAAATGTATTTATATAGCACAATTCAACACAAGGCAATTCAAAGTGCTTTACATCACATGAAGACCATAAAAATCACATTTAAATCAACACAACGTAAAAACCAAGACAAAAGATCGCATTTAATCACAGAATAAAAATAAATAAATAAAAATAAAACAAAAAATAAAAATAAAGCAAAAACTACTACTACTAATAATCATTGAGATAAGCACAAGAGGAGTAGAAGGCAGGTAGATTGAAATATATAAACAGTTATGGATATGCAGTGCTAAACAAAAGCGTTTTTAGCCCTGATTTAAAGGAGCTAACAGTTTGAGCATACTTCAGACGTTCGGGTAACTTGTTAGTCGAGGTTTCTCGAGGCTTTATCCACCATCTGCACAATCTTTCGTTGAAATCTCTCGTCAATTTTTACTTTCCGTCCACATCTAGGGAGGTTAGCTACAATGCCATGGGCTTTACACTTATTGATGACACTACAAACGGTAGACACAGGAACATTCAGGTCTTTGGAGCTGAACTTGTATCTGTGAGATTGCCCATGCTTCCTCACAATTTTGCTTCTCAAGTCCCCAAACAGTTCTTTGGTCTTCTTTCTTTTCTCCATGCTCAATGTGGTACACACAAGGACACAGGACGGAGGTTGAGTCAACTTTAATCCATTTTAACTGGCTGCACGTGTGATTTAGTTATTGCCACCACCCATTATGTGCCACAGGTAAGTAACAGGTGCTGTTAATTACACAAATTAGAGAAGCATCATATGATTTTTCAAAGGGTACCAATACTTTTGTCCGGCCCATTTTTGGAGTTTAGTGTAAAATGATAATGATTTAATTTTTTTTCTATTCTCTTTTGTGTTTTTTCATTGCAAGCAAAATAAATGAAGATATTGCTACCAAAGCATTTGTAATTGCAATCATTTTCACAAGGAAGTGACCCATAAATGCCCAAAAATTAATAGTAAGAGACCCGTAAATGCCCAAAATCAACAGGAAATTATCTGTCAAGTTCAAATATTAATTCTTAGTGTGACATTTACCCAAAATAAGGAGAGAAGGCACTCAGCTTTTTTTTGGAACCTTGCAAGGAGAACGGAAGGGAGCTATACAATGCAATACAAGACCAAATGATACCGTCCCTGAACATCGTTCTAACCTAGGCCTTCCGTCTCCTTTCTTTTTATTCGGGATGGCTCTAGCAACACATGGGTGTCTTGCCCTAAAAGGGAATTAGGGAAGCAAGCTGGCGACACCCCTTGAGCTTGTTTTGCTATGTGTGTGTGCATGTAGGTGGAATTAGTTCATGTGTATAGCAATATGCATTTAGCAACAGATTAAATGTGGCAGTTTGATTTGTTAATGTCTGCAGCTTGTCTCAAGGCTGACTCGTGGAATGAAGGCCGGTTTGAACCGGCGAAATGACAAGGCAGTTTAACTGAGAGGAAAACATGTCTATATTTTCTGGCTATCAATCACAAAAACATGTCTTTATTGCAATCAGTCATCAACAACTTGACTTTATTGTAAGCCATCATTGTTAAAAGCAAATATTTAATAGGCATCCAAATAATTATCTAATCATTATCAACAGATGTTTACCAGCTGAGTAATGCATTCCCACGCAGTTTCTCCAGAAATTCCAAGCAAATATCAGTGGTGAATGTTTTTATAATTTAATTCGAACTTGTATTTGCTTCAACTTCCCAACACCTGGAGACTGAACAGTCATCAGGAGCTCGATTTTTCTGCTCCACAATTTTCGACCCATGTAGGCTATGATAGACATGGTCCTCCATTTTGCTAAACTCTAAGTCGTGGTAGTCACTGATGTCTTTTGGTGTATCCGAAAGAGCGATATTCTCTGGACTTGAGCTCTCAGAGTGACCCTCACTCGTAACAGCGGGCATCACGTTCTCGTAGTCAGGTGATATCTGCTGGTTAAGCACATATTATAACCAAGGGACGTCAAAATAAATTCTACTGAAATAAAAATTGTAAAAACTAAGGGAGGCTCACTTACGTTGTATATTTTAAGCAAGCTAAAACACATTTTTTCTATGCAATAGGGAACATACGCTAATCCACAGGTGTCCAACCGATTCCAGAAAGGGCCAAGTGGGTGCAGGTTTGCTTCCCAACCAATGAAGAGGACACCTTTTCACCAAACAGATCTTTTACATGTGCAATCAGTTAAACTTTGTCAGGTGCTGCTTGTTTCAGTAGGAAGTTCATTGGTTAAAGGGGAACTTTGAAGTAAGGTTGGCCAACCATGTTTTTGAATAATATCAATGGCTAAACAATTATAAGCATATTTTCATTATTTTTTTTAACGCAACCCTTCCAGATTCTTTGTTTAACCCATAGCAACGCCCTTGACAACGAAAATGCTTTTCTTCGGCAATCTTCGGAAATTACGTCACACCTAGACGTGCGAGGGAAGTCCACCATAGAACAGTATTGTTTGTTGCATTGCTTCTCGGTAAGATGCCACAGCGGTGTGTGGCGATGTTTTGTTCTCGCTCAAACGAAAAGTTGTATGAGTGGCCAAAGGATAGCAGGGCACGTAAATGGACATCTTTCGTTCGCACGAAGCGAATGAATTTCACGCCATCATCGAGTAGTGTTCTCTGCTGCAAACACTTCGAAGATGCCTGCTTCCTTAACCGGTCTGCTTATGATCAAGGATTTGCCAAAAAGTAAGTGTGATTTTTGGATAGATGACTGATGACTTTGTCAAAGCATAGCTGCCTACTGTTGTGGAATTGAACAGTATAAGCTATGAGAGCTGCTGACAGGTGACAGCTGAAAAATTGTGTGTTGGTTTAGCGTAGCCATTGAGTCAATCTCACAGTGAATCAGCGAGCGCGCAGGTCACGCAGTGAATCATGGGAAATGTAGTCTCGGGACAACACTGAAGTGGTGCTTTGTAATCTGTTCGCTTGTGTGAAAAAACTACATTTCCTCACGCCATTAGACGCCACTTCCTCCCGAGAGCCCCGAGCCGTGTTGTACTGTTAGCATGTGTTAATAAAGAGACAAGGTTGTCAGCGCGTCGTGTGTTCGATACATTTGTAAACAAAAAGCTCATACCAAGACACTATGCACAATCCGTTTAAGAGACGCTGGAGTGGGAGGCGAGGAGGAGATCGGCGAGAAGCAAAACTTCGCGGTCGAATGTGGCGGCAGTCCGCTATTATTTTGTTTTCTTATTGTTGCAACAATAAAGTGGAGAAAGCCATGGAAGACTCATCTCCTTCTTTCCCCCCAACGTTTTTATATTATTATTTTATATGCACGAGAGCTGCCGGATCTGCCAAAATGAACATGAAGTCTGATTATTATTTTTTTTAACAATGTCATCAGATAGACAAAAACATAACATTATGTGCAAATGCCTGCATCTTCAAATCATAAAAATAATAACAGCCTATATCTTACCAATGTTGTAATCTCGATGGGTCTTGTATCCATTCCATGTCAGGTAGTCTAGGTACATTGTTTGCATTCTGATTAGCGTCTGGCTAATACATGTTAGATCCAACATAAAATTCCAAGCTCCTCTTCTTTCTCCAACTCTTCAAAAACTTGGATCTCCTCCCTTGCGCTCGGACTATCGCTTATATCGCTGTTTGAATCATTGTTTGAAGGGCTTTGTTTGGCGGCCGTATGTATGGAGCTGCCAACGCTGTTCCCGGTGTGACGTATCACTTCCGGGTTCGTCCCCTTTCAGGCTCGAACTCGGAAACGCGATTATTTTGTCAAATATACAACATATACATTATTTTTTCATGCTTTATTTGATGGACAATGTTTAATTACTTTACTTGTGACCCTATTTGGCATGTGAAGAAATTAGTTCACACTACAGCTTTAAACTCTCTGCACGGTAACGGTTGGAACAAAATCCAGCACCCCCTTGGCCCTTTCTGGAATCGGTTTGACACTTGTGCGTTAAGCATGTAACATTTCGAAAGTAAAAAAATTCTCCATTCGCCACCAATCACCTATCACCTTGTCATCTACTTTAAATGAAGTACGCTAGGAGCAGCATACTGTAAATCTGTGACAAGGCAAAATGTTTAAAGTCTTAGTGTAATATATTCATTTTTTTTTTAATTGAAACTCAGCTATTTTCCTCAAATTATTGTAACACTCTGCAACATTCACAATAACATACAATTTAAATTGGGGGAAAAAAAATAACAATCACTACTTTTCATTCGCTTTTTCACATTTAGAAAAAATAATGAAAAAATGCAAGATATCTTTCAATGTTAAACTTTTTTATCAATATTGTCATTTTAACTGTATTATTAGAATATTTGACAGTATACCAATATAGAAATATTAGCATTCACCAGTCTCTGCAAACAGATGGCAAGTGATGTGTGTTTCAGTGTGAACAAACCTCTCCAGTCTGTTGTTGGGTGACCCGCTGGAATTTCTTTGCCATTAGCAAAATGAGTGTATAGAAAAATACACATACTATAGCAGCGAAACATATCACTGCAGGCCCATACAGCATTGGGTTGAACTCTACAAGACAGAACAAAAACGCACGTTTAAACATTCACATGCAGAGCACAAATTTCAGCAAGACCAATTGAACTTTTGTTTGATCAACTCAACCGTAACGTATTGTTGTCAATGTCAACTTTCTTGATTTGTGTTCCCAAACAAAAGAAATACCAAGTGGACTTAAAAAAAAAAAAAAAAAGTTTCTCTTAATTTTTAGTGAACATTCTGGCACGGTGTGTTATGTCTAATACGTACGTTCATCAGTGGTTTTTGGCGGGACCAGTGTGTTCACTAGAAAAGAAGAATACCCAAAAGATAAAATGTGAAAATATAATAAAACTCCGTACACAGAATCGGGAATTAAATGACACTTATGACAGAGGTCCCTGTTATACAGCATACCGTATATTCTCGCGTATAGGGGGCAGTTTTTTTTCCTTTTTTGTAACAGAGATTTTCGCCCAAAAACATGGTTGCGACTTACAGTATATACCTCTGATCTGCTGTCCTTGCTCGGACCATTGCCCAATTTAGATGGTCGTGAAACTAAAAAAAAATACAACATACAACACAAATTAGAGGTGCGACCTACTGTATCTGCGGGAGCGATCTATATGCGAGTATATACGGTATGTGACTTCATAGTAATGGCCCATCAATGCCATCGAGCTAATGTGATCGGTCAAACAACCACACAATGTAAAATACACCTGGAAATGTGGCGCAAGATCAATAAATGCTATATAACTCACCTGTGAAAACATTGAGTTGTATTAAATTGATAAAGTTTGAGCTGTGGTAACCATCCACCCCACACCTGTACATACCACTATGCTTTAGAAGGAGTTTGTTGAGGGATTTCTTCAGAAAGAATTTCCCTAAAGCTGCTATTGTTGTCAACGCCAACATTCTTGATTTTTGTTCCCCCCAAAAAAAAGAAATACCAAGTGGACTTCAAAAAATAAATGGTTCTCTTAATTTTCAGTGACAATTCTGACACGGGGTGTCATGTCTAATACGTATGTTCGTGGATGTTTTTTGGCGGGACCAAAGTGTTCCCTAGAAAAGAAGAATACCCCAAAGTTAAATGTTAAAATTAAAATATAACAGTAGTACACAGAATCGGGAAATAAATGACACTGATAACAGAGGTGACTGTTATATACCATATTTTGTTGCATATAGGTGGCAATTTTTTAACAGTAATTTTCACCCAAAAACGTGGGTGCAACCTATATGCCCAATATGCTGTCTTCGCTCGGACCATTGCCCAATTTAGACCATCATAAAACTAAAAAAAGCATACAATTTAGCATTAGTTACATACGATAACTATACAGACAAGTTACGCTCAAAATAATCTACAAATAAATAAATATTAGTGCTGTCAAACGATTAAAATTTTATAATCGAGTTAATTACAGCTTAAAAATGAATTAATCGTAATTAATCGCAATTAATCGCAATTCAAACCATCTATAAAATATGCCATATTTTTCTGTAAATTATATATATATTCTGTAAAATAAATTGTTGGAATGGAAAGATAAGACACAAGATGGATATATACATTCAACATACGGTACATAAAGGCTGTAGGGGGCATTTCACGCTACTGTCATTTAAATCTGTCTATGCTGTCCTCACTCCGAAGCGTCTACTTTTTCCAAAGCTAGACAGCTAGTGAACGACGCCTTAATATTTAGACTTTTTCCTTTTTCATCTGATTTATTAATAAAATGGCCTCAAACCATTGTCCTCTTTAGACCGTCGTAAAACTACAAAAAGTACACAAGCATTGCATTAGCAACAACGTTAGCTTAGCACGCTATACAGGTTCACTAAACATAAACAAAAAGCGTCTCATACAAAAAATATAACATTTCGCTTACTAACATAATATGTACATTCTTTACAACAACCATACTTACGGACAAATCTTGTCCAAGGATCATATAAGCACAACATTATCAGCCCGAGATGTCGTGCAGACATAATGAACTGGCAAGAAAACAATAAACCATGTCGCAAAGCGACCACAAGAGTTCGCTGTTGGACAGCACAAAAAAGCCTTGCTGTAAAACTTACCAAAAGGCAGAATACTTTCTGAGCGGGACATGTGCGTTAATTGCGTCAAATATTTTAACGTGATTAATTTAAAAAATTGATTACCGCGCGTTAACGCGATAATTTTGACAGCCCTAATAAATATACATAAAATATTTAAAAATAAATAAATAAATCTCATACAATTACAAAAATATGCACTGTGCTTTGGACAAACAGTACTTACGAACAAAACTTGCCAAAGGAAAAAGTAAAGATCAACCTAACCCTTAACAACAAAGAAAGTCGCCAAGCAAACTCAAGGAGGTACCCTAGGAGTGCGCAAAAAAGAAATGAGGAGATGAAATGATGAAAAAATGTTATAAGATGAGAGTGATAGTGATGATGAAAAGGAATTTGAGGGCTTCCATCCAGGATGAAGACAAAGTTACTGTAAGACTAAATAAAGTTAAGACTGTTAAGAAAATGAAAGCTGGAAAATTGTGACTCTAATTCAGCAGACGAATAAGTTAATTAGTTAGTTAGTTTAAAAGTGCTAATCTTATATGCTTTGTTGCACACTGTAAAAATGATTAACTCAATACAGCGAGATGTCATGTACCCATTCTGCAGCGCTTTGTTTACATTTGCGGCACTCACAACACTTGCTTTACAGCAGCTAAACTGATACAGGGCAGTACTATTTGGAAGTAGTTGGAGCTCGCATCCCCGTGCGTGTTGTTTTGTGCCTGAGTTTTGTTAAGCCGAAAATAAAGGCAGCATTACAAAGTCATCTGACCGCTTGTCCTTTTACATACTGAATGTATTACTGACTTTTTTTCTGCATGTTTAAATTATCTAATCACTGTGCCGTCATGATAAGCTTGCTTACTGGGCATCACTTGTCCTAATGTCCGTGGTGAAATTTGATTGGCATGTTTTTCATGAAGAATGGTGGTTGTATTAGTGCATTATTTTTTTTATCCAGGGCTTTGGCTCTCGAGTCATTTCGGTTAAAAAAAAAAAAAAAAAAATGTGTCTCATCTCGGCAGCGGCAGCTACGTTCGTACCAGATCCTCCGGTCGGTTCGCCGTGGAACTTCTGCAGTGCATATTTCGCAGATGGCGAGAGCTCATTTTTTTAGTAACAGCCACCATAATATACAACTGCTTCTTGTCGTGTAACTCCGCCTCCTCAGCCCCTCCTCCCACAGGGGCTTCAGAGAGAGGAGGGGTTGAGGAGGCGGCATGCTTTGGTTGCGCAAATTTGGAGGCTAAATCAAGTATATAATTATCGGATTGCATTATCGGTTGAATTCGTGACGTCATAATTGCCATTATCGGCCAATAATTATCGGTGACCGATATTATCCTGTATCTTTAATAATAATGTGTTAATAATTTCACACATAAGTCGCTCCAGAGTATAAGTCGCACCCACAGCCAAACTATGAAAAAAAACTGCGACTTATAGTCCGAAAAATACGGGATGTGACTTAAAAGTAACGACCCATCAATATCATCGATCTAATGTGGTCGGTCGAATAAGCACACAATTTAAAATACACCAGGAGCATGAGATTAATAAATGCTATACAGTATACATCACCTGTGGAAACAATTAGTTGTATCAAATTGCTATAGTTTGAGCTGTGGTAACCATCCACCCCACAACTGTACATGCACCTAACATTTGGAAGGGGTTTGTTGAGGGATTTCTTTAAAAAAAAAAAAAAAAAAAAATTGTGATCCCTAGAGGCACTTAATAGTGGTAATGAGTGTACCATTTTTTCACACTCACCTTGATTGACAGTGAGGAAAACACGTCTGTATGAATTCAATGAAAAGATTCTTTCCCATCCACAATAGTAGAAACCAGCATCCTTCTTTGTTAGATGAAAGATTGTAACGTTGAAGTAATTTTTGTAGTCTGCTAAACTGTATTTCTTCGAATTCCCATTGCCACTACTGCTTTTTATTAGAACATCTTTATCGAAACAATCTCCTTTACAGAAGAATTTGACATGATCTGATTTGTAGCCGAGAGAACATATTATCGTAATGTTCTTCCCAGATACTCCTGTGACTTCAGTCTTCATGCTGAATACACCTGCAACAAATAAAGTGATGACTTCTCAAAACTACAGTACTCTATGTTCAAAATTCTATTTAGATGATATAGAATATCCACAAAACATAAACAACTGAAGTAAACTTTTTCTTACCTGGCAATAAAAATGCCACAAAAGTGAGAAGTATCTTCATACTCTTATAGGTTCTTAACTCCTTTTGGTCTGTTGACCTGTATTTCGATAAAATCATGTTTATTGTACTTAGTTACTTAGTTCCTCAGTGTCATTTTTGCACTTCCCCCGTCAACATCTAACTCCGGAACCAACAGGCACATTAGAAGGGACTAAATTAGATTCTTATGCATTTTTGTTACAGATTAAGACTAACCTCATGTACCGGTAGTTATTTTTTGTGTTGTTTGAAGCCTGAGATGATAACCATTAGGACTGTCTACAAAATGGGGGAAACAAAGCTCATCATTTTGTTTGAAAACTTGTTTGTTTTTATTCTACACCATAACACAATTGAAAGACCATCCGTCGAGACTGGTGATTCCATAATTTTTGGGAGGGGTTGTAATGGCGATTGTGGGAGTTATGACAGTATTCTTAGAGGGATGTGTTTTTGTAAAATTATTTGGATAATATTTAAGAAACATGTTAAGATTAATGAGTATTTAATGATCTTGCAAGAAAAAACAACAACCATACAACACAAGCAGAAATTACTTAAACAGTGGCTGTTTAAAAGATCTCTATCACTCTGTAGCTTCTCATTTTATACCTGCGTAGGTCATGCCTTACTTCCTTCAACATTTTTTTCTCTTAACCTATATATCTCATCATCCTCTAACATAACAGGAACTAAAGCTTTGTCCATAGACATTTCCAATTCTCGAATCATAATCGGTCTTAAATAGGTATACAGCGAGACACAAATGTCCAACTAACAGTTATAGAATGCAGAGAAAGTAATCCAAAGTTTTACAATATCCATTTTCCATCACAGAGTCCAATTGGTTGTGTACCAACCATCAAACAATCAAAAAGAACACAGCAATCAATTCAATACAGTAGTCTTAATGTCAATAATTGTGGGCGTGCTTTCTCCGGCTGACTTTTTCCGTCCGCTGTTTGGACGTGCCGCACAGCCCACAATCTTTGAGCGATTCATACTTCAATTTTGAAATGTTCCAAAAATTCACATGATGCATGTAAGCTCCTTCGATTTCGGCCCTAATGACAATTGACAATTGCGTCAGAATCTTTTTAAAGTTTTTTTAAAAATTTTTTCAATAAAAAAGTTCCATCCATTTTCAATGGCATAACAATTTTCACTGAATCAAGATTATTAGTCTGTTTTGGGCAAAAACATTTTGTAAGATTCCTCCATAATTTGATTTTTGAAAAACTCCATAGATTCTCAGTGGCCCCATTCACTTCCAATTGACCTATAGCTAAAATACGGAGCCCCTAAAGGGACATCGACAGAAATAAAATAAATTTAAACCATCTGGTACGCACCAGATAGTACACTGCTGGACAAAAGTATTGGCACCCCTGCAATTTTGTCAGATAATGCTCAATTTTTCCCAGAAAATGGTTGCAACTACACATGCTTTGATTAGTAAGATCTTCATTTATTTTGCTTGCAATAAAAAAAAAACCACAAAAGAGAATGAAAAAAAAAAAAAAAAATTAAATCATTATCATTTTACACAAAACTCCAAATATGGGCCGGACAAAAGTATTGGCACCTTCAGCCTAATACTTGGTAGCACAACCGTGAGACAAAATAACTGTGAACAACCGCTTCGGGTATCCTTCCAATGCTCTCCTGGAATTTTCGACCATTTTTCTTTGGCCAACTACTCCAGGTCTCTGAGATTTGAAGGGTGCCATTTTCAGATCTCTTCACAGGTGTTCTATGGGATTCAGGTCTGGACTTATTGCTGGCCACTTGAGAAGTCTCCAGTGCTCTCTCTCCAACCATTTTCTTGTGCTTTTTTAAAGTGTGTTTTGGGTCATTGTTCTGCTTGAAGAACCATGACTTCTGAGGGAGACCCAGCTTTCTCACACTGGGCCCTAAATTATGCTGCAAAATTTGTTGTTAGTCTTCAGACTTCATAATGCCATGCACACGGTCAAGCAGTCCAGTGCCAGAGGCAGAAAAGCAACCCCAAAACATCAAGGAACCTCCCCCATGTTTGACTGTGGGGTTCATGTTCTTTTCTTTGAAGGCCTCGTTTTTTTTATCTATGTTGTTGCCTTTTCCCAAAAAGCTCTACTTTTGTCTTGTCTGACCTTGGGCTTTCTCAGGTAAGTTTTGGCAAACTCCAGCCTGGCTTTTTTATGTCTCTGGGTCAGAAGTGGGGTCTTCCTGGGTATCCTACCATAGAGTCCCTTTTCATTCAGACGCCTAGGGATAGTTGACACTGTTGTACCCTAGGACTGGGGGACAGCTTGAACTTGTTTGGGTGTTAGACGAGGTTTCTCGAGGCTTTATCCACCATCCGCACAATCTCTCGTTGGAATCCCTCCTCAATTTTTCTTTTCCGTCCACATCTAAGAAGGATAGCCACAGTGCCATGGGTTTTACACTTATTGATGACACTACAAACGGTAGACAAAGGAACATTCAGGTCTTTGGAGATGGACTTGTAGCCTTGAAATTGCCCATGCTTCCTCACAATTTTTCTTCTCAAGTCCTCAGACAGTTCTTTGGTCTTCTTTCTTTTCTCCATGCTCAATGTGGTACACACAAAGACACAGGACAGATGTTGAGTCAACTTTAATCCATTTTAACTGGCTGCAAGTGTGATTTAGTTATTGCCACCACCCGTTATGTGCCACAGGTAAGTAACAGGTGCTGTTAATTACACAAATTAGAGAAGCATCATATGATTTTTCAAAGGGTGCCAGTACTTTTGTCCGGCCCATTTTTGGAGTTTAGTGTAAAATGATAATGATTTTTTTTTTTTCCCTATTCTCTTTTGTGTTTTTTCATTGTAAGCAAAATAAATGAAGATATTGCGACCAAAGCATTTGTAATTGCCATCATTTTCACAAGGAAGTGACCCATAAAGGCCCAAAAATTAATACTAAGAGACTAAGAGACCTGTAAATGCCCAACATCAACAGGAAATTATCTGTCAAGTTCAAATATTAATCCTTAGTGTGACATTTACCCAAAATAAGGAGAGAAGGCACTCAGCTTTTTTTGGAACCTTGCAAGGAGAACGGAAGGGAGCTATACAATGCAATACTAGACCAAATAATACCGTCCCTGAACATCGTTCCAACCTAGGCCTTCCGTCTCCTTTCTTTTTATTCGGGATGGCCCTAGCAACACATGGGTGTCTTGCCCTATGAGGAAATTGGGGAAGCAAGCTGGCGACACCCCTTGAGCTTGTTTTGCTATGTGTTTGCATGTAGGTGGAATTAGTTCATGTGTGAAGCAATTTGCATTTGGGAACAGATTAAATGTGGCAGTTCTATTTGTTAATGTCTTCAGCTTGTCTCAAGGCTGACCTGTGGAATGAAGGTCAATTTGAACCAGTGAAAATGACAAGGCAGTTTTATCGAGAGGAAAACATGTCTATATTTTCTGGCTATCAATCACTCAAACATCTCTTTATTGCAATCAATCATCAACAACTTGACTTCATTGTAACAATTACAATCATTGTTAAAAGCAAATATATAATAGGTATCTAAATAATTGTCTCATCATTATCAACAGAAGTTTACCAGCTGAGTAATGTATTCCCACGCAATTTCTCCAGAAACTGCAAACAAATGTCAGTGGCGGATGATTTTACAATTTAATTCGAACTTGTATTTGCTTCAACTTCCCAACACCTGGAGACTGAACAGTCATCAGGGGCTTGATTTTTCTGCTCCATAATTTTCTACCCATGTATGCTATGATAGAAATGGTCCTCCATTTTACTACATTCTAAGTCGTGGTAGTCACTGATGTCTTTTGGTGTATCCGACAGAGCGATACTCTCTGGACTTGAGCTCTCAGAGTGACCCTCACTCGTAACAGCCGGTATCACGTTCTCGTAGTCAGGTGATATCTGCTGGTTAAGCACATATTATAGCCAAGAAACGTCAAAATAAATTCCACCATTGACTTGATAATGTATTGACGTGACACGGGGCGCAGAGCCGATTCATAGGGGGCCTATCTCCGTCAAAGCTGACCGAGTGGGAACACAGACAAAGAACTTTTTCCGTTGAAAATTCTTGTGAGTAAATGCTTAAATTCCTGAATTCTTTATAAATATGGACGTAAAACAGTCTCGATTCTTGGTTAAAAGCAGAAAAACGGTCAGTAAGCAGTTATTTTACGTAAATATTGCGAAGTATAATGCCAATGCTGTAGCAGCTAATTTCTCCCATCGATTTTTTTTTACAATGTTTCAAAATGCATGCATGGTACGAAAAATATAATAATTACCTTGAATCCTCGAACTAATCAATCCTGACACAATCCTTCCTGTTTGTATGCAGTACAACTTTCGTACTTTTTTAACCTAAATCCGGCGTGAGATCGCTGCATGTGACCGACTGCTAATAAATGAAGCGGAGTGTGGACGGGCCCCTTCGGGAAGGCGTGACGCAGTGAAGGGCAAATATGTCACGTCAACACATTATGAAGTCTATGATTCCACATTATAAAAATTGTAAAAACTAAGGGTGGTTCAATTACTTGGTGTATTTTAAACAAGCTAAAACACATTTTTCTATGCTATACGGAACATACGCTAAGCAGTTAGACATATCAAAAGCAAAAAATTTCTCCATTCGCCACCAATCACCTACTGATACACTTTAAATGAAGTACGCTAGGAGCACACTGTAAATCAGTGATAAAGCAAAAGTTCTTAGCTTAATTTATTTATAATTTTTTTTTTTTTTTTTTTTTTTACTGAAAATCAACTCATTTTCCTCAAATTATTGTCATACCCTGCAACATTCACATAAAGATACAATTTAAACTGCAAGCAGGACTGAACGGGCCCTCGCACTTTGGGGCAACTCGGACGTCACGGCACTCGAGCAGCACGCAGGTCAGAGTGGTGGCAGATCGTCTCCCTCTCATCATCTCCTGAGAACCTACATTTGTCGGAACTTGCCTTTTTTGGGGGGGATTACATATACATTCACACACCAAGGTGAAAAATCCCCTATTGAAGACAGTCCTACAAAAAAGGAGGCGCTACTAAGCTGTGCAGCCACGCCCATATTCAAAACCAAATGAATCTTCTACTTTCCTGACTTTCCTATTGCCACTAGTTGGCGCTACAGAGTTGATGCAAATGACCCCTACAGGACCCTTCAGGATACGATTCTTTGGAGCAAATATGTTGTATGTTTGCCGAGTTATGACTGTTCAGAATTTGTGGCGAGACAAAATGGCAACGGTCATTTTCACTCTCCGGTTTGGACCCTTCCGCTTCAACGAAACCTCAATGTTTTTCATCAGGCACCTAAACACATGTCTTAAGGCTTCCCTGAAACTGGTTTGATGTCAATAGATTTTTTTCCCTTGGAGGAGGAGCCTGTGTTGTAAAAAAGGGAATTTCCTGTTCCCACTAGGGGCGCCAGGCCTAATAGTTAAAATTTCAATGCAGTCATGTTCAGGTTAGGATACCTCATATACATGCCAGATATGAAAAAGATTGAATGTTGTATGAGGGAGTTATTAGTCATTTTCTGAATTTCGTGTTTTGCCCCAAAAAAATGTCCGACTTTGGCACCCCGCCCAAGTCAGGCCCGTGAATGAAAACCTAATATCTCATATGTCTCATGAACATTCTCACCAATTTTGAGGAGGATCCAACAAACACACTCAGCACCAAGGTCTCAAATGTGCACCCTGTTAATCAATAAAAAAATCACATTCAATCCAAAATACCCGATTTCCTGTTGGGTTTGGAATATGGGTGCAAGAGACTTTTTGGAGCAGTTTTGCACAATGTATCGACTCCCCAAATTTCATCACTCTATGTTGAAAAAAACCTAAATAGAGAATCTTTTTTTTTTTTTTTTTTTTTTTTAATTCGCAACATTGCAACATAATCCAAAATATACGCAAAGCCGCATGTGTCTGCAAATTTTGGTGAGTTTTGAGCATGTTCAGACCTCCAAATTGGCCATTTTCATTTGCCGAAGAGAAGAAATAATAAGAATCCTTTGCTTTACAATAGGGCTCTCGCACACTTAGTGCTCGGGCCCTAATTAAATAAAACTCTTTCTAAAACATTTAGAAAAAATTACTGACAAAATGCCAGATATCCTTCAATGTTAAACTATTTTAACTGTATTCTTAGAATATTTGACAGGGCCAATATGAAACAAGCAGTATTCACCATGACTCTGGAAATACGTAGATGGCAAGTGACGTGTGTTTCAATGTGAACAAACCTCTCCAGTCTGTTGTTGGATGACCCGCTGGCGTTTCTTAGCCAATAGCAAAATGAGTGTACTGAAAAATACAAATACTAAAGCAACTGAAATTATCACTGCAGATCCATACAGCATTGGGTCCAATTCTGCAAGACAGAAGAATAACCCACGTTTAGTCACATTCACACGCAAAGCTTAAATTTCAGCAAGACTAATTGAACTTTTGTCTGATCAATTCAAGCTGCAATGTATTGCTGTCACTATCAACTTTCTTGATTTTTGTTCCCAAACAAAAGAAATACCAAGAGGACTTAAAAAAATAAATGTTTCTCTTAATTTTCAATGACAATTCTGACATGGTGTGTTATGTCTAATACGTACGTTCATCAGTGGTTTTTGGCGGGACCAGTGTGTTCACTAGAAAAGAAGAATACCCCAAAGATAAAATGTTAAAATTAGGGCTGTCAAACGATTAAAATTTTTAATCGAGTTAATCACAGCTTAAAAATTAATCGTAATTAATCGCAATTCAAACCATTCATAAAATATGCCATATTTTTCTGTAAATTATTGATGGAATGGAAAGATAGGACACAAGACGGATATATACATTCAAAGTACTCTACATAAGTACTGTATATGTTTATTATAGAGCTGAAACGAATACTCGAGCAACTCGAGTAACTCGAGTTTAAAAACTGATCCGAGTAATTTTATTCACCTCGAGTAATCGTTTATTTTGACAGCTCTAAGCATCACGTTTTGCTCGGACTACTTTTAATGCGGGACAACGCGCTGATGTCACGTGCGTTGAGGAAGAAGCAAAAAAAAAAAAACTTACTGCAGCCGACAACCGCTACAAACGACGCCGACGTTGCGAAATACTAGCCCGCACATGCTACGTTAGCTGCAGGTAGCGTCCAATGAGTCTCAGAGATCACATGTATGTTGAACTAGATGCACATTGACAGACTAGGCCGCGTCTGGGCAGCGTTAGCAGACAGCCGCCATCTTAAAGCAGTAGAGCGCTAAGCGCTAATAAAGAGCGCTAAGCGCTAATACATAAGATTAACGTTACTGTCACTACTAGCTCACCTTACGTTAGCCCTGCGGAGGGCTAGGTTTAAATTAATTAAGAGCACTTTCGATGCGTGGCTAAAGTGTCTTACATACAGGCTTTAACATAACATAGTGTTGTGGAGTGATGAAGGTGTCAAATAAAAACTCAATAATGCTAACTATCAATTTTAGCTCAGTAGTCATTGCTGGATAAAACACCAAGTAGCACTAGTCCCTAATGTGCTCCTATATACCCTACCCACCGACGTCACAAAACCACGTGCTCGCTGTATGGTTCCGCCCACTTGTCCGTCATTTTGTCTCTGTATTAGCATTGGTTTCAATTGATCGAGGAATTTAAAATGCGTTTCATGGAAGACCCGGTGCTTTCTGATGCCGTAAACTCACTGGATGTGTTGCATAAAAGGCGTTATGTGGAAAAGCTTTGTTCTATACAGTCGCCAGATCCATATTTGATGCCTAAATCGATGATTTTTGACCGGCTGCCTTCGCCGTCTCTGCCTGACCCTGATATTTACAACTATCTTGTCCACACAAAATCAGCCTATTCTCACGAAAGTTTGAAAAACTTTAAGAGCTTGGAGGCTTATAAATGCTACGTTGCTGGTTGGGTGAAACAGGTCCTCGTACACGAAAATTCGGCAGGAATCTTGTGCTCGGAAGGTGAGTTACGAAATTTTCAATTCAAAATCTTTTGTTCTTCCTAACATCCACTGTCAAGTCTAATGTATTTCATGTCATTTGTCAATGGAGCTAGGGCTTTTAATGTTTATATGGTTTAGCGATAGCACTCTCACTACATACATATATAATATGTAATAAATATGAAGTGCAATAGCACTACTCCAGATTGTCCCTTGTTGAATTTATTTTTTGGCTTTTGACCTCAATAGTGAAATTGTAAATTAATTGTATGACAACTGTCTTATTATCCCCTTATAATTATATATTTTTAGGTAGTTCATTCACAACGTCTGAGTGTATGTTGTCGGCGATTAGCCTAGCAATGATCTTAATTGTGGTTGTCAGCCCAAAACCCTCTAAATATATATTAAATGCATCTTACCAGATATAAAATGACTACTACATAATCTGTGGTAAACGTTTGGAGCCCAGTTTGCTCGTCGAATTGCAGCAGCCCATCTCGCTCTCTCCTCTTCGTGTCTCTCGGAATCCGGTAGAACTTCAAGTCTCTCCGTCTATCTTCTCTGTTATTGCAACCGACCGCCACACACGCCTTCACCATTTTGATTATTAATGTTAACGAGCAGAAAAACACGCCGTAAATAGGAGGAATGTACGTAGCCGTAACAGGTCAACACCATGTGTTGACGGACAAGTGGGCGGCACCAGTCAGGAGAGCGGAGTTGTGACGTCACGTGGGTAGGGTCAAAACAGCCTGTATCATACATTTATTTTGAACAGTGCAAAAACTCAAAATCCTATCAGGACTTACAGTTTAGACTAACTTAAAACTTAACTAGAACTTAAAAATGGCTTGACACAAATAGAAATTCAATTGAAAAACGTGGGAAAAAATCCTAACTTTTAAGTGATGTGTGTTATCAAGCGTAAAGGCATTTTTAGGTGTTTTATATATATATATATGTATATACTTTTAAAAAATAAGATCTAAAGGTTTTTTGAGTGAAAGCAGTGAATTAGTCATTTTTTTTCATTCTAGTTACATCTGAGATGCAATTGTTGGCTGTTTTCAACAATATACATAAAAAATAAAGACATTGATTGACTGAAAAGGATAAAATGTCTTGTTTTCTCATGTATATCTATAATTGCTCTTCACCTGAAAATATATTTGTTTTATCCGATTACTCGATTAATCGATAGAATTTTCAGTCGATTACTTGATTACTAAAATATTCGATAGCTGCAGCCCTAGTTTATTATAACAATAAATCAACAAGATGGCATTAACATTAACATTCTCTTAAAGCGATCCATGGATAGAAAGTCTTGTAGTTCTTAAAAGATAAATGTTAGTACAAGTTATAGAAATTTTGCATTAAATCCCTCTCAATATTTTCATTTTAATAACATTTGTAAAATTTTAAATAAAAAAATAAACTAATAGCTCACCGTTGTTGATGTCAATAATTACACAATGCTCATGGTTTCCACTTCCTGCTACTTTTCTCGATTACTCGTCACTTCATGTTGGTTTTGGGGCAATTTGTTGGGATTTTGGAGCATTTCCAGGTCACTTCTTGTTAATTTTGGATCATTTACTTTGGATTTCGTAACATTTCCAGCACACTTTTTGTTGATTTTAGGGCCATTATGGGTCACCTCCTGTTGACTTTGGAGAATTTGGGGGGGCAAAAAAATATAATGACAGCAAACTTTTTGTGGGTCTGAGAGTCAATAGGAGCCAATTATATATGAATGGAAGTCAATTTTTGGTCGGTACAACTACATTGATCATGGAGTCAAATGGCTCCAAAGGTTCAATGCAACCTTTTTGTTGGAATTTTCCCCAAATTATTTTTCAAGTGGGGTGAACAAACAGTAGAAACAGTTGAAATTGGCTTTTTTTTTTTTTTTATAATCATCACTCTTATTTATCTTAGCTTTGGGCTTATTAAAAACTCTCATATAATTGTTGCATTGTGCAATTCTATCAACAGTGCAACAGTCACTTTAATTAGCACACGTTATTTCTCCAGTTATTGATGAACATCTTTTAAATTATATTTAGGTTTGAAACAAAAATAAATAATAATAATAATAAATAATAATAATAATAACAATAATAATAATGATAATAATAATAATAATAATAATAATAATAATAGCCATGGCATATAGGTGTACCATGGTAGTTAGTTACATTTTGTTTCTTTTGTGTTGTAAAAAGTAGGGAGTGTCTTTGGAAAGATTTTCCTCCAACCGAAAAAGTTTGCGATCCCTAGAGGCACTTAATAGTGGTAGTGAGTGTGTCAGTTTTTCTCCATTTACCTTGATTAACAGTGAGGAAAACACGTCTGGAGCCATCCACCCAATTGTTTCTTTCCCATCCACAATCGTAAAAACCAGCATCCTTCTCTGTTAGATTAAAGATTGTAACTTCGAAGTAATTTTTGTAGTCTACTATTCTGTATTTCCTTAAATTCCAATTCCCACGGCTGCTTTTTATTAGAACATCTTGATTAGATGTACAAGGTCCTTGACAGAAGTATTTGACAAGATCTGATTTGTAGCCCATAGAACAGGTTATCGTAATGTTCTCCCCAGATACTCCTGTGACATCAGTCTTCATGCTGACTACACCTGCAACAAATAAAGTGATGACTTCTCAAACCTACAGTACTCTATATTCAAAATTCTATTTAGATGATATAAAATATCCACAAAACATAAACAACTGAAGTAAACTTGTTCTTACCTGGCAATAAAAATGTCACAAAAGTGAGAAGTATCTTCATACTCTTATAGGTTCTTAACTCCTTTTGGTCTGTTGACCTGCATTTCGATAAAATCATGTTTCTTGTACTTAGTTACTTAGTTCCTACGTGTCATTGTTGCACTTCCCCCGTCAACATCTAACTCCGGAACCCACAGACACATAAGAAGGGACTAAGTTAGATTCTTATGCATTTTTAATACAGATAAAGACTAACCTCATGTACCAGTAGTTATTTTTTGTGTTGTTTGAAGCCTGAGATGATAACCATTAGGACTGTCTACAAAATAGGGGAAACAAAGCTCAACATTTTGTTTGAAAACTTGTTTGTTTTTATTCTACACAATAACAGAACTGAGAGACCATCCATCGAGACTGGTGATTCCATAATTTTGGGGAGGGGTTGTAATGGCGATTGTGGGAGTTGTGACAGTATTCTTAGAGGGGTGTGTTTTAGTCAAAAATTACTTGGATAATATTGAAGAAACATGTTAAGATTAATGAGTATTTAATGTTCTTGCAAGGAAAAACAACAACCATACAACAAAAGCAGAAATGACTTAAACACTGGCTGTTAAAAAGATCTCTATCTCTCTGTAGCTTCTCATTTTATACCTGCGTAAGACATGCCTTACTTCCTTTAACATTTTTTTCTCTTAACCTATATATCTCATCATCCTCTAACATAACAGGAACTAAACCCTTATCCATAGAAATTTCCAATTCTCGAATCATAATCGGTCTTAAATCGGTTTACAGCGAGACACAAATGTCAAACTAACAGTTACAGAATGCAGAGAAAGTAATCCAAAATTTTACAATATACATTTTCCATCACAGAGTCCAATTGGTTGTGCGCCAACCATCAAACAATCAACAAGAACACAGCAATCAATTCAATACAGTAGTCTTAATGTCAATAATTGTGGCCGTGCTTTCTCTAGCTGACTTTTTCCGTCCGCTGTTTGGACGTGCCGCACAGCCCACAAGCTTTGAGCGATTCATACTTCAATTTCGAAACATTCCAAAAATTCACATGATGCATGTAAGCTCCTTCGATTTCGGCCCTAATGTTGACAATTGCGCCAAAATCTTTTTTATTTATTTATTTATTTTTTTTTAATTCAATAAAAAAGTTCCATCCATTTTCAATGGCATAACAATTGTCACTGAATCAAGATTATTAGTCTGTTTTGGGCAAAAACATTTTGTAAGATTCCTCCATAATTTGATTTTTGAAAAACTCCATAGATTTTCAGTGGCCCCATTCGCTTCCAATTGACCTATAGCTAAAATACGGAGCCCCTAAAGGGACATCGACAGAAATAAAATAGATTTAAACCATCTGGTACGCACCAGATAGTACACTGCTGGACAAAAGTATTGGCACCCCTGCAATTTTGTCAGATAATGCTCAATTTTTCCCAGAAAATGGTTTCAACTACACATGCTTTGATTAGTAAGATCTTCATTTATTTTGCTTGCAATAAAAAAAACACAAAAGCGAATGAAAAAAAAAAAAATTAAATCATTATCATTTTACACAAAACTCCAAATATGGGCCGGACAAAAGTATTGGCACCTTCAGCCTAATACTTGGTAGCACAACCGTGAGACAAAATAACTGTGAACAACCGCTTCGGTTATCCAACAACGAGATTCTTCCAATGCTCTCCTGGAATTTTCGACCATTTTTCTTTGGCCAACTACTCCAGGTCTCTGAGATTTGAAGGGTGCCATTTTCAGATCTCTTCACAGGTGTTCTATGGGATTCAGGTCTGGACTGATTGCTGGCCACTTTAGAAGTCTCCAGTGCTCTCTCTCTAACCATTTTCTTGTGCTTTTTTAAAGTGTGCTTTGGGTCATTGTCCTGCTGGAAGAACCATGACTTCTGAGGGAGACCCAGCTTTCTCACATTGGGCCCTAAATTATGCTGCAAAATTTGTTGGTAGTCTTCAGACTTCATAATCCCATGCATACGGTCAAGCAGCCCAGTGCCAGAGGCAGAAAGCAACCCCAAAACATCAGGGAACCTCCGCCATGGTTGACTGTGAGGACCATGTTCTTTTCTTTGAAGGCCTTGTTTTTTTTTTGTCTGTATTGTTGCCTTTTCTCAAAAAGCTCTACTTTTGTCTCATCTGACCTTGGGCTTTCTCAGGTATATTTTGGCAAACTCCAGCCTGGCTTTTTTATGTCTCTGGGTCAGAAGTGGGGTCTTCCTGGGTATCCTACCATAGAGTCCCTTTTCATTGACACCTAGGGATAGTAAGGGTTGACACTGTTGTACCCTCGGACTGCGGGACAGCTTGAATTTGTTTGGAATGTTAGCCGAGGTTTCTCGCACGATCATCTGCACAATCTTTCGTTGAAATCTCTCGTCAATTTTTATTTTCCGTCCACATCTAGGGAGGTTAGCTACAGTGCCATGGGCTTTACACTTATTGATGACACTGCACACGCTAGACACAGGAGCATTCAGGTCTTTGGAGATGAACTTGTATCTGTGAGATTGCCTATGCTTTCTCACAATTTTGCTTCTCAAGCCCTCAGACAGTTCTTTGGTCTTCTTTCTTTTCTCCATGCTCAATGTGGTACACACAAGGACACAGGACAGATGTTGAGTCAACTTTAATCCATTTTAACTGGCTGCAAGTGTGATTTAATTATTGCCACCACCCGTTATGTCCCACAGGTAAGTAACAGGGGCTGTTAATTACACAAATTAGAGAAGCATCATATGATTTTTCAAAGGGTTCCAGTACTTTTGTCCGGCCCATTTTTGGAGTTTAGTGTAAAATGATAATGATTTAATTTTTTTCTACTCTCTTTTGTGTTTTTTCATTGCAAGCAAAATAAATGAAGATATTGCTACCAGAGCATTTGTAATTGCAATTATTTTCACAAGGAAGTGACCCATTAATGCCCAAAAATTAATAGTAAGAGACTAAGAGACCCGTAAATGCCCAAAATCAACAGGAAATTATCTGTTAAGTTCAAATATCAATCCTTAGTGTGACATTTACCCAAAATAAGGAGAGAAGGCACTCAGCTTTTTTTTGGAACCTTGCAAGGAGAACGGAAGGGAACTATAGACCCTACTCACCTACGTCACAAAATGACGAGTCGCTGTATCCGGCTGCCATATTTTCCATCATTTTTTAGCCCTATTCTCAATGGTTTCAATTAGTCGTGCAATTTATAGAGCAATTCATGGAAGCCCAGGTGTTATCTGATGCTGTAAACTCATTGGATGTGTTGCATAAAAGGCGTTATGTGGAAAAGCTTCAGTTTATCCATTCGCCAGATCCATATTTGATTCCTAAATCGATGTTTTTCGACCCACTGTCTCCGCCGTATTTGCCTGACATCTGCTAGCTACCCTGAACTGTACATCTTGTCCACACAAAATCGGTCTATTCTCACGAAAGTTTGAAAAACTTTAAGAGCTTGGAGGCTTATAAATACTTCGTTGCTGGTTGGGGGAAACAGGTCCTCGTCCACGAAAATTCGGCAGGAATCTATCTTGTGCTCGGGAAGGTGAGTTACGAAATTTTCCATTCAAAATCTTTTGTTCTTGCTAACATCCACTGTCAAGTCTAATGTATTTCATGTCATTTGTCAATGGAGCTAGGGCTTTTAATGTTTATATGGTTTAGCGATAGCATTCTCACTACATACATATATAATATGTAATAAATATGAAGTGCAATAGCACTACTCCAGATTGTCCCTTGTTAAATTTATTTTTTGGGTTTTGACCTCAATAGTGAAATTGTAAATTAATTGTATGACAACTGTCTTATTATCCCCTTATAATTATATATTTTCAGGTAGTTCATTCACAACGTCTGAGTGTATGTTGTCGGCGATTAGCCTAGCAATGATCTTAATTGTTGTCAGCCCAAAACCCTCTAAATATATATTAAATGCATCTTACCAGATATAAAATGACTACTACATAACCTGTGGTAATCGTTTGGAGCCCAGTTTTCTCGTCGAATTGCAGCAGCCCATCTCGCCCTCCTCTCCGGGTCTCTCGGAATACGGTAGAACTTCAAGTCTCTCCGTCTATCTTCTCTGTTATTGCAACCGACCGCCACACACGCCTTCACCATTTGGATTATTAATGTTAACGAGCAGAAAAACACGCCATTATAGGAGGAATTTACGCAGCGGTAATGCATCAACAGTGACAAGTTGAAGGACAATATGGCGCGGGGGCGTGGTTGTGACGTCATGTGAGTAGGGTCTATACAAAGCAATACTAGACCGAATGATACCGTCCCTGAACATCGTTCTAACCTAGGCCTTCCGTCTCCTTTCTTTTTATTCGGGATGGCCCTAGCAACACATGGATGTCTTGCCCTATGAGGAAATTGGGGAAGCAAGCTGGCGACACCCCTTGAGCTTTTTTTGCTATGTGTTTGCATGTAGGTGGAATTAGTTCATGTGTATAGCAATATGCATTAAGCAACAGATTAAATGTGGCAGTTTGATTTGTTAATGTCTTCAGCTTGTCTCAAGGCTGACCTGTGGAATGAAGGTCGGTTTGAACCAGTGAAAATGACAAGGCAGTTTTATTGAGAAGAAAACATGTCTAAATTTTCTGGCTATCAATCACTCAAACATCTCTTGATTGCAATCAATCATCAACAACTTTATTGTAACAATTACAATTACAATCATTGTTAAAAGCAAATATTTAATAGGCATCTAAATAATTGTCTTATCATTATCAACAGAAGTTTACCAGCTGAGTAATGTATCCCCACGCAATTTCTCCAGAAATTGCAAACAAATGTCAGTGGCGGATGATTTTACAATTTAATTCGAACTTGTATTTGCTTCAACTTCCCAACACCTGGAGACTAAACAGTCATCAGGAGCGCGATTTTTCTGCTCCTCAATTTTCTACCCATGTAGACTATGATAGACATTTTCCTCCCTTTTGCTAAACTCTAAGTGGTGGTAGTCACTGATGTCTTTTGGTGTATCCGAAAGAGCGATACTCTCTGGACTTGAGCTCTCAGAGTGACCCTCACTCGTAACAGCGGGCATCACGTTCTCGTAGTCAGATACCTGCTGGATAAGCACATATTATAGCCAAGAGATGTCAAAATAAATTCCATCATAGACTTGATAATGTATTGACGGGAGACAGGGGGCGGGGCCGATTCATAAGAACTTTTTCTGTTGAAAATTCTTGTGAGTAAATGAATTAAATCCCTGAATTCTTTATAGGTATGAACGTGAAACAGTCTCGCTTCTTGGTTAAAAGCAAAAAGAAATGGGCAATTAGCATTTATTCATTCATTCATTTTCCATGCCGCTTATTCCTCACGAGGGTCGCGGAGGTGCTGGAGCCTTTCCCAGCTAACTTCGGGCAGTAGGCAGGGGACACCCTGAATTGGTTGCCAGCCAATCGCAGGGCACAAGGAGACACACAACCATTCACGCACACACTCACACCTATGGACAATTTAGAGTGTTCAATCAGCCTACCATGCATATTTTTGGGATGTGGGAGGAAACTGGAGTTCCCGGAGGAAACCCACGCAGGCACGGGAAGAACATGCAAACTCCACACAGGAAGGCCGAAGCCCGGGATTGAACCTTTGATCTCAGAACTGTGAGGCAGACGTGCTAACCACTCAGCCACCGTCCCGCCAATTAGCATTTATTTTACGTAAATATTAGGGTTGTTCCAATCATGTTTTTTTTGCTCCCGATCCGATCCCGATCGTTTTAGTTTGAGTAATTGCCGATCCCGATATTTCCCGATCTGATTGCTTTTTTTTGCTCCCGATTCAATTCCAATCATTCCCGATAATTTTTCCCGATCATATACTGTACATTTTTGCAAAGTATTAAGAAAAAAAATGAATAAAACTCAAATATATACATTGAACATACAGTACATAAGTACTGTACTGTATTTGTTTATTATGACAATCCTCAAGATGGCATTTAAATTATTAACATTCTTTCTGTGCGAGGGATCCACGGATAGAAAGACTTGTGACTTTGTATATTGTGACTAAATATTGCCATCTAGTGTGTTTGTTGAGCTTTCAGTAAATGATACTGTAGCCATGCCCAAATGCATGATGGGAAGTGGAACCATGACTGTGCGTAGTGCTACCAATTTATATATCTTCTCTGCGTTGGGATATAACATAAGGTGTTAAGAAAAAGATCAATTGCTACCTAGCTTCCCCACATTACTTCCCATGATATTTCTAATCATAGGGAAAGGGATTGAAAGGCTTTAGCCAATTAAAAAACAGCTCCAAAGGCTGCAATAATTCACTCTACTTATTTTACGCTGCCTTTAAGCTCTCTATATAGGTTAAACGGCCATATTACAGATTGAGCGCAACAATGCGTGAGTGGATTGTGCAGCGCATGCATTAATTGCGTTAAATATTTTAACGTGATACATTTTTTAAAAATTTAATTACCGCCATTATCGGGATAAATTTGATAACCCTACCTTATGCATAAACTAAAGACTCTGGATGAGTGTAACATATTATGTCTGTAAAGTTAAATACAATTAGAAAATGATTTAATTAGGAAAATGAATGAATGAATAAAAAATATATATATACTCTATATTAAAAAAAGGCATGGCTGATATTTTTTGGCCGATTCCGATACTTTGAAAATGACGTGATCGGACTCGATCGATCGGCATCCCGATCGATCGGGACATCTCTAGTAAATATGTCGAATGTGCTGCTAAGTAAGTCACTGTGGCTACCCCCTTTGTACAACAAGGAGCTTTTTGCGTTGAAAATTATTGTGACTAAATGCTTAAATCCCTAAATTTTTTATAAATATGGACGTAAAACAGTCTCGATTCTTGATTAAAAGCAAAAAAAAAAACGGCCAGTTAGCAGTTTTACGTGAATATTATGAAGTATAATGCCAATGCTGTAGCAGCTAATTTCTCCCATTGATTTTTTTTGTTTTTACAATGTTTTAAAATGCATGCATGGTACGAAAAATATAATAATTGCCTTGAATCCTCAAACAAATCACTCCGGAGACAATCCTTCCTATTTGTATTCAATACAGCTTTGAACTTTTTCAACCTAAATCCGGCGTTAGATTGCTGCATGTGACTGACTGCTAATAAATGAAGCGGAGTGTGGGACGGCCCACTTTGGGAAGGCGTGACGCAGTGAATGGCAAATGTGTCACGTCAATACATTATGAAATCTATGATTCCACTGAGGGCCACATTATAAAAATTGTAAAAACTAAGGGAGGTTCACTTACTTTGTGTATTTTAAACAAGCTAAAACACATTTTTTCTATGCTATAGGGAACATACGCTAAGCAGTTACACATATCGAAAGTAAAAAATGTCTCCATTCCACCTGTCACCTTCTCATCGACTTTTAAATGAAGTACGCTAGGGGCGCACTGTAAATCGGTAATAAAGCAAAAGGTTCAAAGTTTTAGCGTTTTTTTTTTTTTTGTTTTTTTGAAACAACTCATTTTCCTCAAATTATTGTAATACTCTGCAACATTCACAATAAGATATAGTTTAAATTAAAAATAACAATCCCTACTTTTCATTCGCTTTTTCACATTTAGAAAAAATAATGACAAAATGCCAGATATCCTTCAACATTGAACTCTTTTAACTGTATCATCAGAATATTTGACCTGGCCAATATGAAACAAGCAGTATTCACCATGAATCTGGAAACAGATGGCAAGTGACTTGTGTTTCAGTGTGAACAAACCTCTCCAGTCTGTTGTTGGATGACCCGCTGGCGTTTCTTTGCCACTAGCAAAATGAGTGTACTGAAAAATACAAATACTAAAGCAACTGAAAATATCACTGCAGGTCCATACAGAATCGGGTTCAATTCTGCAAGACAGAAGAATAACCCACGTTTAGACACATTCACACGCAAAGCTTAAATTTCAGCAAGACTAATTGAACTTTTGTCTGATCAATTCAAGCTGCAATGTATTGTTGTCAATGTCAACTTTCTTGATTTTGGTTCCCAAACAAAAGAAATACCAAGTGGACTAAAAAAAAAAAGAAAATCAATGTTTCTCTTAATTTTTTTCAATGACAATTCTGACACGGTGTGTTATGTCTAATACGTACGTTCATCAGTGGTTTTTGGCGGGACCAGTGTGTTCACTAGAAAAGAAGAATACCCCAAAGATAAAATGTTAAAATTAGGGCTGTCAAACAATTAAAATTTTTAATCGAGTTAATCACAGCTTAAAAATTAATTAATCGAATTTAATCGCAATTCAAACCATCTATAAAATATGCCATATTTTTCTGTAAATTATTGTTGGAATGGAAAGATAAGACACAAGACGGATATATACATTCAACATACTGTACATAAGTACTGTATTTGTTTATTATAACAATAAATCAACAAGATGGCATTAACATTAATATTCTGTTAAAGCGATCCATGGATAGAAAGTCTTGTAGCTCTTAAAAGATAAATTTTAGTCTAAGTTATAGATGTTTTGCATTAAAACCCTTCTTCATGTTTTCATTTTAATAACATTTGTAAAATTTTCAATCAAAAAATAAACTAGTCGCTTGCCATTGTTGATGTCAATAATTATACAATGCTCATGATGCATAAAATCAGTCGCACCCAAGCGCCAGCAGAGGGAGACAAAAAACACAAGTAACAAGTGGATATGACACTGCTGTCATTTTAATCTGTTTGAGAGGGCATGTGCGTTAATTGCGTCAATTATTGTAACGTGATTAATTTAAAAAATTAATTACCGCCCGTTAACACAATAATTTTGACAGTCCTAGTTAAAATAAAATACAACTATAGTACACAGAATCGGGAATTAAATGACACTTATGACAGGTCACTGTTATATACCGTATATTCTCGCATATAGGGGGCAATTTTTTATTTTTTTTTACAGAGATTTTTGCCCAAAAACGTGGTTGCGACTTACAGTACATACCTCTGATCTGCTGTCCTTGCTCGGACCATTGCCCAATTTAAGACTGTCGTAAAACTAAAAAAACATGCAACAAATACAACATATAACACAAATTAGGGGTGCGACCTAACTGCCAGAGCGATCTATATGCGAGTGTATACGGTATTTGACCTCAGAGTAATGGCCCATCAATGCAATCGAGCTAATGTGATCGGTCAAACTAGCACACAATGTAAAATTCACCAGGAAATGTTGCACAAGATCAATAAATGCTATACAACTTACCTGTAAAAACATTGAGTTGTATTAAATTGATAAAGTTTGAGCTGTGGCAACAATCCACCCCACCCCTGTACATTCCACTATGCTTTAGAAGGAGTTTGTTGAGGGATTTCTTGAGAAAGATTTTCCCCAAAGCTGCTATTGTTGTCAACGTCAACATTCTTGATTTTTGTTCCCCCCAAAAAAAAGAAATACCAAGTGGACTTCAAAAAATAAATGGTTCTCTTAATTTTCAGTGACAATTCTGACACGGTGTGTCATGTCTTATACGTACGTTCATCGATGTTTTTTGGCGGGACCGGTGTGTTCACTAGAAAAGAAGAATACCCCAAAGATTAATGTTGAAATTAAAATATAACTATAGTGCACAGAATCAGGAAACAAATTACACTAATGACAGAGGTCACTGTTATATACCGTATTTTCTTGCATATAGGTGGCAATTTTTTAACAGTAATTTTCGCCCAAAAACGTGGGCGCGACCTATATGCCCAATATGCTGTCTTCGCTCGGACCATTGCCCAATTTAAACCATCGTAAAACTAAAAAAAAGCAAACAACTTGGCATTAGTTACGTACGATAACTATACAGACAAGTTACGCTCAAAATAATCTACAAATAAATAGATATACATATAATATTAAATATAAATAAATAAATAAAAACATCTCGTACAACAACAAAAATATGCACTGTGCTTTGGACAAACAGTACTTACGAACAAAACTTGCCAAAGGAAAAAGTAAAGATCAATCTAACCCTTAACAACAAAGAAAGTCGCCAAGCAAACTCAAGGACGTACCCTAGGAGTGCGCAAAAAAAAAAGAAATGAGGAGGTGAAATGATGAAAAAATGTTATGAGAGTGATAGTGATGATGAAAAGGAATTTGAGGACTTCCATCCAGGATGAAGACAAAGTTAGACAAAGACTGTTAAGAAAAATAAAGCTGGAAACTTAATATATTTTCCACATTGGCATTGTTTGTGTTGTGTAATTAGTATGTAAGTTGTTATTAAATAAAAATACAGGTAAATAATAAAGTGTGAACACTAAATAATGAAATAATGTAAATAATAAAAGTTTTATTTCTTTCAGTCATTTTGCTATCAAAAATTGGCCCCAAAATTTTACAAAAAAAAAAATCTCCTATATTGTAGTGTGACCTATAAAACCTAAAAAAATATAAAAAAGGTAAACCTAAAACACCTATTTTCTTTAATCATAAATTAGGGGTGCAACCTGCGAGTACCGTATTTTTCAGACTACAAGTCGCACCTGAGTATAAGTCGCACCAACTATAAAATGCCCAATGAAGAGAAAAAAACATATTTGAGTCGCACCGGAGGAATTTAAATCCAACACATAGAACAGATATGTCATCATGAAAGGCAATTTAAAATAAAAATACAATAGAAAACAGCATGCTGAATAAGGCTACGTTCATACTACAGGTCTTAATGCACGAATCCGATTTTTTCGTGTTTTTCCGACTCGAGTGAGGCATTAACTTGACGGTCTGAACGTGACAAGTCGCATAGAACGGGACCATTTCAAATCCGATCTGGGTCACTTTCGTATGTGGTCTAAATCCGATCTGGGCCACATTTTTCCAGACTGTCGCGGCGGTCTGTACTGTCCAGTCCCGCAAATCGGATTTCATGCAGCAATTACGTCATCAAATAGCGAGAGAGTCGTTACCGTAGCGATGCACCTGTGCGTTATTAGCGCCTAGCTTGCAGTGAACACCGCTTTCGGGGAAGGGCTGGGCTTCACAACAGTCATAAAAAATAAAAATGGGTTGAGGATAAGCCTGGGAATGCTCAGTTTTCTCTGTTACAAGTGAGCAATATTTCAACATTGCTTACACGGCCGAGAGAGAGTCGGGGCAAACTGCCCATATGTGTGTGACGTGCACGGACAGTGCGTGCATGCTATCGATCCATATAAACTTTGAATATAAGCCTAAACGGGGACTATTTATGTCTGTTATTTGTGTCTTCCTTTTGAAAAGCAAAACATGATATCCCTGGAATGACGGATGACGTGTGTCATTTGTTTTGATGCTTCTGCGCATGCGGGTCTTCTTGCTTAGCGCGTGTCGGACTGCGAATTAGTGCGCATGCGTAATACTTAAACGGTCTCAATGGATAAAAGCAGTCTGAACGGGCACGCCAAAAAAACGGATATGACAAAAAATCGGATTCGTGCATTAAGACCTGTAGTATGAACGTAGCCTAAGTGTTCAGTATGATAATGTTACATGATGAATGAACAACGAAATGCGAACGTGGCCGGTATGTTAACGTGACATAGCTATTAAGAGTTATTCAGATAACTATTGCATAAAGAACATGCTAACAAGTATACCAAACCATCAGTGTCAATCCAAAACACCAAATAACATGGGAAATGATATAATAATGTGTTAATAATTTCACACATAAGTCGCACCCACAGCCAAACTGTGAAAAAAAACCTGCGACTTATAGTCCGAGAAAAAAAAAACGGTATGTGACTTAAAGTAACGACCCATCAATGTCATCGATCTAATGTGGTCGGTCGAACAAGCACACAATTTAAAATACACCAGGAAATGTGGCATGAGATTAATAAATGCTATACAGTATACATCATCTGTGGAAACAATTAGTTGTATCAAATTGCTATAGTTTGAGCTGTGGTAACCATCCACCCCACAACTGTACATGTCACTAACCTTTGGAAGGGGTTTGTTGAGCGATTTCTTTAAAAAAAAAAATTTTTTTAATTGCGACCCCTAGAGGCATTTAATAGTGGTAGTGAGTGTATCATTTTTTTCACACTCACCTTGATTGACAGTAAGGAAAACAAGTCTGTATAAATCCAATAAAACGTTTCTTTCCCATACACAATAGTAGAAACCTTCTCCTTCTCTGTTTGAAGACTCTTGTTGTAGTGAACCTTCCTAGCGAACCTAAGTAACTTTTTATCTAAAATACTCCTAAATCGGCAAAATCTTGACTTGAATCTATCTATAAATGATCAAACAGTTTTAAAACTTTCACGTCGAAATGAAATAATGACTTCCAAACATAGCAAAGGTTACTATCATTTTTGTTTTTATTTATTTTATTTTTTTTAATGAAAAAAAAAAAAAAAAAAAAACATGAAAAGTAACACTAGTTACTTTGCCAAGTAACTAATTACTCTTAAATTCAGGTAACTGAGTTACTAACTCGATGACTTTTTGGGAGAAGTAATTTGTAACTAATTAATTACTTTTTTAAAGTAATATTAACAACACTGGTCATAAAGATGAAGTCTGCAGAATGAAAAGTGACGAAAGAATTTTAGTCTGCCAATTTGTTGCCGAACACAATTTGCCTGCAACTATTGCTGATCACTACTCAGAATTAGCAACAGAAATGTTCCCTGACTCAAAGATTGCATCTGTGAGTTAATTTTATCAATTGACCTTTTTAATCTATAATTAGACACACTAACGAACTACCTTCAAGTCAAACTGAATTGCGAGTGAATGACGTATATTTTTTTTCTTAATTTAGAGGGCTTTGAGGTATTTAAAGGGTTAATTCCGGTTTACGCGAAAACCCGGGTTATGTTTCCAGCGCAGGAACAGAACTCGTTCGTAAACCAGGGACTAGCTGTAAGACCATTGTTAAATAAATACGGAACGTTTCTGGCAATGTCATCAAAAATGAGTTTAAAAAAAACTTGATTGTCAGTGTAATAAATTGTCATGTCATTTTTTAAAATGCTTATACTGTAGCTACATAGTTAGCTACATATGGAGACCACACCAAAAGTACTGACATAATCATCATCTGATTAGAAAAAGTCATAAAGTCTCATGGGTTTTTTCTTATTGATTTGGGGATATTTCCACTTCCTGCTACTTTTCTGTATTACTCGTCACTTCATGTTGGTTTTGGGGCAATTTCTTGGGATTTTGGAGCATTTCCACATCACTTCTTGTTAATTTTGGATCATTTACTTTGGATTTCATAACATTTCCAGGACACTTTTTGTTGATTTTAGGGCAATTATGGGTCACCTCCTGTTGACTTTGGAGAATTTTGGGAGGTAAAAAAATATAATGACAGCAAACTTTTTGTGGGTCTGAGAGTAAATAGGAGCCAATTATATATGAATGGAAGTCAATTTTTGGTCGGTACAACTACATTGACCATGGATTCAAATGATTCCAAAAGTTCAATGCAACCTTTTTTTTGGGAATTTTCCCCAAATTATTTTTCAAGTGGGGTGAAAAGAAAAGTTTGAAGTAGAAACAGTTGAAATTGGCTTTTTTTTTTTTTTTAATTAATTAATTAATTAATCAATTAATGTATTTATTTATTTATTTATCTTAGCTTTGGACTTATTAAAAGCTCTCATATGATTGTTGCATTGTGCAATTCTATCAACACTGCAACAGTCACTTTAATTAGCACACATTATTTCTCCAGTTATTGATGAACATCTTTTAAATTATATCTAGGTTTGAAACAAAAATCAATAATGATAATAAATTGGTAGTTAGTTACATTTTGTTTCTTTTGTGTTGTAAAAATTAGGCAGTGTCTTTGGAAAGATTCTCCTCCAACCGAAAAAGTTTGCGATCCCTAGAGGCACTTAACAGTGGTAGTGAGTGTGTCAGTTTTTCTCCACTTACTTTGATTGATAGTGAGGGAAACTTTTCTGTAGATATCATCCAAATACTTTATGTCCCATCCACAATAGTAGTAACCAGCATCCTTCTCTGTTAGATGAAAGATTGTAACTTTAAAGTAATTTTTGTAGTCTACTATTCTGTATTTCCTTAAATTCCAATTCCCACTGTTGCTTCTTATTAGAACATCTTGATTAGATGTACATGGTCCTTTACAGAAGTATTTGACATGATCTGTTTTGTAGTCGAGAGAACATATTATTGTAATGTCCTTCCCAGATACTCCTGTGAAATCAGTCTCCATGCTGACTACACCTGCAAAAAATAAAGTGATGACTTCTCAAACCTACAGTGCTGTATATTTAAAATCATATTGAGATGATATAGAATATCAACAAAAAGATAAACAACTGAAGTAAACTTGTTCTTACCTTGCAATAAAAAAGTCACAAAAACGAGAATTATCTTCATACTCTTATAGATTCTTAACTCCTTTTGGTCTGTTGGCCTGTATTTCGATAAAATCATGTTTATTGTACTTAGTTACTTAGTTCCTCCGTGTCATTGTTGCACTTCCCCCGTCAACATCTAACTCCGGAACCCACAGGCACATAAGAAGGGACTAATTTAGATTCTTATGCATTTTTTATTACAGATAAAGACTAACCTCATGTACCGGTAGTTATTTTTTGTGTTGTTTGAAGCCTGAGATGATAACCATTAGGACTGTCTGCAAAATGGGGGAAACAAAGCTCAACATTTTGATTGAAAACTTGTTTTTATTCTACACAATAAAACAACTGAGAGACCATCCGTCGAGACTGATGATTCCATAATTTTTGAGAGGGGTTGTAATGGCGATTTTGGGAGTTGTGACAGTATTCTTAGAGGGGTTTGTTTTAGTAAAACATTATTTGGATAATATTGAAGAAACATGTCAAGATTAATGAGTATTTAATGTTCTTGCAAGAAAAAACAACAACCATACAACAAAAGCAGAAATGACTTAAACAGTGGCTGTTCAAAAGATCTCTATCTCTCTGTAGCTTCTCATTTTATACCTGCGTAAGTCATGCCTTACCTTATATATCTCATCATCCTCTAACATAACAGGAACTAAACCCTTATCCATAGACATTTCCAATTCTCGAATCATAATCGGTTTTAAATAGGTATACAGCAAGACACAAATGTCAAACTAACAGTTATAGAATGCAGAGAAAGTAATCCAAAATTTTACTATATACATTTTCCATCACAGTCCAATTGGTTGTGTACCAACCATCAAACAATCAAAAAGAACACAGCAATCAGTTCAATACAGTAGTCTTTATGTCAATAATTATGGACGTGCTTTCTCCGGCTGGCTTTTTCCGTCCGTTGTTTGGACATGCCGCACAGCCCACAAGCTTTGAGCGATTCATACATCAATTTCGAAACGTTCCAAAAGTTCATATGTTGCATGTAAGCTCCTTCGATTTCGGCCCTAATGTTGACAGTTGCGTCAAAATCTTTTTAAAGTTTTTTTTTTTTCAATAAAAAAGTTCCATCCATTTTCAATGGCATAACAATTTTCACTGAATCAAGATTAGTCTGTTTTGAGCAAAAACATATTGTAAGATTCCGCCATAATTTGATTGGAAAAAAAAAATCCATAGATTCTCAGTGGCCCCATTCACTTCCAAATGACCTATCACTAAACTACAGAGCCCCTAAAGCAGGCATGTCCAAAGTCCGGCTCGGGGGCCAAATGCGGCCCGTGGTCAAATTTCATCCGGCCCCCAGCCTCTGTCATAAAATCAATAACGCCTGGCCCGCCCACAAACTTAATAAATTGGTCAGCAGTACTGCTATCAGCATATGAAGTAGCTTACACACTAAATGCTGCTCCTCATTTACCTACTAAAAGGCAGCAGCACTCTAAGCAACATTACCCCGTGTTACCCCATTTCTAAAATGGCAACAATCAACAAAAAAAAGAAAGTTGACTGTGACGGCCGATGCTTCAAGGATAGGTGCAAATTGGACTATTTCTTCTCTAAAATACGCAACAACTGTGTCTGTGTCATTTGCAAAGAGACAGTCGCTGTTTTTAAAGAGTTCAATGTGGGGCGATATTACCAAACAGGACACGCTGATATGTACAACAAGATTACAGGGAAGATACGCAGCGAGAAATTGAAGCAACTTGAAGCTAGTTTAATTTTACAGCAGCAGTATTTCGCAAGAGCCCGGGAGTCGACAGAGAACGCAAAAATGGATAGTTGCGAGATTGTTGAAATAATTAATTAGGGGCTGTCAAACGATTAAAATTTTTAATCGCGTTAATCACAGCTTAAAAATTAATCATAATTAATCGCAATTCAAACCATCTATAAAATATGCCATATTTTTCTGTAAATTATTGTTGGAATGGAAAGATAAGACACAAGACGAATATATACATTCAACATACTGTACATAAGTACTGTATTTGTTTATTATAGCAATAAATCAACAAGCTGGCATTAACATTAACATTCTGTTAAAGCGATCCATGGATAGAAAGACTTGTAGTTCTTAAAAGATAAATGTTAGTACAAGTTATAGAAATTTTATATTAAAACCCCTCTTAATGTTTTCGTTTTAATAAAATTTGTAAAAATGTCAATAAAAAAATAAACTAGTAGCTTGCCATTGTTGATGTCAATAATTACACAATGCTCATGGTGCTGAAACCCATAAAATCAGTCGCACCCAAGCGCCAGCAGAGGGCGACAAAACACTAAAAATCACAAGTAACAAGTGGACATGAAACAGTGCTGTCATTTTAATCTGTTTGAGCGGGGCATGTGCGTTAATTGCGTCAAATATTTCAACGTGATTAATTTTTAAAAATAATTACCGCCCGTTAACGCAATAATTTTGACAGCACTGAATTTTTTTTTTTTTTTTTTTAAATAATAAAACAAATGTGACACACAGAATGGCCTGCTAAAATTTGCTTAAATATATTGTTCTACGTAAAGGACGTCAGCCATGGTCGGTCCTCCACATTTTTACCACACCAAATCTGGCCCCCTTTGCAAACGTTTGGACACCCCTGCCCTAAAGGGACATCGACAGAAATAAAATAAATTTAAACCATCTGGTGCGCACCAGATTATATGTGGTACGCACTATTGTTTAATGTGTATTGTTTAATATAGTACAGTTTTGGGCTAAAACATATTCTATGATTCCTTCAATATTTGACAAAATTTCCCCATAGACTTCCAATTGCACATTTAACACACATAAAGTTTGCATTCACCCCGATTTATTTAACCCAGACTTGCAAAAAAAATCTCCATGAGAAGAGATGTCCAATGGTGGTGCGTATTGTGGACAAAAACAACATCCTCGAATTGCTCCAAAATCAAGACGAAGTGACCATGTAAATGCCCCAAAATCAAATGGAAGTGACCTGAAATGAACAAAAAGTGACCCAGAGATTCCCCAAAATCAACAGAAAGTACTCTAAATGTACAGGAGGCATATGCGGATTTTAAGGGGGGGCCAGGGGGTCCAGCCCCCCCCCGGTGGCCGAAAAGTGTCATTGCATGTAATTGACTTTCCTATATACAGTATATTTAAAAGTTGTAAAGCAATAAAACTGTAACACAAATGAATGAAATGAACAAAAAAAAATTTTATAATGGGTCGAAATTATTTTTCGAGCACTTCAGACAGTCATTTGCTTTGCATATAATTTAATACATATATATTAGGAATGTCAAAATTATCGCGTTAACGGGCGGTATTTAATTTTTTAAATTAATCACGTTAAAATATTTGACGCAATTGACGCACATGCCCCGCTCAAAAAGATTAAAATGACAGTATAGTGTAATGTCCGCTTGTTACTTGTTTTTTGGTGTTTGGCACCCTCTACTGGCACTTGGGTTCAATTGATTTTATGGGTTAGTACCATGAGTGGGCATGGTGTAATTATTGACATCAACAATGGCGAGCTACTAGTTTATTTTTTGATTGAAAATTTTACAAATTGTAATAAAACGAAAACATTAAGAGGGGTTTTAATATAAAATTTCTATAACTTGTACTAACATTTATCTTTTAAGAACTACAAGACTTTCTATCCATGGATCGCTTTAAGAGAATGTTAATAATGTTAATGCCATCTTGTTGATTTATTGATATAATAAGCAAATACAGTACTTATGTACCGTATGTTGAATGTATATATCCGTCTTGTGCCTTATCTTTCCATTCCAACAATAGTTTACAGAAAAATATGGCATATTTTATATTCATTCATTCATTCATTTTCCATGCCGCTTTTCCTCACGAGGGTCGCGGAGGTGCTGGAGCCTATCCCAGCTAACTCGGGGCAGTACGCAGGGGACACCCTGAACTGGTTGCCAGCCAATTGCAGGGCACAAGGAGACATACTGGACTGTCTCAGGAAATTAGAATACACAATATTCTAATTTCCTGAGACAGTCAGGAAATTAGAATATTGTGTATTCTAATTTCCTGAGACAGTCAGGAAATTAGAATATTGTGTATTCTAATTTCCTGAGACAGTCCTGTATATATACACAGGACTGTCTCAAAAAATTAGAATATTGTGTATTCTAATTTCCTGAGACAGTCCAGTACAATCATTCAGGCACACACTCATACCTACGGACAATTCAGAGTGTTCAATCAGCCTACCAAGCATGTTTTTGGGATGTGGGAGGAAACCGGAGTTCCCGGAGGAAACCCACGCAGGCACGGGGAGAACATGCAAACTCCACACAGGAAGGCCGAAGCCCGGGATTGAACCCTTGATCTTAGAACCGTGAGGCAGACGTGCTAACCACTCAGCCACTGTGCCGCCCGCATATTTTATAGATGGTTTGAATTGCGATTAATTACAATTAATTAATTTTTAAGCTGTAATGCTGTTTGACAGCCCTAATATATGTGTGTATATATATATATATATATATATATATATATATATATATATATATATATATATATATATATATATATATATATATATATATATATATAGATAGATAGATAGATAGATATAGATATATATATAGATAGATAGATATAGATATATATTAGAGAAAAAATATATATTTTTAAATGATTTTTTTCATTGATTGAAATTTTTTTTTTTTTTTTTTGATTGAAGCAACTTTTATGGGGATTGAATAATTTAGACACAAAAGTCCTAATCATAATATGGCCCAAAAACAAAAAGGATTGCTTCAGTCAAAGAAATCCTTTTCAATGAAAATTTAAGTGTTCAAATACAAATTTTTCAATCTCAAATATTTTTTCACACTCAAAAACTTTTTTCTATTATGGAATGTTTTCTCTTTTTGATTGAAGTGATTTTTCTTTTTGAAAAAAATTTTTTTTTTTTTGAAGCAGCTTAATTTTTGATTGAATAATAGAGAGAAAAATGTCCTAGCCAAAAATGTAGCCCAAACACAAATCAACATTACTTCAATCAAAAAGTTGCTTCAATCAAAAAAAACTTGACTTCAATCAAAAAATAATAAAAATAAAATAAAATTTAATCAAAGAAAAAAGGCTTTCACATGCATGCACAAGTTTTTTTAGTTTTAAATTTTTTTTTGCATTCAAACACTTTTTTTTTTTTGATTGAAGCGACTTTTTTTGGTTGAAAATATATATTTTTATCGAAGCAACTTTTTTTTTATTGAAGCAACTTTTTTTTGATTGAATAATAAAGACAAATCTACCTCCATATGGCTCCACCCAGGGGATACAATTTTTGACTGGGGTAACTACATTGGCACGATACCGGTGGCCGTACCAAATTCAATGGATGACGATCTTGGCGAAAACTATTGCCTAAGCAGCCTGATTTAGAATTCCCTTCAAGAATGATGGGAAACAAAAAACGCTCATTGTCAATTTATTATTTTAAATATTATTGTAAGTCAATTCTATTGCTGACACTGCGTTTTGGGGTCATCAACATGTTGTGCCCCCCCGCTCCAAAGTCAAACTTCACCTATGACAGGAGGTGACCTTGGAAGGCAGCAAAATCATTAGGAGTTGTCCTCTAAAATGCAAAAAATAACAAGGAAGTGACCCCAAATCATATGGAAGTGACCCACGTATGTCGAAAAATTAGTAGTAAGAGACCCGTAATCGCCCAAGATCAACAAGAAATGATCGACAGAGGTTTACCAGCTAAGCAACGCATCCCCACACAGTTTCTCCTGAAACTGCAATTAAAAATCAGTGGCGGATGACTTGAGTGTTTAATTTGGACTTTTATTTGCCTAAACTTCCTAACATCTGGAGACTGAACAGTCTTCAGGAGCTAGGTTTTTCTGCTTATCAATTTTCTTCCGACGCAGACTATAATAGACATGGTCCTCCATTTTGCTAAAATCTAAGTCGAGGTAGTCACTGAGATGAAAGGAGCTGGTAGACTCTCGGTCCTTCACTGTGAGGTCTTTTGGTGCATCCGACTGAGCGACACTCTCTGGACTTGAACTTTCACAGTGACCCTCACTCATAACAGCGGGCATCATGGTCTCGTAGTCAGATGATATCTGCTGGATAAGCACATATTATAGCCCAAGGACATTAAAATAAATCCCACTGAGGGCCAAATTTAAAAAAAAAAAAATGTAAAAACTAAGGCAGGCTCATTTACCTTTGTGTATTTTAAACAAGCTAAAACAGATTTTTTTTTTAATTGTCTGTAGTTACTTGTATGTATGTGTGTATTTGTGAATGCTGTCCACATTCATAAGGATGAAGATACAGAGGTGCAAATAAGTATTTAGTCGACCACTAATTGTGCAAATTCTCCCACTTGAAAATATTACAGAGGCCTCTAATTGTCAACATGGGTAAACCTCAACCATGAGAGACAGAATGTGGGGAAAAAAAAACAGAAAATCACATTGTTTGATTTTTAAAGAATTTATTTGCAAATCATGGTGGAAAATAAGTATTTGGTCAATACCAAAAGTTCATCTCAATACTTTGTTATGTACCCTTTGTTGGCAATAACGGAAGCCAAACGTTTTCTGTAACTCTTCATAAGCTTTTCACAAACTGTTGATGGTATTTTGGCCCATTCATCCATGTAGATTTCCTCTAGAGCACTGATGTTTTGGGGCTGTCGTTAAGCAACACGGACTTTCAACTCCCTCCGCAGATTTTCTATGTGGTTGAGACTAGGCCACTCCAGGACCTTGAAATGCTTCTTAAGAAGCCACTCCTTTGTTGCCCTGTCTGTGTGTTTGGGATCATTGTCATGCTAAAAGACCCAGCCACGTCTCATCTTCAATGCCCTTGCTGATGGAAGGAGATTTTCACTCAAAATCTCTTGATACATGGCCCCATTCATTCTTTCCTTTACACAAATCAGTCATCCTGGTCCCTTTGCAGAAAAACAGCCCCAAAGCATGATGTTTCCACCCCCATGCTTCACAGTGGGTATGGTGCAATTCAGTATTCTTTTTCCTCCAAACAAGAGAACCTGTGTTTCTACCAAAAAGTTCTATTTTGGTTTCATCTGACCATAACACATTCTGCCAGTCCTCTCCTGGATCATCCAAATGCTCTCTAGCAAACCGCAAACGGGCCTGGACGTGTACTTTCTTCAGCAGGGGGACACACTTGGCAGTGCAGGATTTGAGTCCCTGGTGGCGCATTGTGTTACTGATAGTAGCCTTTGTTACCCAGCTCTCTGTAGGTCATTCACTAGGTCCCCCCGTGTGGTTCCGGGATTTTTGCTCCCTGTTCTTGTTATCATTTTGACGCCACAGGGTGAGGAGGGAGTTGAAAGTCCGTGTTGCCCAACGACTGCTCCAAAACATCACTGCTCTAGAGGAGATCTGCATGGAGGAATGGGCCAAAATACCATCAACAGTGTGTGAAAAGCTTGTGAACAGTTACAGAAAACGTTTGGCCTCCGTTATGGCCAACAAAGGGTACATAACAAAGTACTGAGATGAACTTTTGGTATTGACCAAATACTTATTTTCCACCATGATTTGCAAATAAATTCTTTAAAAATCAAACAATGTGATTTTCTGGATTTTTTTTCCACATTCTGTCTCTCACGGTTGAGATGTACCCATGTTGACAATTCCAGGCCTCTCTAATATTTTCAAGTGGGAGAACTTGCACAATTAGTGGTTGATTAAATACTTATTTGCCCCACTGTATCTGACCAATATGCCATATTAGTGGAAAACTGGGCCCCTACTAAAAGCTTTAAATAGCTTCTTTGGAGTATCCTTTTCGCACAGCTTATCATATGAACTGTTTGTAGATGACCATGTGTTGTATACCTTGAATGATGTGTGAATAAACTGAAATTGAACTGGATAAATTGAACTCAACAGATTCATTACGCCATAGGGAACATATTCACACTTACACATACTGTATCTAGGGTAAAAAAAAATTCTCAATTCGGCAAAAGCAAATAGTATGAAGTCTTAGCATAATTTTTTTATTCGTTTGTTTTTTTTTTTTGGTTGTTTTTTTTTTAATTGAAACAAATTTTCCTCAAAATACTGTGTTACTCTGGAACATTCACAATAAGATACAATTTAAATAAAAAATAACAATCATTACTTTTCATTCTCTTTTCAAATTTTGAAAAATAAACAATGAAATGCCAGATAGAGTTCAGTGTTCAACCATAGACTTCATAATGATATTGACGGGTCCGCACAACGCCTCGCTTTCAAGTAAAGGGCCTGCCCACATCTAGAGGAGTTATTCTCAAACACACGCACGCAGCGATCTAA
Source organism: Corythoichthys intestinalis (assembly GCF_030265065.1). Classification (NCBI taxonomy): domain Eukaryota; kingdom Metazoa; phylum Chordata; class Actinopteri; order Syngnathiformes; family Syngnathidae; genus Corythoichthys; species Corythoichthys intestinalis. The sequence continues at coordinate 15,803,995 of NC_080402.1, forward strand.
CGCCGGATTTAGGTTGAAAAAGTACGAAAGCTGTACCACATACAAACAGAAAGGATTGTCTCAAGAGTGATTTGTTCGAGGATTCAAGGTAATTATTATATTTCTCGTACCATGCATACATTATGAAACGTTGTGAAAAAAAAAGTCAATGGGAGAAATTAGCCGCTACGGCATTGGCGTCATAGTTTGCAATATTTATTAGAGACCGATCGATCTGGTCCGATCACGTCATTTTCAAAGTATCGAAAACGGCAAAAAATTATCGGCCATGCCTTTTTTTTAATATGTACTGTATCTATATTTTTTGATTAAATCGTTTTCTAATTGTATTTAACGTTACAGACATAATATGTTACACTCATCCAGAGTCTTTAGTTTAGGCTTAAGGTAGGGTTATCAAATTTATCCCGATAACGGCGGTAATAAAATTTTTTTTAAATGTATCACGTTAAAATATTTAACGCAATTAATGCATGCGCTGCACGACCCACTCACGCATTGTCGCGCTTAATCTGTAATGGCGCCGTTTTACCTATATAGAGAGATAAAAGGCGGCGTAAAATGAGTAGAGTGAATTTTGGCAGCCTTTGGAGCCTTTTTTTAACTGGCTAAAGCCTTACAATCCCTCTCCCTACGATTACAAATATCATGGGAAGCAATGTGGGGAAGCAAGGTAGCAATTGATCTTTTTCTTAACACCTTAAGTTATTTCCCAACGCAGAGAAGATATATCAATTGGTAGCACTAGGCACAGTCATGGTTCCACTTCCCATCATGCATTTGGGCATGGCTACAGTATCATTGACTGAAAGCTCAACAAATACACTCGATGGCAATATTTAGTCACAATATATAAAGTCACAAGTCTTTCTTTCCGTGGATCCCTCTCACAAAAAGAATGTTAATAATGTAAATGCTCTCTTGAGGACTTATTGTCATAATAAACAAATACAGTACTTGTGTACTGTATGTTGAATGTATATATTTGTCCGAGTTTTATTCATTTTTTTCTTAATGCAATGCCAAAATGTATATGATCGGGAAAAATTATCTGCAATGATTGGAATTGAATCGGGAGCAAAAAAAAAAGCATTCGCATCGGGAAATATCGGGATCGGTAGATACTCAAACTAAAACGATCGGGATCGGATCGGGAGCAAAAAAACATGATCGGAACAACCCTAATATTTATGTTAAAAAAAATGCTAATTGCATGTTGTTGTTTTTTTTCCTTTTAACCAAGAATTTAAACTGTTTTACGTCCATGTCTATAAAGAATTCAGGGATTTAAGCATTTGTTCACAAGAATTTTCAACGGAAAAAGCGCTTTGTTATATTTACGTAAAATAAATGCTAACTGCCCGGTTCTTTGCTCTTTTAACCAAGAATCGAGACTGTTTTACGTCCATATCGATAGAGAATTCAGGGATTTATGCATTTATTCACAAGAATTCTCAACGGAAAAAAAGCTCTTTGTGATGATAAGGCGGCGCTACAGTGGCTTAAAGATTATCAGCACTTTCGACATATTTATGTAAAATAAATGCTAACAGCCCGGTTCTTTGCTCATTTAACAAAGAATCGACTGTAAGATATGCTTGATTGTATGACCATTATACTCTGCGTGTTATACAAATTTGCTCTCCCACAGCTATTATACGCGCTCTCCCAAGCTATTATGAAGAACACAGTTTCAGCCCATAATCATGTGCTTACATTTTTATTACCGGCAATTGCTCACACTCTGCTGATAGATACACACACATATGTTGATTCATCACACAACGTCTCAGTACTTTTCCACCAAGCAACTTTGAGTGCAAATGTGTGTTCAAAACAAAGTTATCTTGCTCGCTCAAGAGTGTGACTGTTAATTTAATCAAAGAGTGTGACTGTTAATTTAATCAATGACTAGAATAAGGAACTTGCCCGATCGAAACTGCCACATTGGACAACAGTGTTGAAACTATATCCTGCCCAGCAACAAGCCCTCAATAAAAGTCAGCAGCGCGGGGAGCTCTGAGAGAGACTTCAATGAGACGCTCTTAGTCACGTTGCCCGATCTCAGACCTCTCCCCAAACTGCAGTTGGTAAAGTCTACTCTCTGACTCCTGCCTCCTTGTGTCCTGCCTTTGTCACCTCGCTCTGGGTCAACAGCTAAATTGAAGAAGGTGTTTTAGACCCAACACGACACTGTTTTACATCCATATCTATAAAGAATTCAGGGATTTACGCATTTATTCAGAAAAATTCTCAACGTAAAAAGCTCTTTGTCTGTGTTTCCACTCAGTCAGCTTTGAAGGAGATAGGCCCCCTATTAATCGACCCCACTCCCCGTGTCCCGTCAATATCACTATGAAGTCTGTGGTTCAACTTTTTAATAATTTGGTCATTTTTACTGTATTATTAGAATATGTGACCGGCCAATATAGGCTAGGTTCATACCGCAGGTCTTAATGCACAAATCTGATTTTTTCGTGTTTTTCCGACTCTAGTCAGGCATTAACTTGACGGTCTGAACGGGATAGGTCGCATGAAAGTGGACCATTTCAAATCCGATCTAGGTCGATTTCGTATGTGGTTGAAACCCGATCTGGGACACATTTTTCCAGAATGTGGCAATGTGACTGCGGTCTGAACTGTCAAGTCCCCCAAATGGGAATTGATGCAGCGATTATGTCAGCAAAGAGCGAGAGAGAAAGGGCGCTACGTTAGCGATGGAGCTGTGCATTAGCGCTAGCGCCTAGCTTAAACATGGTTTTTAGCAAAGAGGCAATCTTGACAAGTTATAAAAAAAAAAAAAAAAATTTTAATTAAAAGTGGGGGTAAGAGTGGGGCAGGATAAGCCTGCGAATGGTCGGTAAACTTTTTGTGCTCCAAATGAGCAATATTTTAAAATTGATTACAAGGCCGAGAGTCGGGGCAAACTGTCCGTATATGTGCGCATCATGCACACACAGTGATTGCATGCTATCCATACATATAAACTTTGAATATACTAAACGGGGATTATTTATGCCTGTTATTTGTGTCCTCTTTTTGGAAATCAAAATATGAAGCTCCTGCGCATGCAGGTCAGTTTGCTCAGCGCATTTCGGACTGCGAATTAGTCCGCATGTGTGATACTTGAACCGGCTCAATGGACAAAGGCAGTCTGAACGGGCACGCCAAAAAACAGATAAGACAAAAAAAGTGGAATTGTGCATTAAGACCTGGGGTGTGAACCTAGCCTATGAAATATTCTGTATTCAACAGAGTCAGGACACAGTTGGCCAGGGACAAGTGTTTCAATGTGAACAAACCTCTCCAGTCTGTTGTTGGATGACCCGCTGGGGTTTCTTTGCCACTAGCAAAATGAGTGTATAGGAAAACACACATATTATAGAAACTGAACATATCACTGCAGCCACAAACAGCATTCCATTGAACTCTGCAAGAGAGAACAATAAATCATATTGAGATGCATTCACACGCGGAGTGCAAATTTCAGCAAGACTTTTATCTGATCATCTCAAGTTGCAATGTATTGCTGTCACTGTAAATTTAATTGGTTTTTCTTTCCGAACAAAAGAAATATCAAGTAGATAAAAAAAAAATCTCTTAATATTCAGTGATATTTCTGACGCTGTGTGTTATGTCTAATACGTACTGTCATCGATGGTTTTTGGCGGGACCAGTGTTGTGTTCACTAGAAAAGAAGAATACCCCAAAGATAAAATGTTAAAATAAATACACAGAACCAGGAGTTGTATGCAACATATGAAAGAGGTGACTGTTATAAACCGGATGTACTTGCATCTAGGTCGTAATATTTAAACCATTCTTTTCGCCCCAAAATAAGGGTGCGATTTATACACCTGATATGCTCCAAACAAAGTTTCGTTGTGCTTTTTTTGTAACAATGACAATAAATATTCTGAATCTGAATCTGAATGCTGTCCTCGCTCTGACCATTTCCCAATTCAGACCATCGTAAAACTGAAAAAGCATACAACTTAGCATTAGCTACGTACGGTAACTATACAGACAAGTTACGCTCAAAATAATCTACAAGTTGTCACATTCTGCTGCTGGTCAGATTTTGTATGTTGCACTTTTCCACGATCATGTGTGGTTTTTTGTTTGTAATCAATAAACCACTGTACGCATCCCCTGCTTGTTGTCGGTTTCGAGGTCCTTGTTTCCGCATTTGCAGACGTTAACACATATGTCAAGAGGTGGCTAGTAACGCGTTACATGTACTTCGCTACATTGACTTGAGTAACTTTTTGAGAAAAATGTACTTCTAAGAGTAGTTTTACGAAGCCATACTTTTTACTTTTACTTGAGTAGATTTTTGAAGAAAAAACGCTACTCTTACTCCGCTACTTTGGGCTACACAAGCGTATATACTTTTTTCCTCTTTATTCTACATGTTATTATTTCTTTTTTTTTGTTGCCAGCGACGCCATTGCCAAGACTAGCGCTACTAATTTCACCAATGAGACGTTGCAACAATAATGACATGACTCCATTACACCAATCAGACGCAAGCTTGCCGTTCTATGATTACGCCAGCCTGTTCAATCACGCGGCGTCTTTAAAGCGGCATAAAAAATGAAGTATTTGACATAATGTAGGGCGCTGCCCTCAACATGACTCCAAAGCGCGGATTGGCACCAATTGATCACAGAAAACTGGAGATATGATCCTTATAATTTCATAATAGTAACTATGAAGGAACTACAGTATTCACTATTCAAACTAGGAACTATTTTCTCCACCAGAGGGCAGGGCACTCATGCTCTTTGGACGAATAATCCTTCATTTCTGTCTTTTTTTTTCTCTTGCCGGAATTCAATGATTTTTTTTTTTTGTGTTTGAGTTTCTTTAGCTTAATGTGGTTATGTAATGGTTATTGTACAGTATCATTATAACAACAGTTTATATAGATAGGTTTGTGCTGAGAGAAAAAATGGCATTGTTTGAAAAAAAAAAGATACAATGTTACTCATTACATGAGTATTCTTTTCACTGGATACTTTTTTTTACTTGTACTTGAGTACATTTTTGGGATGACTACTTTTACTCTTACTTGAGTAATATTATTTTGAAGTAGCGCTACACTTACTTGAGTGTATTTTTTGGCTACTCTACCCACCTCTGCCAATATCTAACATAAAAAAATTTCAGACAATCACAAAAATATTAGGGCTGTGAAACGATTAAAATTTTTAATCGAGTTAATTACAGCTTAAAAATTAATTAATCATAATTAATCGCAATTAATCGCAATTCAAACCATCTATAAAATATGCCTTATTTTTCTGTAAATTATATATATATTCTGTAAAATAATTTGTTGGAATGGAAAGATAAGACAGAAGATGAATATATACATTCAACATACGGTACATAAGGACTGTAGTGGGCATTTCACTCTACTGTCATTTAAATCTGTCTATGCTGTCCCCCCTCCGAAGCGTCTACTTTTTCCAAAGCTAGACAGCTAGTGAACGACGCCATAATAATCAGACTTCTTCCTTTTTCATCTGATTTATTAATAAAATGGCCTCAAACCACTGTCCTCCTTAGACCGTCGTAAAACTACCAAAAAAAAGTACACAAGCATTGCATTAGCAACAACGTTAGCTTAGCACGCTATACAGGTTCACTAAACATAAACAAGCAGCGTCTCAGACAAAAAATACAACATTTCGCTTACTAACATAATATGTACATTATTTACAACAACCATACTTACGGACAAATCTTTTCCAAGGATCATATAAGCACAACATTACAACGTAGGCGTCAGCCCGAGACGTCGTGCAGCCATATTGAACTGGCAAGACAACAATAAACCATGTCGCAAAGCGACCACAAGAGTTCGCTGTTAGACAGCACAAAAAGCCTTGCTGTAAAACTTACCAAAAGGCAGAATACTGTCTGAGCGGGACATGTGCGTTAATTGCGTCAAATATTTTAACGTGATTAATTAAAACAATTAATTACCGCGCGTTAACGCGATAATTTTGACAGCCCTAAAAAATATACATTGTATTTTAGACAAACGGTACTGAAAAACAAAAAGGAGATGAGAAAAATGTTTGAAAGTGATAGTGATGATGAAGAGAAATTTGATGGTTTCCATTCATGTTGAAGAGGAACTGTAAGACTAAAGTTAAAACAGCAAAGAAACAAAAACTAGAAACTTATTATTTCCACATTGGTATTGTTTGTGTTGTTACTGTTTATGTAAGTTGTTACTAAATAAAATACAGTAGGCTACAATAGAGTCAAATAATAAAATGCACCAAGTTTTATTTGTTTCAGTCATATTTGTATCAAATATTGGGCTAAAAGCAACCTATATGAGCGTCAATCTAAAATAGCTACTTTCTTTAACCACAAACTAGGGGTGCGACCAATCTGTCGGTGCCCCGGCGCAACCTATACGCGACTTTATTGTGGGATGTGACTTCAAAGTAACGGCCCCCATAGACTCCATAATGATATTGACGGGTCACATTAAGACACTGCGCCACGCCTTCAAGTAGGGGGCCGTCCTACAGTCCGCTTCAGTCAGTCGAAGTCGGTCGCAGTTGTTCTCCAACGCCGGATTTAGGTTGAAAAAGTACGAAAGCTGTACCGCATACAAATTGGAAGGATTGTCTCAGGAGTGATTTGTTCAGGGATTCAAGGTAATGATTCTATTTTTCGTACCATGCATGCATTTTGAAATGTGAAAAAAATCAACGGGAAAAATTAACCTCTACGGCATTGGCGTCATAATTCGCGGTATTTAAGTAAAATAAATGCTAACTCCCCGTTTTTGTTTGTTTGTTTGTTTTTTTTTGCTTTTAATCAAGAATCAAGACTGTTTTACGTCCATATATATAAAGAATTCAGGGATTTAAGCATTTATTCCCGAAAATTTCAACGTAAAAAGCTCTTTGTTGTGATAAGGTGGCGCCACAGTAGCTTAAAGACTCGCAGCACATTTGACATATTTATTTAAAATAAATGCAAACTGCGCAGTTTATTTGATTTTAACCAAGAATCGAGACTGTTTCACGCCCAGATCTATAAAGAATTCAGGGGTTTAAGCATTTATTCCCAAAAATTTCAACGTAAAAAGCTCTTTGTGTTTCCACTTGGTCAGCTTTGATGGAGATAGGCCGCCTATTAATCAGCCCCAACCTCGTTTCCCATCAATACCATTATGAAGTCTATGCGGCCCCTTCATTACCATCTATATTAGGGGTCTCCAAACCGGTCCTCGATGGCCGCTGTGGGTCCTGGTTTTTGTTCATACCGATCAAGCACAGACCTTTTAACCAATGTGGTTTCTACTAATACAGGCAGCCCCTGATTCCAATCAACTGATTTCACTATAAAAGACCAGATTGATGAAAAGGTGTGGTCTTGTTTTGTTGGAGTGAAATCCTGCACCCACTGCGGCCCTATGTGGAATAGTTTGGAGACCACTGATCGATATAATGTGGTCAGTCAAACAAACACACAATGTAAAATACGCCAGGTAATGGGGCATAAAATCAATAATTCAGGGATTTGAGCATTTATTCCCAAAAATTTCAACATAAAAAGCTCTGTTGTGATAAGGCGGCGCCACAGTAGCTTAAAGACTAGCAGCACATTTGACATATTTACGTAAAATAAATGCTAACTGCCTGCTTTTTTTTTTTTTTTTTTTGCTTTTAACCAAGAATCGAGACTGTTTTACGTCGATACCTATAAAGAATTCAGGGATTTAAGCAATATTCCCAAACCTTTCAACGTAAAAAGCTCTTTGTTGTGATAAAGCGGTGCCACAGTAGCTTAAAGACTAGCAGCACATTCGACATATTTATGTAAAATAAATGCAAACTGCCCAGTTTATTTGATTTTAACCAAGAATCGAGACTGTTTTACGTCCATATCTCGAAAGAATTCAGGGATTTAAGCATCTATTCCCAAAAATTTCAATGTAAAAAGCTCTTTGTGGTGATAAAGCAGTGCCACAAGGGCTTAAAGACTAGCAGCACATCCAACATATTTATGTAAAATAAATGGTAACTGCCCTTTTTTTTTGCTTTTAACCAAGAATCGGACTGTTATACGTCCATATCTACAAAGCATTCAGGGATTTAAGCATTTATTCCCAAAAATTTCAACGTAAAAAAGTCTTTGTGGTGATAAGGCGGTGCCACAGTGGCCTAAAGACTAGCAGCACGTTTGACGTATTCACGTAAAATAAAGGCTAACTGCTCGTTTTTTTTTTTTTTTTTTTTTTAACCAAGAATCAAGACTGTTTTACGTCCATATCTATGAAAAATTCGGGGATGTAAGCATTTATTACCAGAAATTTCAACGTAAAAATGCTCTTTGTCTGTGTTTCCACCCGGAAAGCTTTGAAGGAGATAGGCCCCCCTATTAATTGGCCTCCTATCCGGTGTCCCTTCAATATCATTATAAAGTCTATGCGGCCCCTTCATTGCCATCTATGTAATGTGGTTGGTCAAACAAACACACAATGTAAAATACACCAGGGAATGTGGCATAAGATCAATAAATGCTATATACGTTACCTGTGGAAACAATAAGTTGTATCAAATTGCTATAATTTGAGCTGTGGTAACCATCTACCCCACACATGTACATGCCACTGTCCTTTGGAAGGAGTTTGTCCATCCTGACAATAAAAAAATCTCCACTGTTGTCATCGAAAAGAGACACTCTTCCTTCTTGCACCCACGTATTGTGTTCTTCAGCCCGTATAAGAGTATTGGATGGCATATTCTCATCAATTTGGCTGAAGAACTTGGCTTTGGTTTCACTGCCATTTGGATAGTTGCATCTAACTTCAAGTCTCTGACCTTCCAATCCAATGAAGGTCTTCAAACTCATCACAGCTGTTCATTAAAATAGAGTTACGTTAGCTTATTCTGTTATGATAAACCAATAAAACTATTATGTTTCGCACTTTATTGATGACAAGAACACGCAGCCTACCTTGAATATGTAGCATTATTATAACTGAAGATGCTCCCATTACTTCCACTCCTCTCTGACTCTACTATCTGGGGTTCTTTTATACAGGATTGAGGAAGAATGTCGTTTTATGTCCACGTACATCTTCGCTTCCCCTTTCAGGAGCCACCTTGCTCACAACAAGTCATACTAAACACCTGAAAGTAAAACCTTAGGTGTTGTTTTTAAATCATGCCACTGCACTATCCTAAAAGACTTTGGTGAAAGGTAGACTTTATCCTAAAATGGCATCCAGTCAATCAAAAAGCAAATACCTGTATACCTGTACGAATGTTTTTTAAGAATAAATTTTATCCTAGGTCAATCATGTAAACTGCAATGTAGCACGTTTTGCAGAAGTGAGAGTATTCTGTCTCAGTTTCCAACATAAGGCCTCTTTAGCATAATCAAAAGGGATCTTTGTGAAAAAACCAAGTCTTTGAAAAGCATTCATAGTATTTACAGTAAATGAACAGTATTTTCAATAAATTCAGTTATATGGAGGTAGATTTGTGTCTTTATTATTCAATCAAAAAAAAAAGTTGCTTCAATCAAATAAAAAGTTGCTTCAATCAAAATATATATTTTCAATCGAAGAAAACGTCACTTCAATAAAAAAAAAAAATGTGTTTGAATGCAAAAATAAATTTGAAACTCAAAAAAATATATTTGAAAACTATTTTTCTTTGATTGAATTTTTTTTTTTTTTTTTAAGTCAAGTTTTTTTTGATTGAAACACCAGTTTTGATTGAAGTCATGTAATTTTGCGTTTGGATCACATTTTGGCTAGGACATTTGTGTCTTTATTATTCAATCAAAAAATAAGTTGCCTCAAACAAAAAAAATATCTATTTTCCAAAACAAAAATCACTTCAATCAAAAATGTAAAAAAAATTAAATTGTAGAAAAAAGGTTTGAATGTGAAAAAAAAATTGAGACTCAGAAATTCGCATTCGAACACTTCGTTTTTCATTCAAACTGTTTTCTTTGATTGAAGCAATCCTTTTTGTGTTTGAGCCATATTAGGGGTAGGAAATTTGTGTCTAAATCATTCAATCGCAATAAAAGTTGCTTTAATCAAAAAACTATTTTTAATCAAAGAAAAAAATCATTTGCCAAAATATAATTTTTTGGAAAATATATTTTTTTATTTGAAATATATACATTTTTTATTGAAGTGTCACTTTTTTTGAAAAGCAAAAAGTTTTAAACTTTTTTTTTTCAAAGTGGAAAACGTTTTGAACACACGTTTTTTTTTTTAAGTGGAAAAAATTTTGAAGGCACTTTTTTTCGATTGAATCATTTTGACACAAAGATTCAACTTCAACGCTAGTTCCGGTGTGTTTGAGTGGCAGGTGATTACGCCAATGGCATAAAAGTATGAAGCAAGAATAATGGCCACCAGGGCTCCATCAAGCCATTGGAGTCTCCTGGAGTCCAAGCCCAATATAGGGCACCAGTACGGAGGTGTGACATCGGCATTTGATTGAAGCAACTTTTTTTTTTGATTGAATAATAAAGACACAAATCTACCTCCATACAGTTAGAAGTGCTTCATAAACAAAGACAAATTAGTATCTTTAGAATGCATGAAAACTGAGAACTGAAATTAAAATCATGTGTTCTGACTGTAACAGCAATTAAAATATAGAACTCACTTTTGTGTGAACCTCTACAGTAAGGTGCCATATTAGAATCTACCGTAATTTTTGCACTTCAAGGCGCACCTGACTATAAGCCGCAACCCACCAAATTTGGCACGAAATCGGCATTAATTCAGAGGTAAGCCGCACTGGACTATAAGCTGCAGCTGTCCTCACAGCATTATGGGATATTTACACCAAAATATATTAACCGGTTACATTTTATTTGATAGCGGCATCATACGACCAAATGAACTACCATGAAGCTTTGAACCAATTGGCTGCAAAGCTCCATTGCTTCAAGAAACTTCATTTGGCCATCACTGCTCCCGTGGGGGAGACAGTCAACCTCTCCAACCACCTGCTGTCAACACAGTTGTTGTCAAACATGCCTCTAGCATGCATTGCAGCGCTACAGATGTAAATAACTATCAAAATTCATGTTCTCTGCTAATTATTTCCTCAGTTACCGTTCCAGTTCATTAACTCATTTGCTCCCAAAAACGTATAAATACGTTCTATTTTTAATTGTTTCAGTGTCCCAAAGACGTATTTATACATGTTTTACGTTTTTTTTTTTTCACAAGAGACATCTCTAGGTTCTGATGCAACTTAGCTCCAAAGCACAATGCTGAAAATCCATTTTAAGGCAATAAAACTAGCCAGTGGAGGGCAGTAGCGCATTTGGTAAGCCCTGCAACCCGATTGAACAGAACGAACGGCCGGGCCGCACGGCCGGGGCGCCGGTGTAGGTGTACTATCCTATTCCCCTCACTATCCACTTGCTCCCGCTATATGATTGGCCGAATAGTCGAAATGGCTCTCCCGTGAAATGCCTTTTTAAAAATGTTCCCTTTGTTACTTCTTGCGTTCGCTTAAAAGTGCCCATTTAAAAAGGAAAAGCGATGGATGATACTACACACAGAGCGTATTATCAACAAATGTTAAAGTTGTATAATCGTATAGCGAGAATAAGGTACGTCACTGACAAGTGCAGGCCCCCGCGAGTGGATAGTGAGGGGAATAGGATAGTGCGCCTACACCGGCGGAAGACGACCGAATGGACAACAAGGATGCCAGGCGACGAACGACCAAGTGCGACGACCAGGATGCCAGGCGGTGGACGACCGAGCAAAACGACCGGAACCACCAGTGCGGCGGACGATGCAGAGCCCACGCCGCCGTGCTCGTCCACTCGCGTCCCCCACTACCCTCCAGTGTCCCGCGACTCAGTCGGAAACGTGCTCGGCCAAACCAGTTCCCCCCCAGAAACACAACATGCCCAACATAAGTTCCCCAGGCGAACTCCGCCACGAGTCAGTGGTCACCACAAAAGAAAGACTAAAAAAAAATCCATCTTGATGAGACAGGCGGTGATGAGGGAAAAGTTTACCCTGGCTGTCGCGGCCACAACAGCGTAATCTCTCAGTTCAATAGTTTAGTTATGTGTAAATAAATTGTTACTTTGCTATCAAAAGCTCTATTTGTCTTGTTGTTTATGTTATTTTATAGGAGGAAAACATTATTTAGATGTTTGGGATGTCACAAAAGCAAAAAATAGCTGTGTTAAAGTCAAAGTTATGTTTGAAATGTATGCTTTTACAAAAAGCTCCATTTCTCTGTTTTTTCATCAGAAATTGGAAAATTGCTCCAACTAAGCTATTTTCTAATGCTGATTTCTAAAGAATGGAAAAACATATGAACTAACTTTTTTTCCTGCTTAAAGAAGAGAGTCTAATCTTTCTTTTGGTGATTCCATGTTCATATAGCAATAGAACAGAATTTTCTGTGGGCCTTGCAAAATCAGTCAAAATCCAGTAAAACGGCAAAGGGGTTTGCACCGGTGAAAATGGCTGGGAGAGAATGAGTTAAATGCTAGTTATGTTATTTGGTAACACTTTTTTTGACAGTGGCGCCATAAGACTGTCATTAAACAATCATAATTATGACATGACACTGCCATGAGCGTCAATGAATGCTTATTACAGATGTCATTTAGTGTTATCCGGCAAATTATCTCATTTTTGAATGGATGTAAAAGATCCAAGCTGGTCATAAATGGAGTTAGTGGCATAATTTCCTAGATGACACTTAATCACAACTCTCATAAGCATTCAGCAATGCCCATGATAGGGTCATGTCATATTTATTACGGTCTTATGACAGTCTTATGACGCCACTGTCAAATAAGGTGTTACCTATTAACCCAAATAAATCAACAAATAAGCCGCAGGTTTCAAAATGAAGGAAAAAAGTACCGGCCTATAGTCCGAAAATTACGGTACATAGTTTTCAAATAACTGATGTTAAAACATACCTTTCAGCAAGTCGTTATGGAGGTCGATTGTGGGTGTTAGGTTCATGAAGTTGGAAATGTTCCAGTACACGAGTCTGGTGGAGCTGAAAGGTTCAAATTTTGTTGTGGGGGGCACAACAGCTGTATGAATAATTAATTTTAATATTGAGCAAATGACTTACGGAAAAAAAATGTTTGCGATTATTAGATACAACAACAATAAAAAACATGACGAGACCTTTTTTGACTTTCAGCCTCACTTCATTGTAGGTATCAAGTAATCCAGGTCTGTCCACTGCACACCAATACGTCCCAGAGTCCGAGAGTTGAAGTTGCTTGAAAGTAACTTTGAAAACTCCATCTCCCATGTCTTCCAAGCATATTTTTCCTGATGTGGCTCGTTCACCTGATTTCACTCGAGCCAGTTTATGGGTTTCGGTCTCACATGGATCCTTGCATAAGTATTTGTCCAACCGTTGCGCAGATTGGTGTGAACATTTAAAGGTGATTTCTTCCCCCTCGGAACCTTCCAGACTGATATATACACCATCAGTCAAGGCACCTGACAAAAAGAATCATTTGAGTTGAGTCAGGTTTTTTGGGGGCAAACAAAATGATAAATCAAACTTACCACAAAGAAAAATGAAAATGGCATGTAAATGCCACATTTTTACAAAAGATGATGAAAAGTTCTTCAAGGTACTGCCTATTGAAAGTAACATCAGTGTGCATAGACACTTTCACACTTAATAAAAAAAAAAAAAAGGATGTTGGGTTGAAAGCACAGATTGGATTAAGTTGATACTACCTCTTTATGGTTTTGAGAAAAATGTCAGTGGCACATGCAGAGAAACGTGAAAACAATATGTACTGATAATTAACTCATTGAGTGCCAGCATATGCAAGCAAGGCTAGGACCAAAGAAACAGATCAACAAGCCTCCTGCTGTTGTAAACAAGCCCGTCGACAGCAGTGGCGCCACCAGGGGGTGGCCAGGGGTGGCCACGGCCACCCGTATAAATTGGTTGGCCACCCCACTGGCCACCCCGCTTGCCACTATATCGTTAGATTGTTGTAGCATCAGTTATGCATTTCATCCCAAATGAATGCATTTATTTTGTTTTGTTAAATGTAGGGCTGTCAAATTTATCACGTTAATTTTTTAAATTAATCACGCAGTCGCGGTATGACTCACTCGCGCATTGCCGCAAACAGCCTATAATGGCGCCGTTTTACTTATATACAGAGATAAGTGGCAGTGTCAAGTGAGTGGAGTAGATACAATCATTCATTGGGGACTTACTTTTAATTGGCCAAAGCTTTGTCATCTCTTCCACAGCAACTATAAATATTGTGGGAAGCGACGTGGGGAAGAATGACAGGAGTTGATCTTTTTCAAACACCCTGTAGTGTACCCAACGCAGAGAAAATATAGCATTTTCAGCCACCGCACACAGTCATGGTTGCACCACTTCCCATCATACGTTTGAGCGCAGAAAAGAAAAGAAAGACAAAGAGATGAAGATCATAGAGGTGAATGAGAAAAAATGATTAATTTTAAAAAAGCGGGACAAGAAGCCAGAGAATCAGGGCTAGAGTTGCCTGTGGACGGTGATGTCGGTAGGTGAACAACAACTGCTCACACTGAACGTTTACATTGCGATCACCATGACCAAAGCCCGATTCGAGTCTGTAGCCTATTGAGCTGCGGTATGACAAGACATGCTGCTCGCATTGAGCCGAGGAGAGAGAAGGTGATGGGATATATGTTAGTCTGTGGGGAGCAGGTGGGCGAGGCTGAACAGACTCGGATCCAACGGCTGGGTTATCTTGGGTTTACAACCCACTGTGTATTATAGCAAACGCTAATACGAATCCATCACCGAAACAGCACAAAGGAACAGTAGTGGAACAGCAGAAGAGCCTGTCAGGGAGAGTCAGAGCTGAAGAGGGGGCGCATCCTGGGTCTCACTCAGGGTAGAAGCCACAGATCGGTAGGGAGTGTGTGTCAGTCAGTCTGCATTCATTATGAATGCTGTTGTTGTTGTTGTTGATCTGCATCTCCAATTAAATAATTTGAAAATTTACACTGTCATTGCTTACAAAGCGTTAAAAGTACTGCGTATGTTTTCGTGACAAGACGTTGGCAGGGGTAGGGGGGCCCTATAATGGTCTCTTATCCCCGGGCTCCTGCAAGTGTTGACAGCCCTGGTTGTAAATGCTTTAATTTTTTTGAATGAATTAATTCATTGTCTGCTGTGAAAGATAATATACACCCAATTTATTTTCATTTTGGCTGGGAGCGTTGAAAACGATCATTCGATCTCTAAACTTGTATAATTGAATGACTTGCTGCTTTTGTTAAACCGCTCAACCCCCAATCCCTCCAATCAGCCTGTATTCAATAATGCAGGCTGTTGTTTGTGATGTGGTACTACACCAGCCAAACTACTGCATGGGATGCTTCATTGTTGTCACAAACTAAAATCAGATCGCTACACTGCTTAAGGATTTCTTTTTGTTTTTATCTTTTTCTTTTTACGGCCTGAAAGGTACCCTAACAGATCAGGGGGGAAAAGGAGGTCCTGAGGCTAACATACCAGAGGTTGAATTGCTCAGAAGAAAAGATTATTTGTTGAAAATGTCAGAATGGGAGAAAGACTACAACTAAGTTCGATTATGGTATGTGTGCACTGTAACAACGCAGATGAAATTAATTACATAGTTTTTTAGACTCGACTGCAAACTTTTTTTTTTCTTTTTTTTAAACCAGGCACCACCTGTTGGAGTTGGATGGCAACTGCTGTATTTGACCTACATGCTGAGTGGACACTGCTGGTATACATTAATGACAATTACAACTCTTAAATTCTTTGCACAAGGGGGTAGGTTTACATAGGGACAGTAGGGACATAACACTACTAACTTTTAAGGATGCTCAAATAGCCTCCACCAACTTTTGTGCAACCTTATTTGCATGATATAATGATTTCAGTAATGTAGGTAATTTAGATCGTCTTCCCATATGTTGTAAGGATAAAATTGACCCTACCATTATTAAGTGAATTATTTTCATTATGTTCAGACTTACATTTACCCTTTTTCACTTGCTGATTGTACCGGTCCATTTTCTTTCTCCCTCAAACACACGTTTGATTGGCTGATAACTTAACACACACACGCACTCACAGCCACGACAGAAACGCAACATGTCGACAACGTGCCGCTTACTCCGCCCCTTTCTGAGAGGAGGGATATTAGAAGGTTTTTCAGCCAGCAGCAGCAGCAACTGTAAGTAATGTAAAAAGACGTCAGTGTTGTGGAGTTGGGGAACACACCACTAATTTTGCAACTGAAAATTCGACCCGCTTCAGAATTAGCATAATGTTAAACTGTGAATTTGCTAACCTGCAAAACTCAAGTAGGAAGCTGCTTAGAGAAAAGTGTCCTGCTCACCTGCTGTATGTGTTTTCTAGTGTTAACTTTATGCAAATTGTAAGAAATGTAGTGAACCGAGTAGGGCTGTCAAAATTATTTCATTAACGGTCGGTAATTGAGTTTTTAAATTAATCACGTTACAATATTTGACGCAATTAACGCACATGCCCCACTCAAACAGATTAAAATGACAGTTTCATGTCCATTTGTTACTTGTTTTTGTGTTTTGTCGCCCTCTGCTGGCGCTTGGGTGCGACTGATTTTGTGGGTTTTAGCACCATCCATGAGCATTGTGTAATTATGGACATCAACAATGCTGAGCTACTAGTTTATTTTTTGTTTGAAATTTTTACAAATTTTATTAAAACGAAAACCTTAAGAGGGGTTTTAATTTAAAATTTCTATAACTTGTACTAAGATTTATCTTTTAAGAACAAGTTTTTCTATCCATGGATCGCTTTAACAGAATGTTAATAATGTTAATGCCATCTTGTTGATTTATTGTTATAACAAATACGGTACTTATGTACAGTATGTTGAATGTATATATCCGTCTTGTGTCTTATCTTTCCATTCCAACAATAATTTACAGAAAAATATGGCATATTTTATAGATGCTTTGAATTGCGATTAATTACGATTAATTAATTTTTAAGCTGTGATTAACTCGATTAAATATTTTAATCGTTTGATAGTCCTACTGTAGAACCGAGGTTTAGTTTCTTCACACCAGTTTTGATTATTATTTTATTCGTGTTGTCTTAAAGCAGCCCAACTTTTTGTTGAGTTTGGCTGTGCTTGTGGACACAAGCAGTAGCGTTTTACCTGAAGGAAGGCGCAATTTTTATTTATTAATCCAGACATTTATTCTGGAAGTTTTCAAAATGTTTCTTTGGTAGTTTTTGAAAACAAAGGTTGGAATCGAGCGGTGCATTACCTGAACCAATACATATGAAAATTAGTATAAGTCAATTCAGATTTATTTTGCATCAATCATTTAGCCTATCATTTAATTAGGTTCACATTTGTGAGAAATGTAGCGCTGACCCCCATCCACCCAATCTGTTTGGTCTTATTAATGTCCCGTCCCCAGCAAAAAGTGTACATTCAGGTTATACTGTCATATCGCCCCCACCAATGTTGAGACCAAACCTACGCCCTTGCTTTTGACATTTGATATTATATGAGAACATATGACTTAAAAGTGACTTTTCATAGTATAGTCCTTTTATATCCATAATCACTTCTGGGCAAAGACAAAGCAACAAAACTGCATTTAGTCAAGATATCGTGGCTCTGGCTGGCTGACTGGAAGGTGCTGCAAACAGGGACGGAATCAGCACATTTGTTGATGGGCTGCCACTTGACTGAACAGGGTGTAGCCGTCCTGTTGAATTTCCATCACCCTGTGTACAAATAAAGAGATCATTGAACAAACATTGTGTGAACATTGACTACACAGCAAACTTTTTTGTTTTGGAGTCACACTCACATCCCCTTTATTTGTGGTTGTTATGTCCTGAGCATCTAGAAGAGAAAAAAAAGTGGCAAAGCAGTTTAAAGTTGGGATGCTTTTATTGTGAGATGTCTTGTGTTGTGTCAAACGTCTCATGTGTTTGTGTGTCTCTCACCCGCACTACTTCTCCAATTTCTATAGAACACTAGTGGGATGATCGCACAGACCAGAAGAGCCAGGCTGACTGACACAATGATGACAACAGTGGTGTCTGCAAATATTAGAGGTAAGCAGGAATTCATTCAGAAATGTAGGTGGAAGTCCTGGGATTTATTAACATTTCAGCAACTACACAGGGTCTGTTCACAGGAACAACCACGTACAATCAATTTACTGTGTTTACAAGGTCAGTATTGGGCAGATATGTACGACTGTATGCCCATATTTGGTCAATTAATCAATACTGTTAGTCAACTCGTGGATCTGTTCTTTTTCCAAATTATTGTCAATTAGTTCCTAAAATAAGTTCCGAAGATCTTGAGTGACACCCCCCCCCCCTCCATATTACTGCTGTACTTCAAAAGTGTACAAACTAAAAATGTACAATGTAATTTGTCCTCTGCAGTATATGGCAACATTTCACAGTTCTATTTTCTATTCTATTTCTGACTGTACACTAGTAGGATCATGGACATACTGTATCACTAGCCAGCTAATTTTAATTCTCAAATGTTTTATTGCCGCACCCGACCCCATTTTAGCGACAAGCTTGTACTACATCAGTTACTGGAGATATTCGTAATCCTGTTGAATGGCATTTTTACCGTTAGTCCTATTCATATTCTAACAGACAAGAATTTACACTTGCATTCACACACATAAGCAACTCAGAGTACTTTTTTATTCCATATATTCAAATTCATTGAGGTCATTTCATTCTGAAGATGTTGCATCAGTCATAACTGCTCTGCTTTAGAGTATTCAGTCCACTTACCATGCAATTTTTAGGAAAAAGGTTTTGAATGTAAATCCACCGGATATACAAGTATTGCGAACACTAACAGTAAGAAATTTTATTTCACCTTGGTTTTATTTACTGCAATTTTTGGACTATAAGGCGCACCTGACTATAAGCCGCCACCAAGCAAATTTGACAAAAAACGGCATTTGTTCATCGATAAGCTGCACCGGACTATAAGCAGAGATGGGTAGAGTGGCCAAAAATGTTACTTAAGTAAGAGTAGCGTTACTTCAAAAATAATATTGCTCAAGTAAGAGTAAAATTAGTCATCCAAAAAATGTACTCAAGTATAATGCTGCAACGATTAATCGATTAACTCGAGTATTCGATTAGAAAAAACAGATTCGAATTAAATTTTGCTGCTTAGAGTATTTGTATAATTAAAGTGGGGTTGTAATGGTTTGTTTTTGAAAGTGTTTGTATTTAGTTTTATTGATTTGGGTGGATACACTGCCCTCTAGTCTGCCTCATTTTACATGGCCAAATCCAGCTGCTCCCTGTTAAGACCAACATAAGCTAGGTTTTTGTTTGAGCTAATGTTTTTTAATGCATTCATAATTTAGTTTAAAGGTATGTTTTGCCAATTTTTGTTGGAATATGTGTCTGAATCATTTGTTAAGAGCACTGTAAAAAAAAAAAAAAAAAAAAAAAAAAAAATTAAGTTTGTATTTTATAGCATTTAAACTAGTGGACTTTTGCTTTGTAAGTTAGCCAATTGTTCTTTTGTTGTACATATGTAGATCATTATTTTTTTATTTTTATTTTTTTCATACCGTTTGAGGCCAAGCTCAGGTGTTTTAATGTTTTCGTGTTTATCCGACTTCTCGATTATTCGAACTAACGAGTTCATCGATTAATCGACTACTAAAATAATCGATAGCTGCAGCCCTAGTGTGTTATCAAGCGTAATGAAATTTTTAGGTAAGAACTAAGATTTTTTTAATAAGATCTGGAAGTTTTTGAGTGAAAGCAGTGAAAAAAAAAATTCTACTCACTTCTGAGCTGTTTTCAACAATGTACATCGAAAATATAGACATTGATTGACTGAAAATGGTTCAATATTAGATGAAATGTCTTGTCTTCTCATGTATATTTATAATTGTTTGTTTTATCCGATTACTCGATTAATCGATAGAATTTTCAGTTGAATACGCGATTACTAAAATATTCGATAGCTGCAGCCCTACTCAAGTACAAGTAAAAAAGTATCCAGAGAAAAGAATACTCAAGTAATGAGTAACATTTTGAGTAAATCCCTTATTTTTGTTTTATTTTTTATTTTTTTTATAAACAATAGTATTTTTTTCCTCTCAGCACAAACTTAACTACATGAACTGTTGTTATAATGATACTGTACAATAACCCATTACATAACTACCTTAAACCAAAGGGGGAAAATTAAAGAGAGGGAAAAACAACAGTAATGAAGCATTATTTGTCCAAAGAGCATGAGTGCCCTGCCCTCTAGTGGAGAAAATAGTTCCTAGATTGAATAGTTCATTCATAGTCATTATTATGAAATTAAAAGGATCATATCTGCGGTTTTCGGCGGTCAAATGGTGTTAAATAAAAACTGGGAGAGAGTTTTAAATCCGCGCTTTTGATTCGTGTTGAGGGCAGCGCTCTATGTCAAATACTTCATTTGTTACCGTGCTTTAAAGACGCGTGATTGAACAGGCTTGTGTGGTCATAGAACAGCAAGTTTGCGTCTGATTGGTGTAATGGAGTCATGTGATTATTGTTGCAACGTCTCATTGGTAAAATTAGTAGCGCTACTCTTGGCAATAGCATCGCTAGCAAAAAAATTATCGTGAGAATGAAGAGGAAAAATGTAAAGACTCTTGTGTAGCCCAAAGTAGCGGAGTAAGAGTAGCATTTTTTCATCACAAATCTACTCAAGTAAAAAGTATGGCTTAGTAGAACTACTCTTAGAAGTAATTTTTTCTCCAAAGGTTACTCAAGTAAATGTAACGGAGTACATGTAATGCGTTACTACCCACCTCTGACTATAAGCTGCAGCTGTCTTCACTGTATTATGGGATATTTACCCCAAAATATATTAACCGGTAACACTTTATTTAACAGTGGTTTCATCAGACTGTCATAAGACCAAATGAACAACCATGAACCACCAGCATTGCTTCAAGAAGCTTCCTTTGGCAATCATTGTCTTCCCTTGGGGGAGACAGTCAACCTCTGCTGCTACCTGCTGTCAACACTGTTGTCGACCAACATGCCTCCTAGAATGCATTGCAGCGGACAGATGTACATAACAATCAAAATTCATGTTCTGTGCTAATTATTTCTTCAGTCACTGTTCCAGTTCTTTTATTAATTGCTAGTTGTGGTAGTTTGGTAACACATTTGACAGTGGTGCCATAAGACTGTCATTAGACCATCATAATTATGACATGACACTGCCATGAGCAACCAGTTCAGGGTGTCCCCTGCCTACTGCCCGTAGTTGGCTGGGTTAGGCTCCAGCACCTCCGCGACCCTCGTGAGGAAAAGTGGCATGGAAAATGAATGAATGAATGCACTGCCATGAGCAATAATAAATGATGTCATTTTGTGTTATCCTGCAAATTATCTCACTTTTTTGAATGGATGTAAAAAATCCGAGCTGGACATAAATGGAGTTAGTGATATAATTTTCCGAATGACACTTAATGTCATCTGTCATAAGAATTCATTAATGCCAATGATAGTGTCATGTCATAATTATGACAGTCTTATCTTATGGCAGTCTTATGGCACCGCTGTCAAATAAAGTGTTACATATTAACCCAAATAAATCAACGAATAAGACGCACAAGACTATTAGTCGTAGGATTCAAAATAAGGCGAAAAAGTAGTGGCTTCTAGTCCGAAAATTACGGTACTAGTTATGCGGTATTTAGTGAAAACAGTTTAACTATGAAGAAGATTGTAAACATTTATCATTTGTAGTGCTGCAACGATTAATCGATTAACTCGAGTATTAGATTATAAAAAAATATTCGAATTAAATTTTGTTGCTTCGAGTATTCTTTTAATTAAAGTGGCGTTGTAATGGTTTATTTTGAAAGTGTTTGCATTTAGTTTTATTGATTAAGGTGGATACACTGCCCTCTGGTCTACCTCTTTTCACATGGCTGAATCCAACTGCTCCCTGTTCGGACCAACAAAAGTTAGGTTTTTGTTTGAGCTAATGTTTTTTTTATGCATTCATGATTTAGTTTATAGGTATATTTAGCCGTTTTTTTGTGGGAATATGTCTCTGAACCATTCGTTAAGAGCATTGTAAAAAAGCTTATATAGCATTTAAGCTAGCGGAGTTTTTCTATATAAGTTAGCCAACTGTTCTTTTGTTGTACATGGATCCTCATTTAAAAAAAAAAAAAAAAAGATACCGTTTGAGTCTCAGGTATTTTAATTTTTTAATGTTTCTTATCCCATTACTCGATTATTCGAACTAACTAGTCCATCGATTAATTGACTACTAAAATATTCGTTAGCTGCAGCCCTAATCATTTGTATTTGTTTTTGTCCTCTTGCATTTCACCATTGACTTCAACTCTCACCATTCCCGTCATTGGAAATTGTTCACTACCTTGTATTCTTCACAAAAAGACGCAGTCCTACATGTTGCGCAAGAATGGCTAGGGTTTTTCAGTTTTGAAAAAGCGCATATTTGTTTTATACATGTCTAAACTACCCAACATAGACATACATCGTATTTGTAAAACCTACAAGGCATAATGCAGCAATTTTATGGGCTGATTTTTCCACCCCAGATAGATTGGTGCCAACTATTCACCAATCTTACCTAAATTTTCATTTAATTTAATATCTTTATTTTTGTGAGAGGAATTTGTTAAAGGAACCTGAGAGTTTGGTTGCTCCTTTCTGGTTGGGCTTCTCCTCAGTGGCGGGCATTGTAGATTCTGCAAGTAACGCCCCAGTGCCGGATGGAACGTTTTCCAAATGTGTCTGCAGGGTTGCAGAGGGAGGAGATCCAGAAGGAAGTGCTGACACTTGAGATTAATTAGATAACTTTTATTAGTACACCAACAATATAGGCTTTCACTGTGTGTGTTTATTGGATTACACACAAAAAAAAACATGGGCTTTATTTTCCACTGTTATTTCATTTTTCCCATGGTTCTGCGTCCAGAAAGATTAGTGCAACCTTGTTTTTTTCATCAACTCATTGGCTATATATACACAGAAACATTATTACGATCAACCAATTCATGGATGATGTAACGTCATCCTTTACTTCGACCTGCATGCCAATGTGTATATTCTGTACTGTAGATTACCAGGCTAAACATTCAAGGTTATACACACTTTTAGGCCTCTTGGTTTTCATATTTTAATGATAGCATGCAAAGAATGATGGGGGGGGGGGGGGGGGGGGGGGGGTGTAAGTAAGTGAACCCTCTGCCTAAGGAGACAAAGAGCAATTGAAACCAATTTTTACCATACAATTTAAGTCAGGTGTGTGCTCAATCACTGATGAATGCTTTAAATCTGCCCTGCCCACTATAAAACACACACCTGGTAAGAATTGTCTTGATGAGAACCATTGTGGCTCAGTCAAAACAGCTGTCTGAAGACCTGCGATCAAGGACTGTTGATTGTATAAATCTGGGAAAGGATACAAAACTATCTCTAAAAGTCTGGATGTTCATCGATCGACAGTCAGAGAAGTTGTCTACAAATGGAGAGAGTTATGCATTGTTGCTTCTCTCCCAAGGAGTGGCCATCCACCAAAGATGACGCCAAGAGTTCAGCGCAGAATACTCAGAGACGTAAAAAAGTGTGTCTGCTAAAGACTTACAGAAATCCCTGAAACAGTCCAATATCTCTGTGCACACATCAACTATATGTAAAACTATGGCCAAGAATGGTGTTCATGGGAGGACTCCACGTAGGAAGCCACTGCTGTCTAAAAAAACATTTTGCTCATTTAATGTTCGCAAAAAGGCACTTGGACACTCCACAGATGTTTTGGCAAAATATTTCGTGGACTGATGAAACCAAAGTTGAAAAGTTTGGGAGTAACACACAATATCATGTATGGAGGAAAAATGGAACAGCTCACCAACATCAACATCAACGACTCATCCCCACCGTGAAGCATGGTGGAGGTAGCATCATGATTTGGGGCTGTTTTGCTACCTCAGAGCCTGGAAAACTTGCAATGATTAATGGAAGAATGAATTTAAATGTTTATCAAGATGTTTTGCAGGAAAACCTGAGGCCGTCTGTCACAATTGAAGCTGAAAAGAGGACGGATGCTGCAAAAAGACAATGATCCAAAAAACAGAAGTAAATCAACTTCAGAATGGTTTCAGAAGAACACAATACACGTTCTGGAGTGGCCAAGTCAAAGTCCAGACATGAACCCCATTGTCATGCTGTGGCATTGCCTGGCACAGCCAGACTGTCCTCCCTGTATTTTTCAAACACTGTGAGAATAGTCTGGGATCCAGCTCCTTAATGGCCTCTCGAGCCGAACGAAATCATCTGTCCAGTCAGATTCAATGATTTGCGTGACGTCTTCTTAACGCGCAACGTCACTCTTGCGCATCGGAAGTAGTCTCCACAATAACACAGATGGCAAACGGGAGAGCCGAGAATATGTTCCAATCCGCTGTAAAATCTGTTTTAAATTACTAAAAACATATCGACACAAGTCATTGACAACAGTCTGTCTCGCGCTAGCCCTGTTGAATAAACTTCTCCATTCTCTGCTCGCGCTAGTTTTTTGTCGCTTTACCAACGTCACGTCCGCCCGTCGCTGATTGGTCCACTCTGCTGTCTGTTTGCTGAGGCTTGCTCTGCCCTGGAAATTTGATACACTGAACTCTATAGCTGGAACAGCGGTGAGTCTGGTGTACCATGCTAGCTGTTGCATGACCTAAAGACAGCCATTCATGCCAGACATCCCAGGAATCTCACTGAACTACAGCAGTTTTGTAGAGAAGAATGGGCCAAGATTAGTCTTGATCGATGTGCCAGACTGATCTCCAGTTACAGGAAGCGTCTGTTTGAAGTTATTGCTGCCACTGGGCGGGGGCAGGGGGCACAAAATATTAAATGTGATGGTTCACTTACTTATCCCACCCCCTTCTGTCATTGTCTGCATACTCATTAAAATATGAAAACCTTTAAATGTATGGGTGTTTTTAGTTAAAGCAGACACTGATTTTTCATCTGGGAGATTTTGACAAAGATCAGATCACATTTTATGGTGATTTTATGCAGAAATGTGAGAAATTCCAAAACGTTCAGATACTTTTTCATACAACTGTATGTGACAACATATGTATTTACCTGAGTAACCTGACCAGAAACTAGCAGTGAAAGTGGGCCGGAACGGTCCGGAACGCCATTCCGGTATAAAATGCGGGGGTGGAACGGTGCTTTGATCCCGAAAAAATGACGCCAACTTTCAAACCTCCATGTAAAAAAAAAAAACTGCCAGGCTCCCACACACGCATCTCCAAGAAAACAATCTACTAACGCCAGATTTACATACACAAGTGTTAACATCTAGCTTAACAAAGTGCTTGTGTAGCATAATCCGTTTCCAACAATATGTATTATTGATTTATTCCACAGAGTTCTTTCTGTCCAGCATTACTTGTCTCAGTGGGAGCCTAATGAGTCGCGTTGATGTGCGCAGCGAACCACCCTTCCTGGACTCCAGTTGACATACTGACATGTGATCAGCATGGATAGTTATCTCTAATTTGTTCAAATGCACATGTTTCTGGGACAGCAAAAAAAGAAAAAAAAGAAGCTTGTTCAATTTAATGCGATATAAAAATGGGCGCTGCATCGGGAAATTTATCAGATCTTTCAGAGAAAGAAAAGAGGCTTATTTTATTTGCTCTGATGGGGAGGTTTTGAACATATTCCATGTTACAATGCCTGAGAAATTTGAAAGCTTTATGTGGTCCTCAGACACAATATAAACATTTGAACAATTAAAAAAAAAAAAAATTAGTATATATATGTTCTCTAATTTTTATCATACATGATACAGTAAGCAGTACGTACAGTTCATGTGGTGAAACAAATATAACAAAAGTGATATTGAACACAATAAAGTTTTAAACTTTTTTTTTTTTTTTTTTTTACAGCAATGAGGTCCAATGCTTGTCTCAAATGTGATACATTTGGCAATGGCAATAGTTAATGTGCACTTTGGACTTATTTTTGTCCATTTATGTTAAGGTACTTATTTATTTCCTGATATATATATATAAAAAAAAAAAAAAGTCAATGTTTTTGTTATCTTCAAAATATATTCCATTTCACTGTGCATAATATAAGTGATTTGTACTTATTTTTGTTAATGTATGTTCCTTTATTATATATCAGTCAATGCTCACATTATCTTCAATTTTAATGTACTGTACATCCTATGTTCTTAAGTAGTTAAAATTAAGGTTCTGCATTTAGATGTGAGGAAATGAGGGAAAATAAAAATTAGGAGATGAAGGTTGGGATTTACTGGAAAGTGTTTTTGTTGAACAATTACAGTTTTGAATGAAAATCAGTTTATCATGTATGCCTTGTTTCAATAAGTGTAATGCAGTGGCCTAATGCATGCGTTAAACCTTATGTGTTTTATTGTGTGCTATAAGTATAACTGCCAAAAGCAGGGTTTTTTTTTGCATTTCTGTAAACGTTCTGCAAAGGTACTGTGTGTAAATAATATTAGTACAATATGATAACTCTTCCCAAGGCACATTGGAATTTCAATACATGATTGCAGTGTATCATTGGAAGAACAATTGCTTTAAAAATGTCACATTATACAAGTTTCACAAAAATAATTGAGGTGTTTGGTTTGTGATAAAAAGCTTCATATAAAGAACTAACCTGAGAAGCAGCAAAACACCATAACCTGGAGGAAGTTCATCCTTTTTCAAAATGAATGGTAACAAAACGGTGCAGTCCAAAAGCCCAGTGGTTCAGACTTGCCACTTGATGAAGCACAACCATATAACATGAGTGCCTGAATGATAAACTACAAGGATTTTTATTAGCTTATTTCTCAAGGGTGTCCAAGACAAAGAATTTACAGTAGGAGTAGTCATATTGCCTTTCCTCCTCCCACAATATTTCACTTTGCTCATGACCATCTTTCTGCCCCA
Source organism: Corythoichthys intestinalis (assembly GCF_030265065.1). Lineage (NCBI taxonomy): Eukaryota > Metazoa > Chordata > Actinopteri > Syngnathiformes > Syngnathidae > Corythoichthys > Corythoichthys intestinalis. The sequence goes on from NC_080402.1 coordinate 15,831,017, forward strand.
ACATGACTGTTTTGAGCGTTTGCTTTTGCTGAAGGATGTGTGCCGCGTTGCATCGCCTGAAAAGAGGCTGAGAGGCTTCGTACAGCTGTCTGCTGACTGTGTCACGGGTAACTGCAATTATTCTTGGAAAATGTTGTTACATGTTCCTTGTGACTATCTTAATTTGCACAGTTTCAAGCTTATTTTATGAGGCATGTTCTACAGGCAAAAGATATTATTGGTCAAGTTCCTCACTGGCATCTGTTGCTCGTGATGCACTCTTTTCTTTATTCTTTCATTCATCTTCTGAAATGCTTATCCTCACGAGGGTCGCGGAGATTGACTTTGTTAGCGAATTTAAAATTACAAAGCAATGAGTTGAGTACAGAATCTTGTGCTAGGAAGATGTAGTTTGTAAACCTAAATTACAAGGTAATTCTTAGGTTATAAAGGGGTTCTTTCAACTCACTAGAAAACAGGGGTGAAAGTGGGCGGGAACGGTCAGGAACACAGTTCCGGTATAAGATTCAGGGCCGGTATACGGTGCCTTGATTCCCAAAATATGACGGCAACTGTCAAAACGCTATGTAAAAAAAATAAAATAAAATACAAAGCTGCCACACATGCACTTCATCTCCAAGAAGAAAACAATGACCAACATCAGATTTACATACACAAGTGTTAACAACAAGCATAACAAAGTGCTTGTGTAGCGTAATCAGTTTCCACCGATATTTATTATTTGTTTTAATCCACAGACGGCATGGAGGTTTCCCCAGCTTCTGCAGTTATCTGAGTCTGACGATGACGAGTCACGTCAATGTGCGAATCCATGTAGCAAAGCAAAACGCCTGGACTCATTTATCCGTTCATTTGGCTGACATACTGACATGTGATCACTAGAGATAGTTAGCTCGGATTGGTTCAAATGTGCATGTTTTCTGAAACAGCAAAAAAAGGGAAATGCTACAGAAAATGGATCAAATCTTTAAGAGCTATTTATTCATTTCTTTAGGATTTAAAAAAGTCAATGTGTGTGCGATCTTCAAAATATATTCCATTTCACTCGGCTTATTTTTCTGAATGTATGGTACTTATATCTTTATTATTAAAAAAAAAAAAAAAAAAAAAGTAAATGTTTACATTATCTTCGATTTTAATATACTGTACATCCTATGTTCTTAAGTAGTTAAAATTTAGATTTGGCATTTAGTATGTGAGGAAATGAGGAAAAATAAAAATTAGGAGATGGAGGTTGGGGTTATAGCTGTTTTTGTTAACATTTATTTTGCAAATCATTGAATAAAAATACAATTTTGAATGAAAATCAGTTTTTGTATGTGTTATAGAAATAACTGACCAAAACAGTTTTCTTTGCATTTCAGGAGTTTTGACACCCCCCCCCCCCAAAAAAAAAAAACCAAACAAACAAACTAATAAATAATAAAACTTCGGGCTCCGTGGCGACCTTCTAAGGTTGCCACCCATCGCTTGAAATAAGGAACGGTCCGAAATTGGGAATTAAATGTTGCATTCCGTATTGAACTTCTATGGAAAATAAATTAATAGATACATTTCTATACATTTTAGGAGTTTTGGGGCTGTCCCGTATTTCTTATTTCTGAAAGGTGGCAACCCTACGACCTTCACGTTTGGGAGTTCCGACAAGAAATTCTAACCACTTTCACCCCTGCTAGAAAATGGAGGAAACACTTCTTGTGAGTGGGATCCAACAGAACATGGCCAAGGTACTGGACCTAAACTAGTATGTTTACTGTTATACACTGTATGTTCCTCAAATGGTGACTGCAAAGTGTGTTTTTAATTTTGGAAAAAAAATAATGGTGGGAAGTTTGGGGACTTATTGTCATATCAGTTAACTAAATGTTAACTATATGAAATGCGCAAAATGTCACTTGGAGAAGGAGCGGACTGGGACTAAAAAGCAGCCCTGGACTTTTTTGACTCAGCACAGCTCACAACAATCGCTGTACGAAGGGAAACACAGACCCTGTAGGGGGGTCCGAGGGCATGCCCCCAGGGATATATATATATTTTTTTACATTTTATTGTAAACTGCATCAATTTTGTGCACTCTGAGAGAAAAATGAAGCAGCTATGAAGAACTACACATTGCATTATTGTACTGCAGAAAGCACTCAGGTGACTTGAAGTTCCGCTCTGAGACCCCCAATTGAGCCGACATTCAAAATTGTCCGATATGCACGTATGACACATCATTGGAAAGCTTAAAATCTCAATTTTCTGGGGGAAGAAAAATTTTAAACAGAAGGGTAAAAAAAATTTAAACGGCAAAACCCTATCTGGAGGTGAGAGCACACGAGAGCAGAATTACAGACGCCATGACTTTAACGAGATATCATCGCATACTTACCTTGTTTCGATCCAAAAACTCCATGTATATATCACTGAGTGTCAAGACACAGCTGTGAATGGCCACAGCTAGATTTTTTGGGGATTTTATGTGTGAAACATGGTAGTATGCGATGCAGAAATCGCAGACATCAAGGAGTGGTTCAGAGTTTCTTTTTCATATATTTACAAGGGCTGTCAAAATTATCGCCTTCTCGGGCGGTAATTAATTTTTTAAATTAATCAAGTTAAAATATTTGACGCAATTAAAGCACATGCCCCGCTCAAACAGATTAAAATGACAGCACAGTGCAATGCCAACTTGTTACTTGTGTTTTATGGAGTTTTGTCGCCCTCTGCTGGCGCTTGGGTGCGACTGATTTTATGGGCTTAAGCACCCATGAGCATTGTGTAATTATTGACATCAACAATGGCGGGCTACTAGTTTATTTTTTTGATTGGAAATTTTACAAATTTTATTAAAACGAAAACATGAAGAGGGGTTTTAATATAAAATTTCTATAAGTTGTACTAACATTTATCTTTTAAGAACTACAAGTCTTTCTATCCATGGATCGCTTTAACAGAATGTTAATAATGGTAATGCCATCTTGTTGATTTATTGTTATTATAAAGAAATACAGTACTTATGTACCGTATGTTGAATGTATATATCCATCTTGTGTCTTATCTTTCCATTCCAACAATAACTTACAGAAAAATATGGCATATTTTATAGATGGTTTGAATTGCGATTAATGAATTTTTAAGCTGTAATTAACTCGATTAAAAATTTTAATCGTTTGACAGCCCTAATATTTACCTTTTTAAACATTTTTTTCCAATTTTTCTTTGTTTGGGTCGATTATTTATCATCTAACATATTGGAAAAAATGCGACAGAAACCAAAAAAAAAATACAATTAAGCGATAGTTATGAGGTAAATATCCGTGACTTTTTTACAGACACCATTTTTTCATAGTGACGTAATTTGTTTTAAAGTTTAAAATATGCAAGTGAATAATTTTTTTAAGTCGTTTTTTTTAAACGTTTAAAATATGCGAGTGAATAATTTTTTAAAGTTTTTTTTTTTTAAACAAAATATTAGACATCAATTGATAATGCTAAGCTAAAAATGACATTTTGAATAATAAATATAATTAATTACCTTCGTTTTATGGCTGGGTTGAAACAAAAGCGGTTGCGCGACATCTGTAAACGGGGGTTTTCAGGGTAAAACGGGCAAATTAAAATTAGTTCGGGGGCTTAATGCGCCATGAATCTGCTATGGCAGCATATAGACATATTGTTCTATCAAACACAACAGTTCTTTTGGCTTAAAATACAGCAGTTTCTTTTCAAGAGGAGTGCAAGAGCACAAACTGCTTTTTCAGTCTTCTCTGTGTTTTCCGCCATACATTTTAACTTGAATACTCTGTGTGAAATTAACAGCACAGTCTCAATGTAGAACCAGAAAAGGCAGGAGACTGCCTGAAGCACAAAGAAAACATGGTATGATTTATGATAAATCACCCACTCTCACCATCGCCGGGGGCTGGGATTTTGCCAGCCGGCGTGGCCGTTGCAGCCAGACTGCTGCTTGGGAACATGTGTGTCAACTTGTGACATTTCGATGCTTCGCTCTCAAGTTTCTTCAGTTTTTTTCTAACCTTCTACGCGCCACCCTTATCTTTTCTTTTTTTGCCACCACCATCCATATTGTTTATCCACGCTCGTCGTTATTTTGCTTCCACAAGGAGTAAGGCTTGACGAAAGTAGGCTACTCTGTCCTTTTTTCTTTCTTCTCCTATCGGATTGAAGGTTAACAGCCAGGCGCATTGCTGCCACCTGTCGGATTGGATGCAAACTGTAGATAATCATAGGGATAGGGGGGATAAAAACAGTGATGTATGTATGGCGGCCGCCGGCCATCCAGAGCACCGGCCGTTCTGTGATCCTTCAGAAGCTACAGATTACCAGTGCGCCCCTGACGTGGAGTGTAGTGTTCTACTGAATAACTGTTTTAATTGATAAACTTCCTTGCAATTTTGCGTGTACTGAAACAGAAAAAAAACACAATACAATTGAGTAACATTCTTTCAAAAGCTATTATTATCAATTATAGAAGGACATTACGAATTATGTCAAAGAACATTTTTAACAATGGGAAAATTTGTTAGATCATCCCAACATAGATAATAATATGATCTACTTAGAACATGACTAAAATTTGAATTTTATGATCCAATAGTGTTGTTTTTGGTTTTAATAAAAGTTATCTCTCAAATGCTGAATGAATGCAACCAGCTGACTGATTTAGTTCATGATTTGTCATGGTGAATGAAGCCACACAACAAGACAGAGGTGCAAATGTTTGTCTTATCTTTTCAAGGAAGAGCGAAACTCTTAATATATTTGACCATGTGAAAAATTGTTGCTCAAATAAACTTAGTGGTTTCTTCATCTTAGGCATAGACAAAGGCTGCTTCACAGTTTTGAACTGTCTACCCACCCGTCGCCTACAGCAACAGAACATTCTCCCTGTTTTTCCCAGCAAAATCTGTACGTACAGTTAGGAAAATAATTATTTGAACACCCCGCGATTTTGCAAGCTCTCCCACTTAGAAATGATGGGTGGGTTTATAAGTTTCATAGTAGGTGCTTGTCCGATCTAAAGAAAAAAAATATAAATCCAGAAATCACAGTGTATGTATGATTTTTTTTAACAATTTAAATGTATTACAGTATACTGCTGCAAACAAGACACCTGAGAAAATCAATGTTAATATTTGGTACAGTAGCCCTTTATTACAATTACAGAGGTCAAACGTTTCCTGTAACTTTTCACCAGGTTTGCACAGACCGCAACAGGGATTTTGCACCACTGCCCCATGCAGATCTTCTCTAGATCAATCAGATTTCTGGGCTGTCAATGAGAAACACTGAGTTTGAGCTTCCTCCAAAGATTTGTATTGGGTTTAAGTCTGGAGACTGGCTACGCCCCCTCCGAACCGTGATATCCTTTTTACGAAGCCACTCCTTGGTAATTCTGGCTTTTCTGCTGCGGGCCATTGTCATGTTGGAAATCCCAGTCACAACCCATTTACAATGCTCTGAAGAAAGGAGGTTATTCCCCAGAATCTCACAATACATGGCCCTGGTCCTCCTCTCGTTAATACAGTGCAGTCGTCTAGTCCCATATGGTGGAAAAACAACCCCAAAGCATGATGCTACCAACTCAATGCTTCACAGTAGGGATGGTGTTCTTAGGATGGTACTCATCATTCTTCTTCCTCCAAACGCTATTAGTGGAATTAAGATTAAAAAGTTCCATTTTGATCTCACAGGACTCCTCTGGATCATCCAAATAGTCATTGGCAAACTAAATTAGGCCTAGACATGTGCTGGTTTAAGCAGGGGAACCTTCCGTGCAATGCATGATTTTAAAACATGACGTCTTAGCGTATTAGTACCAACAGTAACCTTGGAAATGGTGGTCCTAGCTCCTTTCAGGTCATTGGCCAGCTCCTACTGTGTAGCTCTTGGCTAATTCCTCACCAGTCTTAGGATCATTGAGACCCTAAAAGGTAGATTTTGCATGGAGCCCCAGTCCGCAGGAGATTGACAGTCATGTTTAACTTCTTCCATTTTCTAATAATTGCTCCAACGGTGGATCTAATATAACCAAGCTGCTTCACATTTGCCCCGTAACCCTGTCCAGCCTTGTAGAGGTCTACAAGTCTGTCTCTGGTGTCTTTGGACAGCTCTTTGGTCTTTACCATCTAAGGAATTGGAGTATTCCTGATTGTATGGGGTGGACAAGTGTTAATATGCAGATATCCGCCTCAAACAGGTCAAAAACTCAGACTCAAAAAGTCCACTTACACGACTGATTCGTTGGACTTTATTTAAAGTCTACTAAAAGGTCTTTGAGGCTTACAATTCTAGCTAATAGACAGGTGTTTAAATACTTATTTGCAGCAGTATAATACAAACACATTGTTAAAAAATAATAGTGATTTTTGGATTTTTTCCCCTTTAGATCAGGGGTCCCCAAACTTTTTCCTGTGAGGGCCACATAACTTTTTCCTTCTCTGATGAGGGGCCAGGTCAGTTTGTAACAGAAAAAGTGTGACGATTGCAGGAGTGCCTAAATGTAAAAATGTATTGTTTTTCAGAAAGCCACAATCAAATAACCCTTTCTGAATTCCTCACGGAACAAAAGTAAATAAAATAAAAATAATAATATAATATAATAGATAGGGCTGTCAAAATTATCGCGTTAACGGGCGGCAATTAATTTTTTAAAATTAATCACGTTAAAATATTTGACGCATTTAACGCACATGCCCCGCTCAAAAAGATTAAAATGACAGCACAGTGTCATGTCCATTTGTTACTTGTGTTTTTTGGTGTTTTGTCACCCTCTGCTGAGCATTGTGTAATTATTGACATCAACAATGCTGAGCTACTAGTTTATTTTTTGTTTGAAAATTTTACAAATTTTATTCAAACGAAAACATTAACAGGGGTTTTAAATTTCTATAACTTGTACTAACATTTATCTTGTAAAAACTACAAGTCTTTCCATCAATGAATCGCTTTAACAGAATGTTAATCATATTAATGCCATCTTGTTGATTTATTGTTATAATGAACAATTACAGTACTTATGTACAGTATGTTGAATGTATATATCCGTCTTGTGTCTTATCTTTCCATTCCAACAGTAATTTACAGAAAAATATGGCCTATTTTATAGATGGTTTGGATTGCGATTAATTACGATTAATTAATTTTTAAGCTTTAATTAACTCGATTAAAATTTTTAATCGTTTGACAGCCCAAAATATAATACAATACTATACTATACAATACTATACTATACTACACTATAATATAATAACACTATTAATTGATAATAACCAAATAACCCTCTCTGGGTTCTTCACAGAAAAAAGCCAGAAAATGAATAACACTATTGACAAAAAAAAAAAAAAATTGTTCAGGGGGCCGGACCAAATGTGCAGGCGGGCCGTATCCGGCCCGCGGGCCGTAGTTTAGGGACCCCTGCTTTAGATTGTCTCTCACAGTGGACAAGCACATACCATGAAAATTTCAAACCCGCCGATCATTTTCTTAGGAGAGAACTTGCAAATTTGCAGGGTGTTCAAATACTTTTTTTCCCCCTCACTGTAAATACACACGACTAACTCATAAGTAGCTCACATGTAAAAAAAAGATAAATATTGCCATGCAATGGTATCGGAAATTTCGGGTAAAACATATCAATAGCAATGTCGGTCTATGAAATACTCTCATTGGATTGGCTGAATCAGTTTTGGCATTTAAAATCTACTTCTTGGAAATGTTGGCTTTTAATGAGGTTTTACTCCACTATTGCACACTTCTGTTTTGCAAATTGTAAAGCAAGATTCTTTCTGCTGGGATGCACTTGATCCATATCTTCCCAGTTCTTTTAATGCATATTATTTGAGGCCATATGTCTTTATTCCTGCCTGCTCTACAAAAGATGAACATTCTCACATTTAACTCAAAGAAAGCATCATGCAACTGTAACTTGTCAAAATGATCAATAAAAGCATTACAGACAATCAAATACTCCCATTCTTTATTCCTTTTAACAATGCCTCAGATTCACTCTTTATACACAAATATACCCAAAAAATATAATCTTCATAAAACTTAACACCAAATAATATTGGCTATATTTACAACCAAGCCTGTAATATCTTACAGATTCCAATGTGGCATTTACAATATGGGTGAGTGGGCATTACATCCCATTTGTATTAGAGAACATTACTACAACATTGTCTCCCATGTGGTGATAAACTAAAAGAAAAATAACATTGGCAGCTTCAATGTGGGGAAAGGGCTTAAGTCCATTTTGGCCCGTTTACGACCGAGGAAGAACTGAGGCGATGGTGTCCCGAGCACTTTGACTGAGCCGTTCAGGGAATTTCACCTCATATTCCACAATCAGGTCACCTCGACGGTCTGGACGCTTAGGATACGGCAGCCCCTCTCCGCTAATGCGCCTTTTCATCCCGGGCTGCACCACATCTGTTGATGTCACTGTTACGACTCGGCCTTCAAGTGTAGGCGCGTTGACTGTACAGCCACATAAGGCCTGATGACAGAAGAAACACGTGTTACACGTATCAAGAATATACTTACGTCATTTTGGGATTCTGGTAAAAGTCTATGGAGGATCAACTTACATCTCGAAGTGAGATCTTGGCTGTGTAAACAATGTCAGAGTTGTCACGCTTGAACACAGCATGCGGTTTGTCCTTTAACACGAACACCACATCAGCTGGAATGTTTGTCGGGGTTTCATCCCCTTCTTTGGGAAACGTGATTTTAGTGCCTTCCTTCCATCCCTTCTTTATCTGAACCTCCAGGATTTTCTCCTCTCTCCTAAGCGTTCGCCCGTCGGGATTCACCCTTTTGCGCGAGATCTTCATTTTCTTTGTGCAACCAGACAGTACTTCTTCCAAGGTCACCCCAAGATCATGGACCACAGGGGGGTCTTGTTGTTTCTTCACAACACTACTGTGACCGCCAAAGCCTCCCATACCTGAGCTGAAGGAGCGAGGGAAGCCGCTACCACCCATTCCAAAGCGGGCAAAGGTGTCATCAGTGTCCATGTCCTCATCCATGCCACCATTGCGCCCACCAAAGAATTGCTCAAAAGGATTTCGACCACCGAAGAACTCTGAAAAAATGACGTGTGGGTCGCCTTGGAACGTGTAGCTAAAGTTGCCAGGACCGCCGCCACCACCAGATGGTCCACCTCCTTTCAGTCCTTGAATGAAAGAATAAAAAACAAATACGAATTATATAAATATGATTCGGGCAGCAGTTATCGAATATTTTAGTAATCGAGTATTCGACTGAAAATTCTATCGATTAATCGAGTAATCGGATAGATCATAGAACTTTTTTTTTTTTTTTAGGTAAAAAGCAATTATATATGTACAAGAAAAAACAAGACAGTTCACCTAATATTGAACCATTTTCAGACAGTGTATTTTCGATGTACATTGTTGAAAACAGCTCACAATTGCATCTCACATGTGACTAGAATTTTTAAAAAAAAACAAAAAAAAAAACACAGCTTTCACTCAAAAAGCTTCTACTTATAAAAAGAAATCTTATATCCTACCTAAAAATGTCATTATGCCTGATAACACACATCACTTGAAAGTTAGGTGTTTTTTCTATGTGTGTCAATTGAATTTCCATTTGTGTCAAGCTATTTTTAAGTTCTAGTTAATCAAGTTTTAAGTTAGACTAAATTGTGAGTAGGGCTGCAACTATCGATTATTTTAGTAGTCAATTAATCGATTAACTCGTTAGCTTGAATAATTGAGTAATCACGTAGGGAACATGGAAAATTCAAATACCTGAGCTGAGCCTCGAATGGTTTATAAAAAAATAAAAAAAAATAAAAATAAAAAAAAATATCAATGTACAACAAAAGAACAATGCCTAACTTACATAGCAAAAGTCCACTAGCTTAAATGCTATAATTAAAAAAAAATTTTTTTTACAGTGCTCTTAACAATTGTTCAAACACATATTCCAGCAAAAAAAAGAACAAAAAAAAAAAACTGCTAAATAAACCTATAAATTGAATTATAAATGCATTGAAAAAAACTAGGGCTGTCAAAATTATCGCGTTAACGAGCGGTAATTGATTTTTTAATTAATCCCGTTAAAATATTTGACGCAATTAACGCACAAATGCCCCGTTCAAACAGATTAAAATGACAGCACAGTGAAAGGTGTACTTGCTGTGTTTTTCTGAGTTTTGCCGCCCTCTGCTGGAGCTTGGGTGTGACTGATTTTATAGGCTTCAGCACCCATGAGCATTGTGTAAGTAATTATTGACATCAACAATGGCGGGCTATTAGTTTATTTTTTGATTGAAAATTTTACAAATTGTATTAAAACGAACACATGAAGAGGGGTTTTAATATAAAATTTCTATAACTTGTCCTAACATTTATCTTTTAAGAACTACAAGTCTTTCTATCCATGGATCGCGTTAACAGAACGTTAATAATGGTAATGCCATCTTGTTGATTTATAGTTATAATAAAGAAATACAGCACTTATGTACCGTATGTTGAATGTATATATCCATCTTGTGTCTTATCTTTCCATTCCAACAATAATTTACAAAAAATATGGCATATTTTATAGATGGTTTGAATTGCCCCATTCAGGCATATTCTGTTACAAAAAAAACACTGTTAATAAAGTTATACTTTATTGTAAGTGATCTATATTACTTTCTTTTCTTTCATATTTAAAAGGACACAATGTTCTGCAGCTGTAGGCATGTGCCGTTAACCGGTTTCAAGGTATACCGTGGTATGAAAACATCAGGGTTTTAAAACCGCTTAAATTTTCCGTCATACCGTCCGTACGATAGTAGCCATTTTTTATGTCCCAAAAATGCAGGGCTCACTCCTCTCCCTCAAATTGTTGCTCAGTGTCAGTTTTGGCTGGAGGACAGAAACACCTGAACTTTTTCCCCCATCGAAAGAAAACTATGTTGCTGGTATGGGAATACTTCGGGTACAGGAAAGTTGCAGACAGCCGCGGCTTCGGTGGGCCAACTGACGTGTAAAACATGTTTGCGGGGGGTGGCTACCAGAGAAGCCAATATGATTTTGCATTTATACAAAATTAAAGGTTAGTGAACGCTGTAATGTTTCCCACTAGCTATGAGTTACCTCCAGCTTATGTAGTGTGTCTGGCAGTGGTAAAACATTCTGTAACGTAGGCTTGTTAACGAGGCAAATGGCGTGGCTAATTAGCATGCCAATTGAATTTTATTTGGAATATTTATTTTATTTTTTAATTTAACTTAACATTATACGTATATTTCAATTTGCCAATATGTTGTTTTGAAAAATAAAAATCCTGTTCATTTTTTTTTTTTTTTTTGGTAACACAAATCTCAAAATAAAACATTTTATAGAGTAACTGCAAAACCGTGAAATCGTGATATTTTTGCTTAAGGTTATCATACAGTCAGAATCTCATACGGGCACATGCCTGTGCAGGTGTGTGTTTGAATTGCGATTAATTACGATTAATTAATTTTTAAGCTGTAATTAACTCGATTAAAAAATTTTATTGTTTGACACCCCTAAAAAAAACATTAGCTCAAACAAAAACTTGTCTTATGTTGATCTTAACATGGAGCAGCTGGATTCAGCCATGTGAAATGAGGCAGACTAGAGGGCAGAGTATCCACCCAAATCAATAAAACTAAATGCAAAGACTTTCAAAATAGAACTTTACAATGCCACTTTAATTAATCGAATACTCGAAGCAGCAAAATTTAATTTGAATCTTTTTTTCTAATCGAATACGCGAGTTAATCGATTAATCGTTGCAGCGCTAAATATGATGCTGTCCATCTGGGATTTTTTCCCCCTTTGCACATCAATCAACTGGGACATTCACATTACAAATTTTGTGCTTGTAAATAATCTGATTGCAGACACAGAATATGAATCCCAAGACATAAATGAAAAGACTTCTAATACAGTCCTCCCTTCCAAAAATGGGACATAGTATTATGGTTGTTGTCCTCAAACCTTATGTCCACCTTGTTAAGAGCCTACCAATGCCATTAGAAACAATATTAATTGGCCAAGGCGTTCCTGTGATCTTAAATATGTTAATTTTATGTAATAACAAGAGCAGTCATATATAATGGCTTGGCTTGTCTACTACTCTGTTCAAAGATATGTCCGCACCCTCTCTTGTATTGTTGTATAGGTGAGACACACAAACTGAATAATATGGCTTGAAATACCTTGGGGTCAACGGTTTTCAACATGTCAATAAATCACTGCTTTGACAACATAAGTAGGCCTCATATCTTGGGTTATGTTCAACATGATGACATTTGTAACTGCCTTACATTCGGCTTCTTTCCTGAATTAGGAAAACTATATACAAACGTTGAATATGAAGCTGATAGTGACTTTTTGGGAGCTACTCATTTTTCTTGTATAGCAAATTAAATGAAAATGATCAGGAGTAGAAACACATTAATTCCAACGTATTAATATTTCCCAGCTCTGTTCATATCAGGGTTTGGTTGTGATTGAGTCAGCCAAGACTATAAGGTTTAAAGGTCAGCAGCTTGAAGGTTTAAATTGAGATTTGGCATTTGGGGTGAATGCTTCCTGGCATGAGCACATGGCAGCAATGCACCAAACTCTTGATAGGGATGACTACAACAAATTAGTCATAAACAGTATGTGTAAATATAGTTATTGTTCCATTGGAGCAGTATTTCTCAAATAGTGGGGAACGGAGCGATGCCAGGGTTGGCTCACGTGACCTTAGGGAACATTTTTGCCGTACTAGAATACAGTGTAATTGCACATCCACTCAGCGGGTGGCAGTGGCGCTCTTATTTTCAGAGTGTACATAGTATTTTTGAACCAAACAAGAACACACAGCAAAGAGCACTGGAGATATGAAGAGCTAAGACGAGGAAATATGACAAAACGTATGTAGCGTTTGGCTTTGACTTTTAATACAGTAGGAGACGAGGAAAGAAGAGTCTGTTTACTGTGTCTAAAATGTTTCTAATCAATTTGAATGTATTATTGATTTTACTACATTTAATTTTTCTTTATCAAATGGTCAAAAGGTACCTTGAGTGTATTTTTACAGTTTGGATTTGACTTTTTTTCCCCCCATTCAGGCATATTCTGCTACCAAAAAAAAACACTGTTAATAAAGTTATACTTTATTGTAAGTGATCTATATTACTTTCTTTTCTTTAATATTTAAAAGGACACAATGTTATGCAGCTGTAGGCATGTGCCGTTAACCGGTTTCAAGGTATACCGTGGTATGAAAACACCAGGGTTTCAAAACCACTTAAATTTTCAGTCATACCGTCCGTACGATAGTAGCCATTTTTTAGGTCCCAAAAATGCAGGGCTCACTCCTCTCCCTCAAATTGTTGCTCAGTGTCATTTTGGCTGGAGGACAGAAACACCTGAACTTTTTCCCCCATCGAAGAAAACTACGTTGCTGGTATGGGAATACTTCGGGTACAGGAAAGTTGCAGACAGCCGCGGCTTCGGTGGGCCAACTGACGTGTAAAACATGTTTGCGGGGGGTGGCTACCAGAGAAGCCAATATGATTTTGCATTTATACAAAATTAAAGGCTAGAGAACGCTGTCATGTTTCCCACTAGCTATGAGTTACCTCCAGCTTATGTAGTGTGTCTGGCAGTGGTAAAACATTCTGTAACGTAGGCTTGTTAACGAGGCAAATGGCGTGGCTAATTAGCATGCCAATTGAATTTTATTTGGAATATTTATTTTATTTTTTATTTTATTTTTTAATTTAACTTAACATTATACGTATATTCCAATTTGCCAATATGTTGTTTTGAAAAATAAAAATCCTGTTCATTTTTTTTTTTTTTTTTTGGTAACACAAATCTCAAAATAAAACATTTTATAGAGTAACTGCAAATATTTTTGCTTAAGGTTATCATACAGTCAGAATCTCATACGGGCACATGCCTGTGCAGCTGTGTACTTAAAATAATTATTATTTTATAGACAAATTACACCATATACAGTGATGGCAGGGAGTTTGGGGGGGGGGGGGCGTGAAAGATTGACGTCCTCCTGGGGGGCGTAACAGAATATAATTGAGAAATACTGCATTAAAGTGACTTTTGGTGTACGTGTTTAAGGGAGTTTGATATATTACAATGGAGGAATTTATAGCTATTCCATAGGAAACTTTCTGCAGGTGCACGTTGCCATAGTAACATAACATGGTTTAGCGAACACGTTCCTTCAGTCATACGTAAATTTATAAGACAAAAATTTTAACTACAGTTGTCATGACGCTTTCTTTGAACGCATATTTATGTCACACAATTATAGACTAGGTCTAATAACCTAGAAGTTAAACAGTATGACACGAATTGAAGAAGGATTATGTTCTGACTAACACGTCAGGAATGCGCTTATATTTATATTCGATGAACCAAAAAAAAAAAAAACTGGAATTATGACAAGAGTTGCTGCTTGAAGAGGGTCGCTTTGATATCCAGTCGGGAAACCTAAGTTTGACGACTTAACTTGAACCGAGTGTGTGAAATTAAGGCTGCCAATGCCACATAAAATTACAGCCTTGCTATTTAAAATCAGACGCCGAGTTAATATGAGCTTACCTTCTTCTCCAAATCGGTCGTAAATGTCCTTTTTCTTTGGGTCGCTCAGGACATCGTAAGCTTCGGCGATTTCTTTAAATTTATCCTCAGCTCCTGGCGACTTGTTCTTGTCCGGGTGATAGCGAAGAGCTTGCTTACGATAAGCTTTCTTTATGTCGTCCTCGGAAGCGTCTTTTTTAATTCCCAAAATGTCGTAGTAGTCTTTCCCCATCCTGTCCCACGACCGGCCGACAGTAAGTCCGTCGTTTGAATGCAAACTGTTGGAAAAGCCTCGAGTAGTCCGTTGGTCGGTGCCCCGTTTTAAGTCTGCGACACGCCCGTTTAGTGTCAATTTAAACCGTTCGGAAACTTCCAGAAATTTCCATAACAAGCCAGAACAATCTACACTGAAGAGAGTATGGCGACTGATTTAAACCACGCCCAGTGAATACGTCACCGAGTGATGCCTTCATGTACAGTCAGAAATATTCCAGCACTGTATTGCGCCATGTCCCCTGTTTAGTCTCTCCATAAAACAAACTATTTTTAAAGTAGCTTGTGCTTGTTCCAATTGCACAGCCAAGAGAACATTATGACTTGAATACATTTAAAACCCATAGCTACGCAGCGCTAGACTTTATCCCAGTCAGACGTCATAGTAAAACGCTGAATTGAACATTTGTTTCGGGCGTGGCCCAGATTTTTGCAAACTGGTGAGGAATGTCAAACGTTGTTCTCAAGTTATGAAGCAAGAAAGTACGATCGCTTACATTTGATTCTCAGCCCAATTTTGTGGGAGAAGAGATACTATCCGTTTTAAGTCAACGCCACATGACTCCCTCACAAAATTTCTTCCTTTAACCGCAAGACAAAACCTAGTAGACTATAAATGACATCAATTTAAAGCAACACTTAGTAATGTTTCAACCTTTACAAAGTATTTTCATAACATTTGTGATAATATGTCTACTGACAACTAGTTAAATGAAACCTCTTTTATATCTTGAGGGGGTCTGTATCGCTTTCATCGGCACTAATTAACTTTTATAAAGACAAAAGTCGATGCGAATGCTTTTGCGCGAATGCTGCAAAGACGGCAGAGCAACTAGAGACAAAAAGTTTTGTCTGAGGAGGAAAAAAATGAGGCTAACAGGATAGACAGAATGAACATTGGCCCGGGTTTCACTCGCTGGCGTGACGCCCCCTCCCAACCAAACTCGTCAGCTCTGATGAGTTTTGGTGTGGTGGTGGGGGGTTAGCAACACTAAGCCACACAGTTGCTAACAGTCAGATGCTATTGTTTAGCCACAACTGGATTCATTACCTTATTAGTATTTGCCCACTCACACAGCCGCTGAAAACAGAAATGTTGTTTAATCTATGTACAGGTGAACGGGAGTTTGATTTTTGATTCATTGATGATTTTACGACACTGTTTGGGTGTGGGCTGGTTCTCATGAGAAATGCAGCACTTGTCCTCATTGGAAACGCCGTCTCACTTTAGACAAAACACTACCGCTTTTGTCCACCAGTGTCGCTAAAATTGACCAAACTGAAAAGTTACAAAGAGTTGCTTTAAAAGACAGTTGCTCAAAGTATTGAAGTAGGCTATTGCAAATTTCTTAGACCTCTGATAATGGCGGAAATAATGTTTAAACACATAAAAATGGCAGTTTCTGTGCGCAGCCATTTTGGGATGTCAGTTATACCTATGAACATAATGACTCGAGCAGAGGTGCATGTGATAATTGATATTAATGGCATAACGAGGAAGGGCAGGAAAACTGGGAAAATCACCCCTAGTTTTTCTTTTCCACTCCCATCATGTTCAATCACTCATTCAACACACTAAAATATTACACTTTTTAACAGTTTTTTACAGTGATCTTTTATTAAAACAAGGACAGTATGAGCAACGGCGTAGGTTTGCATGGGACAGTTGGGAAATAACACTACCAACTTTTCAGGATGTTTAGATTGTCTTCCCACATGTTGTAAGAATAGAATAGACTCTACCATTATTAGGTGAATTATTTTAATTATGTTCAGACTTACATTTATTCCCTTTGCCTTGCTGAATGTGCTGATCCATTTTTTTTCTTAGCTCAAACGCATGTTTGATTGGCTGATGACTTTACACCCTGCTCCCTCCTGCCACACAGCTACACGCGCACACTCACACAGCCCCGACAGATTCATGTCGACAACATGCCACCTCCTTCAAAGAGGAGGGATTTTAGAAGTTTTTTTTTCGGCCAACAGCAGCCACTGTAAGGTAAAAAGATGTCACTCTAGTGCAGGTGGGGGAAACACCACCAATTTTGTGACTGAAGGTCTGACCTGCATCAGAGTTAGCATAACATTAAACTGTGTGAACTTGCTAACCTGCAAAACTACTTGGATAGCTCCCCATTTTTGCAGGTTCTGCAGTTTAGGGCTCCTGCCCTCCTCTGTCCCAAGATGGCCTGCTATTCTCTCACCCACATCTTCTTCTCATTCTGCCCGGGTGTCCTCCTTGAACGCTGGTGATGGTCGACGGCTTGTTGGCACCTTTGGTTGAGGCGCTCCCTCTGGAAGGGGATCCTCTCCTGCCCTGGGCCTTGAGGCTCTCACTGTGGTCCCGGCCGGGTGGGCGTTTGTGGCGGTGGCTGGGGGTCCGGATGGGTGGATGGTAGTCAGGGTGGGCGTGGAAGGGTGCACATCTCTTCGTCCTCTTCCTGAAGGCTGGTTGGCGGCGACTCAGATGGGCACCCCCGATGGCCCCCGCACAGTAGTTTCACTTTCTGCATGGCACGCCAAAGTTGTTATACGCAAGACTCGGTGCAACCAGGCACATTCAGATAAATAAAATGGTTGTTGGCAGGATTAGCAATTAGATAGTAAAAAGTAGAACTTCAATTACCCACAGATGATTTGTCCTATTACTGGGTTCCCCACCTCACATTACTGGCATTGCTTTGGCCACTCACCTTCCTATCACACACCCCTATCCAACCTATCTTCCCTCATATCCTTTGGTTGCTAGCCCCCGGTCCCCCCGGTGTCCTCTGTTAAATAAAGTTAGATCGCAGTATCACCGTTACGTACAATATGTTGCATGCAATAATTATGTATTTTTCTTGATGGTTTGTTTGTTCTTCTGTTAGTCCTTCCTTTCTCTCTGTCCCCCCAACCCCTCCCTGTCCACTGTTTTCCCCTAAAAAAAGAAACACTTGATATTATGATATTATGAGTTACATGGCCACAACTATGAAGTATGTTGTAGCTGATATTATTGGGGGGGGGAAATATATATATATATATATATATATATATATATATATATATATATATATATATATATATATATATATATATATATATATATATATATATATATATATATATATATAAGTCTACCAAAGCATTGCCAGGGCAAATGCAATAGCTTGATGATGTCATTACTCATTACTGTTGAGTCATATTGCTAAGAATAACTAGAATGACATGAATGAATAAAGAATGACAGTCCAGATCTGGGTCTCTGCCCTGACCTCGATTCCGATGCGTTCCACACACACACACACACACGCACACACACACACACACGCACACACACACACACACGCACACGCACACGCACACACACACACACACACACGCACGCACACACACACACACGCACGCACACACACACACACACGCACAAACACACACACGCACACCCACATCCCCCCACCCACACACAAATGACTGTTTAATGATTACAGCATTTTAATGAGATCAAATCCAAGTACAATATCAGGATTATTTTACGATAAACTGACAAACAAGTCAACCACTTTTTATGCACTTGATGTGAAATAATTAAAATGCATCTTTCAATTTATGAAAATTGTTTCGAGCAGCAGGGGCAGAAATAAATTGAAATAAAGACAATTAAAAAAAATTTAAAAAAATCATCTGTCCTATTACCCTCCAATCCCTCTAATAAGCAAATAATTTGGTATGATTGTAAATTTAACTGCCGACATTTAAATTTTTAGCACAACCGCATACAACTACAACAACCTCTCAATTAACTAAACTCTCATTTGCCAGGAAGTAGCTAAAGTAGGCGTATATTAACGACTTACGCGAATGCTAATTGGCTAATAGGTAAAGTTTAGCCCGCCTACTAAACCGCACATTGGGCTCCTGGTTCTCTGATTGGAGGTTGCTGTGTCGATCATTTTTGATACCAAGGAAGGGACTGACAAGATGAAGCACTACGAGGTGAGTAGTGACAATGAAACACTTGACCGGCGTCGGATCATAAATAGCTTTTATCCGTATAGTTACAAACAATTTGTGTGAAATTTTACAGCCAACACTAATGTACTTTTGTGGCAACACGAATAAGCGGAGTCAGGCCACGCGCCAATTTACACCGTCTGGCTTCAGTGACCGAGACTTTGAAGCTTAATGAATGCGGACATCATCTTGTTTATTGTTGACTGACTGTAAACCTCTAACAAGTTAGTCGTATATTGTAGGGCTACCATTTAGCGTTGATTAACTACGCAATCAAACCACACGTTTGCAATCTGAAGACACGCATTATTATAGCATAAATGGTGCAGCATCACCGCCATCTCTGGCAGGAATGACTCATGGCGTCGCTTATGTTATTACTCAATAATCCAGTTGATAAGACGATCCAGCTTCAACTGCCCCTCTTTGGCTAGTGCAGAAGATTCTTTGACGTTTTTCTTGAAGTTAAGCAAGCATCACTCACCTAATCATGAACATGAAGCAACCAAAAACACATACAAATACAAAAAAAGGGCTAGAAAAAAAACCATTTCTCTTAAGAGTCGGTGCCCCAGAGGATCGAACCAGTTTGACAGAAAGCGACCCAGCCAGTGTCTCTCCTGACATAGGTATGTGTAAATGTGAACCTAAGGAGGAAATGTCACAACAGCATATAAATGACCCAAATGAATCAAAACATCTACTCTCAACAGTTTTATTAGGCACATCCTCAGACTGCCCGTTAACATGAATTTCTAATCAGTCAATCATGTGGCAGCAACCTAATGAATTTAGGAATGTAGACATGATCAAGACTAGGCATGTGCCAATTACCGGTTTCAAAGAAACCCGTGGTATGAAAACGTCATGGTTTCAAAACCGTAAAATTTTTACGTCATACCGTCCCTGAAGTATTAGCAATTTTTTGTGTCACAAAAATGCATGGAGAAATCCCTCGCTTGCAGCTGTAAGGCTCAACCCACTCCCACCGGTTGTTGCTCAGCGTCAGTGAGTCAGCTGTGCTACACGATGGCTGGAGGAGGTGAAACTCCTGAATTTTTCCCCCTCCGAAGAAAACGAAATCGCTGGTATTGAGAATGCTTCGGTTACAGAAAAGTTCAAGACAGCCGCAGCTTAGAGGAGGGCCAATTGACATGTTTACCTGACTGTGGCTGCCGAGGAGGCAATATGATTTCGCATTTATACAAAATTAAATGTTAGTAAACACTGTCATGAACGTTTCCCACCAGCTACGAGAGTTAACGCCAGCGTGTTAGTGTCTTTTTTTCTCTCTGACAACTATGTGTGTTGAGAAATGGAGTGTGTGTATAATGTAATCATGATACGAGTCATAGACATGTGCTTTTTACAGAAATTTGTTCAATTATCTTTTTTTCCTGATGGTAATAATGTTGAGCTGTGGCTGTGGGTTTTGGCTCATCTAAATGACTGCATTTATTTTAATTTTATTTAGAATATTACTTATTGTTATTGTTTTTATTTATTTTAACTTAACATACTTATGTTCCACTTTACTAATGTTTTGAAAAATAAAAATCCCGTTCAATGGAAAAAAAGTTTGTTTTTTTAAACCCAGATATCTCAAAATAACCCATTTGAGAGCTTTAATTGCAATACTGTGATACCGTAATACCGGGATATGTTTGCTTAAGGTTATCATACCGTCAGAATCTCATACCGGCACATGCCTAGTCAAGACAATCTGCAGCTGTTGAAACCGAAAATGCCTCGTTGATGCCACAGGTCGGATGAGAATGTAACGGTAACTCAAATAATCAATGGGCTACAGCAGCAGAAGACCAAACTGGGTGTCACTACTGTCAGCTAATTTGAACAGGAAACTGAGGCTATAATTTGCACAGGCTCAACAACAACATGACAAATGTGTCAAATGTGCTCAAATGCCGTCTACATGGGATGTGGTTGAACAGGAGATTTGCATCATAGGTGTGCAGCCGACAATGCTATTATGTCAATATGGACCAAACTCTGTGAGGAATGTATTCAGCACCTTGTTGAATTTTTGCTATGAAGGATTAAGGCAGTTCTGAAGGCGACTCTTTACTACTAAGGTTTACGTTATAAAGTGGCTGGTGGGAGTATATGTTTACATTTCTTACTAACAAGCGAATGCTCAGTATAAATGACAATAACAAACAAACATAAATGCGAAGGTTCAGAGGGATTGTATTCGAAACATCATCTGCCATCACATTAGATAGCCCTGAATATTTAATGTGAATGAGACCCACCCTAAGAGTCATTTAAATTAAATCCACCTTCATTAGGATAATAATGGTTAGCTTAATAAGTATATTATTGTGGTTGTGATAGAAAAAGTGTAGAATAGCATAAAATTATACAGAAATGTTAAGCGGTAAAATGTACTCCAAAATACCAGCACATCGGCACAAAGCTCTATCTGGACTTGATGAACAAAACGTTCTCATTTGATGTGTTGGATTTATTGCTTTGTTTTCTTTTACTTTGATAGTTTGATCTTGAAAGTGATTCAAATATTCAGTACCCTCACCCGCACCTACAAGCAGTTGCATTCAAAAAAGAAAAAGAAGACAATTTAAATAAATGACATTATGGTTCATATTAACATCTACAGAGCACTTTTTGGTGGAAGCATGAATATGCAATGTATTGTTACCTCCTTGGAATATGCAATGTAACCTTACCTTCTTTAATCAAAAAGCTAAAGAAAAAGGGGAGGTGGGTATCTATGAATAATCACTGGTTGTTAAAAAAAAAGGTAAATCTAAATCTCCTTATTTTATTTCTACCACAATATTTTATTTAGAGAACCTCCTAAAGTGGAGGCCATGTTGTTCTTCTATCTCACACGGAATCAAAAACCTCATGTTTGCTGGTGGAAGCTAATAGGTACTAATTTTGCTACAGTTGATCAAAAAACATTCATACCATTCCACACATTCTGCAAACAACTAATAATGAATTCATCATTTTTCCAAAATTTTGTATGTATTTCTATTTTGTCAGATTTCCACCAGACTGTGCTAAGGGGCTCCATTTTATTATCTACTCTTTTACCTTGCACTTTAGCGCAACTCTGTTGAATGGTTCCCTAAAAAAAAAAATGTCTCCCAACATTTAAACAACATTACACAAGCAATGATTTGACAGGTATTTTACCTTGCAACTTCCTTGGCAGACGATTCTGGCAAATGAATTCATCTTTGCTTGTGTTCACCATACCGAGAGGCGTTGGAGTCAGTTCTCCTCTCTTTACTCTTAGCTCATCATGCCCTAGTGAGACAGACTGTTGCTATTAGCATGAGCCTTTATATAGACAAGGATGAGAGGGTGTGGGTGGTATAAAGTGGCCATGGGCATGCTTGGATGCTTGGCTTGGAGAACAGTATCATGGGACCATAACCCTTTTACACTGTCACTTTATCCAATATATGTATAAAACTAGCAAGTACGGTAATTGTAGAATTGTCTGTGTACAAAACTAACACCAAAATACATGTAAAAGATTGTGCTACTGAGTGCTATTTTATATAAATACACATTGTGACAAAACTTTGTATCGTCGAAGTGTTGAGAAAGAAAAAATCAATTACTATGTGTGTACTAATCCATTCCATTCCATTGTCTCCGTTTCGACCTACCCCAATTTAATGATAGTCATGTGTGACTTTTTCCTGTCACGAGCAATCTGGTAAGTTTCCCTAAAAATGCTAAGTGTGGTAAGGATGGCGACCTCAACCGATGTACAATGCAAAAATGTGTACATTTACATGATGGGTTCTACAGATATTGGCTTTTTGTGTGGGGAAAAAAGGCCTGGGGACTGTTCTTGTGTGAAATTGTCTATAGAAAATCCCATCACAAATTGGCTTCAAGTTAGTATGATGCAGTATAATGTAAAAATATTTCCATACACAAATTCTCAACCCTTTCATTTTGGCCGTCATTTGGGGAAACTTTGAAGGGTTTACAAGTAGGCATGTGCTGGGATGATAATCTGACGTTATGATAACCTTAAGCCAAAATATCACAGTTTCACGGTACTGCAATTACAGCCCTAAAATGTGTTAGAGTTATCTGGGTTTAAATCATAAAAAAAAAATCAATTGAGCAGGATTTTTATTTTTCAAAACATATTAGCAAATTGGAACATCAATATAATGTTAACATTTAAAAAATAAAAAAGAAATTCTAAATGAAATTCAAATAAATGCAGTATTTAGGTAAGCCTACACCCACAGCTCAACATTATTACCATAAGAACAAAAATAATTGAATTATTTTCTATAAAAAGCACGTGTGTATGACTCATATCATGTTACACTATACACACACTATCTTTCTCAACACAGACAGTTGCTAGAGAAAACAACACCACGTTTTACCACAGCTAGACAAACACGCTATAGTTAACGTTCATGACAGTGTTTACTATCCTTTAATTTTGTGTAAATGAAATCATACTGGAGGTATTGCATCCTCGGCAGCTACCCTCCGCAAATAATGTTTTACATGTCGGTTGGCCCTCCCTTAAGCTGCAGTCATCTGTAACTATTCTGTAGCCGAAGTATTCCCATACCAGCAATTTTGTTATCTTCGATGGGGGAAAAAGTTTTCATACCGCGGTATACCTTGAAACCGGCTAATCGGCACATATCTACTTACATGTCTCATTTACAAATATCCAAAAATAAGCTTGTACAGACCAGCATTCCCAGGGCTTCTCCAGGTCAAAATAGGTAAAGATTTTAAAATATAAAGATTTTAGAGGAATTTTTAAGTTGTCATTTCTTGTTTTTGTTTTTTTTTTTATTTAAAGAAACTCCCCCCAAAAAACAGTCTTGTTGTTAATGCGCCATCATCAAAAATGTTAGATAGCAAACTGACTACAGACAATAATAGTGCGGTGCTTCACATTTTTCTGCTAGTTTGTAAATGAATCTACCTCATCCCCTTTTCCATGAGAACAACAATTGAAGCATTCACCAATAACTCCGAATGTAAATCTAATCTAGTCCTTGTGTGACAATGGAACTTTTGTGAATTTACCCATGCCAAATGCCCACGTTTTAAAAGCCTAAACATTCTTTAATAACCAGGTATCAAGATCCTATAAGTACAGGTTTCTTTCCCTCCCAAAGAGAAACAATATGAAGACATTTTTCAAAAATTGTCCAAAAATTAAAAAGGTTACTCTAACTCTAAATATTAGAGGTGTGCAAAATTTCTGATTCTTGGATTATTCGCGATTCGGCCGTGCAAGATTCGAGAACGATTCACAAACATCCAAATTCCGATTATGGAAATATGTCAAGTAAAGCGGAACTAAAACACAGTCAGCGCGGTCTTCAGGACGCAATGAAGAATGGACTGCATTGCATCCCGAGAGTAAACATCATGCTTGTCATTACACGGGTAATGACAATGCTCAACTCACAGCTCTGGTTCAACTCATGCCGCGAGATAAAAAAGCAATAATACCTGACTGCTGCCGACAGCCGCTACAAACTACGTCCATATCATGCTACGGGAGGTAATGGATATCATATGTATATAGAACTAGATGCAAAATGACAGACTCAACGGCGTTAGCAGCACATGTATTGAAAACTAGATGCGAAATGACAGACTTGCCGGCGTTAGTAACCAGCCGCCATCTTAAAGCAGGAGACGTCTCTAGAAGGCTGTGTTGTAGCGAACCTAATTAACTTTTTTATCTAAAATACTCCTAAATCGGCAAAATCTTTAAAACGGTTTTAAAACTTTCACATGTCTAAAGTAGATAGAAGGGAAATTATGGAATAACGGGAGCAATTTTAACAATTTTAAGGGTTGATTCACAACATTAAATTAATTGAATGTAGTTTAAAGCTGCTGATACAGAATGGGGACTTGAGTGTTTTATTTAATGTTTTGAGCTGTTAACTTGATACTGAAATAGTCGTTTATTTAAGCTTGAGAGGCTTTTTGTACAATTTTTGTAACTAATGTACGGAACATTGAAAGCAGCTAATAGCTTGGGGGGGGGGTTGTGGGTGTCATCAATAATCGATTTATAATCGAATCGTTGCCTCTGAATCGTAATCGAATCGTTAGGTGGCCAAAGATTCCCACCTCTAGTAAATATGTGGGGATCCACTGTATTGTAAAAATACGCTCACAGGTCAAAGTGCTTTGTTCATTGACTGGTTTAGATCCAAACCTAAACATTTCTGATCTGGGGCGCCTTGTTGCGAGGTCTAACTGTTTGTCTTCCAATACGAAACAGCAACTGTATTCACAACTGTTGATCATTAGAGTGTGGAGAGGCAAGGGTGTGCTTCACCAAAGGGAATGCCCGAACTTAGCACTTAGCTAGGAAAATCTTCGGTATTATCACCCTTGGGTGGCAGGAAAGGGCATCCCTCTGTGTGTGTGACTGAAAGAGCGTTCGAAGCCACCATTCAAGCAACACAGCCCGCCGAAGAAGTGTTTTTTAGACAAATGGCAGTGCCAATCTAATGACATCATCACATAGACATATGGGGGGGTTCACTGGCAAGCGGGTTATGCAGAGTTAGCAGTTGATTTTATATTTAGCTACAGGCAGAGGAAGAGCTGGGGTCAAACGGTGTTGGTTGTCATAACACCTTTCTCCCTTCTAACCAGTTAGCCACAGGCTAGACTGAGTGTTTTTGATGGAATAGTTAGAGCGCTGTTATACAATGCATAATCAAATCAGCTCTGTAAGAGGGTGCCTGCTTGGGAAATTACCCACGACAAGATGTTTGCATATAGTTATTCTGAATGTGCAACTATGCAGGCACATGTGTCCACTCTCCAGGGGTCGGCTGGCAGTTAAAATAAGCCGTTGGCCAGAAGTGAAGGAATGAGACAGGGGCGGCCAACAAGGGAGGGACGGGTGGTTGGATGAGGTAGAGGAGGAAGAGGGAGTGGCTTCCACCAAGCATGGGGCAGACGGATTTATTTCCACAGCTGAGTGTAGCACCTCTCCTCTTAGGTTCAGAGTGGTTCTTGGCTTGACACTTGGGTAGTGGGGTAAACAGAATAAAGTGAGTCCAGAAGGTGGACTGTTGACATGGATGCCCTCGCACTTGAGGCTGCTATTGGTAAAAAGCCGGCTAACGGGGCAGTGGCTGCACCGGTACTGGCCCCGGCGCCGGTCAAACGCAAACCTGCTAAAAAAGCTAAAAAGGCTGTTGTTTTCTTTGAGGTGGAGATACTTGATGCCAAGACCAAGGACAAGCTCTGCTTCTTGGACAAGGTGAGCTGCAACATCTCAGACTATTTTCACTTTTTGCATATAGTATCACACACTGTGCATGTATAATTGTTTGCATGGGCTATGTGTGTGAATGCTTTTTGTACACAAATGGTAGTCCTCTGTGTTTTAAAAATATCGCACTATGTCAGTAAGAGTCAAACCTTTTCTAGAACACGGTGAACCTGCCTCACTCGTCATCAGAAAGTGTGCAACTGTAAACCCACACTTTCACATGTGACCTAACTCTGCCTGCTTGGAGTTCTGGCCACATGGTGATCATATCCGAAATGTTGTAAGGTATAGATGAGGTACAAACATAACCCAAATTTGGAAAGAATATGTTTAATGTTCCCCAATTAGTGTAAATATGATATGCTAAATATGAATATTGTCTTTGTGAAATAAAAATTAAAACAGAACAATTAATCGAGAGGGATTGTGACCACGTTGGCTGGAACATCAAACTTAAGTTACCGGTAAATAACAACTTCGAATAGAAAATACGACAACAGAAATCTTAGACTTTTGAACAGCTGTAGCTGTATATTAGGCAGGAATGGAAAATAATTCCACCTACAAAGCTTCAACAATTAGTGTCCTCAGTTTCTAAACTTTTATTGAATGTTGTTAAAAGAAAAGGTGATCTAAACACTGATAAACATGACCCTCTTCAAGTTCATTTGGAACGTGTTGCAGTGATAAATTTTTTGACAATTAGTTGCTAAAAAAAATAAAGTTTGTCAAGTTTGAACATTAAATATCTTGTCTTTGTAGTGTAATCAGCTAAATATAGTTTGGACATCACTTGCAAATTATTGTATGATATTTTTATTTACAGTATGTTTACCACAACATCTCAACTTTAATGAAATTGGTGATGTACGTATGTCAATATATATGACATGTCTGCTGATATGAATTGCTGCATACACAGTAGCTGTTGTTTGGTGACGTTAAATTTTTTCAACAGCAGAGGGTCTATTGTCCAACATTGTGGCTTTCTGGGATTCTGATTTCTGAGAAAATTGAGGAATTTATCTGTTTCAATTTAATTTATGAATTATTATTCGATGTTATTTCAAGAAAACATCAATGGTACACATAAACCAAAATGATATACAATGTTTCAACAGACAGGTCCACTAATTAAAATATTGTGGTTAATTTGAAATCGAAACATGCCTGTATGATTTTTTACAGAAGTATAAACTGTAGTTAGTTGTCAGGTTTGTAAATTAGTCCTGGATGGGCATTGCCTGCTGATGTGTAGAGTTACATTAGCTATGTTTACAACTAGCTTCCCTGTCACCTGAGGCTAGCTGCTCTTATGCAAGGCTTCTTCAGTTTTTCTGATCAATCTATGGAGTTGCTTTTAAAATTTCTTCAGAGAGGCAGCTTGAAAGAGCTGTTATTTGGAAATTATTATTTGTTTTTATTAATTTCATTACTGTAGCTGTTTCAATATGGTAAATGGTAAATGGTGTTATACTTACAGTATATAGGCAAGATCTACAGTGGTATGAAAAAGTATCTGCATCTTTTGGAATTTCTCACCATCAAATGTGATCTGATCCGTGTCAAAATCACACAGATGATAAAACTGTGTCTGCTTCAACTAAAACCACCCAAACATATATAGGTTTTCATATTTTAATGAGGATAGTGAGCAAGCAATGACAGAAGGGGGAAAATAAGTAAATGAACCATCACATTTAATATTATGTCACCCCCCTTTGGCAGCAATAACTTCAACCAGACGCTTTTGCTTCTGCACATCGATTAGGACTAATCTTGGCCCATTCTTCTCTACAAAACTGCTGTAGTTCAGTCAGATTCCTGGGATGTCTGGCATGAATCGCTGTCTTTAGGTCATGCCACAGCATCTCAATGGGGTTCAAGTCAGGACTTTGACTTGGCCACTCCAGCACGTGCATTTTGTTTTTCTGAAACCATTCTGAACTTGATTTACTTCTATGTTTTGGATCATTTTCTTGTTGCGGGATCCATCCTCTTTTAAGCTTCAGCTGTCTGACAGATGGCCTCAGGTTTTCCTGCAAAACATCCTGATAAACCTTTGAATTCATTCTTCCATTAATGATTGCAAGTTGTCCAGGCCCTGTGGTAGCAAAACAGCCCCAAATCATGATGCTCCCACCTCCAATGCTTCACAGTGGGGATGAGGTGTTGATGTTGGTGACCTGTTCCATTTTTCCTCCACACATGATGTTGTGTGTTACTTCCAAACAATTTAACTTTGGTTTCATCATTCCACAAAATATGTTACCAAAACTTTTGTGTAGTGTCCAAGTGCCTTTTTGCGAACATTAAACGAGCAACAATGTTTTTTTTTTTTTTTTTTTTTTTTTTTAAGACAGCAGTGGCTTCCTCTGTGGAATCCTTCCATGAGCACCATTCTTGGCCATAGTTTTACATATTGTTGATGTGTGCACAGAGATATGGGACGGTGCCAGTGATTTCTGTAAGACTTTAGCAGACACTCTAGGGTTCTTTTTTACCTCTCAGAATATTCTGCGCTGAACTCTTGGCGTCATCTTTGGTGGACGGCCACTCCTTGGGAGAGAAGCAACAGTGAAAACTCTCTCCATTTCTAAACAACATCGATTGATGAACATCCAGACTTTGAGAGGGTTTTGTATCCTTTGCAAGATTTATACAAATCAACAATCCTTGATCGCAGGTCTTCAGACAGCTCTTTTGAGTGAGCCATGATGCAAATCAGACAATGCTTCTCATCAAGATATTTCTTACCAGGTGTGTGTTTATAGTAGGCAGGGCAGCTTTAAACTACTCATCAGTGATTGGGCACACACCTGGCTGAAAATGTTCAGTAAAAATTGGTTTCAATTGCTCTTTAAGTCTTCTTAGGCAGATGGTTCACTTACTTATTTCCCCCCTTCTGTCACTGTTTGCATGCTATCCTCATTCAAATATGAAAACCTATAAATGTTTGGGTGGTTTTAGTTAAAGCTGACTCTGTAATTTCATCTGTGTGATTTTGACAAAGATCACATCACATGATTGTTGTTTTATGCAGAAATGTGAGAAATTCCAAAAGGTTCAGATACTTTTTCATACCGCTGTAATATGCTGGAGGTTTATTGTCATCTTTACTCCCCGAAGCCTAATTAATATTAAAAATGATAACAATACATTTTATTTCTAGAGCGCTTTTCAAGCCACACAGAGACGCTAATTGCATGGTTTCCTAATACTATTCCATCTTGTGCAAGCCAGATAAACAAAGAATTGCATTTTTTTTTTTTTTTTTTTTAATGTTTTAGCATGTTAGTCAGGGTTTACGTGACACAGCCTTGATCTGTACACGTAATGAGGCCCAGATAGGTGTAGGGGTTATTATATGCATCGCAAATACTGTACATAACCCATAAGGGGGAGTTTTTTTAAGTAATGCCAACCTGCTTAAAATGGAGCTGGGTCTTTATAATGATGTGGACAGAATTGAAGCCCCACAGTTTATCAAAACTGGGCTACAGTCTGCTAATGAGATGGCTCAGGAGGTTCAGCAAACATAGAAAGGCAAACATTTAGCCAGTGATTGTACTGAAACTGAAAAAATCAGGCAAACTCTAATTTCGATAGGATAATGTCACATCTTAAACAATTAAACAATCAGGCATAAATAACTTTACGCCACCAGGTTGTCGCCATCGCCAGGGGAACCAGTTTTCCCCACCTCATTTGAAGAGGCAGTGTTTTGTATTAGCAATCAGTGCAGAATAGGCCTCAAATGAATCTAAATAGCTAAAGATATATGATGGTTTGCCAAAGGAAATCAACAGAGTAATAGTGCTCTAATTTAAGAGCATATGTGTACAACTTATTTTAGTTGAAAAAAAATACCATTATTATTCAGCGTTAAAATGAATATTTTTCAGATTAAATGGGAAGAATGTTACAGTAGTGACAGATAATACTGATGAAACTTCACTGGTGTCACCAGAAAAAATTGTAGTTGTGATCATGATGTTATCAAATGAAACTATTGGGAGCATTGACCACAAAAGACTGTAAAATCCTCGAAGGTGTGTCATTTTTTTTCTGGTGGCGTATGGAAGCAACAGTATAGCCAGTGAGTTGTTCATAATAGTCCACAATATTTTGTGTGTGTGTTTGCTGTTTTCGGGGTTCCTATTTCGTCAAGCTGGTTGGTATCAGCCTGGCACAATGCCGTGTGTTTTGGCTGTGGCTGGAGAATTCTTGAAACCCGAATACCAGCTGTTGGATTGCTCACTTTCACGGGTTGTGTGTGGGCACAGCCAGAGCTAAATTTACCGCTAATCACTGTCATGAATGGAAAACTGGATTGTTGTCTGTTCCTCTGTGTGTTTTTGTCAATTTATTTGTCATGTTGTTTATCTGTAGGTGGAACCAAATGCCACCATTGGGGAGATCAAGTCCATGTTCCACAAGAGCCGTGAGTGTTCTTGCTATTGGCTCATACATCCTAATTAAGAGAAAGCAAATATTCAGACTGTCTGTTTCTGTTTTAGATCCTCAGTGGTACCCAGCCAGACAATCCATTCGTCTGGACCCGAGTAAGTCATTTGTGTTTTTTTTTCAAAGTAATCCTATAATCAATAAAGTCATTTGGTGAAAAGCAACAACACATTGAGGGCTTGTACAATTTTTTTTTTTTGAGTTTGGATTTTTTTTTCCTAATGCAATTATAATGGTTGCTACAACTCATTGTTATAACTGCTCTCACTCGCACACTTGTTTCAGGCTGTTTAATTTTCACTCCCAGTTGAGGTTTACTGTAAAACTAACAAACTATGAACACAACCAAGGGGAAAAAAACAGCCTAGACCACGATTTTACATGTTCTATAGCTTATAAATATGTTATAACCTATCATGTGATAATTATCATGCAAAACAAAACTTTACCATGTAAAAATGTGATAATCATCATTTTAAGATGTGAACATTTATCATGTATGAATGTGATAATTATCTAAAAACTTATCATGTAAAACATTACATAGTCCCGATCACATATTTTGCACACCCGTCCGAGTCACCTGTTTCTGCCGATCTGCCGATACAGAGTACTGATCCAATTCCTCAGCATCTTATTAAGGAGAAAAAAAGCACAACAAATGTAAAATATTTACATACTAAACTTCAGACATTATCATGCTTGCATGATGCCATGTTAACGTCTCGTGACAGCTAGCACAAAGTTTTCTACCATTTTATTTCTGCCTCCGCTGTAGTGTTGTAATGTTAAGTAGTATGAATTTCTTTTTTTTTTTGGGACAATATACTTGTACATCTTGATTATTATTATTTTTTGCTTCGTAGCCCTTAAATACAATTCTTAAAAAAACAATCTTTATCACCCGATTCCGATCTTCTAAAAATGATGTGAT
This sequence comes from Corythoichthys intestinalis, assembly GCF_030265065.1. Classification (NCBI taxonomy): domain Eukaryota; kingdom Metazoa; phylum Chordata; class Actinopteri; order Syngnathiformes; family Syngnathidae; genus Corythoichthys; species Corythoichthys intestinalis. Next base: position 15,862,587 of record NC_080402.1, read on the forward strand.
CAAGCCCGATTTCCTATCACGTAATCGAATCGGGGACATCCCTTTGTACAAATAGGATATATATTTAAGTAGTGAAATCAAAATGAAAATCAAGTGTTTTTTTTTTCTTCATTAAAACATTCGTATATAAATATAAACCTTAAAATTAAATTCCCATGTAGCAGACCATTCACAACGCTACAGCGTGAGCTAATGTTCGTATTGCAGATAATGTAGATTTTGCAGGGGTTTTTTTCTTTTTACTTATTTCACTAGTTCTTTGCGTGTTAAGTAGCGATGGAACTGAAATTGTGACAACAGACAACACAATCGTAAGATAGCCAAACTTTTTTCGTTTTTCTCCACACTCCAAACTCACTCAGAATCCATCGTCAACTAAAATAACTGTATGTTTCAGAGGGGAAATCTCTAAAGGATGAAGATGTTCTGCAACAGCTTCCAGTGGGAACCACAGCAACATTTTATTTCCGAGACCTGGGGGCTCAAATAAGCTGGGTCACGGTAAGTACGGATTTTGCGGAGAACCACCAAGCAGAGGTTCCTGAAATCCTGAACAGCTCTGAGTCTGACTAATTTCAAAGTCAAATAATGGTTAAGTAGTGTTGAGAGATGATATTGGAGTTCATGTTTTGCCTCTTCCGAGACTTGGAGGAGAATCTCTGCTATGTAATGTACACAAGGATTCTAATGTTGTCGTAATTAGCCTGTTAAAGAGGCGGTAATAGCACTGTATATGATATCAGTACTGCGATGGGGGGCTAATTTTAAATGGCAAGTCTCTCTTGAGACTCATAACTAAGTAAGAAGAGACGGGACAGAAGCGAAACAGAAGTTTTCAACATAATGTAACAGTGTAGGAACTCATACTAAGAAGCTCTGGCTTCTTCCGTCAGCCCTTTATCTTTTTGATTTTAATTGAATGTAAACACAAATGAATGCTGTACGTTTGGATTGTTGCCTGTCCACGCCTGAAAAGGAAAATAAATAAATAAAAATACTTCATAAAGTAAAATGAAAACTTGAGTGTTAATATATGGCAGAAAACAGTCAGGTGACTTGAAGTTCCGCTCTGAGAACCCCAATTTGGCCAACTTTCAAAATTGTCTGATATGCATGTGTGAAACATCATTGGAAAGTTTAAAATCTCAATTTTCTGGGGGAAAAAAATGGAACAGGAGGGCATTTAAAAAAAAAAAAAAAATTTAAACAGCGAGACCGTATCTGGAGGTGAGAGCACGCGAGAGCACAATTAAAGACTCCATGACTTTAACGAGATATTATCGTGTACTTATGGTACCTTGTTTTGATCCAAAAACTCCATGTAGCATGTATCACCGAGTGTCAAGACACAGCTGTGAATGGATGGCCACAGCTGGATTTTTGGGGGATTTTATGGGTGAAGCATAGTAATATAACAAGGGTCGCAATGCAGAAATTGCAGACATCAAGGAGTGGTCGAGAGTTTCGTTTTCATATATTTACCCTTTTAAACGTTTATTTTCAATTTTTCTTTGTTTGGATCGATTATTTATCTCACATATCGGGGAAAACGCAACAGTAACAAAAAAAATACAATTAAGCGATTATTGATCATCTAACATCGGGGAAAATGCGAAAGTAACAAAAAAAAAAGGAGTGGTCGAGATTTTCTTTCTCATATATTTACCCTTTTAAACATTTTAATTTTTTTTCAATTTTTCTGTGGATCGATTATTTATCATCTAACATATCGGAAAAAATGCGACAGTAACAAAAAAAAAATGCAATTAAGCGATAGTTATGAGGTAGATATCCGTGACTTTTTTAAAGACACCATTTTTTTCATTGTGACGTAATTTGTTTAAAAGTTTAAAATATGCGAGTGAATAATTGTTTTTTTTAAACAAAATATTATACATGAATTAACTATTCAAAGCTAAAAATGACAGAGATTTTACATAATAAATAGAATTAATTACCTTCGTTTTATGGCTGGGTTGAATGAAAAGTTGTTGTGCGACGTCTGTAAACGGGGGTTTCTTTGGTAAAACGGACAAATTAGAAATAGTTCAGGGGCTTAATGCGCCATGAATCTGCTATGGCAGCATATAGACATATTGTTCTGTCAAACACAAACAAAACAGTTGTTTTGGCTTAAAATACAGCAGTTTCTTTTAAAGAGGAGTGCAAGAGCAGAAAACTGATTTTTCAGTCTTGTCTGTGTTTTCCGCCATATATAAATGTGTAGGCTACATGTGTATTTTAGTACTCTATTCGCTGTGATGAAACATCTTGTGACTTTCAGGTCTTCCTGACAGAGTACACTGGACCTCTTGTCATTTACCTGATGTTCTACTTCAGGGTCCCCTTCATCTATGCTCCCAAATATGATTTTACCACCAGTAAACACTGGGTCGTGCAGTAAGTATTGAAGAAAATACTTAGTTTTTTTAGTGTCTTTGGATTTTATCGGTTTTATTGTTTTATTTGCTGGACTTTTATCGCGATGCGCTGTCTTTGTTTTATTTTTTGTTTTATTTTTATTTTTTAATTCATTGTATAATATTTTCATGTATCTTGAGCCATGTTTTGTTGTAAAGCACTTTGAGGGGCTTTCGGGTTTTGTAAAGGGCTATATAAATAAATTTGATTGAGTTGATGATTGATTGATTGAAGAAAATATATCTTAACTCATTTGCTGCTATGCCATGTATATGCATCGTATTCACAAAGTATATGTTGTGGTAGTTGGTAAGAGAAAGAATTTATTTTATTTATTAATTTTTATCTTAAATTGAACTTCTAGCCGTCTGACATGATATGAATACATAGGGCATTGTGTTACCATGACAATAGGGCCATGAGCCTACATCTGCTTTTCAATTAGCTGCTAATCCGGAGCTTTTGCTTTTCCCAGTCTGGCCTGCATGTGCCACTCTTTCCACTACGTCAAGAGACTGTTGGAGACACTGTTTGTCCATCGCTTCTCTCATGGAACCATGCCACTACGCAACATCTTTAAGGTAACACTATGAGTCATCTTGTCGTGGGACATGCTGTAATTCTGTGCCCAGTTAACTTGAGGAACTTTTTAACAATAAATGTTTTTTCTCCAGAATTGTACATACTATTGGGGCTTTGCAGCATGGATGGCGTATTACATCAATCACCCGCTATATACGCCACCAAGTGAGTGCGCATACACTGCTCATACAAACTGTCCATTATCTTTCATGCATAAATGTTTCTCTGAAACGTCAATCTCCATGTTTATTTTCATTATTTGTACAGTTTATGGAGAGCAACAGATCAGACTGGGCCTCATCTTATTCCTAGTAAGAAATTAAGAATCCTTCCACTCAATTAATGACATGATCAACAAGTTTCTGATTCGAGATGTTGTCTTCCTCAGTTTGGTCAAATTGGGAACTTTTCCATCCACATCGCACTGCGCAACCTCCGTCCGCCAGGTACACACACTATTCTACCTGAACGCCTGGTGCAAAAGGGGCTTTTTTGACAATATTTTTTTCTTGAGTGCTGTGGCTGGCCTTTGATAATAATAATGTGTATGTCAGCATGTTTTAGGACACTGGTGTTAAACCTAAGGCCCGAGGGCCAGAGCCGGCCTGCCACATAATTTTGTGTAGCTCACAAAAATAAATCATGTGCATTGACTTTGTTTCTTGTAGCAGAAATCAGGGAAAAAATTACTATTTTTTTTCCCCCGTTTTTTAAAATTATATATTTTTTAAACTGAACAATAAAAAAAAAAAAACGTATTACTTTCCTATTTTTTTAAATAAATAAATACATGATTTTTTTTTTTTTTAATCAACGATTTAAATTTAACTCTGAAAATCAGATTCAACATGTTGATATGCGATTGAACTGGTCTTATTATTATAAAACTGCTGAACAATAAATACTAGGGGTGCACGATATCCATTTTTTTGAAACCGATACCGATAACTTCCTGCTCTTCAAGGCTGATACCGATACGATATCTGATAATATCTATAATATTTTTCAATGTATATTCACCTGAGTTTTTTTAATAAATGTAGCTAAAAAATACTAGTGGTTGATTCAATATAGATTTGCCTTTGACCGAACCAGAATTTTCATGATGACATGAACATTATTATAATGAACAAAACTAAGACAAGAACAGTTTTGACTTCAAATAAACTGTCCATATTAATTTTTCAAATAAATATAATTTGAGTCAATCAAGAATCAATCAGTCAATATCATTGACGATGTGTTCCCCTGAACAGTGAGCACCGATGCTTAACAAACATAAACACAATTTGGTATTGTGCTTTGTCAGCAGATAAAACATTTGGTGCAACAGGAGAGGAGACTTCTGTTGTCTTGGTCCATGAAACAACTTTAACCTGGCAATTACATATCAATAACCAAAAGGCCTCTGAAGAACTTGTAAACATAACACTGTAAAATGCAAACATTTGCTAATTGACATAGTAAGGTTTATAACTCAGTGAAGGAAAAACGCGGCCTCTAGAACAGTAACAAAACTTTGCATACTGGCAAAACAGGAGTGGAAACAAACGCACACATCACAATCCGACACTGTGCCAAAAATATTATTAATAGGCCCGATAACATATATTGTTATCGGATTTATTGGGATGACGTCATAATTCCTATTATCGAACCGATAATTATCGGACCGATAATTATCATGCACCTCTAATAAATACTTTTACAGGTAACAGTAGAAATAAATTTAATGGATATACTTTTTTTAATCATTACCGTATTTAGGCTCCAAGACCAGGAAGATACCCTACCCAACAAAGAATCCCTTCACCTGGATCTTCCTACTGGTCTCCTGTCCCAACTACACTTATGAGGTTGTGTGTATTTTTTTTTTTTCTAAAATGCTTAATGTGACATAGTGAAGGGACAGCAAGAAACTGATGTTCATGTTCCTCCTCCTGTTGCAGCTGGGCTCTTGGCTAGGCTTCATGGTGATGACTCAGTGTCTTCCTGTGGCCTTCTTCACTTTGGTGGGTTTCATTCAGATGACCGTTTGGGCCAAGGGAAAGCATCGCAGCTACCTAAAGGAATTCCGTGATTACCCTCCTCTCCGATCACCCATCCTGCCCTTTGTCCTGTAGACGACCACTTTCATCCAAATCCGCTTCCGTTGATCGTAGCAAACCTTCCTCTGTCTACCCAAAACTTAAGAGCATCAACTCCTATTGTTTCACCTTTAATTCTACACTGGAGCTACACTGACTGAAAAACATGCCTGACCCAAGTGAGGATAAGTGGTGTGAATGCTATGTGAAATTTTATAACACATTGCTGGGTTTTTTTTCATATGCAAACACTAAATAAGCCAACTAAATTTACTGGGTCATTGAAATAATTCTGACCTAGATACAGGTCTGATTTAGGTGTTGATGTTCATAAAATGTATGAATTGTTATTCACATCCATTCATCTGAATGAATAATTTATTAATAAAAAGCAGGGTTGGAAAGTAATGAGTTACATTTATTCACATTACCATAATTAAATACAGTAGTTGGTGGCACTTTTTAGATTTTTTCATGAATTTTACTTTTAATTAAAAAGTTGAATATTTTTGTAATTCATGTACTCAAATATATTTTTAAAAGCTTGTGTTCCGTAAGTTCAAAATGAACTATGACTGCCTGGCTCCCTCTACTGGCTCTCGTGGAAACTAGAGGCAACAATAGGTCCGCAACTAATTAATGCAATTAATCAGACCTGAAACAAAAAAATTGAAACAGGTTGCCATTTTGGTTTCAAATTAAATTAATCAGTCCTAAGAAGTTACCAGTTTTCAGATCAACAAAATGACAACAGTGGCCAAATTTTTGCACTTAAGTAATTTTGTTTTGCTGCATATTCCACATCTTCCGTTAGTCCAGTACTTCTCAAAGTACCCCAGGGGGGCGCAGAACGATACCGGGGGTGGCGCATGTGAGCTCAGGGAACATACTTTTGCACATCCACTCAGTGGGTGACAGTGGTGCTCTTATTTTCAGAGTGTGCGCAGTATTTTTGAACCAAGCAAGAGCAAAGAGCCATGAAAAGCTGTGCGCTGTTTTCCGGCCGCCGAACACTGGGCTCACGCGACGACCCGCTGTCTTCTCCGGTTCTCACGTGACGCCTGTCCGCCTAAGAAGTGCCATTTTCAGCTTGGCATCGTCATGACGACCGCCCTCACCTGTGGTTCTCCCCCGGCCGCCAAGAATGCGCTGTTTTCGAGCTGTTTGGCTTTGACTTTTAATACAGAGGGAGAGGGGGAAAGACCACTCTATTTACTGTGTCTAAAAATGTTTGTAGCGAACAGCGGGAAGCCAAATCAATTAAATACGTTAGACTCCAATTTCATTGATAAGCCGCTTGACTGTTTTTCAGCTAAAACGTCCTGAATATTGCCAACAATTGTCCCGCTTTGTCAGTGGTACATCAGTAAACCAGTAAGCACTGTTAGCATGCCCAGTGCAAAATAACCCCACATCATTGCAAACATTGCAAAGGAGCTGATACTGTGAGCAGCAAAAATAAAAACTGTCCCTCGGTCCAATGACACGGTCATTTTTCTTCTATTCATTTTTGTTTTTTTGGTCACATTTTTGGGCATATTGTCCTCATGCGTTAATGATGCAAATCAATTTTAATTTATTATTATTTATTGATTTAATTACATTCTCAGTATCGAATGGTCAAATATGTGTGTCAGTGTACTTTTACAGTGGCTTTTTTTTTTTTATTTTAATTTAGGCAAATTTATGCGCTTTGTCTTTTTTGTTACAAACAAAATGTTAATAAAGGCGCACTTTATTGTAAGTTGATCTATGTTACTTTTTTCTTCACAATGTTTGTCGTAATAGTAATTTTATAGACAAATTATACTATTTACAGTGGCGGCAGAGAGTTTGGGGGGGGGGGGGGGGGGGTCGCGAAACATTTACGTCTTCCCGGGGGGCATAACAGAAAATAATTGAGAAGCACTGCGTTAGTCCAATAAACTTAGTTTCACTTCTGAAACATTACTTTGTGCATTTTTTTTTTTTAATATATCAAAAATGAAGTTGCTGATGATGTATGAGAGTGACCTTAATGCTACAATTATTAATTTAATCTGCCCTGTGACAAAAGAACAAAAACTCTGAGCATGCGTATATGAGAACCTAACAAATTTCATTCTGGTCCGTTCACGGATAAGGTAGAAGAACCTACGTATTTTAGTTAGTGACCTCTTCAAGAAGAACAACAAAAGACAGAGACTAGGCGGTCTAAAAAGGTTCGCCTAGATAAGCTTGTAGTTCACCTCCTCTCCCGTTGGTGGCACTACAGAATTAAAATAATAGAGCAAACTGCTTCCTGTTTGGTAGCGTGTGTGAGTTTGGGAAAGAGGTAGGTTGTCTAACGTCTTTAGCCCCCTCTACTTTCCTCATATCTGTGCATTATAAGCAAATAACACGATTTGGTTTGATTATGAAACACTGTCATGACTTTGGTGAGTTTAAATGAGTTTGTTGGAAACGTCTTGTAAAAAGTCGGTGGTTTAGCTTAGAAGCTAACCGGTTAGGCTAGCGGTTTGAATGGACGTGGGAATGGCGCATTGAGATGGAATGAAATCACTTTTATTCTGTTTTGCGCGGAATGCGGTTAACATTACATAAGTGTTGTTCAGTAGGACTTAAAACATGCACGTTAATTATATTTGTGCGTTCTAATTAATCTGAACTCTAACGTGTTTTATCTATCTTGACAGCCACCACTTTTATTGTTCTACAACAAATCATTCTTTTGTAATGAGAAATTAAACCTAACTGTTTTACGTTCATTTTAAATTCACATCATAATTGCATGGGCTTGACCACTGAAAACAGATCAACCCGTTTGTGAATGTTTTTCGTGTATGTGACACGAATTTAGGACTCCACCATGGATATCCGGCCCAACCACACCATCTACATCAACAATATCAACGACAGAGTGAAGAAAGAAGGTACGTTCTGACTAGTGTTGCCACTATCAAGTGACTGATCGAGTATTAAGTTAAAGGACAACTATTTTGACAATTGATGAGTTGTTTAGAGACACTGACCTAAAAAATGTGTTGTTTTTCTGCGTGTGCGTGATTGCATTTGAACTGAAAGGTGCTGGCAATGAATGCTCATGTCTGATTTCATTGTAAAATATTCTCAAATTTATATTTTATAATTTTTTTAAATTGGGAAGAACTGTAAATATTGTCCTTTTTCTGTATTTGTCAATGATATTAAGGAGTCGACTCATTGCAAAAATAATCATAATGGGAAAATGATTTGTGGTTGCCCTAGTTTTGAATGAGTTAATAGTAAATATTTTAATTTTTAAAAAACTTTTTTTAACTTAAAAAGATGCAAAAACATTTGGGGAAAAAAATCATTTTTCATTTGATTTTAAAATGTATTTTCAAAACATAAAAACAGGCCGTACAAAAAACATTTTTCTTTTAAATTTTAAAAGGGAAAACCAGTATTTGTTTTAAATTTTCTATTTTAATTTATTAATCAAAAAAATAACATCAAAATGGAAAAAAATATGCTAATTTCTGTAGTCCTTGATGATAAATACATTGTGTGATAATGGGTTGACTCATGGAAAAATTAATAGGTGATGAATGGACTATCAAAACCGTTTGTGGCCACACGAATATTGAAAGAAATGATTGGGTTATCATTAGTGCTGCTACGATGAATCGACTAACTTGAGTAATTTGATGAGAAAAAAGCTTCAAATCAAATTTTGCTGGTTCGAAGATTGTTTTAAATAGTGGTGTTGGTTTGTTTTGAAAGTGTTTGCATTTAGTTTTATTGATTTGAGTGGATACACTGCCCTCTAGTGGCAACAGTAAATATGCCATAACTCATCTAACATGGCTGAATTCAACTGCTCCCTGTTAAAACATACAAAAAGTTTCTGTTTGAGCTAATGATTGTTTATGCATTCGTAATTTAGTTTAGAGGTATACTTAGCAGTTTGTGTGTGTGTTTGAACGATTTATTAAGAGTATTGTTAAGGGCATTTTATATATAAGGTAGTGGACTTCTGCAAAGCAAGTTACCCATTTCTTTTGTTGTACTTTGATCCTCATTTATATATTTTTTCGTACCGTTTGAGGTTAAGATCAAGTATTTTAATTTAGTTTTAAATGTATTTATTGCTTTTGTGAAATGAAAGTGCAATTCTACATCGTTTGAAGAAACACTCGGAAATTTTATTTTGTATTCAAAACCTTTGTCTTACATCTCCTAAATTTATTTCTGCAACGCATTTAAAGTTCCTAATCCGATTACTCAATTATTCTAACTAATTGAAAGATGAATCTAGGGCTGCAGCTTTCGAATATTTTACTAGTCGATTAATCGGTGGACTAGTTAGTTCGAATAATCAAGTAATCGGATAAGGAACATGAAAAATTAAAATACCAGAGCTGAGCCTAAAACGGTATATATATATATATTTTTTTTTTTTATGAAGATCTACGTACAACAAAAGAACCATTGGCTAACTTGCAAAGAAAAAGTCCGCTAGCTTTAATGCTATAAAATGCTAGGTTTTTAAAAAAAATTTTTTTTACAATACTCTTAACAAATGGTTCAGATACATATTCCCACAAAAATGGTTAAATATACCTATAAACTAAATCATGAATGGGATTAAAAAACACTAGCTCAAACAAAAATTTGGCTAATGTTGGTCTTAACAGGGAGCAGCTGGTTTCAGCCATTAGAAATGAGTTAAATCATATTCATTGTTGCCACCCAAATCAATAAAACTACATGCAAACACATTCAAAATAAACCAATACAACACCACTTTAATTAAACGAATACTCGAAGCCACAAAATTTAATTCGAATATTTTTGTCTAATCGAATACTCCAGTTAATCGATTAATCGTTGCAACACTAGATGAATCGATTACTTAATCGATAGCTCCATCCTTTGTTATCATCACTACCGCTGACGGGCTTACATCTTTTATATTTTTTTAAATTTTGCTTAGAGTTGAAGCGCTCTCTGTACGCGCTGTTCTCGCAGTTTGGCCAGATTGTGGAGATCGTGGCCATGAAGACCATGAAGATGAGGGGACAGGCCTTTGTGGTGTTCAAGGAGCTGGCCGCCGCCACCAATGCCCTGCGCCAACTGCAGGGCTTCCCCTTCTACAACAAACCCATGGTTCGTGTCGCCGCGCCTGCGTTCCCTTGCACGATTTAATCCACACTAGGGCTGCAGCTATCAAATATTTTAGTAATCGAGTAATCGACTGAAAATTCTATCAATTAATCGAGTAATCGGATAAAACAAATATATTTTTAGGTGAAGAGCAATTATAAATATACATGAGAAAACAAGACATTTCATCTAATCTTGAACCATTCTCAGTCAATGTCTTTATTTTCGATGTATATTGTTGAAAACAGCCAGCAATTGCATCCCAGATGTAACTAGAATTTAAAAATAAGACTAATTCACTGCTTTCACTCAAAAAACCTTAAGATCTTATTAAAAAAAAATATATATATATATACCCAAAAATGCTGTTACGCTTGATAACACACATCACTTCCCACGTGTTTCAATTGAATTTCTATTTGTGTCAAGCCATTTTTAAATTCTAGTTAAGTTTTAAATTAGTCTAAACTGTAAGTCCTGATAGGATTTTGAGTTTTTGCAGTGTTCAAAACAAAAGTATGATACAGGCTTGTATTGGAGCACATTAGGGACCAGTGCTACTTAGTGTTTTATCCAGCAATGACTACTGAGCTAAAATTGATAGTTAGCATTATTGAGTTTTTATTTTACACCCTCATCACTCCACAACGCTATGTTATGTTAAAGCCTGTATGTAAGACACGTTAGCCACGCATCGACAGTGGTCATAATTAATAGAAACCTAGCCCTCCGCAGGGCTAACCTTACTTGAGTTAGTGACAGTAATATTAAATCTTTATTTATTAGCGCTTAGCGCTCTACTGCTTTAAGATGGCGGCTGTTTACTAACGCTGCCCAGACACGGCCGAGTCTGTCTATGCGCATCTAGTTCAACATACATGTGGTCTCTATGAGACTCATCAGACGCTACCTACCAACGTAGCATCGTGCGGGCTAGTATTTAGCAACGTCGGCATCGTTTGTAGCGGCTGTCGGTTGCAGTAACTTTTTTTTTTTTTTTTTCCTCTAAGCACGTGACATCAGCGCGTTGTCCCGCATTAAAAGTAGTCCAAGCAAAACGTGATTCTTAGAGCTGTCAAAATAAACGATTACTCGAGGTGAATAAAATTACTCGGATCAGTTTTTAAACTCGAGTTTCTCGAGTATTCGTTTCAGCTCTAATCCACACGCTTGCTTCTTCCTTCCCCCAGAGGATACAGTATGCCAAGACGGATTCTGAGGTCATTACCAAGGTCAAAGGAGCGCACGGCGACCGAGACAAGAAGAAAGAAAAGAAGAAGAAACCTCAGGAGGCCGCCGCTCTCGCCAAGAAAGCTGCTATGGTCAGACTTTTCCTGTTCAGCTACTTCTGTTATAGTAAACATTGCTTTAAAATCTAAGATTTAAAAAAAAAAAAGTTTTATGCATTTAAAAAAAAGGCTTAAATGGGTTAAAAACGGGAAATATTTGCATTTTTTGAAAAATGTTTTAAAAAATGTTTCCTTTGTGTTCAGATGCCGTCAATTCCAGTCCACATTCCAACATTGCAGGTACATTGCCGCTACGATAGCTTGTTGTTTTGTCTCTGCATCAAAGGCTAACTTTGCACGCATGCGCCAACTCGGCAGATTCCTGACAACCCGCCAAATTACATACTGTTCCTGAGCAATCTACCTGAGGAAACTAACGAGATGATGCTGTCAATGCTCTTCAACCAGTAAGTCAGATTTGCGTACATGTGCTAACGACAGTGCCTGACGTCAGTTGTGGCACCAGGTTCCCGGGCTTCAAGGAGGTACGTCTGGTTCCCGGGAAGCACGACATCGCCTTTGTGGAGTTTGAGGGTGAAATGCAGGCAGGCGTGGCCAAGGATGCCTTGCAAGGCTTCAGGATTACCGCCACCTGTGCCATGAAGATTAGCTTTGCCAAGAAATAGGACAACCTTTTCACCTACATGGACATTTTGCAACCTTTTTTTATTTTCCTTTTTTATCTACTTGGCACAGAATAATCCTGTGACTTTGTTTTGTAAATTAACAAAATAAACTAGTTTTCAAACTTAGTTGCTCAAAGAAAATGGTGGAGGCTGGCAGCAAATGATCGGTCAAAATCCTAATGTCCTTATACCACAAAAGAACAAAGTTGCTGCTTTTGCTACAAAGGAGTATTACACCCAATCTTGATATACAATAATAAACCTCTGACCTTGCCAATATAACCATAAAAATAATGAGGAAAAAAAACGTGAATCACGCTATAAAGCGCAATGTAAAATTCCAGAATCTTGAAATTAATGAATGAGCAAGATTGTGACATTTTAAGCAGTACTGTTTAATGCAAACAGTGTAGTTATATACAGAGACAAGGGGACAGATGTCATCTATTATGCAGCTTCAGCCTGGGCCTCAATTCTTTTCTTCCTCAGTTGGAGTCTCCTTTCCCTCTCGTACTCCTTCATCCGCATCACGTAGCTGAAGACAAAGAATGCAGCATATTGGCTGCAATTAAAACATGTTTTGGGAATTGACTTTTAGCAAATAATCATTGACCAATCATATGTCCTAGAAACTTGAGTAAGCATGGTCCGTAAAGCTGTACCATAGACTTCATAATGATATTGACGGGTCGGATTTGAAGTACGGGGCAATCCCACAATCCGCTTCAGTTCTTCGTAGTCTGTAACAGCGACACATGCAGCAATCCAACGCCAGATTTATGTTGAAAAAGTACGGAAGCTGTACCGCATTCAAACAGGAAGGATTGCCTCCGAAGTGATTTGTTCGAGGATTCAAGGTAATTATTAAATTTTTCGTACCACGCATGCATTTGAAACATGAAAAAAATCAATGGGAGAAATTAGCCGCTACAGCATGGGCATTATACTTCGCAATATTTACGTAAAATGAATAGTCCTGGAAGGTTTTTTTTTTTTTTTGCTTTTAACCAAGAATCGACTTTTACGTCCATATCTTTTCAAAAAAAATCTGGGATTTTGTGATTTAAGCATTTATTCACAATCTTCCACGGATAAAGCTCTGTGTGTACATATGACGGCCGCTAATTTTCTTACTGACTAGTCTCATAGATCGCAATATTTACGTAAAATAAATGCTAACTGCACGGTTTTTATTGCTTTTACCCAAGAATCGAGACTGTTTTACGTGCATATCCATAAAGAATTCAGGGATTTAAGCATTTATTCACAAGAATTTTCACCGGAAAAGCTCTGTTTACATATGGCAGCCGCCACTTTGCCTGACAGGCTAGCATCGCACTTCGAGATATTTGCGTAAAATAAATGCTACCTGCACGTTTTTTGTTTTTTGTTTTGTTTTAACCAAGAATCGAGACTGTTTTACCTTCATGTCTATATAGAATTTGGGGATATAAGCATTTATTCACAAGAATTTTCAACAAAAAAAGCTCTTTGTGATTACACTTGGTCAGCTTTGACGACCGCGCCGTCAATATCATAATTAAGTCTATGGCTATACGCATGTCTCCATTGTCTATTCAATTCCTTTAGTAATTACTGTAAGCCTTACGAGACAGCCAACTGCCATAAAACTTCACAGAAGACAACGAAAAGGATCAAGTTGCAGACGTCCAAAATGGTGGATATATCGTTTGAACATCGCAATGTGCGCATGTGCAATAGTACTATTGCAGGTCGTGCAATTTTTTTGGGCGTCATAAAAGCAAGTGTGCAGAGACATGGCCTCCTGGATCCCTTTTATTACCTTTTTATTATTGGGCAGAGTAGCCAAAAATTCTACTTGAGTAATATTATTTTGAAATAACACTACTCGTACTTAAGTTAATAGTAATCACCCCCCAAAAATGTAAATACAAGTAAAAAAAGTATTTGGTGAAGAGAATACTCAAGTAATGAGTAACACTGTAACTGCTTACAATGTTAAATGTTTTTTTTTGTCCGCACATATAGCAAATACAAATTTCTTACGGTGCTTTAAAAATGACGTAATTGAACAGACTGGCGTGATAGAAGAACGGCAAGCTTGAGTCTCGTATAGTGGAGTCGTGATTATTGTTGTGACATCTCATTGGTGAAACTGGTGGAGCTACTGTTGGTATCTCTGACAAAAATAAATCAATATGTAGAATAAAGAGGAAAATTGTAACGACTTTAGTGTAGCCCAAAGTAGCGGAGTAATCTATTCAAGTAAAAAGTACATTTTTCTCAAAACGTTACGTAAATAATTACGTTAATACCTACCTCTGGCTTCAATATTCAGCAATCTTCATCATTCACAAATTAAACCCCTTAGCTTGGAATAAACGGTATTATATGAATCAACCAAATAACTAACAAAATTTTTCTAGTTTTAATATCGCAATATATTGCAAACCCCCAGAAAGTCGCAATGTCGTTTTTTCCCCAATATCGTTCAGCCCTACAATGAAGCAAGTTATTCTTGTTTTAAATGAATTGGTAGCACACTGGTTAGCACGTCCACCTCAGTTCTGGGATCGTGGGTTCAATCTCTAGTCTTCCTGTGTGGAGTTTGCATGTTTTACTCGTGCCTGTGTGCATTTTCTCGGGGTTCCTGCTGATTGAACACTCCAAATTGTCTGTAGGTGTGAGTGTGAGCTTGAATGGTGACTGGCTGACAACCAGTTCAGGGCAGCTTCTACCTGGAGTTAGCTGTGATAGACTCCAGCACCCTCTTGAGGAAGATGAATGAATTATATGAATGTTTTGGTGGGTTTAGATTAAAAGTATGGTGTGAAAGGTGATGCAAGGAAAAATGTGTGTGCACAGTACACTTAAATTTTGTGCTGGTGCACCAGTGCAACCAATGCAAAAACTGAATTTTTGGCAATATACACTCACCGGCCACTTTATTAGGTACACCTGTCCAACTGCTCGTTAACACTTAATTTCTAATCAGCCAATCACATGGCGGCAACTCAGTGCATTTAGGCATGTAGACATGGTTTAAGACAATCTCCTGCAGTTTAAACCGAGCATCAGTATGGGGAAGAAAGGTGATTTGAGTGACTTTGAACGTGGCATGGTTGTTGGTGCCAGAAGGGCTGGTCTGAGTATTTCAGAAATTGCTGATCTAATGGGATTTTCACGCACAACAATCTCTAGGGTTTACAGAGAATGGTTCGAAAAAGAAAAAATATCCAGTGCGCGGCAGTTCTGTGGGCGGAAATGCCTTGTTGATGTCAGAGGAGAATGGCCAGACCGGTTCGAGCTGATAGAAAGGCAACAGTGACTCAAATAACCACCAGTTACAACCAGGGTAGGCAGAAGAGCATCTCTGAACGCACAGTACGTCAAACTTTGAGGCAGATGGGCTACAGCAGCAGAAGACCACGCCGGGTGCCACTCCTTTCAGCTAAGAACAGGAAACTGAGGCTACAATTTGCACAAGCTCATCGAAATTGGACAATAGAAGATTGGAAAAACGTTGCCTGGTCTGATGAGTCTCGATTTCTACTGCTACATTCGGATGGTAGGGTCAGAATTTGGCGTCAACAACATGAAAGCATGGATCTATCCTGCCTTGTATCAACGGTTCATGCTGGTGGTGGTGGTGTAATGGTGTGGGGAATATTTTCTTGGCACTCTTTGGGCCCCTTGGTACCAACTGAGTATCAGTGGAATGCCACAGCCCTACCTGAGTATTGTTGCTGACCATGTCCATCCCTTTATGACCACAATGTACCCAACTTCTGATGGTTACTTTCAGCAGGATAATGCGCCATGTCATAAAGCTGGAATAATCTCAGACTGGTTTCTTGAACATGACAATGAGTCCACTGTACTGAAATGGCCTCCACAGTCACCAGATCTCAATCCAATAGAGCATCTTTGGGATGTGGTGGAACGGGAGATTCGCATCATGGATGTGCAGCCGACAAATCTGCACCAACTGTGTGATGCCATCATGTCAATATGGACCAAACTGTCTGAGGAACGCTTCCAGCACCCCCCCCCCCCCAGAAATCACAATGATAGTTTTTTCCCCAATATTGTTCAGTCCTACTAAAAGCTTTGAGAAATAATATACAAACTTTCACAAGCCCTAAACCTTAGGGGCCACACTTACTCCTGATGTTGACAGTAGTCCCAGTCATGTCTCTCATGTTTGCAGGCAAGGAAGTTTGGCCAGTTGTCCCTTTTGCACTTCATCAGCTTTAGGAGGTGATGAGCACAATAGTCCCTCTGCTCCAAAGGCACCTGGGCCAAGTTCATCTGCTCCTGCGTCGCCACCATCTCTGCAGAGAAATGCGCTAGTTAAGAGTTTTTAAGTTTGAAGGAAAACAGAATCTGTTCATTCTGAGAAAGCAAACCATGCCTGATAGACAATCCCTGAACCCTTGAACAAATCTGCTCGACCACTATAGCGTTTTAAATGTCTATTTGGGTTGACAAACATGTCGGTACATGTATTTGTGTATATCTAATCCTGTATAAATACAGGATTAGATATACACAAATACATGTTATAGCAGTGTTCAAAATAGTACTAACCAATATATTGCAGCTATTATCATTTTTAAAGTTAAACTTAAAAGATTACACTTCACTCTACGAAAGAGTATTTTCTAAATTGCAGTTTGTGGTACACTCCCAAATAAACGGTAAAAGGAAGATAGCATACGAGCTATCGCGAGATTACGTTGTACATTTCATACATAAAGCGAATCGTACACTATATTCGTGTTTACCTCGCTCTTTCCTCTCGGGAAACCCGAATTGGGGGTCGAACTCAAATTTCCTCGCCGGATCTGGTTCGGTGTCGGTCTCGGTGATATATCGCCTGACCAGGTGAGCTCCCATGGTATCCTAATGGAGTATGACCTTTAATTTGTTAAAGTAGGTTGTCTTTACTCTGTGGTGCGATAATATTTTCAATATGTTTCAGCTATCTGCAAATCGGTCACCTACACATAACCCTCGGATCCACTTCCGGTTTTACCGGAAATAAATAGCTCAAAATACAGGGTACTTCAGAAATTCCTTCCCCTTTAATCAAATGAGAAATGTTCCGCTTATTCTATTTTTTTTTTTTTTAAACTTATTTTAACGGTGCTAGTTCTCTTGCTAAGCTAGTTTATCTATTTGAAGATATTTCTTGCATTGGTTAAAATGTGTTTGAAAATAATAATAATTAAAATGAAAATTTTGCATCGGCATGCGATCCTTTTTTTTAATCTTTCAAACTTTATTCACCACAAATACAAATTTACAAACATGGGTGAACAATTCACACACACTGAGCAAATTTACAATAACAACAACAAAATAAGAGTAATAAATAAAAGGGTCTGGGTTATTTTCAACACAAGCTGTATTGTTTGCAAAGTCTCTTGGTCCTTATTGCCTTGGGGTTCAAGGAGAAACTTAAATCGTCCCACTATAAAGAAAACATTCTTTCAAAAACATGAAAATGTGGTCTTTGATTTACATATTTTACAGAGTGAAAGTGAAATTTTGCCAAAATTAAAATGACTTATAACATATCTTTTATCTATTTCGCTTCACAATTTCTATTCTTTTCTAGTTCTTCAATGTTGGATAGGCCAAACAAAATACAGTGGGGAGAACAGGTATTTGTACTTGTTCTCCCCACTGTATGTCTAAAAACTATTTTTGATGAGGGCTCAACTTTGGAGTTGATAAAATTGTTCAGGGCAACCCAAAAGATGTGAGAGTAAGTACATTCCCAAAAACAATGGGAAACTGTTTCCACTGCATTTGCACAAAAAGAACATAACGTATCAATATTAATTTTAAATTTTACCATTGTTGTCTTTATAGGATAACTCTTGTGAAGTATTTTGAGTGTGATTTCTTAAATTTTATTTCATAATAGATATTTTCCAGGCAAAAGCAAGGTATGTTTCCACTCAATATTTTCGTATAAATCATTCCAATAATAAATTGCTGCAGGTTTGGAATCAATCTGACATCTGATCCTTTTGACATCCGGCTTCTTTTGTCTCAAAATATGACAACATGCTCGAACCACGACGATATATGACAGTGTCGCTGTTTTTGTCTTAGTCACAATCTTTTGGACAAAAATACTTATTATTCTTATTTTTAAGTCATATTTTAGTCATTTCAAAATGTTTTGGTTTTTGTCTAGTGTTTGTTGACGAAAACTCAAGACTAATTTCGTCTAGTTTTACTCGACTACTTTTAGTTTACTAAAAATGTTTTCGTCTGTAATTTTTTTAAAAATTTACTCCCCCCAAAAAAAAAGGTTTTCAACTATTTTGATTGACAGACGAGCATATTGTAGCATCTACAAGGACAACGCCAATTTGGTGATAATCCACACTCAGCAGGAAAACAGTACATTATATTCAATGAATTATACCCAGAGGTGTCGTGTGCCATTAGGCATACCAGGCAATTGCCTAGGGCCCCCACTCAGCAGGGGCCCCAGAGGGCCAACAGATTTAGCACACGCAGCTCTATTGCATTGTCGCAGCGACAAGTGTAGGGAGTTTTTCAATACCATGGAATCATTTGGCAGATTATCTAACGATTCTGTTATCATTCCCAATCAGCACTAACCACGTCACTTAAATTAAACATGTTTAAGAAAGTCCAATCAGCTATTAATACCACATGATTGTTTAAAGAGTGACTCACCAAGTACTCTCTGGAAAGTCCTTGCCGAGTTGTTTTACGTTGATCTTCACAGGCCACCTTTTTATTCATGTGACTACGGAAAAAAATGGTGATTTTTCCGAAAAAGTCTATTACTGGGTCTAAACAATCCTAAACAATTTTATTAGCAATTTTAATACTCCTTTTAGCAAGGTTCCTTGGGTATGTTATTGTCCTACGTCACAAGCGCTGGGTATTCTGGGAGCGAAAATAGGCGTAAGGTGCGCATTTCGAGCAGAGGACGGCCACCTGTTAAAATGTGTGCGTCCATGAACGAATGTAAGTACATCCATATGAGTCACTGTAAAGTGCTTAGTTTACGCCACTTTTATGGCCAAGATGACCGTACGTGCACGCAGCGCGCACTTGCACCCCCCCACCTTTGTGTTCATTATACTGTGCGAGTGTCACGTGACTCAGAGTGAGAGTGGGTGGCGATCTGGCCTATTTTTAATTGGCAAAATGAAGAGAAGTTATCCTTCTGGAAGCGAAAAAAAAAGAAAAAAAGCAGAAGAGGAGAAAGGAAGCAAGACAGCGGTGAGTGTATTATGTTACTGTAGTTTTATGTCCTAATGTAGTAGAAGCACTGCAGACTAGTAGTAGTAATAGTATTTTTATTTTTAAAAAGCGCTCCATGAGAGCGACGCGTTATTAGACTTTTATTAAATATGCTATTGCTCCAAGTCAAACTGTCCCCCTTACTTGCACACGCTCGAATGGCCCCATGTTGTTTGTTGCCTGGGGCCCCCGGGGACCCTTGCTACGCCTCTGATTATACCCACCTGGAAGTCAAGAACTGCATGTAAAAAAAAAAGAAAAAAAAAAGTACGAGAGTTCAAGAGAACGCTCGCCGTTAGCATTAGCCTTATGCCGTTATCCGTTAGCATTTGCCTAATGCTAACGCTACAATTTACGTACATTTAGTGTGTGATCACTCTGCACAGACCTTTACAGGCTAAAGCAGCATTGCATATTCTCTCTTGCCAAGATAAGAAAACAAATCTTACCGTGTGTGTTTCAAAACAAGCAAGCCTGGAGAGGACGCTGGTGAGTTGGGGTGGGGGGGTGCAGCACATCACATTAGTGACACAAACAGACACTGCTACAACGCAGGCTAACTACACATAAAATGTCAAACATTGTAAATATGTGACAGAAACTATGGCGCATTTCCGTATCGTTATTGTCTCGTCAGACGAAAATTGGCATTAGTTTCGTTATGTTCTAGTCTCCCAAAATATGTTTTTAGCTCAATATCATCTCAGTCAAACGGTGCATTCAGGAACAGCATGCAAAACACAACTGCCACGTTAGAACATGATTCGTTACATAATTATTATTATTACATTATTACCCCAATTTGTATTTATAATTTATTTGTTTTGCTTATGTAATTGCTGTTTGTAATTGTACCAGCAGTATTTAATAAAGATTTAGGTTTTTGGGCTGTGGACCAAATTCATCGAATTATAATGTGTTTTTATGGGAAAATCCTGCTCGACATACGTTTCTACTTACCCAGGTCATGGAATGGATTAAATTCGTATGTAGCGGTACCACTGTATGCGCTTTTGGGGGAGTTGGCGTGGGGTCAATCGAAATAGGAGGTCAGAGAATCGTGGAGTTCCACAAGTCTGCTTAAATGGTCAAAAAGTGGCTTGAGGATAAAAAGTCAATGTCTTGGAGTGGTCATCACAAAGTTCTGATCTGAATCCCAACGAAAATTTGTGGGCAGATTGGCAGAGTGGGCAGAAAAACTTGTGCGGGCAAGTGCGACTGACAAGCCTGACTCAGTTACGCCAGTTCTGTCAGAAGGATTGAGCCAGGATTCCAGCAGTGAGCTGTCAGATGCTTGTGCAAGGTTACCCAAAATGTTTGACCGTTGAACGTTGAAGTCATTCAGTTCAAAGGAAATGGTACTCGAAACTGAGGAAATTTATGTAAACTTTTGATCTTTTAAGAAAATATTAAAATTCGATGAGAAATTAGCTCTCATTATAGTGGCATTTAAGAAAAATAAATAATTAGGGTAATTCTATCTGTACTGAAACAGGAAAGGTTTAGTCTGATTTGACTTTAGAGAGAAAAAGTGAAATGTTTTTATGTAAACATTCAACTTCAACTGTAAGTCATGGTGTCGTACTTGTGATAAAGGCAGGTTGACAGACAGACTTGTTTGATAGGGACTATGAGAGACACACTGAGAATGTTCCATTGGATGGAAAGAACACAGAATACATGGCAGAGAACAGTCCACCTGTTGCCTGTCATGACTGAAAACCTTGGTCGATGACTCATTCAGTGTGTATTTTAGAGACGATGATGCTGGCACATAGGGAAAAACACAAAGAGGTGTGTGCAATACCTTCATAAACCTAATGTATTCTGAGAGGAAGCGTCATTATTTCTATAATCTCAACATTCTACCCTTGATAGACGATATTAAAGTCAGACTGTTTAATTTGACTCTATATCCTGCTTCCACTTAGTAGCACAAACCTATGCTTGTTGAATGTTTGTCTTATTTTCATGCACACATCAAACAAAATTGCTGTCCGTCCAAATACTTTAAAAAGTGTGATATTAAATAAAATACCGGAATAAAATTGTAAATATACCTACCTTTAACGAAGAGTGTATTAATTTACTTAAATTAGAATTTCAATCTGTAAAATGGTTGCAGAAATGAACCTAATGACATCACTGTTTGGCTCTAGTAGTCTATCACACATAACTACAGTGGGGCAAATAAGTATTTAGTCAACCACTAATTGCGGAAGTTCTCCCACTTGAAAATATTAGAGACATAAGCGGATTTTAAGGGGGGCGAAGGGGGCCAGCCCCCCCTACTGGCCGAAAAGTGTCATTGCATTAAACTGACTTTCCTATATATATATAAGTTGTAAAGCAATAAAACTGCAACAAAAATGAATGAAATGAACAAAAAAGTATATTTTTATTGTTATTATTTTTTGAACAGATCATGCAACTAGCACCTTGGACTGTCATTTGCTTTGCATAAAATTTTCCCCAAAAATTGGGAAGGGGCAGTTTTATTTTTCAAATGAATTTTTTTTTTTTTTTAATTGAAAATATTTTTTCTTATTGAAGCAACTTTTTGGGGGGATTGAATGATTTAGACACAAATGTCCCATCCATAATATGGCCCAAACACAAAAAGGATTGCTTTAATCAAAGAAAACTTTTTCAATGAAAACTTTCAATTGAAAACCAAATTTTTTAATCTCAATTCTTTTTTTTTTTTTTTTTTTGCATTCAAAAACATTTTATATGATCGATATTTTTTGATTGAAGTGATTTTTCTTTTTGAAAATTTATTTTTTCTTTTTTTTTTTTTTTTTGAAGCAACTTATTTTTGGAATGAAAAATAAAGACAAAAATGACCTAAATGTTGTAGAAGTTGCTTCAATCAATTAAAATAAATAAATAAAATAATAATAATAAGGTGGCACGGTGGCTTAGTGGTTAGCACATCTGCCTCACAGTTCTGAGATCAAGGGTTCAGTCCCGGGCTTTGGCCTTCCTGTGTGGAGTTTGCATGTTCTCCCCGTGCCTGCGTGGGTTTCCTCCGGGAACTCCGGTTTCCTCCCACATCCCAAAAACATGCATGGTAGGCTGATTGAACACTCTAGATTGTCCGTAGGTATGAGTGTGTGCGTGAATGGTTGTATGTCTCCTTGTGCCCTGTGATTGACTGGCAACCAGTTCAGGGTGTCCCCTGCCTACTGCCCGTAGTTGGCTGGGATAGGCTCCAGCACCTCCGCGACCCTCGTGAGGAAAAGCGGCATGTAAAATGAATGAATGAATGAATAATAATAATAATAATAATAAGAGAAAAATAGCTCTCACATGCATTTTTTTTAGTTTTAAATTTATTTTTGATTTTAAACACATTTTTTTTGATTGAAGCGACTTTTTTTAATTAAAAATACATATTTTAATTGAAGCAACTTTTTTAAAATTCAGGCATGAAAATCTCTCACCTTTCGGCGAAATTCGCCGTTTTGGAGTCAAAAAGGGCGACCTACGTGAATTGCGTAGATCCGAGGAGAAATTCTTTGGAAGGAGGAGGAGGGGGGGTCGGGAGGTTTTATTTAATTATTATTATTATTACCATCATGTGATTAACTTAGTACGTAAACTGATCCGTTCTTTAAAAAGGTGACACGGACAGTCAGCAAATCCTTCTATATGCTTCGCTGACGAGAACCAATCATCGGCCCAAGCTGCGTGCCATTATTCCAAACGCGCGCACTCCTTACGTGAAACAAGGAGTGCTCGGCGAGCCTTTGGTTGCATTGCAAAGCTGGGAAAACAAAAAGCAGGCCTTATCCACACCGGGGCAGACCAGAGCGCAGCATACACACTTGCCTGTATTTGCCAGCAGATTGAATCTGGTGAGTAATGGTTTCAATCGTTTTCACATTTTGCGATTTAAAAAAGTTAATGCCATTCGTTGCAGCTTGCGTTGAACACTGCCAGAGCTAGCCAAATCTCCCATGAAAACAAATAGCTCCCGTTAAATTGGCGTCAAGCTTGTGTATTTAGCGGTAATATAAACAAAGAAACACACTGTTGAGTCAAATTAAGCGTCATGCTCTCGGATTCAGGGGTCGCCTCGCATCGCATCGCTCCCGTCGTCCGCCTTAGACGCGTTATTTTCGGCTAGAATTTGAGCTGACGGCCGGTGTTGGCACAACACCGGCCCGACGAGTGGTGGGAATGACTCTTGCTTCTTAAAGCTTTTTCAGAAATACAGGGATCCCTCGTTTTTCGCGGTTAATGGGGACCAGAACCCGCCGCAATAAGTGAAAACCGCGAAGTAGCGCCCCCCCCCCCCCCCCCTCATTTTTTTGTGTGTGTTCAATGTATTTATTCGGATTTTACATTGGAAAAAAGATACATATATATAAGACATGTTTTTTCACTTTTTTTCACCAAAGTATCATTTATAAATGGTTTTCAAGCACTTCAAAATGTAAGAATTATGATCAGTTTTAAACATGTTACTGCCCCACCGAATTATTTTTAAACAAGAATAAAATAGTAAGAAAATGCTTGGCTTTATTAAATGCTTCATACTGAGTCTACTCAAACCCTCTCAGGCTTTGTTAAACGGTGATTGACACATGTGCAAAGTTTTTCTTTTTATATATATTTTTTTGTTTGAAGCAACTTATTTGATTGAATAATAAAAACACAAATGTCCTAGCCAAAATGTGGCCCAAACGCAAAACAACATTACTTCAATGGAAAAATTTGTTTCAATCAAGAAAAATAGTTTTCAAATGCTTTTTTTGTCTCAAATTTATTTTTGCAATCAAAAACAATTTTTGTATTGAAGTGACTTTTTTGGGATTAAAAGTATAACTGTATTTTGATTGAAGCAACTTTGTTTTTGATAGAAGTAATTTTGTTTTTTGATTGAATAATAAAAACATAAATCTACCTCCATCGTTATTGAGAAAGAAAGAAATTAAGAAAGCTTTAAAACTAAAAGCCACCGGGGAGTCTGTTTTTTTTTTTTTTTTTTTTTTTTTTAATATTTATATTTCATTACATAGACATGCCTCGTAGGGAAAGGAGATTGAGGGATAAAAAAAGGAGTTGATGAGGCTGCTAAAGGCAGTGGATACCTCATCAGCTGGGTGAATAGCAGACCTGGTAAGAACAGGTTTGCAAGGATAGTCGGGTATTAAATACAATTATAAACACAATTACAATGTTATTTTTCTATAAAATTTTATGTCATTGCTTTATTAATCATTAGGTGCTAGAGTTGTTAAGTATGGATAATTATGAAATAATAGTTTTGAGAAAACTGTGCTGTTGGTGGCTCAGTGACCATCTGATGTGGTTTGTTCTCAGATGAACAAGTTGAGGAAGGAAGTTTTGATGCAGAGGTTGAAGGAAGGAAAGAGGCAGACTGACTGAGTCATAGCCAGAAAGTGTGGATGACAGTTTTGATTTCTATTCACTGTTACCCCCTCCCAATTAAAGTATGTCACAGTCGCAGCCAATTATTATCTAAAGCTGGTTAAAATTGAAGTTATGTTGTTTTAAGGTGTATTAAATACTTGTTCATGTGCTCCTTTTGATCTACGAGCAACCGCCCCTCCACCGGTCTCTGCACGGCCCTGCTGAAACACAGTGTGGGTCGACAGAGCTCAATATTTTGTTGGGGTGTACAGTGTACTGGAACATGTTTCCTCCACACCCTTCTCACCTTTTTAACCCCTGACCCATTTTCATGCCTGAAAATTGAATGATAAAAACAAAAATCTACCTCCATAGGGCTTCGCCCAGTGGATACAATTTCTGACTGGGGTAACTACCGGGGGGTGTACCATATCCAATGGATGACAATCTTGGCGAAAAGTATTGCCTAAGCAGCCTGATTCAGAATTCCCCTCAAGAATGATTGGAAACAAAAAAATGCTCATTGTCAACTTATTATTATAAAGATTCTTGTAACTTAATTTTATTGCTGACTCTGCATTTCGGGGTCATCAACATGTTGTGCCCCCCCTGCCCCAAAAGTCAAACTCCACCTATGATTAGAGAGGCCTGTAATTGTCAACATGGGTAAACCTCAACCATGAGCGACAGAATGTGGGGGAAAAAAACAGAAAATCACATTACAGTGGTACCTCTACATACGAAGTTAATCCGTTCCAGGACCTTGTTTGTAAGTCGAAATGGTCGTATGTCGAGCAGGATTTTCCCATAGGAATACATTATAATTCCTTAATTTATAAAGACTGGCGAACGATGGTCGTCGGAGGACCGTGGAGATGTATTGTTGAGCCATTTCACGGATGCCCACCCCACGCTCATATTTTTCTGTCATTTGCATCTTCATTTCGAAGGTAAGCATCAACTTTTTCCTTGTTTCACCACCTGTACCAACCTTTTCTGAAACCTGTGTTGATTTGTCACACAAGAAAATCCTCCGTGCATTCGTCTGCGGTGCTGCCATTGTCGTCGTATTTCGAGCATGTCGTCGGATGTAGAAACAAATGGCGAGTCAAATTTTACGTCGGATGTCGAAAAGTTCGTGTGTCGAAGCGATCGTATGTAGAGGTACCACTGTATTTGATTTTTAAAGAATTTATTTCCAAATTAGAGTGGAAAATAAGTATTTGGTCACCTACAAACAAGCAAGATTTCTGGCTGTCAAAGAGGTCTAACTTCTTCTAACGCTTCATGTGCACCTTCTTCAGACTCATCAAGACTGTATTCAAGCCCAGGCTATCCAAAAGAAGGGTGGAAGGAATAATCCTGCTGGCTTGGAAAGGAAGAATCCCGCTGGCTTTGTTTTGATGTCTTATTGGCTGTCTGCCTATCGCTTAGGTTAGTATTTTATTGATCCCAGTCGACCTACTGTCTCAGACCCATTGTGTTTTTCCCCCTTTTCAGCCAGCGATCGCATATATTTTTGTATTTAATAAACAATTGAATGCATCCCTCCGTTGTTTTCTGCTTCGAAGTACAACCTTGTTTCCGCACTAGCGGACCCTAATATTGAGTAAAAAAATTAAACCATGCATTTCCAAAGATGGACGATGGACTCACTTCCTTGATTCTTCTGTCACGGACGCATTGTGTAATTCCCCCTTTTCAGCCAGCCAACCTTGTTTCCGCAGTAGTGAAAGTAGAGTAGTAAACAAAGTGACAGTCGGCCCGCCATTATATTTACGTCATCAGCCATTTTGCTGTGACCCGGGACTTTAACCCCTGCTTTCACACCCACCACTTCCCGGGAAAGTCCCGGACATGATACTAAGACGCGACCCATGAAATGCAATCTCCGTGTCAGTCGACCCGGCTAATTGTTTTCACATACAACTGCTGCACGGTTAAATCCCACAATATTCCTGGTGTTTCGGAGTGTGTGAAGTGGTGCCTAGTGGACAAACTAAGCACCTGCGTCCGAGATATAAATACCTGGATGAGCACTTACTATCTTCTACTTAACCCTGAAAAGACAGAAGTCCTTATAATAGGCCCGAAAAGTGTGAGAGACTCTTTAGCTGCCCAGATAGTCACACTGGACAATGTAAGTGTAGCCTCCACCACCACAGTTAAAAACCTAGTAGTTTTATTCGACCCTGACTTATCGTTTAAAGCTCACATTAAACAAACCTGCAGAACGGCCTTCTTTCACCTGCTAACATAGCCAAAATTAGAAATATTTCATCTAAAAGCGATGCAGAAAAATTAATTCACGTGTTCGTTACATCGAGATTGGATTATTGTAACTCCCTACTTGCAGCTTGTCCTAAAAGTTCTCTAAAAGGTCTTCAGCTAGTCCAAAACGCAGCAGCAAGACTTTTAACAGGAACCAATAGAAAAGAGCACATCACCCCTGTGCTCCAGGCCCTTCACTGGCTTCCAGTCGAGTTTAGAATTAAATTTAAAATCCTCCTTCTTACATTTAAGACCATTAATGGGTCGGGGCCATCTTATCTCACCGATGCTCTGGTTCCATACCGCCCCAACAGAACACGCCGCTCTCAGAATGCAGGTCTACTAGTAGTTCCCAGGGTTTCTAAAAGTACTGTCGGAGCTAGAGCCTTTAGCCACCAAGCCCCTGTTTTATGGAATCAGCTTCCAGCTAATATTAAAGAAGCCGAGACAGTCTACACATTTAAGATTAGATTAAAAACGTTCCTATTCGACAAAGCTTATGGTCAGGCTAGTTGAAGTCGGAGTAGACTTTTAGTCTAAGCTGCACTAGAAGCTATAATGCTGGGGGAAGTACAGCCACTGAGTTCTATCTCCTTTTCTCACTCTACCTACCTCTTGTCTTACTCTATTTCTATTTTCCAATGTTAATATCTAGTTGTCTAGTCTCTTCATCACTAGTCACCCGGTGTCCCCTTTCCCCCCTCCCCTCTGGAGAGGGGCTATTTTTCAGCTGCTGCCTCCTGACTGTCCGGACCCCTGGCTGGATGGACGTCCTCATTGCTACCCCCGTCTCATCTGGCTAGATGGACCTCTTCTTGTTCCTTTACTCCACTGCATCTTTACGGACTTTAATTTCGTCTGCTAATTCCTATGAGCAGTCCTGGGGCTTCCTGTCTATCCGTCCCGGGAGTGGATCTCTCCTGACTGTGGTACTCCCCAAGGTTTCTCATTTTCTCCCAAAGACTCTGGAGTTTTTGGAGTTTTTCCTTGCCGACATGGAGGGTCTAAGGCCCTTTGAGACAACATTGTTGTGATTCAGGGCTATACAAATAAAATTGAATTGAATTGTGAAAGGGGCTGAAGACAATCTAAATTACCTATTTAAATGAACTCATTATATAATGCAAATAAAGTTGCTTAAAATTTGGTGGGGACAATTTGAGTATCCCGAAAAGTTGGTAGTGTTATCCCTATGCAGACCTATACGCCCTTGATAGGCAGGATTACTTAAAGACCAAATGTAAAGTAAGGTTAGCCAACCATGTTTTTGAATAATATCAATGGCTAAACAATTATAAGCATTCTTTCGTTTTTTTTTTTAAACGCAACCCTTCCAGATTCTTTGTTTAACCCATAGCAACGCCCTTGACAACGAAAATGCTTTTCTTCGACAATCTTCGGAAATCTTCGGAAATAACGTCACACCGAGAACTGCGAGGCAAGTCCGCCATAGAACAGTATTGTTGCATTGCTTCTTGGCGGTGTGGCGATGTATTGTTTTCAATTTAAAGAAAAGTTGTATGAGTGGCCAAAGGATAGTAGGGCACGTAAATGGACATCTTTTGTTCGCACGAAACGAATAAATTTCAGGCCATCATCGAGTAGTGTTCTCTGCTACAAACACTTCGAAGATGCCTGCTTCCTCAACTGGTATGCTTATGAACAAGGATTTGCAAAAAAGTGTGATTTTTGGATAGATGACTGATGACTTTGTCAAAGCAGAGCTGCCAACTGTTGTGGAATGAACAGCAGAAGGTAGCGACGCTAGCTGAAAGGTAACTCGAGGCAAAACCCCGATCGTGTTGTGGAATAAACAGCAGAAGCAAACTCGTGGCAATCCCCGATCATAGTTGTATTGAGTTCATTTTGCCTACACTTAAAAATTCGTCAAAACTTTTCTTTTATCCCAGGCAATAGTAGGTGGTTTAGTTACCTGACATGCTTCGGCGAACACCCCCACCCCCGTCAGAGGGTTGAAAGCGGAAGTGTTCGCTGAAACACGTCAGGCAAACAAAGGCTGACGTCACTAGCCTCCACCGTTCATTCCACAACACGATCGGGGATTTGTCAAAACTTTTCTTTTATCCCAGGCAATAGTAAGTGGTTTATTTACGTGACATGCTTCAAATCATAAAAATAATAACAGCCTATAGCTTACCAATCTTGTAATCTCGATGGGTCTTGTCTCCATTCCATGTCAGGTAGTCAGGGCATATTGTTTGCATCCTGATTAGCGTCTGGCTAGTACATGTACGGTCCAACATAAAATTCCAACCTCCTCCTCTTCCTCCAACTCTTCAAAAACTTTTGATCTCCTTACTTGCACTCGATCAGTCACTTATATCGCTGTTTGAATCATTGTTTGAAGGGCTTTGTACGGCGGCCGTATGGAGCGCTGTAATCGCTGTTCTCGGTGTGATGTGTCACTTCCAGGTTCGTCCCCTTTCAGGCTCGAACTTGGGAAACGCGATTATTTTGTCAAATATACAACATATAAATTATTTTTTCATGCTTTATTTGTTGGACAATGTTTAATTACTTTAATCGTGACCCTATTTGGCATTTTATGAAATTACTTCACATTTGGTCTTTAAACTGACAACAAGTCAAGAGCAAAGTGAGAACATTTAATACACACTGAGAACATAAAAATACACGGAGAGAAGTTTTTTTTTTGTTTTTTTTCTTAATTTCACGCTTTATTACTAAAGGTTAGCAAATAAAGCAAGTAGGACACCATGGAATGATTTTGAACATTTTTTTTGTCTAGGTATCATGAAAAACATCGACATGAATTGAAAACGTGCTCTTGGACTCTGAAGAGAAAGATGGAGGGGAAATTAGAAAAAGGAAAGAGGTAGTTATTTAGAAGACAATATTCATCAAATGAAACCACATAAATACAATTGAATAACAAAATAGGCATTTACTAAGTGCTGTCAAACTGTAGAAGCTGGAATGTTTGATGCAAGTATATTTTGTTTAAGATCTGCTTGTATATGAGAACAGTCGATTTACTTGAACCTGTGCCAATCTAGTACACAATTGCTTGTATTTTTTTTTTTTTTTTTGTAAATTCTTGTCCCTATATCTTTACATATTGTAAAATTATCTGCTCTTTTTTGAGTTGGTGTTTATTTTTAAGTGTATTATAGCTTTAACCAATAATTTGCTTGAGGGGATTGTTATATGCTGTTGTGATTTTGTCGAGGCTACCTCCAGATTTTGGAGTGGATGCATAGCGTCTATTTCTCCTTCGAAACCAATCACAATGATAGGTACACTTGACTGGCGACTAGTTC
This sequence comes from Corythoichthys intestinalis, assembly GCF_030265065.1. Classification (NCBI taxonomy): domain Eukaryota; kingdom Metazoa; phylum Chordata; class Actinopteri; order Syngnathiformes; family Syngnathidae; genus Corythoichthys; species Corythoichthys intestinalis. The sequence continues at coordinate 15,892,955 of NC_080402.1, forward strand.
ACTAGAACCCTAGCATGGACAAGCTGTATAGAAAACAAATAGAAATATGGGTAAACTGTATCCACACATAAGCAAAATAAGTTTGACTTTTTTTTTTTTTGTCGGTCATTAAATGACATGACGTAGATTGTGCAGAAATTGATTAATATAATAATAATTTAAACAAAATACACCCCCCCCCCCGGAATTTAAATATCATTCCAGAAATGGAAGACATTCAAACTTTTATTATTTATTTATTTATTTTTTTTTTTTTTTAAACTATTTTCATGGCTTCTTTTCTCTTAGGTTTTTATTTTTTAAATTTTTTAATTGTTAGTATTATTTTTTAGATTTGCTTGATAAGCTTTTGTATTTTTTAATGTTCTCCAATTCTAGAATAACCTTTAAGTGTGTAGCTCAATGTATTTATGTGTGTGTTTGAGTGCAATTGTTCCACGCATGCCTTTTTCAAAAATATTCCGTTACATTCTGGTGGTTCATGTGGAGTCGACGTCGTCAAAGTGCGTCTTTTGCAAAACCTTCACGTGGCGCTCGTAGATTTTGAGAGCAGGGCCGAGCCTGATTGACAGGCCAGTCAAAACGTCATTGCGCTGCATGAGGAGCAGAGACTTTCCATCGATTTCCTATTGAGCAAATCCAAGTACAGTAGAGTGAATAAATGCGCTTCTGGCGCCCTCTGTTGGTAAGAATGAAGGCGGCTCCTCACCTGTGCTCCAAAGGCAGTGGCCTGCTCAGGAAAACCAGCTGTGGTAAAATAGGAGACCACATCAGACACGGTCCAGTCCATTGGGCTTCCCTTGACTCCTTCAATCTTTATGCACCTTAAAATGGGGGGGGGAAAATGAGTCAGAGTGGTTCAAACGGACACGCTCTGCCCACCCAAAGAAAAATGGATGTAGTACTGACAGCAGTCTGGGTACCGCGTATGGTATCCCATTCTAATATACAGTGGGGAGAACAAGTATTTGATAAACTGCCGATTTTGCTGGGTTTCCCACTTGCAAGCCATGTAGAGGTCTGTAATTTGTATCATAAGTTCTCTTCAACTGTGAGGGACGGAATCTAATACAAAAATCCAGAAAATCACATTGTATAATTTTTAAATAATAAATTTGTATTTAACTGCATGAAATAAGTATTTGATACATTACCACTAGTAAATATTTCGGCTCTTAGTTCTTTTTTAAGAACCCCTCCTGTTCTCCACTCATTACCGGATGTAACTGGACCTGTTTGAACTTGTTACCTGCAGAAAAGACACCTGTTCACATGCTCAAACAAACAAACTCCAACCTCTCCACAATGGCCAAGACCAAAGACTGTGTAAGGACATCAGGGATAAAATAATAGAACTGCACAAGGCTGGGATGGGCTACAGGAAAATAAGCAAGCAGCTTGGTGAGAAGGTAACAACTGTTGGAGCGATTATTAGAAAATGGAAGAAGTTCAAATTGACGGTCAATCTGCCTCGTTCTGGGGCTTCATGCAAGATCTCAACTCATAGGGCATCACTCATCATGAGGAAGGTGAGGGATCAGCCCAGAACTACACCGCAGGACCTGGTCAATGACCTGAAGAGAGCTGGAAACACAGTCTCAAAGAAAACCATCGGAAACACATTAAGCCGTCATGGATTAAAATCCTACAGCGCACGCAAGGTCCCGTTGCTGAAGCCAGTGCATGTCCAGACATGTCTGAAGTTTGCAACTGACCATCTGGATGATCCAGAGGAGCAATGGGAGAAGGTCATGTGGTCAGATGAGACCAAAATTGAACTTTTTGGTCTAAACTCGGCTCGTCGTGTTTGGAGGAAAAAGAAGGATGAGTACAACCCCAAGAACACCATCTCAACCGTGAAACATGGAGGAGGAAACATCATTTTTGGGGCTGCTTCTCTGCCAAGGGTACAGGACGACTGCACCGTATTGAGGGGAGGATGGGTGGGGCTATGTATCGCCAGATCTTGGCTGACAACCTCCTTCCTTCAGTGAGAGCCCTGAAGATGGGTCGTGGCTGGGTCTTCCGGCATGACAACGACCCAAAGCACACAGCCAAGGCGACTAAAGTGTGGCTCCGTAAGAAGCATCTTAAGGTCCTGGAGTGGCCTAGCAGTCACCAGATCTGAACCCGATAGAAAATCTATGGAGGGAGCTTAAAGTCCGTGTTGCCCCGCAGCAGCCCCGAAACCTGAAGGCTCTGGAGAAGATCTGCATGGAGGAGTGAGCCAAAATCCCTGCTGCAGTGTGTGCAAACCTTGTCAAGGACTACAGGAAACGTTTGGTATCTGTAATAGCAAACAAATGTTTCTGTACCAAATATTAAGTTCGATTTTTGTGATGTATCAAATATGTATTTCATGCAATTAAATGCAAATTTATTATTTAAAAATGCATACAACGTGATTTTCTGTTTTTTTGGATTAGATTCCGTCCCTCACAGTTGAAGAGAACTTATGATACAAATTACAGACCTCTATATGCTTTGCAAGTGGGAAAACCAGCAAAATCGGCAGTGTATCAAATACTTGTTCTCCCCACTGTAGTATTGATGAGTTTTAAGTTTTAACCTTTGCATTGTTACCTCTTCTTTCACGAAAATGTTGGTTTTGTTCCTAGGGGGCACTACACACATTTACGCATATTTTGAGATTTTTTTCTTTTTTTACATTTCATTAAAGTTTTCACCAGTATTCACCTGGCTGAGTTTGAGTTTGGTGAGTTTTTAAGCATTCTGAGGGGGTCAAAGTAGGGCTCAAAGCGTCGGCGTGACAAAGAATGAGTGCTAAGGGGCGCTACATAGTGTATTTGGAATTTGTCTTTACACCGTATCAAAGATTGCACCTGTCGACCTGCCTGCCGATTTTGATGCATTTTGAAGCATTCTAAGTGGGTCAAATTGAGCTCAAAGGGCTGCGGAAGAAAGAATTAAAAAAATAATAATAATAAAACCGAGGAACCACAATAGGTTACCTTGAAAAAAAACATTGTCACCTGCATGTACATACTGTTCAGTTATGGATGTGTTCTAAGTCATATAAAATCAAATCAACTTTTATTTGTTTAGACTAGGGCTGTCAAAATTATCGCGTTAACAGGCAGTAATTAATCTTTTTAATTAATTACGTTAAAATATTTGATGCATTTAACGTACATGCCCCTCTCAAACAGATCAAAATGACAGCACAGTGTCATGTCCATTTGTTACTTGTGTTTTGTCGCCCTCTGCTGGCGTTTGGGTGCGACTGATTTTATGGGTTTCAGCACTATGAGCATTGTGTAATTATTGACATCAACAATAGCGAGCTACTATTTAATTTTTTGTTTGAAAATTTTACAAATTGTATTAAAACGAAAACATTAAGAGGGGTTTTAATTAGGGCTGTCAAAATTATCGCGTTAACGAGCGGTAATTAATTTTTTAAATTAATCCCGTTAAAATATTTGACGTAATTAATGCACAAATGCCCCGCTCAAACAGATTAAAATAACAGCACAGTGAAAGGTGTACTTGTTGTGTTTTTTGGAATTTTGTTTATTTTTTGATTGAAAATTTTAGAAATTTTATTAAAACGTAAACATGAAGAGGGGTTTTAATATAAAATTTCTATAACTTGTACTAACATTTATCTTTTAAGAACTACAATTCTTTCTATCCATGGATCGCTTTAACAGAATGTTAATAATGGTAATGCCATCTTGTTGATTTATTGTTATAATAAAGAAATACAGTACTTATGTACTGTATGTTGAGTGTATATATATCCATCTTGTGTCTTATCTTTCCATTCCAACAATAATTTACAGAAAAATATGGCATATTTTATCGATGGTTTGAGTTGTGATTAATTGAGATTCATTACGATTAATTTTTAAGCTCTAATTAACTCGATTAAAAAGTTTAATCGTTTGACACCCCTAGTTTTAATATAAAATTTCTACAACTTGTACTAACATTTATCTTTTAAGAACTACAAGTCATTCTATCCATGTATCACTTTAACAGAATGTTAGTAATGTTAATGCCATCTTGTTGATTTATTGTTGTAATAAACAAATACAGTACTTATATACAGTATGTTGAATGTATATATCCGTCTTGTGTCTTATCTTTCCATTCCAACAATAATTTACAGGAAAATATGGCATATTTTATAGATGGTTTGAATTGCGATTAATTAATCTTTAACCTGTGATTAACTCGATTTCAAATTTTAATCGTTTGACAGTCCTACTGTAGAACCGAGGTTTAGTTTCTTCACACCAGTTTTGATTATCATTTTATTTGTGTTGTCTTAAAGCAGCCCAACTTTTTGTTGAAAAAAAACTTTAATCGTTTGTCAGCCCTAGTTTAGACCAAATCTCAACAATAGTTATCTCAAGGAGAAAACAAAACATGTTTTAAGGTGCAGTAGTGTGTTCCAACCAGGGGTCGCGTTAACCGAATATTTTCCGTCGTTGACCGTTTTTTTAAAAACGGTGACGGAAAAAACTGAAGTCCGTCCGTCATTTTGACAGGTTGCAATTCACACCCCAGACCACAGGGTGGCGAGTGAGCATATTAATTAGCTATTGTCTCTCTTAATGCATGACGTCGTGGGCTATTCTGTCAGAATATTGTAGCGTCACCGGGGTCTGGCGGCGGCACCGTGATTGACACATCAACGCGAGGTTCTTATTGGTGCACCTGGTGTGCCAGCGCGTCATCCAATTGGTGGACTAGACGTCACAACTCTGCCCCCCTGACTGGAGCCGCCATATTGTGTGTCAGCTCGTCGTGTTTACACATTACCGCTACGTATATGCCTCCTATTACGGCGTGTTTTTCTGCTCTTTAACATTAATAATCGAAATGGTGAAGGCGTGTGTGGCTGTTGGTTGCAGTAACAGAGAAGATAGACGGAGAGACTTGAAGTTCTACCGTATTCCGAGAGACCCGAAGAGGAGAGGGAGATGGACTGCTGTAATTCGACAAGAAATCTGGTCACCAAACGATCACCACAGACTATGTAGTAGTCATTTTATATCTGGTAAGATGCATTTAATATATATTTAGAAGATTTTGGGCTGACAACCACAATTAAGATCATTGAGTGACGTTGGTGATTGGTGTCTATATAGTTGCCTCTTTTTCTTTGGGGGTGGAGTTGTTGTTTTGTTGGTGTTGTTGGCGGTAAGCAGAGTAAAAAGGGGGAGAAAAATACCACGACTTCCGTGTCTAATTTTTCGCCGCCAAGCAAGCGTTAAAATATTAATTAAAAATGAATGAAAACTAAATACTATTGAATATGTCATCATTATCATTTTAAAAATTTAAGTGACAGGTAAAAATAGATTATGACCGGATTTTTATGACCCTGTCAGTCAAAATGACAGACAACGAAAATGTCTAGCGCAACCTCTGGTTCCAACCATGAAAAAAAGACTAATGAATGCTTAAAAAAAATATCTGTGCTCACTCTCCGTTATTGACTTCACCATTCGTCCCTTGTTCTTCAGGCAGGGCAGTTTCTCTCGGGGAGGCCGTGGGCGTGAGCAAACAGGAGGACACGCCTACTTCAGTTTTACATTCAACATCTGCTCCAAGAAAAGGATTTTATTCCCTGCTCTTGTTGCTAACATCACTGTGTACTATGCACACATCCCTGAGAAGAGAGGAACTTACCGATAAAGCTTGACTGGGTGTGCTGGATCTGACTCTGCATACAAAGAGATATTCTTTTTTAGTTTTAACTTTTAACATTCCACAGCAACATCCAGTTAAAAATCGAACAAAATGTATATGGCGGAAAATGCACACAAGGCTGAAAAAGCAGTTTCTGCTTTTTGCACCCCTCTTTAAAATAAACTGTTGTATTTTAAGCCCAAAGAACTGTTGTGTTTGATAGAACAATATGTCTATATGCTGCCATAGCAGTTTCATGGCGCATCATGCCCCCGAACTTTTTTAAATTAGTCTGTTTTACCCTGGAGACCCGCGTTTACAGACACTGGGCAAACGCTTTTGCATCAATACAGTCACAAAAAGAAGTAATTATATTTATTATTTGAAATGTCTATTATTTTCAGCTTAGAATCATTAATTGATGTCTAATATTTAGTTAAAAAAAAAAAAAAAAGACTTAAAAAAAGTATTCACTTGCATATTTCAAACTTTTAAACAAAAATAAATTCTTCCGCCAGAAAATAAAGATTTTAAGCTTTCCAATGATGTATGACATAAGCATATAGGACAATTTTAAAATTTTGCCAAATTGGGGGTCTCAGAGCGGAATTTCAAGTCACCTGAGTATTTTCCGCCATATAAACTTATGGAAGTATTGATGAAAAAAATTAAATAATTTTTGCAGTACTAGAAGCAGTGTTGTTTTTGGCAGCCCTTTTAATTTTCGTCTTAGTCTTTTGGACGATAATACCTATTAGTCAGTCATTTTTAGTCATCCCAAAATGTGTTTGTCTTCGTCTTGTTTTTGTTGATGAAAGCTCAAGACTAATTTCGTCTAGTTTTAGTCGACGTTTGCTAAAAATGTTTTCATTTGTAAAAATTAAAAAATAAAAACAGAAAAAAGATAAGGGGTTCCAACTGTTTCAAATGAATATTGACAGACAACGCCAAATTGGTTATAATACACACTCAGCTGGGAAACGGTAAATTATTTTCAATTAATTATACCCACCTGGGCAGCACGAACTGTGTGTAAAAAAAAAAAAAAAAAAGTTGTCCAGAGTTTAAGAGGATGCTCGCCTTTAGCATTAGCCTAATGTAAATGCAATGCTAATGCTACGAGCTACATTTAGTGTGTTATGATCACTCAGCACAGTTCTTTCAAGGCTAAAGCAACATTGCATATTTCTTTTGCCAAGATATGAGGACAAATCTTACCATGTGCGTCTCAAAACACTGGAGAGAAGCACTTCACATGAGTGACACAACAAGACATGACTAGATTCAGGCTAGGGTTATTCCGATCATGTTTTTTTGCTCCCGATCCGATCGTTTTAGTTTGAGTATCCGCCGATCCCGATATTTCCCGATCCGATTGCTTTTTTTTTTTGCTCCCGATTCAATTCCAATCATTCCCGATAATTTTTCCCAATCATATACATTTTGGCAATGCATTAAGAAAAAAATGAATAAAACTCGGACGAATATATACATTCAACATACAGTACATAAGTACTGTATTTGTTTATTATGACAATAAATCCTCAAGATGGCATTTACATTATTAACATTCTTTCTGTGAGAGGGATCCAAGACTTGTAATTCTTAAAGGATAAATGTGACTTTGTATATTGTGACTAAATATTGCCATCTAGTGTATTTGTTGAGCTTTCAGTAAATGATACTGTAGCCATTTAACTTCTGCCCAAATGCATGATGGGAAGTGCAACCATGACTGTGCGTAGTGGCACCAATTGATATATCTTCTCTGCGTTGGGAAATAACATAGGGTGTTAAGAAAAAGATCAATTACTTCCTTTCTTCCCCACATTGCTTCTCACGATATTTCTGATTGTTGAGAGAGGGATTGTAAGGCTTTAGCCACTTAAAAAAAGGCTCCAAAGACTGCCAAAATTCACTCTACTCATTTTATGCTGCCTTTTAGCTCTAATACGGGTAAAACAGCGCCTTTATAGATTGAACGTGACAATGCGTGAGTGGGTCGTGCAGCTCTTGCGTTAATTGCGTTAAACGTGATTAATTTAACAAAAATTAATTACTGCCGTTAACGCGATAAATTTGATAGCCCTACTTTAAGCCAAAACTAAAGACTCTGGATGAGTGTAAGACATTTTGTCTGTAACGTTAAATACAATTAGAAAACGATTTAATTAAAAAATATATATATTAAAAAAAGGCATGTCCGATATTTTTTTGCCGATTCCGATACTTTGAAAATGACGTGATCGGACCCGACATCTTTAAGGCTAACTACACGTAAAATGTCACACATTGTGAACATGTTACAGAAACTAATGTGCTATTTCATCTCAGTCTCGTCTCATCAGACAAAAACCGGCATTAGACTTGTTATGTTTTTGTCTCCCAAAACAAGGTTTTTAGATCGTTGTCGTCTCGTTATCCGTCATTAAAAAAAATTGTTCGTTGATGAAATATTTTCGTTACAGTCATCGTTGATGAAAAGAAACATTGACTTGTAGTAGTTAGGGAAATTGGTTTACTCAACTGTGGACAGAACCAAGTACCAAAATGAAAGTGATAGTATCAAGGTTAACATGAAGGAAGTGCCTAGCCCATGTGTGTCAAACTTAAGGCCTTGGAGCCAAATAGGGCCTGCAAAATCATGTGCTCGGCTTTGTGTCTGGCTAACAAAACCTAACTGCAGATTGTCATCAAGTCATGTTCATTTTATATAAAGACCCACACTCATTGGCTGCCAATGACGGTGGTAGGAGAACCAGATCTGCTGTAAAATTAGCTGTTTTTTATTAACAACACAGTAACTTTGGTATATAGTCACTGACTACAACAATGAAACTAAAGAAACAGCTCAACAAAATTCCTACTGTTGTAGCTGCTTTGATTTTACTTCATAACATTAAACAATACTTCAGAACCTTGATGTGCCCTAGATTTGACAGTCCTGAAGCAGTTTACCTGGATGTCCATAGGCAGCTGATTGGGTGTAGCAGGTCTTTCTTGCACAAATGCTGTAATGCACATCGACGCAGGAGCATCCAAAGGAGGGGAACACCCAGTCATACTGCGGGGATTCGTAACTGAAGAGGCATCTGCACATTTAAGGGGGAGTCATTAATAACAATTTGCCCCTTATGCATATACAGTAAGGAGCAGGAGTATTTGCACCCCTTGTGATTTTGCAAGTTCACCAACCAACGAAATAGAGACAGGTCTGAAATTTCAATCGTAGATTTATTTCCACTTATAGCAGGGCCGGCCCAGCCTATACGCAGACTATGCAGCTGCTTAGGGCCCCTGACCACTAGTGGGCCCAGATAAGGGACAATCTGGGAATTGTTTAATTCACATTCTATTTTTTTTTAACTACAGTTTGCTTTATTTGACTTTTGTGAGTTTTGATACTTGATTACAAGCTTAAAAAAATAAAAGTTCTTCCTTAACTTCTTTCCTCTTTTAGAAAAAGATTTGGCGTTATCTACTGTAAGTACTGACAATCATTTGGGGTGAGAAGTTTGAAGAATGCAGTGCAACAAAATCTGATTAATATCAGGGCTGTCAAAATTATCGCGTTAACGAGCGTTAATTAATGTTTTTTAATTAATCACGTTAAAATATTTGAGGCAATTAACGCAGATGCCCCGCTCAGACAGATTTAAATGACAGTACAGTGACACGCTCACTTGTTAATTTTTTTGCCGCCCTCTGCTGGCGCTTGGGTGCGACTGATTTTATAGGCGTCAGCACCCATGAGCATTGTGTAAGTAATTATTGACATCAACAATGGCGGGCTACTAGTTTTATTTTTTGATTGAAAATTTTACAAATTTTATTAAAACGAAAACATTAAGAGGGGTTTTAATATAAAATTTCTATAACTTGTACTAACATTTTTCTTTTAAGAACTACAAGTCTTTCATGGATCGCTTTAACAGAATGTTAATAATGTTAATGCCAACTTGTTGATTTATTGTTATAATAAACAAATACAGTCCTTATGTACCGTATGTTGAATGTATATATCCATCTTGTGTCTTATCTTTCCATTCCAACAATAATTTCCAGAAAAATATGGCATATTTTATAGATGGTTTGAATTGCGATTAATTGCGATTAATTAAGTTTAATTCATTTTTAAGCTGTAATTAACTCGATTAAAAATTTTAATTGTTTGACAGCCCTAATTAATATACAAAATATGGACATATAGGTTGGATTGCATGTATGGGTTTCACAGTACACTGTGACGAAATGGTAGGCCAAAAATATGGGCCCCTTGGCATTATCTTGCTTAGGGCCCCCAAATGGCCTGGGCCGGCCGGGCCTGACTTATAGAGACATAATCTAAAAAAAATGTATATATATATTGTATAATTTTTTAAATAATTTAAATAATTCATTTGTAATTTACTGAGTTTCATAAGTATTTGCACCCCTGAGAATCAGCAATAATTATGACACTCAAAGAGTTGTCAGTCTACTTTAAAAAAAAAAAAAAAAAAGTCCCTTTACCCATGAGTAACCACCCACCCACCACCCGTTTGAGCTCTCTATTGTCACTTGTGCACCCCACAGACAGACATAAACCACCTACTACTACAGGCAAGACCAGAGAGCTTTGGAAAGACACCAGAGAAAAAAGTTGCTGAGCTCCACAAAGCTGGAAAAAGGCTGTGGGACAATTGGAAAGCAGCTTGGTGAGAATAAATCAACAGTTGCAGAAATTGTTAGAAAATGGAAAAGGCTAAACATGACTAATAATCTACCTCGGACTGGGGCTGCATTTAAAATCTCTGCTCGCTGGGCATCACTAATGATAAGAAAAGTGAGGGCTCAGCCTATAGACCCTACCCACGTGACGTCACAACTCCGCCCTCCTGACTGGTGCCGCCCAATTGTCCGTCAACACATCGTGTTTACCTGTTACGGCTACGTACATTCCTCCTATTTACGGCGTGTTTTTCTGCTCGTTAACATTAATAATCAAAATGGTGAAGGCGTGTGTGGCGGTCGGTTGCAATAACAAAGAAGATAGACGGAGACACTTGAAGTTCTACCGGATTCCGAGAGACCCGGAGAGGAGAGAGCGAGATGGGCTGCTGCAATTCGACGAGAAAACTGGGCTCCAAACGATTACCACAGATTATGTAGTAGTCATTTTATATCTGGTAAGATGCATTTAATATATATTTAGAGGGTTTTGGGCTGACAACCACAATTGAGATCATTGCTAGGCTAATCGCCGACAACATACACGTATGTATGTAGTGAGAGTGCTATCGCTAAACCATATAAACATTAAAAGCCCTAGCTCCATTGACAAATGACATGAAATACATTAAACTTGACAGTGGATGTTAGCAAGAACAAAAGATTTTGAATTGAAAATTTCGTAACTCACCTTTCCAAGCACAAGATAGATTCCTGCCGAATTTTCGTGGACGAGGACCTGTTTCACCTAACCAGCAACGAAGTATTTATAAGCCTCCAAGCTCTTAAAGTTTTTCAAACTTTCGTGAGAATAGGCTGATTTTGTGTGGACAAAATAATTGTAAATATCAGGGTAGCTAGCAGATGTTAGGCAAATACGGCGAAGACCGGGTCGAAAAACATCGATTTAGGCATCAAATATGGATCTGGCGAATGGATAAACTGAAGCTTTTCCACATAACACCTTTTATGCAACGCATCAAGTGAGTTTACGGCATCCGAAAGTACCGGGACGCCCATGAAATGCATTATAAATTGCTCGATCAATTGAGACCATTGATAATACAGACACAAAATGACGGACAAGTGGGCGGAACAATACAGCGATCACGTGATTTTGTGACGTCGGTGGGTAGGGTCTATAACTACACGGCAGGAGCTGGTCAATGACCTGAAGAGAGCTGGATGCACAGTTTCAAAGGCTACTTTCAGTAGAACACTTCGTGCAATGGTTTAAAATCATGCATTCATGCAGTCTGAAGTTTGCCAGGGACCATCTGAATGATGCAGAGGGGTCATGGGAGAAAGTCACAGTTAGATGACACCAAAGTACAACTTTTTGGTGCAAACTTTACTCGTCGTGTGGAGGAAAAAGAAGGATGAGAACAATCTCAACAACACCATCCCCACTGTGAAGTATGGGTGTGGAAACTTCATGCTTTGGGGCTGCTTTTCTGCAAAAGGGACTGGATGACTCTACTTTATAAAGCAGAGGATGAATGGTGAAATGTATTGTCAGATTTTAAGCCACAACCTCCTTCCCTCAGTCAGAGACTTGAAGATGAGTAGTGGCTTGATCTTCCAACATGGCAATGATCCGAAGCACACAGCCAAGCTGACCATGGAGAGGCTGCGTATAAAGCATATCTAGGTTCTGGAGTGACCTAGCCAGTCTCCATACCTCAATCCAATAGAAAATCTTTGGATGGAGCTGAAACTTCGTGTTTCTCAACGACAGCCCTGAAACCTGAGACATCTAGAGAAGATTTGTGTGGAGGAATGGGCAAAAATCCCTGTTTCCATATGTGAAAACCTGGTGAAGAACAACAGAAAGCGTCTGACCTCTGTAATTACAAACAAATGCTTCTGCACTAAATATTAGCACCTTTTTTCTCAGGGGTACAAATACATGTGAACCCCAGCAAATTACAAATAAATTACTTTAAAATCACACAATTTGATTTCTGGATTTTTTTTTTTATAGATTATGTCTCTATTAGTGGAAATTAAATGATCAGAAGCATTTTTGAACAACGAAAAATGCGCACCTTTGTCATGATTTGGATGACGACAGACGCTTTCCTTTTCCGATGGTTTCTGGATCTCACGTTCTTCACTGGCTTTCTCAACCAGGGCTGCTGTGGTTGCCATGGCAATCAGGGAAAGTCCAGCTTCTTCATTAGAACTCCGGGGATTCTCCTCTTCTTCACTGTCCTCTTGCACATCATCTTCCTCCATCGGCTCACTCTCCTGGAAAGACGGCAAGTGCAGTAACAGCAAAGAAAGTTGAGTTTTGAGAGATTCAAAAGACCAGAAAGTGCCCAAAAAAACTCAGATTACGGTAATTCACGGAACCAATACAAAATCTACATCAAGTGTAATTTGCACAACATATACAGTGGTATGAAAAAGTATCTGAACCTTTTGGATTTTCTCACATTTCTGCATAAAATCACCATCAAATGTGATCTGATCTTTGTCAAAATCACACAGATGAAAAAACTGTCTGCTTTATCTAAAACCACCCAAACATTTGTAGGTTTTCATATTTTAATGGGGATAGTATGCAAACAATGACAGATGGGGGAAAAATAAGTAAGTGAACCATCAGCAATAATTTCAACCAGACGCTTCCTGTAGCTGCAGATCAGTCTGGCACATCGATCAGGACTAATCTTGGCCCATTCTTCTCTACAAAACTGCTGTAGTTCACTCAGATTCCTGAAATGTCTAGCATGACTCGCTGTCCTTAGGTCATGCCACAGCATCTCAATGGGGTTCATGTATGGACTTTGATTTGGCCACTCCAGAATGTCTATTTCGTTCTTCTGAAAGTTGAAACCATTCTGAAGTTGATTTACTATGTTTTGGATCCTTGTCTTGTTGCAGCATCCATCCTCTATTTAGCTTTACCTGTCTGACAGACGGCCTCAGGTTTTCCTGCAAAACCTCCTGTTAAAATTTTGAATTCATTCTTCTATTATTGATTGCAAGTTGTTCAGGCCCTGAGGCAGCAAAACAGCCCCCAAATCATGATGCTCCCTCCACCATGCTTCACGGTGGGAATGAAGTGTTGATGTTTGTGAGCTGTTCCATTTTTCCTCCGCACATGACGTTGTGTGTTACTCCCAAACAATACAACTTTGGTTTCATCAGTCCACAAAATATTTTGCCAAAACTTGTGTGGAGTGTCCAAGTGCCTTTTTGAAGATTAAACGAGCAACAATGTTTTGTTTTAGACAGCAGTGGCTTCCCCCGTTGAGTCCTCCCATTAACACCATTCTTGGCCATAGTTTTACATATAGTTCATGTGTGCACAGAGATATTGGACTGTGTCAATGATTTCTATAAGTTTTTAGCAGACACTCTAGGGTTCTTTTTTACCTCTCTGAGTATTCTGCGCGGAACTCTTGGCATCGTCTTTGGTGGACGGCCACTCCTTGGGAGAGAAGCAACAGTGCCAAACTCCATTTGTAGACAACTTCTCTGACTGTCGATTGATGAACATCCAGACTTTTAGAGATGGTTTTGTATAATTTCCCAGCTTTATAAAAATCAACAATCCTTGATCGCAGGTCTTCAGTTAGCTTGTTTGACCGAGCCATGATGCACATCAGACAATGCTTCTCATCAAGACAATTCTTACCAGGTGTTTGTAGTGGGCAGGGCAGTTTTAACACACTCATCAGTGATAGGGCACACACCTGACTTAATTGTTTGGTAAAAACTGGTTTCAATTGCTATTTAAGTCTCCTTAGGCAGAGGGTTCACTTACTTATTTTCCCCCCGTCTGTGATTGTTAGCATGCTATCCTCATTAAAATATGAAAACCTAGAAATGTTTGGGTGGTTTTAGTTAAAGCAGACACTATTTTTACCTCTTTGTGATTTTAACAAAGATCATATCACATTTCATGGTGATTTTATGCAGAAATGTGAGAAATCCCAAAAGGTTCAGATACTTTTTCATACCACTGTGAGATCCACAGACAGGATTGTAATTTAAGAGACAAGATAATATAAAACTAGGGCTGCGAGATTAACCCATTTTAAAGCGAAACTGTGAATTTAGACATTGATATTTTGGGAGTGTGAAGGGAGTAAAAAAATTTAAATGTGTATAAAATCGTGAAATAGCGAAGCTTTGTTTCATTGTTCATTGAATTTAAAGCAACACTAGCTAACTTTTCAGTTTTGGTCAATTTTAGTGATGCCGGTGGACGAAAGCAGTAGTGATTTGCCTCAAGGAAGACTGCGTTTCCTATGAGGACCAGAGCATACCCGAACATTGTCTTGAAATCAAGATCTCATGGTCGCCTGCAGATGGATTAAATGACATTTTTGTTTCCAGCGGCTGTGTGAAGGATAAATAGCAATAAGGTAATGAATCCAGTTGTGGCTAAACAATAGCATATGACAGTTAGCAACCGTCTGGCTTAGTGTGGCTAACCCCACCAGACTCGTCAGCGCGGATGAGATCAGTTGAGGGGAGGTGGAGTGTCACGCCATCGAGCGAAAGCCGGGCCAATGTTTATTCTTGAGTATCATTTTATCCTGCAGTAGCCATTTTTTTCCCTCTTCGGCCAAAACTTTTTGTCTCTTTTGTTGCTCTGCCATCTTTGTTGAATTCGTATCGCGCCTTAATAACGAATGGGGAAAGCGGGAAGTGGCGTATGCTGTAAAGCAGTCAGCACATTTGTAGTTGTTTTGGATGGCAGGGTTCCTGCCACCCTCCTCAAAGTTAATTAGTGCAGGTGAAAGCAATACAGACCCCCTCAAGATATAAAAGAGGTGTCATTCAACAAGTTGTCATTCAACGTATCATCACAAATGTTATGAGTGTTGCTTTAAATCAGAACAGAGAGTATTCAAATTTAGACATAGTTTGCTGCATATCAAGAAGAAATCCATGTATCCATGCAACCAAAGCAGCTTGACAAATGACATTCTGGACACTTTCGATGCAAATTCTGCGATCCTGGTAGAGTGGTATCCAAAGTTATTAAAAAAATACAACTTTAGAACCACTTTAATGTTGACCAAAGTAAAATGAATGTGAATGAAGGTTGAAATTCAAATGGGATGTTGTGTTAACCCTGCGCCTATTTTTGTCAGATTTTGCATGCCTTTGATATTGCCTCTATATTTCAAAGAAAGAATTGTTCACAATGGCCTGGTTGGGTCCCTAATTAAGGACACCATACCCTTCATGTCCAAATGGTTGTTTTCTTCACTGAGCAAATAACATTTTCAACAAATAAATCAAAATAATAATTCTTTTTTTTTTTTTTAATTTTCAATGTGTCTTATCTCTTCTTGCTATTTAAAAAATAATATGTACGTTAAAGTCATTTAAGAGGTCTTTGAGAACATAGTCAGTCTTGATTATATGTTAGATCTTCTATCTTGAAAAGCTAGTTTAAATTAATGAATTATTATTGTTAGAGATCTCTAGATCGATCGGGTCCGATCACGTCATTTTCAAAGTATCGGAATCGACAAAAAAATATCGGACATGCCTTTTTATATATATATATATATATATATTTTTTTTAATTTAATTTATTTGTTTTCTAATTGTATTTAACGTTACAGACATAATATGTTACACTCATCCAGAGTCTTTAGTTTAGGCTTAAGATAGGGTTATCAAATTTATCCTGATAACGTCGGTAATTAATTTTTTAAAAAATATATCACGTTAAAATATTTCATGCAATTAATGCATGCGCTGCACAACCCACTCACGCATTGTCGCGCACAATCTGTAATGACGCCTTTTTACCTGTATAGAGAGCTAAAAGGCTGTGTAAAATGAGTAGAGTAAATTTCGGCAGCCTTAGGAGCCTTTTTTTAATTGGCTAAAGCCTTACAATCCCTCTCCCTACGATTAGAAATATCGTGGGAAGCAATGTGGGGAAGCAAGGTAGCAATTGATCTTTTCCGTAACACGCTATGTTATTTCCCAACGCAGAGAAGATAGATCAATTGGTAGCACTACGCGCAGTCGTGGTTGTTAAAGGCGTGTTACATCCACCCATCATGCATTTGGGCATGGCCACAGTATCATTTACTGAAAGCTCAACAAATACACTAGACGGCAATATTTAGTCACAATATACAAAGTCACAAGTCTTTCTATCCGTGGATCCCTCTCACAGAAAGAATGTTAATAATGTAAATGCCATCTTGAGGATTTATTGTCATAATAAACAGATACAGTACTTATGTACTGTATGTTGAATGTATATATATTCATCCGAGTTTTATTCATTTTTTTTCTTAATGCATTGCCAAAATGTATATGATCGGGAAAAATTATTGGGAATGATTGGAATTGAATCGGGAGCAAAAAAAAGCAATCGGATCGGGAAATATCGGGATCGGCAGATACTCAAACTAAAACGGGATCGGATCGGGAGCAAAAAAACATGATCGGAACAACCCCAATTATTGTTGTTGTTTTTCTGCCTTATAGCCTTTGATGATATTTCAAGTTGAAACACCTAAAAAAAAAAATTTTTTTTTTAGATGTCCTCTTTAAAGGTCCTTGGTAGTATGTAATTTTTCCCCCTTCTCCTACTTGTGATGGTCTGCTATTAGGATGTTTTTTCTCTGCTGCTCCTAATTGACCTGCCCTTTGACCCCAATCAGGTGAAGAGAGTTCACCTGGCTATGCTGAACTTACAATTGCCCACTAGTTTTTAGAGGTGGTCTGAGCAGAGTCACTGTTTGTCTTGATGAAGGCCGACATGGCCGAAACATGTCGGCATTTTTTTCATTTGTACAAAGCCATGACTGAATAAAGGCTTTTTATCTTTGTACTTCTTGAGTGCCTCGGTTTTTTGAATTATTAGCTTTTTTGATCCCCACACCGAAGAGCACTTTGTACACCCAGCAGCACTCCATGCACCTCTAGTCATACTTAACATTTTCAACATTTTGGGCCCAAAAAGACAAAAAAAAAAAAAAAAAAATTTTGTCAATATTTATAATAGTGATGTCCTATTGACAACCAAATATGCTCAACGAACAGTTTTGAAGCTTGATAATATTTATTCAACTTGTTAGGATAAACATTTAGCAGGAAATAAATAAGACTGAATAGTTTTATATTCGATAATTCCACAGGGACAGCATGCTATGGTCAAAACAGGTTATATACAGTAAAATAACAGTGCAAAATAGTGAATACATATACAGTGCCTTGCAAAAGTATTCGGCCCCCTTGAACCTTGCAACCTTTCGCCACATTTCAGGCTTCAAACATAAAGATATAAAATTTTAATTTTTTGTCAAGAATCAACAACAAGTGGGACACAATCGTGAAGTGGAACAAAATTTATTGGATAATTTAAACTTTTTTAACAAATAAAAAACTGAAAAGTGGGGCGTGCAATATTATTCGGCCCCCTTGCGTTAATACTTTGTAGCGCCACCTTTTGCTCCAATTACAGCTGCAAGTCGCTTGGGGTATGTTTCTATCAGTTTTGCACATCGAGAGACTGACATTCTTGCCCATTCTTCCTTGCAAAACAGCTCGAGCTCAGTGAGGTTGGATGGAGAGTGTTTGTGAACAGCAGTCTTCAGCTCTTTCCACAGATTCTCCATTGGATTCAGGTCTGGACTTTGACTTGGCCATTCTAACACCTGGATACGTTTATTTTTGAGCCATTCCATTGTAGATTTGGCTTTATGTTTTGGATCATTGTCCTGTTGGAAGATAAATCTCCGTCCCAGTCTCAGGTCTTGTGCAGATACCAACAGGTTTTCTTCCAGAATGTTCCTGTATTTGGCTGCATCCATCTTCCCGTCAATTTTAACCATCTTCCCTGTCTCTGTTGAAGAAAAGCAGGCCCAAACCATGATGCTGCCACCACCATGTTTGAAAGTGCGGATGGTGTGTTCAGGGTGATGAGCTGTGTTGCTTTTACGCCAAACATATCGTTTTGCATTGTGGCCAAAAAGTTCAATTTTGGTTTCATCTGACCAGAGCACCTTCTTCCACATGTTTGGTGTGCCTACCAGGTGGCTTGTGGCAAACTTTAAACGAGACTTTTTGTGGATATCTTTGAGAAATGGCTTTCTTCTTGCCACTCTTCCATAAAGGCCAGATTTGTGCAGTGTACGACTGATTGTTGTCCTATGGACAGACTCTCCCACCTCAGCTGTAGACCTCTGCAGTTCATCCAGAATGATCATGGGCCTCTTGGCTGCATCTCTGATCAGTTTTCTCCTTGTTTGAGAAGAAAGTTTGGAAGGACGGCCGGGTCTTGGTAGATTTGCAGTGGTCTGATGCTCCTTCCATTTCAATATGATGGCTTGCACAGTGCTCCTTGAGATGTTTAAAGCTTGGGAAATCTTTTTGTATCCAGATCCGGCTTTAAACTTCTCCACAACAGTATCTCGGACCTGCCTGGTGTGTTCCTTGGTTTTCATAATGCTCTCTGCACTTTAAACAGAACCCTGAGACTATCACAGAGCAGGTGCATTTATACGGAGACTTGATTACACACATTTGGATTCTATTTATCATCATCGGTCATTTAGGACAACATTGGATCATTCAGAGATCCTCACTGAACTTCTGGAGTGAGTTT
The DNA here is from genome assembly GCF_030265065.1 of Corythoichthys intestinalis. Taxonomy (NCBI): domain Eukaryota; kingdom Metazoa; phylum Chordata; class Actinopteri; order Syngnathiformes; family Syngnathidae; genus Corythoichthys; species Corythoichthys intestinalis. The sequence goes on from NC_080402.1 coordinate 15,911,928, forward strand.
GCTGCACTGAAAGTAAAGGGGCCGAATAATATTGCACGCCCCACTTTTCAGTTTTTTATTAGTTAAAAAAGTTTAAATTATCCAATAAATGTTGTTCCACTTCACGATTGTGTCCCACTTGTTGTTGATTCTTGACAAAAAAATTAAATTTCATATCTTTATGTTTGAAGCCTGAAATGTGGCGAAAGGTTACAAGATTCAAGGGGGCCGAATACTTTAGCAAGGCACTGTATATGGCGGAAGTATTCCATAATCAGTCAAAATTATTTTTTTTTAACAGATCATGTGACGAGCACCTTAGATATGGTCCTTTGCTTTGCTTAGCAAAAACTACACCTGAGGAGACCAGATGGATATTTAGAATTTCTTTAAACGTAAGCTTTCAAAAAACCTTCAACCATAACTGAGCTTGAACCGAGGATTGAACACGAACACTGTCAAGATGTAAATATACTGTGCATATATGTGGCGGAAAACACTCAAGTGACTTAAAGTTCCGCTCTGGGGCCCCCAATTTGGCCAAATTTCAAAATTGTCCTATATGCATGTGTGATACATTATTGGAAAGCTTAAAATCTCAATTTTCTGGGGGAAGAAAATTACCAGGAGGGCATTTATTTATTTTTTAAACCCCTGAGGTGAGAGCATGAGAGAGAATAATTAAAGACACCATGATTTTAACGAGATACTATCGCGTACTTCCCTTGTTTTGATCCAAAAATGACTGACTGTCTCACCAAGTGTCAAGACACGGCTGCAAATGGCCACAGCCGGACTTTTGGGGGATTTTATGGGTGAATCACAGTAATATAACAAGGGTCGCAATGCATAAATTGCAGACATCAAGTGGTCGAGATTTTCTTTTTCAAATATTTACCCTTTTAAACGTTTTTTTTTTTTTTTTTGGAATGATTATCATCTAAAATATTTTTAAAAATCGACAGTAACAACAACAACAACAAAAAATAAGCGATTGTTATGATGTGACCTCTATACAAACACTTTTTTTTTTCATTGTGACGTAATTTGTTAAAAAGTTTAAAAGCAAGTGATTGATTTTATAAAGTAAATTTTGTTAACTAAATATTACACATCAATTAATGGTTCTAAGCTAAATATGATACATTTCGAATAATAAATATAAGTACTTACTTTCTTTTTATGGCTGGGTTGAAACAAAAGCGGTTGCGCGGTGTCTGTAAAAGAGGGGCTCCAGGGTAAAATGGACAAATTAAAAGTAGTTCGAGGCTTAATGCGCCATGAAACTGCTATGGCAGCATATAGACATATTGTTCTATCAAACACAACAGTTCTTTTGGCTGAAAATACAGCAGTTTATTTTAAAGAGGGGTGCAAGAGCAGAAACTGTTTTTTTCAGCCTAGTCTGTGTTTTCTGCCATATACACTGCTGGCCAAAGGTATTGGCACCCCTGCAATTTTGTCAAATAATGCTCGATTTCTCCCAGAAAATGATTACAATTACAAATGCTTTGGTAGTAATATCTTCATTGATTTATTTATTATACAAGAGACTGAAAAAACAACAACAAAATTATCATTGTACACAAAACTCCAAAAATGGGCCCGACAAAAGTATTGGAACCCTCGGCATAATACTTGGCAGCACAACCTTTAGACGAAATAACTGCGAACAACCGCTTCCGGTATCCATCAATGAGTTTCTTACAATGCTCTGCTGGAATTTTAGACCATTCTTCTTTGGCCAACTGCTCCAGGTCTCTGAGATTTGAAGGGTGCAATTTTAAGATCTTTCCACTGGTGTTCTATGCGATTCAGGTCTGGCCACTTTAGAAGTTTCCAGTGCTTTCTCTCAAACCATTTTCTAGTGCTTTTTGAAGTGTGTTTTGGGTCATTGTCCTGCTTGAAGACCCATGCCCACTGAGGGAGACCCAGCTTTCTCACACTGGGCCCTACATTATGCTACAAAATTTGTTGGTAGTCTTCAGACTTCGTAATGCCATGCACACCGTCAAGCAGTCCAGTGCCAGATGTAGCAAAGCAACCCCAAACATCAGGGAACCTCCACCATGTTTGACTGTGGGGAACATGTTCTTTTCTTTGAAGGCCTCATTTTTTCCCTTTAAACTCTATGTTGATGCCTTTTCCCAAACAGCTCTACTTTTGTCTTATCTGACCCGAAAACATTCTCCCAAAACGTTTTTGGCTTTCTCAGGTAAGTTTTGGCTAATTCCACCCTGGATTTTTTATGTCTCTGGGTCAGAATTGGGGTCTTCCTGGGTATCCTACCATAGAGTCCCTTTTCATTCAGACGCTGACGGATAGTACAGGTTGACACTGCTGTACCCACAGACTGCAGGACAGCTTAAACTTCTTTGGATGTTAGTTGAGGTTCTGTATCTGCCATCTGCACAATCTTTCGTTGAAATCTCTCGTCGAATTTTCTTCTCCGTCCACATCTAGGGAGGTTCGCCACAGCGCCATATAGGCTTTAAACTTATACCCCTTTCCACTGGCCAAAAAAACCATGTCAACCCACTAACAATCGGCTTTTGGTGGCAGTGGGAAAGGTGCAGCGACCTGCCTCGACCCGTGTCTATCAATCCGGCAAGCGACCTGCGTTAAAATCACCTCGGCTCTGATCGTCATGCAGTGTGAAAGCAAAACCCCGGGTCAACAGTCAACACCCTAATCTACGTGGTGACGTAGGCTTTTACGTGATTGGTCATAACAACGTGCCAGTCGCCTCCCATTTAACACACCCCACAACCGTAGTTACGTCGATGCGTATACGTTGATCAAACCAAAATTCACGTCGCCTACGTTGCCTCAGCACAAGCAGAGTTGCTCCTTTGATGCATGTCGACCATTTTGAGGGCAGTAAAAAGCATGAAAACAGAGAACACAAACGGAAAGGAGGCTTCCATGTTGCTCTGCATTGTTTACTTCCTTGAACTGAATGAATTCGGTCGCACTTTTCGACGCACGTCTTTGCGTGGTGACGTCATGTAACCTTACGCACTGCTGAGGAGGGGTGGGGAGTTAGACGGGTGAAAAAAAAAAAAGACACGGCTTTTTTTTGTCAGTGGGAAAGGTGCCAAATGCCAATTGCTAGTGGGTCGCATCAGCTTGGAAAAAACGCGTGTTAACCCACTAGTTTTAGTGGGAAAGGGGCATTATTGATGACACTGCTCTTATCTCCATGCTCAATGTGGTACACACAAGGACACCGGACAGAGGTTGAGTCAACTTTAATCCATTTTAACTGGCAGCATGTGTGATTTAGTTATTGCCACCACCTGTTATGTGCCACAGATAAGTAACAGGCGCTGTTAATTACACAAATTATAGAAGTGTCACATGATTTTTCAAAGGGTGCCAACACTTTTGTCTGGCTCATTTAGGAGTTTTGTGTGAAAAGATGATTAAAAAATTTTTTGTGTGTCATTTTCTTTTGTGTTTTTTCATTGCAAGCAGAATAAATGAAGATATAACAAAGCATTTGTAATTGCAATCATTTTTGGGGAGATATTGAGCATTATCTGACAGAATTGCATGGGTGCCAATACTTTTGGCAATGTTGGCAAGCAGTGTGCATTGTAAGGTAGATTTATTTATTCGGGGTCATCATCATCTTGGCAAGCAGTGTGCATTGTAAGTTAGATTAATTTATTTATTCGGGGTCATCATCATCAACCCCACCCCCCGACCACCCACACACAAAAGTCAAACTCCACCTCTGGTTTGTTTCCAATGGCACAAATATCAGCCCATGCGCTACCTCAGTATATTTCAACATGCGTGAAACACAGTTTATTTTCATGTTTAAAATCAACGTTCAAATCCAATCAGTGTAATTTATTAACGTGTGCACACGTCACGCAGTGGGAGTGGAGAAAGGGAGGAGGAGAACAAGGGCGATACAAAGGACCGGACGATGATGATTGGAACTTAGGGGAGAAATACAGGAATGGCGGATGAGGTGCGGAAAAAACAGCAAAGTGACCTGTTAGTTTATGTAAATTACAGAAGCAGCGTCGTGTCGCTACGTGGGTTAATTCGAATTACGAATACGAGAAGTTCCCGGGAGCCCAATGAAACGTCACTACTTGGAAGAAGTCTCTCGTGCACGCGCCATGCAGAAACGCGCTCACAACATGCGCGCGCGTTTTTTTCGGGAGGCGCTCCTGAGCTGTAACCTGCAGCTTTTGTGCTTGAAGCCGATATCTGCACACGCACGCACGTTCCACTATAATAAACATTGTGCAGCATGATAATAAAATATATATACGGAGTATATTAGATCGAAGAAGTGGAGCGCGCGTGGTTGTAATGTGAACGATGTCGACCAGCTTTCATGAATTTTAACAGCAGACAGCGATCCGCCGCGCCGGGGCCCGGACGTGTTGCAAATATTAAGTTAGTGTCGCCCACCTTTATCGCGGGCTGCAGCGTGAGACTCCCGGCGGACGCTTTCGTTGTCGTCATCCCCCTGAGGGGAAGAGTGATGTTCCCGCAGCGGGTCTTGCGCAGCCTGCCCCGGGCCACCTCTCTTTCCATAACCACTTTGACTTTGCCCCTCGTCAGCTTTTCCTCGGAGAAACGCTCCTCCTGGTTGCTCAGATAGCCCAAAATCTCCTTGAGCCCGAGCGGCTTGACGGGGCCTTTTGTGGCGGCGGCGACGGGAGCGGCGGTCCCCTGGAGGCGCTTCTCGGACAGGCTGCGGACCGAAGCCTGTCCCTGTCCCAGCGGGTCGCCCGGGTCCGACTGCCATCCGGGAAGTTCCGACTGCTGGGCAACCGTGTGCTTGTAAGTTTGGTTGCGGGTGTCATCCCCGGCCGGCTTTTCTCGCCCGAGTGCATCTCCGTGCGATGCACTCGCGACGCTCCTCGGGCTGCCCGGAGAAGCGTGCTGCTTGCCGGCCGCCGTTTGCAGTCGAGACGGGCTGGGCTCCGAGTCGTCCTCCTGATCGGTGAAGCTGAGCGCGCTGTCGCCGTTGCTGCTGTTGTTGTATATAACGTCTTCAATCTTCTTTCTGCTTTTCCTCTGAACCTTAGCCGCATTCCGGTAAGAGATGGAGCCCTTGTAGCTAACTTTAAGCACAGTCTGTTCTTGAATCAGTTTTTCCAGTTCTACCCGGGTTCGGTCTGGGTCTGACCCGTGTCGTCTACGGACCATTCGACAAATCCGCTCCAGATCCGGGCGCGCTTTCCGCGAGCGGAGAGAGTCGATTGTTTCCAGGATCCACTCTCCGTACTTGTTTGGTCCGGACATGATCTCGACGGGGTTCGGCCCAAGAGCGTGTGGATTTTGTTGTTCCTCAAGTGGCGCTGCTGTGTCAAAGCGGAGTGCGACTCTCCGGCTGGACGGGCGCTACGGAAGCCCGTTCGGTGGCCACAATGTGCGCTTAAGGTGGAACGCGACGGCATTTAAGGTGGAACCGTCTCGCGTTTGGCGCATCACAGCCGCGTCCTTTGTTCACCGCGTCATCGCGGTCGGTCCACGATGGATACACAAAGGCTGACGCACGCTACGCGCGGCGGGCTGCGTTTGCGCCGCGTGGTAGTAGCGGTTGGGGGGGAGTTTTGATTGAGAGGGGGGCGCTGGGAAGAAAAAATATACGTCTGTAAAAAAGAATTTAAAAAAATATTTACACTATTTTAAGTCTCTTATTCAAAACCATTTCAAATCTACATACTTCGAAATGTAATTAAATCATTGGCAGCTATAACTGACGACGATAGACGTCCAATCCATTTTCACTGGGCGGGGCTGGCTGTCATGCTGCCAAAGACTGTCGCTGTCAATGACATTGAAGCATAATACTTCAAAGCCAGCCCTCCCAGTCATAGGTGGAGTTTAACTTTTGGGGGGGGGGGGGGGGGGGGGGCACAACATGTTGATGACCCTGAAATGCAGTGTCAGCAATAAAATAAACAATAAAATTAACTTTCAAGAATTTTTATAATAATAAGTTGAAAATGAGCGTTTTTTTGTTTCCCATCATTCGTTAGGCATTTGTGTCTAAATTATTCAATCCCCAAAAAAGTTGCTTCAATAATAAAAAATATTTTCAATCAAAGAGAATCCTTTACAACAAAAATAAAATTGCCCTCCCCATTTTTGGGGGGGGGGGGGGGAATGATATGCAAAGCAAATGACCATCTAAGGTGCTAGTCACATGATCTGTTGGAAAAATCATTTTTACCCATTGGAAAAATATCTTTTTTTTAAATTTCCTTCATTTTTGTTGTAAAGTCAATTACATGCAATGACACTTTTTGGGCCACCAAGTGGTCCTGCCCCCCCCCCCCCTTAAACTTCGCTTATGCTCCCAGTTCCAATGTATTGGAGGTATAGGCAAGTTTCCTGAGCGAAATATGGGTTGTGCCAGGGGCTTCACTAGGTTTTAAGAACAGGAGGGGCTTAGCCCCCAGGAGTTACACAGGATGTAAGCAGGGGTGAAAGTGGGCCAGAACGGTCAGGAACGCAGTTCCGGTATAAGATTCAGAGCCAGAACGCAGTTCCGGTATAAGATTCAGGGCCGGAATGCTGTTCCGGTACACGGTGCTTTGATTCCGAAAATATGACGGCAACTGTCAAAACGCTATGTAAAAAAAAAAAAAAATGCTAAGCTGCCACAAATATATTTCATCCCCAAGAAGAAAACAATCTACCAACATCAGATTTACATACGGCGGAAAACACAGACAAGACTGAAAAAGCAGTTTCTGCTCTTACACGCCTCTGAAACTGAAACTGCTGTATTTTAAGCCAAAACAACTATTCTGTTTGATACAACAATATGTCTATATGCTGCCATAACAGATTCATGGCGCATTAAGCCCCCAAACTATTTTTAATTTGTCCGTTTTACCCTGAAAACCCCTGTTTACAGACATCGCGCAACCGCTTTTGTTTTAACACAGCCATAAAACTGAGGTAACTAATTATATTTATCATTCAAAATGTCTGTCATTTTTAGCTTAGAATCATTAATTGATGTCTAATATTTCGTTTAAAAAAAAAAAAAAAAGGCTTTAAAAAATTATTCACTTGCATATTTTAAACTTTGACACAAATGACGTCACAATGAAAAAAATGGTGTCTGTAAAAAAGTCCCGGAAATCTACCTTATAACTATCATTTATTTATTTATTTATTGTTACTGTCACATTTTCTCCGATATGTTAGATGATAAATAATCGATCCAAACAAAGAAAAAATTTAAAAAAATGTTTAAAGGGGTAAATATATGAAAAAAAAAATATCTCGACCACTCTTTGATGTCTGTGATTTCTGCATCGCGAACCTTGTTATATTGCCAGGTTTCACCCATAAAATCCCCCAAAAATGCAGCTATGGGCATTCACAACTGTGTCTTGACACTCAGTGATACATGCTATATGGGGTTTTTGGATCGAAACAAGGTAAGTACGCGATAATATCTTGTTAAAGTCATGGCGTCTGTAATTCTGCTCTCACATGCTCTCGCCCCCAGATAGGGTATTGCTGTTTAAAATTTTTTTTGTTTTTTTGAATGCCCTCCTGTTCAAACATTTTCTTCCCCCAGAAAATAGAGATTTTAAGCTTTCCAATGATGTATCACACATGCATATTGGACAATTTTGAAATTTGGCCAGATTGGGGGTCTCAGAGCGGAACTTCAAGTCACCTGATTGTTTTCCGCCATACACAAGTGTTAACAACAAGCATAATAAAGTGCTGGAGTAGCGTAACCCGTTTCCACCAATATCTATTATTTATTTTATTCCACGGACGGCATGGAGGTTTCCCCAGCTTCTGCAGTTATCTGAGTCTGAGGATGATGAGTCACGTCAATGTGCGAATGCACGCAGCAAAGCAAAACGCCGGGACTCATTTATCCGTTCAATTGGCTGACATACTGATGTGTGATCAGCAAAGATAGTTCGCTCTGATTGGTTCAAGCGTGCATGTTTTCTGGAACAGCAAGAAAAAAAAAGGTTGTTGAATTGATGCGACAAAAAAAAGGGCAATGCAACAGAAAATGGATTAAATCTTTAAGAGCAACGAAAGAGCTGAGGAGGCTTATTTATCATATTTAGTTTTATTTATTTTATCTTAGCTGTCAATGTGCACTTTGGACTTATATTTCTTCATTTATGTTAGGCCACTTATTCATTTCCTTATGATGAAAAAAAGTCAATATTTGCGTGATCTTCAAAATATATTCCATTTCACTCTGCATAATACAAGTCATTTTTACTTATTTTTCTGAATGTCTGTTACTTATATCTTTATCATCAAAAAACAAAAAGTAAATGTTTACATTAACTTCAATTTTAATATACATCCTATGTTCTTAAGTAGTTAAAATTGAGATTTGGCATTTAGTATGTGAGGAAATGAGGAAAAATAAAAATTAGATGGTTTAGGTTATTGCTTTTTTTGTTAACTTTTATTTATCATTGAAAAACTACAATTTTGAATGAAAATCAGTTTTTGTGTTATAGAAATAACAGCTAAAACAGTTTTCTTTGCATTTCAGTAGTTTAAGACGTTTTATCCCCCCCCGCCAAAAAAAAAAAAGAAAGAAAAAAAAAAAAAATTCTAGCTCCGTGGCGACCTTCACGTCGGAGCATTCCGGCAAGAAATTCTAGCCACTTTCACCCCTGGATGTAAGTGAACGTAGCGTACAAACACAAAACAGCTAACAAACGCTGATCATTTATACTGACTCTAATGTTGCCTGCTTAGCATGACTCACACTAGCTTAGCCACTCAGGAGCCCTCAAACAAACAAATAACTGACAAACTGTACGGAATTTGTTGAAATTAACTCCGCCGACTAATGAAAACCCCGCTAACTCGAAGATTAAGCCTTATGTCAAAAATTCTGAACGTCCCCTTTAAGATAAAGACCTAGCTGGTAAAATGTAGTCTATGAAAGATGTAAAGCGATAAAACAAACAAAATGAATGAAATGGACAAGAATCCGACAAAGTATATATGTAGAATAGCATACAATAGAATTGGTCTTTATTGTTATTTTTCGAAGAGATCATGTGACCAGCACCTTAGAGATGGTTCTTTGCTTTGCTTAGCCAAAACTACATCTGAGCAGGCAAGATGGATATTTACAATTTCCTTAAACCTAAGCTTTCAAAATCTTCAACAACTGAGCTTGAACAGAGAATTGAACACGAACAGTGTCGATAAATAGGGTGTTCCAAAATGTTTGACTCCATTTCGTAGGCCAATAATTTTGACAATTTTCGTTGGAATGACCTCAAATTTTCCCAGCTTGTGTAGAAACGTTTTTGTGTGTAACGTTTGGCATTTCTATCTTTTCAGGTTAAGAAATGCCGTTCACTTCAAAAGAAAAGGCATTTTGCGTGTTAGAGTATGCTCGGACTCAGTCACCGAAGACAGTGCAGCGTGCCTTCTTCACAAATTTTGCAAAAAAGGCACCAACTAAACAACAAAACAGAGAATTACAGCTGCACTGGAAACTGTGACCGAAGACATGCTACAGCGAGTTTGGTACGAGCTCGAATACCGACTCGACGTTTGCAGAGTCACATATGCGCTCATATTGAACATTTATGAAAATCTGTCATATAACCAACAAATATTTGTACTTTTCTTTGTAAATTTATCCAATAAAACGTATGACCTTCAACATTAAGCGTATTTAGTTTCTTTAAGATCCATCAAGTAGTTTCCGAGATAAGGGCACACCCTATACAGTGGGGCAAATAAGTATTTAGTCGACCACTAATTGTGCAAGTTCTCCCACTTGAAAATATTAGAGAGGCCTGTAATTGTCAACATGGGTAAACCTCAACCATGAGAGACAGAATGTGGAGAAAAAAAACAACATTTTCTATAACTCATCACAAGCTTTTCACACACTGTTGCTGGTATTATGGCCCATTCCTCCATGCAGATCTCCTCTAAAGCAGTGATGTTTTGGGGCTGTCGTTGGGGAACACGGACTTTCAACTCCCTCCACAGATTGTTCTATGGGGTTGAGATCTGGAGACTGGCTAGGCCAGCACAGGACCTTGAAATGCTCCTTACGAAGCCACTCCTTTGTTGCCCTGGCTGTGTGTTTAGGATCATTGTCATGCTGAAAGACCCAGCCACGTCTCACCTTCAATGCCCTTGCTGATGGAAGGAGATTTTCAATCAAAATCTCTCGATACATGGCCCCATTTATTCTTTCCTTTACACAGATCAGTCGTCCTGGTCCATTTGCAGAAAAACAGACCCAAAGCATGATGTTTCCACCCCATGTTTCACAGTGGGTATGGTGTTCTTCGGATGCAATTCAGTATTCTTTCTCCTCCAAACACGAGAACCTGTGTTTCTACTAAAAAGTTCTATTTTGGTTTCATCTGACCATAACACATTCTCCCGGTCCTCTTCTGGATCATCCAAATGCTCTCTAGCGAACCGCAGACTGGCCTGGAGGTGTACTGGCTTCAGCAGGGGGACACGTCTGGCAGTGCAGGATTTGAGTCCCTGGTGGCGCATTGTGTTACGGATAGTAGCCTTTGTTACTGTGGTCAAAGCTCTCTGTAGGTCATTCACTAGGTCCCCCCGTGTGGTTCTGGGATTTTGGCTCAACATTCTTGTTATCATTTTGACGCCACGGGGTGAGATCTTGCATGGAGCCCCCGATCGAGGGAGATTATCAGTGGTCTTGTATGTCTTCCATTTTCTAATAATTGCTCCCACAGTTGATTTCTTTACACCAAGCAATTTACCTATTGCAGATTCAGTCTTCCCAGCCTGGTGCAGGTCTACAATTTTGTCTCTGGTGTCCTTCGACAGCTCTTTGGTCCCGGCCATAGTGGAGTTTGGAGTGTGACTGACTGAGGTTGTGGACAGGTGTCTTTTATACCAATAATGAGTTAAAACAGGTGCCATTAATACAGGTAACGAGTGGCGCCTGGTTAGACCTCGTTAGAAGTTAGACCTGTTTGTAGGTGACCTAATACTTATTTTCCACTCTAATTTGGAAATAAATTCTTTATAAATCAAACAATGTGATTTTGTTTTTCCCCCCACATTTTGTCTCTCAAGGTTGAGATTTACCCATGTTGACAATTACAGGCCTCTCTAATCTTTTCAAGTAGGAGAACTTGCACAATTGGTGGTTGACTAAATACTTATTTGCCCCACTGTATATATACTAGTACATATACTGCACATTTTAAGTTAGATTTATTGTTGACACTGCGTTTCGGGGTCGTCATGCCCCCCCCCCCCCCCCCCCCACACACACACATACACAAAAGTCAAACTCCGCCTATGATGTCTCCCTACTTAAAGTCACGTTTTTACAAAAAGCACTCCTATGTGAAGACACACCCTGGTTAAACAAATTACTTCAGATGTAACTTTGTAAAATAATAATTTCCCAAAAACTAGACTTAGACAGCAAAACGTCAGTGTCTCGGTTCTCCAAATCCCCCAAACATACATACATTTTTTTTACTTATTATTTGACCAATAGAAAACTATTGTGTGTGTTAAATTCTGAATTAAAAAAAAAAAAAAGAACTCAAGAAAAGGGAAATTCTTTTTCCTTGCACCCTATATACAACAATGTATGTCAACATTAAAGAAACAATAAATCCACCAAAGGGGGAAAAAAAAAGACAACTTCATTCTAATTTTACAAGTAAAACTTTATTGGAATGATATTCATGTTGCAAAATATTACACTCACGTTTTTATGTCACTGCTGCCGTGACTTCCCTTTGCTCTGTGTGTGTGTGTTAAGATGCAGACGTGGGGGGTTAACATGGTTCAGACTGAAGTCTCTCATTTCCCTAAACGTGTGACCACATACATCAGCCTTGTGCCTACCTTGGGGGAGTGTAACAATGCAGAAACATCAATGAGACTTAGAACATTGTTGTATGATAATAACTTCAAATTTGGTTCTGCCCATTACGCTATTCAACATGAATACGGACGTGAATGTGATACTAAGCGCAAAGTCCTAACAATTGGGTAACATTAGTATCAAGAAAAAAAATTGTACCGTAATTTTCGGACTATAAGCCGCTACTTTTCCCCCTCATTTTTAAACCTGCGGCTTATAGTCCAGTGCGGCTTATCAGTTGATTTTTTTTGCGTTAATAGGTAACACTTTATTTGACAGCGTCATTATAAGACTGCCATACGACCGTCATAATTGAGACATGACACTATCATGGTCATTAATGAATGCTTATGACAAATGTCATTATGTATCATCCGCCAAATTATGTCACTAACTCCATTAATGTCCAGTTCGGATCTTTTACATCCATTCAAAAGTGAGATAATTTGCCGGATGACACAAAATGACATCTGTCCTAAGCATTCATTAATGGTCATGGCAGTGTCATGTAGGGCTGCAGCTATCGATTATTTTAGTATTCGAATAATCGATGAACCAGATAGTTCGAATAATCGAGTAATCTGATAAAGAACATCAAAAATTTAAATACCTGAGCTGAGCCTCAAAAAAAGAGGATCTATGCACAACAAAAGAACAATTGGCTAACTTACATAGCAAAAGTCTGCTAGCTTAAATGCTATAAAATGCTAACTTTTTTTGAAATGCTCTTGACAAAAGGTTTAAACACTTACTCCCACAAAAAACGGCTAAATATATCTATAAACGAAATTACGAATGCATTACAAAACATTAGCTTAAACAAAAACTTAGCTTATGTTGTTCTTAACAGGGAGCAGTTGGATTCAGCCACGTGAAATGAGGCAGACCAGTGGGCAGTGTATCCACCCTAATCAATAAAAGTAAATACAAACACTTTCAAAATAAACCATTACAAAGCCACTTTAATTAAACGAATCCTCGAAGCAATAAAAATTAATTCAAATATTTTTTTTTCCTAATCGAATACTCGAGTTAATCGATTAATCGTTGCAGCACTAGTGTCATGTCATAATTATGGTCTTATGACAGTTTTATTGCGCCACTGTCAAATAAATTGTCACTAAATACCATAACTAGCAATTAATGAAACAACTGGAACAGTAACTGAAGAAATAAGCAGCACAAAACATGAATTTTAATTGTTATTTACATATGTAGCGCTGCAATGCATGCTAGGAGGCATGTTGGACAACAACAGTGTTGACAGCAGGTGGCAGCAGAGATTGACTGTATCCCCCAAGGGAGCAGTGATGGCCAAATGAAGCTTCTTGAAGCAATGAAGCCTTGCAGCCATTTGGTTTAAAACTTCATGGTGGTTCATTTGGCCTTATGGGAGTCATTTGATGCCACTTTCCACTAAATTGTCACCGGTTAATATCTTTTGGTGTAAATATCCCATAATACAATGAGCACAGCTGCGGCTTATAGTCCGGTGCGTCAAATTTGGTGGGTGGTGGCTTATAGTCCGAAAATTACGGTGTTCATGCCGTTTTGAATTGTACCTGACCAGATTGATTCGTCAACATTATTCCATCTCACTTCATGAGAGAGGAAAAAATAAATAAATTGAAAGTTGACCTTTGCCAGGGATAGATGAATTAATCCTGTTCCAAATGGGGCAAAAATATTCAAATTAAGCGACTGCTTAGAAAATCGAGGTTGCATGAGAGTTCGCTCAACCAGTCTACATGTGTTTTGTGGATTTGGAGAAGGCGTTCGACCGTGTGCCTTGGGGAGTCCTGTGTAGGTGTTCCAGGACTACGGGGTTCCGAAACCCTTGGTAAGGGCTGTTTGGTCCCTGTGCGGCCGGTGTCAGAGTTTGGTTCGCATTGTCAGCAGTAAGTCGAATTCGTTCCCAGTGAGAGTTGGACTCAGCCAAGGCTGCCCTTTGTCACCGATTCTGTTCATAATTTTTATGGACAGAATTTCTAGGTGCAGTGTTGAGGGTGTCCGTTATGGGTGTGACAACATATCGAAATGTTGATATATCGTGATACTTTGTATCCCAAAAGGTTATCGATATGCTCCTGCCAAGAATCGAGATATCGTTTTAAAAAGGTGTCAATATCGAAAAAAAATAAAAAAGGAACCAAGTTGCTACCAAAATCTTCCACCATAATAGTGTCTCAATTAACTCTAAGGCTGCATTGACGGTGCACGACGCCCAATCCATTTAGACTGGGAACGTTCATTCATTCGAAACCAGAGCATTCACAGTCATTCTGTCCGATTTTCAGGGCATTTACAGGTCATTTCCTGTTGAGTTTGAGTCCCTGTCTATTCCTTTGGGTGATTCCCAGGTCACTTCCTGTTCTGTAACTAAAAATAAACAGGAAGTGACACATAAAATACCCCAAAATCAACAGGAAGTAACGGAACATCAACAGGTAAATGACCTTAAATGGCCCAAAATTACCTCATTGCCTGGCATTGGCTGCCACTGACATCCATAGACGTTCAATCCGTTTGAAGTGGGAGGGATGGCAGCGAATGATTCGCTGCCACCCTCCCACTTCAAATGGATTGGACGTCTACTAGTTATAAACTCATTCCAATTCACAGCAGAAGCTTGTTTTTCTGTTTATTAGTCGTTTGTAGAATATCCTCGAAAGATTTCCCGACAAATGTATCGATAATCGTTGTATCGCCATATCGTCAGATCATCGTTATCGCGAGCTTTGTATCGCAAATCATATCGTGAGGTACCAAGCGGTCCCCACTCCAATTTTTTTTTGTCTGGTTTGGTGGCCTCAGCATTGCATCTCTGCTTTTTCGCATTTTATGTGGTGCTGTTGGCTTCATCAAGCCGTGACCCCCAACTCTCACTAGAGCGGTTCGCAGCCTAGTGTGAGTTGGGCTGAAGATCAGCACCTTCAAATCCGAGACCATGGTTCCTCAGATGGAAAAGGGTGGTGTGCCCTCTCCGGGTCGGGAATGAGATCCAACCCCAAGTGGAGGAGTTCAATTATCTTGGTTTCTTGTTCATGAGTGAGTGTAGGAGGGAGCAGGAGATCGACAGGAGGATCGGTGCAGCGTCTGCAGTTATGCGGATTCTGCACCTGTCCGTAGTGGTGAAGAATTTACCAGTCGATTTATGTTCCTACCCTCACCTAAGGTCACGAGCAGTGGGTCAGGACCGAAAGAACAAGATCCCTTGATACAAGCGGCCGAAATGAGTTTCCTAAGCTGGGTCATCGAGCCACTACTCCTCCACGTTAAGAGCAGCCAGTTGAGGTGGCTCGGGCATCTGGTTCAGATGCTTATGGGACGCCTCCCTGGAGAGGTGTTCTGGCATGTCCTACCGACGGGAGGACCTGGGGACGACCCAGGACACGCTGGAGAGACCATGTCTCTCGGCTGGCCTGGGAACGCCTTGGGATCCCACCAGAGGAGGTGGTTGAAGTGGCTGGAGAGAGGAAAATCGAGGCTTCCCTGCTAAAGCTGCTGCCCCCGCGACCTGACCCTGGATTAAGCGGCAGATGATTGATGGATCAATGGATGCTTAGAAAATGCCAATGGACCATTGAGCCCACATCATATACAGTAGGGCAAATAAGTATTTAGTCAACCACCAATTGTGCAAGTTCCCCTACTTTAAAAAAAATTAGAGAGGCCTGTAATTGTCAACATGGGTAAACCTCAACCATGAGAGACAGAATGTGGAAAAAAAACAGAAAACAACATTGTTTGATTTTTAAAGAATTTATTTCCAAATTAGAGTGGAAAATAAGTATTTGGTCACCTACAAACAAGCAAGATTTCTGGCTGTCAAAGAGGTCCAACTTCTTCTAAAGAGGTTTAACGAGGCTCCGCTCGTTACCTGTATTAATGGCACCTGTTTTAACTCATTATCGGTATAAAAGACACCTGTCCACAGCCTCAGTCAGTCACACTCCAAACTCCACTATGGCCAAGACCAAAGAGCTGTCGAAGGACACCAGAGACAAAATTGTAGACCTGCACCAGGCTGGGAAGACTGAATCTGCAATAGGTAAAACGCTTGGTGTAAAGAAATCAACTGTGGGAGCAATTATTAGAAAATGGAAGACACACAAGACCACTGATAATCTCCCTCGATCGGGGGCTCCATGCAAGATCTCACAACGTGGCGTCATAATGAACGGTGAGCAAAAATCCCAGAACCACATGGGTGGACCTAGTGAATGACCTACAGAGAGCTGGGACCACAGTAACAAAGGCTACTATCAGTAACACAATGCGCCGCCAGGGACTCAAATCATGCACTGCCAGATGTGTCCCCCTGCTAAAGAAAGTACACGTCCAGGCCTGTCTGCGGTTCGCTAGAGAGCATTTGTATGATCCAGAAGAGGACTGTGAGAATGTGTCAGATGAAACCAAAATAGAACTTTTTGGTAGAAACACAGGTTTCGTGTTTGGAGAAGAAATAATACGGAATTGCATCCGAAGAACACCATACCCACAGTGAAGCATGGGGATGGAAACATCATGCTTTGGGGCTGTTTTCTGCAAAGGGACCAGGACGACTGATCTGTGTAAAGGAAAGAATGAATGGGGCCATATATCGAGAGATTTTGAGTGAAAATCTCCTTCCATCAGCAAGGGCATTGAAGATGAGACGTGGCTGGGTCTTTCAGCATGACAATGATCCCAAACACACCGCCAAGGCAACAAAGGAGTTGCTTCGTAAGAAGCTGGCCTAGCCAGTCTCTAGATCTCAAGCCCATAGAAAATCTGTGGAGGGAGTTGAAAGTCCGTGTTGCCCAACGACAGCCCCAAAACATCACAGCTCTAGAAGAGATCTGCATGGAGGAATGGGTCAAAATACCAGCAACAGTGTGTGAAAAGCTTGTGAAGAGTTACAGAAAACGTTTGGCCTCCGTTATTGCCAACAAAGGGTACATAACAAAGTATTGAGATTAACTTTTGGTATTGATCAAATACTTATTTTCCACCATGATTTGCAAATAAATTCTTTAAAAATCAAACAATGTGATTTTCTGTTTTTTCCCTCACATTCTGTCTCTCATGGTTGAGGTTTACCAATGTTGACAATTACAGAACTCTCTAATATTTTCAAGTGGGAGAACTTGTACAACTAGTGGTTGACTAAATACTTATTTGGCCCACTGTACCTCTACAAAATGATGGACAACTACACTGCAATAGCCCCTGTTTCATACTGTTCTTTCTTTAACTGATAAAAACCTGAACCGTTTTTTAATTAACTAAACCTACTAAATCGTTATGAGAACCAGTGAGAGTACTGTATACAGCGCACTAAGAACCATGTTAGCCTCTCCAAAAAAAAAAATAGCTGCAGATGCTCTTCCTTTTGCTGGCCAGTTCAATGGTCTGTTAGTCGTTTTTTTCTTCCTATCACGATATGGAATAAAACATTTGAAAAAAGAAATTGATGGGCTAAATTTGCCATAGTCATCAACATTTCAAGTGACAAGAGGAATGAGTAGGATATTTTAAAAAAAACAACAACAACATTAAAAAACAAAACAAAACAAAAAAACCGACACAAATAAGACCAGCATCAATGGCAGATCAGAAATGCTCTGGTAACCCAGAACCATTTTGACGTGCTCTGCCTCAGATAGTCTCTTTCAGGGCAAAAACATGCAAACTAGGTGAGATCTGAGCACAAACAGCACAGGCTTTTGTCCAGTCACAAAACCAAATGGAAGGACAAGAAATGTGGAAGACACTAATCAAATATCTAAAAAGATTCCCTTTTTTTCCCTTTGAATTCTGACCAGAAATTTAAACTTCCATTTCCGTGTTAGCTATGTTTATCCGATGTCCCCTACGAGCGATATGTTTGAACCTGAGATACCATTATGTAATATTTTGTGTTCCTCCACACTATTAAAACATGTCTTTGTGTTAGTTAGCATGACATGATATCACCGGAGACACATTTGAACATTTAAAAGTGAGTGCTGCAGAGAAGGACAAAGTTGCCATGTCTCAATGAGAGTAAATACAGACACACACTATCATCAAGAGTGACTTCTGTCTGCAATACATGATTGATGTTTCTATCATCCAATCACATTGGTGACTTGACAGCTTACAACATGAACAAAACTAATTTGCAAAACCAAAGCCTTTCAATTCTAATGTGTATCTATGTCGGTTTTAAGTGCTTTAAAACTTGTGATGCTCACCAGAGGAAGAGCAAGATGACCAATTGTGTCAATTAAAAAAAAAAATCAGTGCAGACTTCAGATTTGGCCCAGTCCCAGTGATCTTCATATATGACAAAGAAATGGATCAGTTGAGTCTAACAGATGCCTTTGCCTCTCTTGGGCCGCAAATGTGAAGAATGAAACCATACCAGCAGGGAAGAAACCGTAGAGGCGATTCTGAAGCACACCTTCATTATAAAGGGATCCATAAATGAGACCGAATCATAAAGAAAGTAGAACAGAAAAAGGCAACACTGCTGGTTATCAGTCTGCTTGTTCAATCCTTTTCCTTTCTTTTTGCAGCTGGTGCTTGTGATTGTGACAGGAGACAAGATGCTCCTCCTTAGATCTCCCACATGACCAGCAAAGCTCTCACTCCCCTTGCTTCCCTAATTCACTCACTCTAGAACTCAGCAAATTCCTTGGCACATTTCTCATTGAAGGAAATGCGGATCTCCTCCTCCTCGTAGTCGTCAAAGTTACTGGTGTCGCCTGGTCCCTTAAACTTGGGGACGAACGGAGCTTCCACCTGTTGAGGGAGGTCACGATTTAACAGTGTTCACACACACAAAAATAAATGTGAACATGGAAAATATCAGGGATGTGTTTATGCTTCGTTCTGGATCGATAGATAAACTAGGGATGTCCCTATCGCATATTTTTGCACCTGAGTCCGAGTCGCTCGATTTTGAGAATCTGTCCATATCGAGTCCAATCTGATATAAAAAAACATTTTTTTTTTTGTTTGTCTGAACAAATGTTCCAAATATGTTAATGTCCCACTGTGCCGTCTTCATAATATGAATAATTTTCAAACACAAGTACATACAGTAAGGCAAATAAGTATTTAGTCGACCACTAATTGTGCAAGTTCTCCCACTTGAAAATATTAGAAGCCTGTAATTGTCAACATTGGTAAACTTCAACCATGAGAGACAAAATGTGGAAAAAAAAACAGAAAATCACATTGTTTGATTTTTAAAGAATTTATTTGCAAATCATGGTGGAGAATAAGTATTTGGTCAATGCCAAAAGTTCATCTCAAAACTTTGTTATGTACCCTTTGTTGGCAATAACGGAGGCCAAACGTTTTCTGTACCTCTTCACAAGCTTTTCACACACTGTTGCTGGTATTTTGGCCCATTCCTCCATGCAGATCTCCACTACAGCAGTGATGTTTTAGGGCTGTCGTTGGGCAACACGGACTTTCAACTCCCTCCACAGATTTTCTATGGGGTTGAGATATGGAGACTGGCTAGGCCACTACAGGACCTTGAAATGCTTCTTACGAAGCCACTCCTTTGTTGCCCTGGCTGTGTGTTTGGGATCATTGTCATGCTAAAAGACCCAGCCACGTTTCACCTTCAATGCCCTTGCTGACGGAAGGCGATTTTCACTCAAAATCTCTCGATAAATGGCCCCATTCATTCTTTCCTTTACACATATCAGTCGTCCTGGTCCCTTTGCAGAAAAAGGCCCCAAAGAATGATGTTTCCACCCCCATGCTTCACAGTGGGTATGGTGCTCTTCGGATGCAATTCAGTATTCTTTCTCCTCCAAACACAAGAACCTATGTTTCTACCAAAAAAGTTCTATTTTGGTTTCATCTGACCATAACACATTCTCCCAGTCCTGTTCTGGATCATCCAAATGCTCTCTATCAAACCGCAGACGGGCCTGGACGTGTACTTTCTTCAGCAGGGGGACACGTCTGGCAGTGCAGGATTTGAGTCCCTGGCGGCGCATTGTGTTACTGATAGTAGCCTTTGTTACTGTGGTCCCAGCTCTCTGTAGGTCATTTACTAGGTCCCCCCGTGTGGTTCTGGGATTTTTGCTCCCCGTTCTTGTTATCATTTTGATGCCACAGGGTGAGGAAGGAGTTGAAAGTCCGTGTTGCCCAACGACAGCCCCAAAACATCAATGCTCTAGAGGAGATCTGCATGGAGGAATGGGCCAAAATACCAGCAACAGTGTTTGTAAAGCTTATGAAGAGTTACAGAAAGTGTTTGGCCTCCGTTACTGCCAACAAAGGGTATTTAACAAAGTATTGAGATGAACTTTTGGTATAGACCAAATACTTATTTTCCACCATGATTTGCAAATAATTTATTTAAAAATCAAACAATGTGATTTTCTGTTTTTTCCCCCCCCACATTCTGTCTCTCATGGTTGAGGTTTACCCATGTTGACAAATACAGGCCTCTCTAATATTTTCAAATGGGAGAACTTAGTGGTTGACTAAATACTTATTTGCCCCACTGTAAGGCTGTAAGTTGTTTCATATATATTGTTTTCATATATGTTTGTGTATGCATTTGTAATTTAGTTTACAGCTAGAGTTTGTGGAGTTATGTATGAGATATTTGCCATGAGAATTGTAAATATGTTAGCATTCGTCGCATTTAAGATAGCGGGCTTTTGTGAGGCAAATTAGGCTAATTTAATCTACTAAATTTACATATTGATCAGACAAGATGGTCGTTTGAACACCAATTGTTTTGTATCATGTGTTTTATTGTTAAAAAGCGTATCGTTTTGAACATACAGTAAGTGTACATATGTGTGTTACAGCTTTACAAATTGTCAAAAGTGAAGAAAGTGAAAAGCTTTAAAAAGCAAAATTGCTTTGATGTCTGCAAAGCTGAACAAATTCATGTTTAGTGACGACAGAACACGCTAAAAAAGTAAAAAGGTACAATAAGGTACTGTTTATGCCACCCAAAAAAACCCCAAAAACGACTACAGACAAAATGGAGGACGAGACTCCGGCATCGTGTGGTTGAAATTATGTAAGTCCAGTACGTCGTAACCCGGTGACTACCTGTATATATATATATATTTTTTTTTATTATAAACCCGATCCTTTTCACTTAATTCCGATCCTTTGAAAAATGCCGTGATCGGTCCAATTTCCAGTGATGTGATCGGATCGGGACATCCCTAAGATAAACTCATAACGTTAAAACGTGAAACTTATGAAATATGAAATTCATCATGTTAAAACATGACGCTGAACTTAAATTCATGTCATGTAATGTAGAATTATCAGACAGATTTACTTTCACGACTAGCGTGCTTCCAAATGCGTAAGTAAAGCATTACACTTTCACTATTGAATACAAGTATACTCAAATGCAATTGCCGGTATTTATTGTCTAAACAGTGAAAATCAAATTGATTTTGATCAAAGCGCAAAAAAAAAAAAAAAAAAAAAATTTTTTTTTTAAATTGAATGAAATTTCTGAAATGCAACAGTGACAAAATTGTCAGAAGTTAAATGTACTTTTTGCTGCTTTAGGTCAAATGTGCATTAGATATTTACATGTTACATTAACTCAATCGAAGCCCCTTCATTCAAAATGGAATTGTGGCACACTTTGTAAAAATCGGCAAATATTGTATTGTTATCCAAATAATCGACAGCGTATCGTTAAGTCGTGAAATTCCTTAGAAAAAATACATACTTTTTTCTGGTAAATGGCAATCCAGTCAGTAGTTGAAAACCACTTGTGTCCCTTTATGTCGTTGACCCCGTTCTTGAGATTCCCATAGCGTTTAGTAAGATCAACCTAGAAATAAGACAAAAACTTTTTTGTATTTTTTTTGGCTCATTATGATTAATGGAGCACTTTTTTTTTTGGAAAAATACAAAATAAAACAAAAAATACCAAACACATATGACTGCAAACCTTTGATTAGAAAAAAAACGACAATTCTTTACCTGCAGCAGGTTTCTCAAGAGATCCTTCAGGTCGGAGCTGAAGTGGGACGGGAAACGCACCTAGGCAAAATGACAGTATATATATATTAAATATCGTATATTTTGTATACATTATATTGTATTTTCACAATTTCAAGGGTGTACATCCACCACTGTTTTTGGTTCACCTGGAATTAGTAAATAAAGGTTACGCCCCTACATTAAAGTCTTAATTAACTAATTTGTTCCCAAAAACGTATAAATACGTTCTATTTTTAATTGTTTCAGTGTCCCAAAGACGTAATACGTCTCAATTTCTCTGTTTTTTCATCAGAAATTGGAAAATTGCTCAAATTAAGCTATTTTCTAATGCTCATTTCTAAAGAATGGAAAAAGATATGAACTAACTTTTTTTTCCTGCTGAAAGAAGAGAGTCATCTTTCTTTTGGTGGGTTCCATGTTTATATAGCAATAGAACAGAATTTTCTGTGGGCCTTGCAAAATCAGTCAAAATCCAGTGTCTTATGGTTGGGTAAACCTCAACCATGAGAGACAGAATGTGGGGGGAAAAAAAACAGAAAATCACATTGTTTTATTTTTAAAGAATTTATTTCAAAATTAGAGTGGAAAAAAAGTATTTGGTGACCTACAAACAAGCAAGATTTCTAGCTGTCAAAGAGGTCTAACTTCTTCTAACGAGGTCTTATGAGGCTCCACTCGTTACCTGTATTAATGGCACCTGTTTTAACTCATTACCGGTATAAAAGTCACCTGTCCACAACCTCAGTCAGTCACACACCAAACTCCACTATGGCCAAGACCAAAGAGCTGTCAAAGGACACCAGAGACAAAATTGTAGACCTGCACCAGGCAGGGAAGACTGAATCTGCAAAAGGTAAAACGCGTGGTGTGAAGAAATCAACTGTGGGAGCAATTATTAGAAAATGGAAGACATACAAGACCACTGATAATCTCCCTCGATCTGGAGCTCCATGCAAGATCTCACCCCGTGGAGTCAAAATGATAACAAGAACGGTGAGCAAAAATCCCAGAACCACACGGGGGGACCTAGTGAATGACCAACAGAGAGCTGGGACCACAGTAACAAAGGCTACCATCAGTAACACAATGCGCCGCCAGGGACTCAAATCCTGCACTGCCAGACGTGTCCCCCTGCTGAAGCCAGTACACGTCCAGGCCCGTCTGCGGTTCACTAGAGAGCATTTGGATGATCCAGAAGAGGACTGGGAGAATGTGTTATGGTCAGATGAAACCAAAATACAACTTTTTGGGAGAAAGACAAGTTCTTGTGTTTGGAGGACAAAGAATACTGAATTGCATCCGAAGAACACCATACCCACTGTGAAGCATGGGGGTGGAAACATCATCCTTTGGGGCTGTTTTTCTGCAAAGGGACTAGGACGACTGATCTGTGTAAATGAAAGAATGAATGGGGCCTAGCCAGTCTCCAGATCGCAACCCCATAGAAAATCTGTGGAGGGAGTTGAAAGTCCGTGTTGCCCAACGACAGCCCCAAAACATCACTGCTCTAGAGGAGATCTGCATGGAGGAATGGGACAAAATACCAGCAACAGTGTGTGAAAAGCTTGTGGAGAGTAACAGCAAATGTTTGGCCTCCGTTATTGCCAACAAAGGTTACAAAACAAAGTATTGAGATTAACTTTTGGTATTTACCAAATACTTATTTTCCACTATGATTTGCAAATAAATTATTTAAAAATCAAACAGTGATTTCCCCCCCCCCCACATTCTGTCTCTCATGGTAGAGGTTTACCGATGTTGACAATTACAGGCCTCTCTAATATTTTCAAGTGGGAGAACTTGCACAACTAGTGGTTGACTAAATACTTATTTGTCCCACTGTATATAATACTTGGCGGATGGGCAGCCACTTCCGACACAACTAGAACCGAAAAGTACCTCTTTCATACAATGTCCCCTTTTTAGTATAATCATAACCAAAGATCTTACCAGCTTTCTGCAAATGGAGATGTTAATAGTCATAATAATCATGACTAAAATTTGAAGGTCAAACTTTAATCATTGAGTATATTGACTAAAATCTCAACAACTTCAATTGCAGACAGGTTTTGAATTTGGAAAATCGTGATAAGATGAATAAACCCAAGCCTGCATTAAAATATGGCCAGCAGCTTGCAATTATTATAGTTATGATTGAAGTCGCCTCATGAACATGACCAGCATGCACCAATGCAGCTGAATTACAGTCCCACCCCTCTCGTCTAAGGATTTGCTTCTTTTCTCTTTTTTGTCCAGTAGTATTTATATCACAGAAAGAAAGCAAAAATAATGACGGTTTCATTTTCATACAGTACATACTGCACATGGATGTGTATTGTGAGCGAGTGTGTCAGTCAGAAAGTGAATTATACCTTCCCCGATACAATCTTCTCATAGATTTGAATAGGCTGGTCAGCAAAGAAAGGGGGGTACCCAGCTGCCATCTCATAGACCAGCACGCCCAGGGCCCACCAGTCCACTGCCTTGTTGTATCCCTAATGGAGATGACAAATGTATTACAGTACAGTATATGAGACTCTCATAAACAGGCTAAAAGCAGGCAGGAGCAGTTAGCTAAAAGTAGGGATGCACCGATCCACATTTTAAAAATTCTGATCCAATATCTGAATTTTAACATCTGCCGATACTATACCATTCCGTTACCAGAATTCTATGTACTTTAAAATCATAGGATCAATTTTATCTGTGGCTGTAATAAACTTCTTTCTACAGGCAAATACAGTTGTGGTCAAAAGTTTACATACACTTGTGAAGAACATAATGTCATGGCTCTCTTGAGTTTCCAGTTATTTCTACAACTCAGATTTTTCTCCGATAGAGTGATTGGAAAAGATACTTCTTTGTCACAAAAAACATTCATGAAGTTTGGTTCTTTTATGACTTTATTATGGGTTAACAGAAAAAGTGATCAAATCTGCTTGGTCAAAAATATACATACATGGATCTGAAAAAGCGAATCATTGACTAGAACAACTCAGGAAAGTCACTTGGAGCCATTTCAAAGCAGCTGCAGGTCCCAAGAGCAACAGTGCAAACAATTGTTTGAAAGTATAAAGTGCATGGCACTGTTTTGTCACTGCCACGATCAGGAAGAAAACGCAAGCTGTCACCTGCTGCTGAGAGAAAATTGGTCAGAAGGGTGAAGATTCTACCGAGAATCACCAAAAAGCAGATCTGCCAAGAATTAGAAGCTGCTGGAACACAGATGTCAGTGACCACAGTCAAAGATTGGGTCTTGGGCGCAGTTGGGTGTTCCAACAGGACAATGACCCCAAACACACATCAAAAGTGGTAATGGAATGGCTAAATCAGGCTAGAATTAAGGTTTTCGAATGGCCTTCCCAAAGTCCTGACCTAAACCCCATTGGGAACTTGTGGACAATGCTGAAGAAACAAGTCCATGTCAGAAAGCCATCAAATTTAACTGAACTGCACCAATTCTGTCAAGAGGAGTGGTCAAAGATTCAACCAGAAGCTTGCCAGAAGATGGCTACCAAAAGCGCCTAATTGAAGTAAAAAATGGCCAAGGGACATGTTACCAAATATTAGCGCTGCTGTATGTATATTTTTGACCCAGCAGATTTGATCACTTTTTTCTGTTCACCCATAATAAAGTCATAAAAGAACCAAACTTCATGAATGTTTTTTGTGACAAAGAAGTATCTGTTCCAATCACTCTATCAGAGAAAAATCAGAGTTGTAGAAATAACTGGAAACTCAAGAGAGCCATGACATTATGTTCTTCACAAGTGTATGTAAACTTTTGACCACAACTGTATGTGTCAGGTGCTGCTTGGTAAGTTTTGCTTTTTAATTTTGGCTAGATATACCGTATTGGCCCGAATATAAGACGGCCCTGATTATAAGACCATTTGATTGACCGTTTGATGAAAGACTTTTTGAACACCAAATTAATTTTTATACAGAAAATAATTACAGTACATCTGAAACAAATGATTATAACAATATATTTGAGAGAAAAAGCATGTTATTTTGCCTCATTCAAATCTTAATATCTGAACATTTAAATATGTAAACTAAAGTGCAATCACATTCGTAAATGAATGGCTTCTGGTTTTTGAAATGTAAATAAACCAATCTATTGTGACAAAACAACAAAATTGCAATAACTGCATAAACCACCAAAGTGAAGTCTAACTGTAACTGTAGTCTTCAAACAAATGTGAATAAGGAAAAACATTGCAATAAAATAATGCAAACTGGTTAAACTTGAGAGTAGCTGAGATCTGTCATGACAGAACATCACTTCAATGATATCTGGCGCCATCTAGCGTCGTGAATGGGTATAACATCTAGGCCGTGAATATAAGACGACCCCCACTTTTTCAGTCTTATTTCAATGCAAAAAACACCGTCTTATATTCGGGCCAATACGGCATTAGCATAGCGTTCGCGTTAGCATTTAGCGTGGTGACTCTGTGTCGTCTTATACACTTTTTACACATTTTACATACAGTTCGTGGCATCCAGGTGAGTTTGATTAATTGCAAATAATGTGCCGTTTTCCTTCTGAGTTGTATTATCATCATGAAAATGGTAATGTCCTTGTAGACGCTAAAGTTATGTGCTCGCCTGTCATGCTCATTCGAAATTGTTGGAAAACTTTTATTTATTTATTCATGGACTAAAACTTTTGAAGTTCATAGACAAAAACATTTTGAGAATTGTTGACTAAAACTAGATGAAGACGAACACATTTTGAAATGCCTAAAATATGACTAAGACTAATAAGTATTTTCGTCCAAAAGACTGAGACGAAACTTAAAATGGCTGCCAAAAACAACACTGGTATAAAACTAGTAATATGATAGCAGTGAAATGCAGAGATAATAATGTTAGATTTTTTGTTGTTTTTACAGCAAAACAGTACTTTACCTTGCTGAGGATGATTTCAGGAGCTAGATATTCTGGTGTGCCACACAGTGTCCAGGTCCTGCCTTTTACACGTTTGGCAAAGCCAAAATCTGTCACCTGTCAGAGCAAGAAAAGTTTGAGCGAAAGCAGTGAGCTATCCATGTACATGTCTGTCGGTCCATCCCTCCGTCCGTCAATACTTATCTACAGTATCCTTTCAATTTACTTTGGACTGACATAATCAGTGTGGAATATGGGCATGTTGATTGAACACCAGCATTGATTTATCTCATGTAGACATTATTTTTTGTGTTGCATGAATTGCAACAGGTTCATTTAACATTTTTCATCAAATGGAATAATAGAATAAAACAGCTTCAAACAAAATGTGCAAAGTGAGAGAATATAATCCTGCACATCCTTAATGCAAATTGACGATGTGAATGGTGTTATGCTTGCATTATTGTTGTTATTTCACTGTTGCAAACAATTCAGAATTCTTTGAATATAACTGAATTGACATAACATTTTTGTGTTTATAGGTGGCTTCTCAAGCAAATGTATCAAACTTGAATGTTTTTGCAGACGCAACGGATCACCTCACTGGCATTTGAATCGCTTATTATTTAGCTGTGATTTATAATGTAAGCCTTGTGGGTGTCTGCACTATTAATACACACAGGCAAAACATTAAACCTTCCCCCCAAAAGCCAACTAGTGAATATATACAGTATCATCTCCATGGCTACAGTATATACAATATTCCCATGTATTCATTCAATAGAGGCTAAATTTACCTGTATGTAGCCCTGTTGGTCTATGAGAAGGTTTTCTGGCTTCAGATCTCTGTAGATCAGGTCCAAAGCATGCAGGTACTCGAAGGTCAGTACAATTTGAGCAGCGTAGAACCGAGCATGAGGCTCACTGAAAATGCAAGTATATATGCTCAGGGAAACACATCATCGAGTTGAGCGTAAATCAGACAAAACGTGGCTACCCAATTTTCCCACATATCCCCAAAAACGTCTTCATGTCCACTCAACACTTACCTAAATCTGCCAATTCTTCGTAGATGGGAGAACATCTCCCCACCTGGCACATACTCCATCACCATGTAAAGGTTAGTGTTGTCCTGTGGAGGAGAAGAGAAATGTGTTGTCTTAGTGTCACTAAAAAGGGGTTTCTATACAGGTATCAGCAAATGTATCGTATTGGCCCAAATATAAGACTGTGTTTTTTGCATTGAAATAAGACTGAAAAAGAGGGGGTCCTCTTATATTCGCGGTCTAGACGTTATACCCATTCACGACACTAGATGGCGCCAGATACCATTGAAGCGATGTTCTGTCATGACAGATCTCAGCTACTCTCAAGTTTAACCAGTTTGCATTATTTTATTGTAGTGTTTTTGCTTACTCAGATTTGTTTCAAGACTACAGTTACAGTTGGACTTCACTTTGACGGCTAATGCAGTTATTGCAATCTTGTTGTTTTATCACAATAGATTGGTTTATTTACATTTCAAAAACCAGAAGCCATTCATTTACGAATGTGATTGCACTTTAGTTTACATTTTTAAATGTTCAGATAGTAAGATTTGAATGAGGCAAAATAACAGTATTTTGCTTTCAAATATATCGTTATAATCATTTGTTTCGGATGTACTGTAATTATTTTCTGTAAAAAATTAATTTGGTGTTCAAAAAGTCTTTTTTCAAACTTGAGTCTTGAAAAAGAGGGGGTCGTCTTATAATCAGGGCAGTCTTATATTCGGGCCAATACGGTAATTTAATGCCACTTCAAACAAATTTAATGCCCATGCCCAACTGCAGATAGTTTCAAACACACACATTGTAAGTAGAGTTGGCCGATAATGACTTTTTGACTGATATTGTCCAACAACAACAATCCGAGACCAATATCAAACCAATAGCGATACATGGCGTCGTTGCCTTAACATATTATGGCTAATTGTATTGTGTTCAGTGTTAGTGTTGTATCGGTCGCGAACGATTCGTTCTTTTTGAACGAATTGTTTGGGTGAACGAGACCGAACTAATCACCATCTGCACTGATTCGTTCTATGAAGTTGGTGGCGCTTGTTCGCTGCGTGGGAGGGCGTTGAGCAAGCGGCAGCGTCTTCTGACATCGCACACGACCAATCAGACGCCAGCCTCATCGCGGGCAGGGGAGGGAGCGGAAACAGAATCATGGCGTATGTCACTCATTTCCACGTGTGGCCAATAAGCAGCCAGCGTGCAGGCAGGGGGGAAAGACTGAGTTTTGTCACTTCCCGTTCAGTGATTCGGTCCTCCGGTTCCTGACCTAGCTTGCTGCTAACTTGACTTTCCAGTAATGACTATGCGGTGAACGAGTCATAAAATGAAAGGAAACGACTTTGTCACATATTTGTTAACGTGGAGCCTATCAAATGCTGCTCAAAAAGACAAAAACACCACACAAATCTAGCGAGCATGGTTTAGTGTTCTACTTTTCTCAACAGACTCGGGACTGTGCCTATGACGATATACTATCAAATTTACAGTAATTTAAAACACGCGTAGCTGCGAGGCAAGCAAAACCTGAGCTGCGGTCGCGTGACGGCAGTGAAGCGGGCAGAGAACTGTCACTATATGGAGGCTTCATGGCAGCGATATGTACCTCATATGTGCACAGAAAAAAAATAATATTTAGTATGATCACCATAATACTGATTTGCAATGAAACTGTATATACATGTCAATTTTTTCCGAGTGTTTTTTTTTTTTTTTTTTCGTGTCAGAGGGTGTCGGTTGGTTTGACAAATTATGTCAATCCGTCCATCATGTGCTACTCAAGCGCCCCAAAAACAAAGCGCGCGGACACGGGAGATTTTGCAATATGTCTACATTTTTCTTAACAGACTAATGAGAGTAGAAAGGCGAAATCATAAAGCAAACAATTATTTCTCGTCAGCATTTGACGATCTGAGATGCGGGGACGACAGGGGAGCTGACCGGATTATTTTATTTATTAATACCAGTGCAAAAATTCAAAACGATCATCTTAATAATAAAAAACAAAAATACAACAGAGCGAGAGGTTAATATGATGTGTTGGCCGTTCCATAATTAGAAATTAAACTTTCGATTTATTTTTATTTTCGTGACAGCAGGCATGCCGCGTTGGCTGTTAGCAGCAGCATTGTATATGTGAGCAAGATCATGCTAAAGAAAGTCCGTGCGCCCCCGACCCCAAACCCCGACTTCCCCCTCAAAAGGAAAATGTTTAACCGTGTCCTAATTCGAAATGCAAGCACGAGCCATGACTTTGAGCCCATAGAACTAGGACAGACGACGCGGAAGTTCTCCCTCGCTTTTGCAGCTGCGGGAGGGAGGGAGACGAGGCTGTCTCTGAGAGCAGAATGATATCGCCTGTCACTCATTTCTGAAACTACGACGAGTGGTCAATGTGCAAGAGAGGGAGGGACCAAGCAATGTCACTTCCCGTTCAGTTATACTGCGAAGCGGTCTTTGGTGATTCGTTCGGCAACGTCACTTCCCGTTCACTAACCGAACGATTCATTTGGGTGGGGAGGGAGATGAGGGGGGCGAACGATTCGTTGAACGATTCGTTTGAACGAATCGTTTTACTGAACGAACCGGAATGGATTCGTTTACTCAAGTGAACGACAGATCCCGTCACTATTCAGTGTTGTCAAGTAATGCTATAATCTATATCTATAATCTGATTACTTTCTTCCAGTAACGAGTAATCTAACACATTCATTTTTCCAAACTAGTAATCTGATTAAAGTTAGTTTCCTTAGTGTTTGTGCGTTACTATTTTGTTATTGCCTCATAATGTATGTAGAATGAAAAATATTGTAGTCATGTACGAAGAGCATTTTGAATAGAAAATGCTAGAAAGGTCGCCGCTACGTGTTCGTTTTCTATGGTAACCGCTCACAGTTACTTCCTGTTTTGGTCTCGAGTCACACGCGCTAAGTGTATTGGGACTGAGAAGAGCGTGTGTCAGGCTGCCAGCGTGGGTGCACATTAGAGCCAAGTGCAGCCACCTGTTGCGATGTGCGAGGGAATGTTGATCCGTGTACTTCCATGAATGAACATGATTATTCTTCCTTCATTGTAGAGGGTTCCAGCGGTAGGTTGGACCCCCTACATGCGCGGCCGTTTCGTAGCTTTGCCATTGCAACGTCTGAAGTATGCTCAAACTGTTAGCTCTTTTAAATCAGGGCTAAAAATGCTTTTGTTTAGCACTGCATATCCATAACTGTCTATATATTTCAATCTACTTGCTTTCTATTCCTCTTGTGCTTATCTCCATTGCTGATTTCAATTATTATTATTATCAGTTTTTGTTTTATTTTTATTTATTTATTTTTATTCTATTTGTTATTAAATGCGATTTTTATGTATAATTTTATTTCCGATTTTGATTGTCTTAAATGTGATTTTAATGATCTTCATGTGATGTAAAGCACTTTGAATTGCCTTGTGTTGAATTGTGCTATATAAATAAATTTGCCTTGCAACGACGGGTAGTTGTCGCTCCAAGTTGGCACGCATTGTTTACATCATATTCGTGTTCCACATTAATGCCGTGAGGTGATGTGTTCGTTTAGTATCTTTGGGATGTGTTTTAAGTATGATTGAGTGTAAAGTGCTTTGTTGCCGCCACGCTTTGTGGCCAAAATGACTGCACGTGTATGCGGCGTACTTCCAGGTTGTGCGCGCGCATCCGCGCCCGTCCCCACCTTTGTGTTTATTGCACTGAGCAATTCATTTGTGTGTTGTTGATTATTGTGCAGTCAATTTGCATTGTTTTACATTGGCACTGATATGCTGTTAACCCTAAACTCAGAATTTTTGACCTCAGGCTTAATCTTCGGGTTTAATTCGTCGGTGGACTTGATTTCAACAAATTTCATGCAGTTTGTCAATTATTCGTTGGTTTTGGGGCTCTGGCGTGGCTAAGCTAGCACGAGTCAATGGTGGTTAAAATCAACTCCATCGACTAATTAAACCTCCGCTAACTGGAAGATTACGCCTTATGTGAAAAATTCTGATCTTCCCTTTTAAATTCAATTATGGGAAAGTCAACTACATGCGATGACATTTTTCTGTTGTCATTCTTATGTTGAGGCGGCAAAGGGAGAAAAATTGGTAAAAAGTAACTTAGTTACTTTGATAAAAAAGTTATCAGAAAAGTAAAGTAATTCAATTACTTTTTCAAGTAATCTGTGGCAACACTGATTGTGATGCCCCACTGGATACTTTAAGAATGGTAAATGTAAAAACTTCAAGGTATTCCAATAAACATGGTGTGAAAAATAAGGGAACGGCTTCAACTAAAGTTAAGGAAAACGGGCCTATATTTCACCACTAAATTTATTGTTGAAATCAAAATCGGGCAAACATCAGTTTTTTTGTAACAAGTGCAAGTGCAAAGTGCCAATAAGACACTGCCATATCACATATGACTCACATAGTGCTTCTGGCTCAAAATAACAACAAAGGCACACAGCTTCAGTACAGTGAATGGGGTATCTAATGTAATTATTGTTCATTTAATTTTGCACCCTGAATACAAATCGTATGCTCGCATACGAATCCCTAGCATCTTAGTTTAGAGACATCTAATGGTCAATAAGCATAACTGCTGAACAAAGGCAGAAAGCTTCTACATTCACTTTGAAGGCAACACACAGTTTGACCTAAAACCGACAATGAAAAACCGATGTCGATATTATCCGGTATCATTTTAAAATGATACCTCTAATAATTTATCTTTTAAAAAATTTCTTTAACCGTCAGGTTTATGTAATTTTTAATGCCTCAAATATTTAGTTTAATGCTTTTTAAGGCCTGAAGTTTGACAAAATCCATTTAATGACTTTTAATGCTTTTTAATGACCTGCATAATCCCAGTAAAAGCACATGTGTAAGCAAAATACAATACACCTGAATAACACTCAAAATGTGCAATAAAGTGCGTATGACACCAAAAAGCATGTTTATTTCATATTTCACGCAGTGTTTTATGCTCCTGAATTAAATGGACCGCTTGGATGTGTGTGGAAGCGATCGTCTTATATAAAAAATGTTTTAATCCCGCGCCATGAAAATTTGTGACTTCCGGCTTCAATCTTGGGTTTCGGACGAATGCGAATGTGACGTCACCCGGGTCAGCATCTCACAGTACAGCATTGCTTAATAGCATGCAGCTGGCCTGCGGATTCAGCTGATTTTGCAGATTAATTCGTTTATTTTTCGCATCACACCAGCCAAACGGCCGCAGAAAATTGTTGCTGCACCAGGGAGAGGCGTGTGGGCCTTTTTGGGTTTCAAAAGGTTCCCGTTCACCGCGGATATTGGCCAAAACAAGCCCTACTACTGTGGGACCATTGGACTTACGAGGAAGTGAGTAAACATGGTATTTTGTATTATGTCAAATACTGGGATCATGGCACACGTTTTATTATAGAGGTGGCTTGCATTTTGTGGCTGATTGTCCACCGAAAATGCCACTCGGGACCATGTGGCAGCTACGCTGCTTCCCCGGCGAGCTCCCCTGTCCGTAGCAGGGGAACGAGCTGTAACTTGCTCGCCGCCGGGCAGGTTGCCGAAGACAATCGACAACCCCGCCGCCGTGTGATATGATCCGGGCTAGTTTTGTGTGATTTTTCGCTTTGAAAAGCAAAAATAAGACTTTGAGACGTCACTCGGTTGGGGTTAGCATGTCGGCTAGCTGTCATGCCTCTTGGTTTGTTTACACTGTCCGAAGCCGGGGCAGGGAAATGACAAAAGCCTGACTAACTACGGAGGCATAAAATATCGTTCTGGAGTTGCGACAGTAAAGGTGAAGTCGACAGTTTTGAACATTATTTTGCCATGTTGTACTGAATAAATGAATTTTTATTATTTCATATTCCATTTAGCACAAGACTGTTATTTGTCATGACCATACCATTTATTTAGCAACTGGGGAAAGGTACTTCGATAAAAACAATATCCTGTAAAAATATTGGAGAAGAGAGACTGAAACAATGACATTTTGCGGCTCTCTTTGTCCCATTTTCCTCGTTCTGAATAATTCTCCCTCAATGGGTTGAATTCTACATCAGATGAAACCATGACCCTGCCGACGTCATCCTCCTGTAGGGGACGCTAGAGCCCTAAAATGGTAGGCGTAGCTAAACGGCGGATTAAAAAACTAATTTCTCGTCATCTGCGCTTTGCCAAATTGTTGTATATAGTCGAATAGTCTCAAAATATGATTCAAATTCACATTATAATGCTATTTAAGACTTTTTTTTTATCCTGTCGTACGCACTTAGGTCCAACAGGAATTTGAATGAATTATGATATTTAAAAATAATAAATGAATCTAACAATATGTTTTGGATGCAAGACCAATTAATGTTTCCCTCCCGTCAAATTTTCAGGAATATCGTGTTAATTAAAGTTAACTCCCCATCCCTAATATACTTTTAACGCCGCCAAAATACTGTCTTTATCTTTCTTTAACTGAGGATAGAGTCTATCCTCTATCCGATAGACCTTATAGTCGAGTGCCAATAATAGCCACTAGAGGCCGCTGTGCTCTCCACAAATGGCAGTAAAACTGAAATGGGTCTGCAGTCAACCATATCAAAAATATGGGCTATAAACTGATTTAAAATGCAGATTGTCCTTGTTTATTTTACCAATATAAAAACTAGTTCATTGCTGTGTAGTATGTTAGGTTAGTATAAAATCCAGACACTGGGAAACCATGCTGCTAATAGGTTTATCTGAGACATCAAGGTATTCAATCCCGGGGCATTTAAGGTTCATCCAAACAGCTTAAATGGATAAAACCTTAATAGGAGTATGGCAACTAGGGAGCACGTCTGCTGTTGAAGTGTTCCCACATGGCATAAACCAACAACATTCACACAAATTCATAGGAAAAAAATCAGGAAAATGGCCTTACCTTGAACGAGTACTCTAAACGCACAAGGAAAGGAAAGTTAACGGCCTGAAGAATTCTCTTTTCATTCAGAGTGTGCTCTATCTGCTTGAGCTTGACCACCTAGAATTCAGACAGAGTGAAAAGATATATATATTATTCTGGAGAAGGGGTGTTGAATTCATTGGTTGCCATTGATGGTGATAGACTAATTCACTGGACTAAGACAGCCTATGTAAACAAAAAAAATTGAAGTCAAGTAAGTGATCATGTTTTAGTGCCACTGACTATTTCTGTCTGAATGGAATGACTTGTTTCATCTGGTTAAATAATAAATACAGTAAACATAAAATAAACTATTAGCTGTGAGATTAACCACTCCAGGGTATACTTGGCTTCTTGTGGAAAAAGGAAAGGATGCATATAGTAATTTTGAGTCTAACGAGATCTCATGTAGTGTTGCAACGATTAATCGATCAATTTCAGTAATTCGATTAGAAAACCAGACTCAAATAAATTTGTTTTGAAAGTGTTTGCATTAATTTTATTGCTTTGGGCGGACACACTGCCCTCTAGTGGCGACAGTGAATATGACATAACTCATTTCAAATGGCTGAACCCAGCTACTTGCCTGGCTCTGCCAGACTATTCTCCCTGTATTTTTCAAACACTGAGAGAAATAGTCTGGGAACCATCCCATTAACGGCCTTTTCGAGCAGGTACAAAATCAATCGACAAATCAGATTCGTTTATTTGCGTGACGTGTTCTTCACGAGCAACGTCGCTCTTGCGCGCCGAAAGTCGTCTCCACAACACAGATGTTCAACGGGATAACCGAGACCATGTTCCAATCCGCGGTAAATTCTGTTTTAAATTACCAAAAACACAGCGACACGAGTCATTGACAATAGTCTGTCTCGCGCTAGCCATGTTGAACAAACTCCGCTCTCTTCGTATGTTTACTTCTGTGCGCAAGTCCCTCGTCCTTCAGTCGTCAGTTAATAACGTCACGTCTGCCCGTCGCTGATTGGTCCATTCCGCTGTCTGTTTGCTGTGGCTTGCTCCGCCCTGGAAATTGAATCCGTGGGAATGGTGGCCAGACTCAATAGCTGGAACAGCGTTGAGTCTGGTGTACCAGGCAACCCAGCTACTTCCTGTTAGGACCAACATAATCTAATATTTTGATTGAGCTAATGTTTTTTAATGTATTCGTAATTTACTTTATAGATATATTTAGCGTTTTTTTTGCGGGAATATGTGTTTTAACCATTTTTTGAGAGCATTGTAAAAAAAATGTTAGCATTTTATAGCGTTTAAGCTAGCGGACTTTTGCTATGTAAGTTAGCCAAGTATTCTTCCTCTTTTATTTTTTTCAGCTCATTTTAAATTTTTTATGTTCCTAATCCGATTATTCAAACTAACTAGTTCATCGATTAATCTACTACTAAAATAATTGATAGCTGCAGCCCTAATTTCATGTGAACATCATTACACCTCAAATTTACTCCTTCAAAAACATTTTTCTCTGAACTGATGTCAAATACATATTCAGTCTTCCAATTTGCTAGTATGTTGACCAAAAAAAGGCATTGTATTGTATGAATCCATTTCATTAGGTTTTTCAAAGCAAAATTATTCTTGTTTTAAACAAATAACTTACATACATATCGAGTATAATATTAGATATTAAAATTTCCCATGAGCATCACTCAGTTTGCAGGCCAGTGAGAGCAGTGCTCCAAACTGGGCAGTTTAAATCTTCTATGAAAAGAAAGATTGGGGAGAAGGTTTCATATTTCCATATGTCGAGGTGAGCTTGACTATACTGTATACATCCAGATCAATTTTGGTGATTATAGTTCGCCATTTTCATCCATAATACCACAAGAATTGTGCTAAACGTGCTAAAGACGTGCTAAACAGTAGCACACCATGCATATCAAAATTATGCCGAGATTGATCTGCAAAATCAAAGTAGGCTGTAAGAATGCAGAACATGATGTAACTGTTTAGTTTTGACACTTGCTTCTGAGATGTCTTAAATTCCCCTTTTGATGTTGTTAAATATTCTGCATATGTGAAAATATTACCATTTTCCCTTAGGTTTACTGTTACGTGTAAACATCCCTTCTTTGTACATTAACTTTATGGAAGAGAGTGCATTCTGACCTCTGGCCTGGACTGACCTTCTGTTTGTTGAGGATCTTCATGGCGTAATGCTGTCCCGTTTCTCTGTGCCTCACCAGCATAACACGACCAAATGAGCCCGTGCCTAGAGTTTTCAACCTCTCAAACTGCTCCAGGCATGCAGTGTTCTGATAGGCCAAAATAAAAAAAGCGTCAGTTGGGTTCGTTTTTGTTTGATGTCGAATGTCTTTTCTAAACAATTACATTGCTTTAGAATGATAAACAGTACAATACTGTGTTGAAGGTCTTTTTAAACTTGTGCAACTTTTTTAATTGGACGAAAAGAAATTCTATTACCTTGCTAAAACGCTTCCTTCTCCTTTTGTTCTAAAAATGCTTAGAGCAGCTTAATAGCTATGGATACACTTTATTTGAATGCTTCTTCAGACTGTGTCATAATCATGACATGATACCTGCCATGAATTAATGCTTATGACAGATATCATTAACTCTTTCAGAGCAATGTAAGATAGACGTCCAATAATGTTGCTTTTTGTGTCCTTCTCTGAATTTAAATTGATGTGTCAATACTGTAGTAATTCTACTCATAGATTAGACATCTATTGCTGTCAGTGGTAGCCAATGAGTTATGTGTCATTCAGTAAATTACCGTATTTTTGGGATTACAAGCCTTTTATCTCACTTGTTGATTTTTATTGTGTATGATCTTTTGGTGTAATTATCCCATAATACAATGTGGAAACCTGCGGCTTATAGTTCAGTGTGGCTCATACTGTATATGAACAAATGCCATTTTCGTGTCAGATTTGGTGGGTGGCGGCTTATAGTCAGGTGCGCCTTATAGTCCGAAAATTACGGGGATGTCACTTGTGATGGAAAGTTGAGGTTTTGGGTCAGGACACCTAATGACATCTGTTGTAAGCATTCATTTATGTTGATGACAGGTGTCATATCATGATTATGAGTCTCATGACACCATCATAAGAAGCATTGAAATAAAGTGTTACCATATCTACAAATGCACACAATTACATTTCCATCACATTTTTTTCATCAGTAGCCTTGTTTTACCTACTGAAGTATGGTTTCTTTTATCTGTACTTAAGCTTATTAAATAAACACAGGAAAGCTTTTGTAACAGGAGTAAAAATAACATTATAGCAGTTTAATTTGATGTTTATATCATTTGAGCTAGAAATTTACAATGAAATATGTTTACTATATTTGCTGTTGTTATAACAAATTTATACAGCCATTCATAGGCGGAGTTTGACTTTTGGGGCAGGGGGGCCACAACATGTTGATGACCCCCAAACGCAGTGTCAGAAATAAAATTAACTTGCAAGAATATTTATAATAATAAGTTGACAATGATCGTTTTTCAATTCCCATCATTCTTGAGGGGAATTCTAAATGAGGCTGCTTAAGCAATACTTTTCGCCAAGATCGTCACCCACTGAATATGGTACGCCTGCCAGTGTTGTGCCAATGTCGTTACCCAAGTCAAAAAATTGTATCCTCTAGGCGGAGCCATATGTAGGTAGATTTGTGTCTTTATTACTCAATCAAAAAAAGTCACTTCAATCAAAATATATATTTTCGATCAAAAAAAGTCGCTTCAACCAAAAAAAATGTGTTTGAATGCGAAAATAAATTTGAAACACATGTGAAAGCTATTTTTGTTTGATTGAATTTTTTTTTTTTTTTTTTTTTCCATTGAAGCAACTTTTTTGGTTGAAGTAATGTTGATTTGTGTTTGGGCCACATTTTAGCAAGGACGTTTTTGTTTTTATTATTCAATCAAAAAATAAGTTGCTTAAAAAATATATAAATATAAAAAGAAAAAGAAAAATCACTTCAATCAAAAAACTGAAAAATTTCAATCATAGAAAACTTTTCTGAATGCGAAAAAATATTTGAGATTAAAAAATTTGCATTTGAACACTTAATTTTTCATTGAAAAAGTTTTCTCTGATTGAAGCAATCCGTTTTGTGTTTGGGCCATATAATGGGTAGGACGTTTGTGTCCAAACCATTCAATTCCCCAAAAAGTTGCTTCAATCAAAAAAAAAAAAAAAAAAAAAAAAAAAAAATATATATATATATATATATATATATATATATATATATATATATATATATATATATATATATATATATATATAAATAATATATGGCCCCTCCTTAAAATCCGCTTATGGAGCCATTCCCATGAAAGAGTTCATTCCTTTCCTCAAAAGTCACAGCCAATGATCTGAATTACTCAGTTACAATTTTAAAGTTAGTACAGGACGTAAATGCTGAATATTTGTCATTAACTAATCTCTACTTGATAAGAGACACGTTTTGACCTGAACAGGAAAAACATGAAAGTATATTTTCCACTGAGAACCTTTAGTAACTATTGGATGGTTTTTCTCACCTGTTCAGGGTTCTCCCACTTCTTCAGGAAGTCCTCTTTGGCTTTAGCAAGGAACTCCTTGACTATAAAAGAACAATACCAACAGTAATTTAGGTTTTGTCAATTAAGAGAAGAAAAAACAAACACACAAAAACTGTATCAACTATCTTGGTAATTGAAAGTATTGTATGGCTAGACCTGTCGCATAAAAAGGTGTTCTATAATAAGTAGTAGGCATGTGACAATATAGCAATAAGGTGATATGTAACAAAATGTTGTTTCTCAATATTTTATCGACATGCTCGCACCAAGAATCGATGAATTGTTTTAAAATGGTGTCACTGTTTGAAAAAGAACCCACCAGGTTGTACCCAAAATTTTTGACTACAGAAGTTTCTGTTAGGAAAGACACTATTTTGCTTACAGGAATGTTGCAATAATATAGTGTTCTGTATACATTTACAGAAAAGTTGCACTGGAGTGTTATTGTAGTCTGTGTGGAAGACAAGAGTTTTTGACAGATTGTCCACAAAAGTGTAAAAGAAAAATGTTAAATGTTTTTTTTTTTTCTATTTCAAAATAGCTTGATTTTCTCTTCATAGCAACACTTTTAACTTTTCAGTTTTGGTCGATTTTAGCGACGCCGGTGGACAAAAGCGGTAGTGCTTTGCCTTAAGAAAGACTGCATTTCTCATAAGGACCAGCACACACCCACACAGTGCCGTAAAATCATGATGGTCGCCTGCTCGGGGATTAAACAATATTTCTGTTTCCACCGTCTTTGTAAGGGATGAGAACTAATAAGGTAATGAATTCAGTTGTGGCTTAACAATATGCCTTACCCAATGTAAAACACATACCACTACTACTATTAATATGAATTAGTTGAATATTAATGGAGAGCGAGCGTAAGAGACAGAGCGCATGTGTATGACTCGTATCATTATTTACACATTTATACAGACACCCACCCACACCCTCTCTCAACAAAGATAGTCGCCAGAGAGGAAAAAACACAACACGCTGTATTGTGAAAATGTTATTTTGAACAGATGTTTACACTGACGGAATACTTTACGAAAGTAGGCTAAGGGTAGAGAGTAAACTAGTTAGCTGTCTTAGCATGCTAACCACCCACGTTATCTGCCTCGTTAACAAGCTTATGTTATAGTATTTGTTTTACCATTGCAAGACACACTAAAGAAGCTCTCGTTGCTGGTGGGAAACATTCATGACAGCATTTACTTGCCTTAAATTTTGTGTAAAGTGACAGATGGTCAAGTAAATGTGAAATCATGTTGGAGGTCATGCCATCTGTTTCTTTTCGGGAGCTGAAGTACTCCCATACTAGTGACTTTATCTTTTTTGAAGGGGGAAAAAAAATACAT
Organism: Corythoichthys intestinalis; assembly: GCF_030265065.1. Lineage (NCBI taxonomy): Eukaryota > Metazoa > Chordata > Actinopteri > Syngnathiformes > Syngnathidae > Corythoichthys > Corythoichthys intestinalis. The sequence goes on from NC_080402.1 coordinate 15,952,555, forward strand.
AAAAAATAGGTAATACCCTATTACGGTATGACGAAAAATTTTAGTGGTTTTGAAACTGACAGTTTCATACGACGGTAAAACCTTGAAACCAGAAACCGGCACATGCCTACTCACAAAAACTATTTTCCCTAATACTTCAAAGCTGATAAAGGTGAAAAAATACTAAATTGACACACATAATTTGCCTTCACATGAAAAAATTTGGCGGGCTGGATTTGGCCACTGTAAGCCCTAACTTTGCCACTTCTGAATGAACATGAACATGTTTTTTTCCCCCCTTCTTCTTATGTGTGGCACTCTGGGTGCTGCGCACCTCGCGAAGTCATTTTGGATGGTTTTGTTTAGGGGTGTAAATGTCTAAAAATAAATGAATAAAAAGGAACCAACAAGTTGCTACCAAAATCTTTCACCATAATAGTGTCTCAGTTAACTCTAAGGCTGCATTGACGTTGCATGACGCCCAAAGCATATAGACTGGGGTTTTTCAGGGCATTTACAGGTCACTTGCGGTTAATTTTAGGGCATTTATAGGTCATTTCCTATTGAGTTTGAGTCACTGCCTATTCAATTGGATGATTCCCAGGTCACTTCCAGTTCTATAACTCAAAAGCAACAGGAATTGACCCATAAAATACCCCAATATCAACAGGAGGTAACTGAACATCAACAGGTAAATGACCTTAAATGGCCCAAAATTACCTCATTGCCTGGCATTGGCTGCCACTGACGGCCATAGACGTTCAATCCGTTTGAAGAGGGAGGGATGGCAGCGAATGAACGAATGTTCATTTGCTCACACTGGTTCGGACGTCTACTTGTGATAGACTAATTCCAATTCACATTCGTTCATTCGCTGCCATCCCTCCCATTTCAAATGGATTGGACGTCTACTGTATTTTTCAGACCATAAGTCGCAGTTTTTTTTCCCCCAAAGTTTGGCTGGGGGTGCGACTTCTACTCAGACTTCTGTGTGAAATTATTAACACATTATGATATCATTTCCCATGTTATTTTGGTGTTTTGCAGTGACACTGATGGTTTGGTAAATTTGTTAGCATGTTCTTTATGCTATAGTTATCTGAATAACTCTTAATAGCTATAGCCACGTTCGCATTCTACCTTTGGCAATGTGTGTTCAATTGTATTATTGACTTTTTTATATTGAAATACATTAGGGCTGTCAAAATTATTGCGTTAACGAGAGGTAATTAATTTTTTAAATTAATCCCGTTAAAATATTTGACGCAATTAACGTGCAAATGCCCTGCTCAAACAGATTAAAATGACAGCACAGTGAAAGGTGTACTTGTTGTGTTTTTCGGAGTTTTGCCGCCCTCAGCTGGCGCTTGGGTGCGACTGATTTTATAGGCTTCAGCACCCATGAGCATTGTGTAAGTAATTATTGACATCAACAATGGCGGGCTACTAGTTTATTTTTTGATTGAAAATTTTACAAATTTTATTCAAACGAAAACATGAAGAGGGGTTTTAATATAAAATTTCTATAACTTGTACTAACATTTATCTTTTAAGAACTACAAGTCTTTCTATCCATGGATCGCTTTAACAGAATGTTAATAATGGTAATGCCATCTTGTTGATTTATTGTTATTATAAAGAAATACAGTACTTATGTACCGTATGTTGAATGTATATATCCATCTTGTGTCTTATCTTTCCATTCCAACAATAATTTACAGAAAAATATGGCATATTTTATAGATGGTTTGAATTGCGATTAGTTAATTTTTAAGCTGTAATTAACTCGATTAAAAAATTTAATCGTTTGACACCCCTAAAATATATGCATTTAGTTTGTGGCGCTTTCATGGCTGCAAATCTACGTTCATTGTTTATGCTTGTAAAATATCTTTACAGATGCAACGCCTGTGTCTATCATCTTTTCTGTTGTTGTGTGTTTTCCACCCGCGATCCGACTCTTAAAAGCCAGTTCTGTGGTTGTTTGAACGATGTGCTAATGCTAGCGAACGCATGCTAACCATTTGTGTCATTGCTGTAATAGCACCTAGTTATCATTTACGTTGATGCGAACCTGTTTGGCATCGAGGACGAAACTGATTCAGCAAATTATACGGACGTCCAGCATCGTCATTTGGGAGTTTAGCTCGTTGTATAGCCAGGACCGAGCCGTAGCGTCCTGGTGAGGACAGTACATTCGCATTTCGTTGTTCATGCATCATGTAACATCATACTGTACACTTATTCAGCATGTTGTTCTCTATTGTATTTTAATATTAAATTGCCTTTCAAGATGACATATCTGTTCTATGTGTTGGATTTTATCAAGTAAATTTCCCCGAAAAATGTGACTTATATTTCGGTGCGACTTATATGTTTTTTTCCTCTTCGTTGGGCATTTTATGGCTGGTGCGACGTATCTTCAGGTGCGACTTATAGTCCGAAAAATACGGTACTAGTGATAAACTCATTCCAATTCACAGCAGAAGCCTGTTTTTCTGTTTATGAGTTGTTGGTCAGAAAATCATTCTCGGATATTCTACAAATGTATCGATAATCGTTGGATCGCGAGCTTATCGTGAGCTTTGTATCGCAAATCGTATCGTATCATGATGTATCAAGTTTTGTTATCTAATTTCGCTCCATGAGGGATGCCAAACATTAGTATAGGGTTGATGTCTTTCAATAGTACTGTGCATCACTGCAATCACAAACCACGTCATGAACGTACTATACAGAACTTACATAATGTACTGCTCGCGTTGTACAAATGTTGTGATCAGCGAACGGTGATACTCTCAAGTGTGTACTATTTAGATCTCACACAAACGAAATGGATCCGTCGTAAGGCCTCAAACGCTATCGAAAGAAGGCGGGCGCCAGGCAGGTGACGCTCAGGTGTGAAGCGTGATGCTTTGCTCTACTCACCGCTTTCCATCTCGCTGCCCTTCCTGGCCGTGGGCGCGTTGCCCATGATGACAACCTGTCAACGGAGGATGGCTCACTCTCGGGCTCCGCCAAGCAGGTCAAAGCTCGATTTGGACAGGACGCTATTTCCTAAATCCAAACAATGTGTCGATTTGGAACCGACTGATACCGCGAGGGTGCAGCCGCGCTTCCGTCTGAACGCGGAGGAGCCAGTCTTCTCCGATACCTCCTTGCAGCCCCTCCGAGCGAGGCCCCCTGGCTTCCCACCTTCACCCCAGCGCCCAAAAAAACACAGCAAAGGGGAGGGCGGGGATGCGGTGTTGTCAGTCGAAAGCCTTCACGTCGGCAAATTGTTTTTTCCAATCCAATGTCCACCTATTTCGAAGGAAATTCGTCCAAATCAACATTGGCCCCCTGTAGCCCCGGAGATGAGAGGGATGACGGAACTACAGCCCGTTGAACGTCCCGCCCACTAAACAGAATCCAACTTGATTGACAGCGCAGCTTCGGCTCCTCATTGGTTTACAATCTACGGCGACGTCCAAAGCAGCGCTGTGATTGGTCCTCCGCAATCCAACGGCAGTATCCTACCGCCCTACTAAACTAAGGTGGGGTGGTGGGCGGGAATGGTGTAACGTCACTGATATTTTCCTCCGCCGCTGAGCTGGCGTGGAGGGACCGTGACAATGTTTAGAGGTGCGATGCTGTCGTTTGACTGCCGAAGGTGCGGTACTCTTTATTTCCTCCCAAAACACGCAGTCTCTCTCCGGTCTCCTCAGTAGTCTACCCCGCCCCCCTTTCCCGCCGCTAAGCGACTCATACGCGTTCCGCCGAGTGACGTCAACCACGAGCTATTTTTAGAAATGTTGGTCAGAATGGAACGCACGCGCGGCGCGGTCTGGCCAGCTTGGCAGGACGCGGCATGGCAGACGGACGCGGGAGGGAGAGAAAAAGAGAGCACAGCTTTCGTGCAGCAACAATCAACAGACCCAAATGCAAACGGATCATCAGTACCTTACTGTACACCTGGGTCATTCCAGAACTGGAAGACATATAGTTACCACAGTATAATCACGCTTTCACAAGTGTCTGCAACCAAAAGACAAAAAAAAAAACAACAACCTTTTGCTACTGATTTCTGTAAAGTGAATCCATCGAGGAAAAATGTCCACTGCTGACTCCATACAGTGGTATGCAAAAGTTTGGGCACCTCTAATCATTAAAAAGAAAATGTCCCTTTGTAAATCACCGATTGTTTGGAACAAATATTTCTGTTTAATATGTAATATAGCAGATGAATACAGTAATATTTGAGAAACGAAATGCAGTTTATAGGATGAACAGAAAGTGCGTAATAATGATTTAAAGAAAAATAGGCCGGTGCATAAATTTGGGCACCCTTGTTTTTTAATTGTTTAGAAAATCTTAGGACTAAAATTTGTTTGATAAACTGACTGACGTTGACCAATATGTATGGAGGACCAGGAGTGCAAAAATTAAATACAGTGCCTTGCAAAAGTATTCGGCCCCCTTGAACCTTGCAACCTTTCGCCACATTTCAGGCTTCAAACATAAAGATATAAAATTTTAATTTTTTGTCAAGAATCAACAACAAGTGGGACACAATCGTGAAGTGGAACAAAATTTATTGGATAATTTAAACTTTTTTAACAAATAAAAAACTGAAAAGTGGGGCGTGCAATATTATTCGGCCCCCTTGTGTTAATACTTTGTAGCGCCACCTTTTGCTCCAATCACAGCTGCAAGTCGCTTGGGGTATGTTTCTATCAGTTTTGCACAACGAGAGACTGACATTCTTCCCCATTCTTCCTTGCAAAACAGCTCGAGCTCAGTGAGGTTGGATGGAGAGTGTTTGTGAACAGCAGTCTTCAGCTCTTTCCACAGATTCTCGATTGGATTCAGGTCTGGACTTTGACTTGGCCATTCTAACACCTGGATACGTTTATTTTTGAACCATTCCATTGTAGATTTGGCTCTATGTTTTGGATCATTGTCCTGTTGGAAGATAAATCTCCGTCCCAGTCTCAGGTCTTGTGCAGATACCAACAGGTTTTCTTCCAGAATGCTCCTGTATTTGGCTGCATCCATCGTCCCGTCAATTTTAACCATCTTCCCTGTCCCTGCTGAAGAAAAGCAGGCGCAAACCATGATGCTGCCACCACCATGTTTGACAGTGGGGATGGTGTGTTCAGGGTGATGAGCTGTGTTGCTTTTACGCCAAACATATCGTTTTGCATTGTGGCCAAAAAGTTCAATTTTGGTTTCATCTGACCAGAGCACCTTCTTCCACATGTTTGGTGTGCCTACCAGGTGGCTTGTGGCAAACTTTAAACGAGACTTTTTGTGGATATCTTTGAGAAATGGCTTTCTTCTTGCCACTCTTCCATAAAGGCCAGATTTGTGCAGTGTACGACTGATTGTTGTCCTATGGACAGACTCTCCCACCTCAGCTGTAGATCTCTGCAGTTCATCCAGAATGATCATGGGCCTCTTGGCTGCATCTCTGATCAGTTTTCTCCTTGTTTGAGAAGAAAGTTTGGAGGGACGGCCGGGTCTTGGTAGATTTGCAGTGGTCTGATGCTCCTTCCATTTCAATATGATGGCTTGCACAGTGCTCCTTGAGATGTTTAAAGCTTGGGAAATCTTTTTGTATCCAGATCCGGCTTTAAACTTCTCCACAACAGTATCTCGGACCTGCCTGGTGTGTTCCTTGGTTTTCATAATGCTCTCTGCACTTTAAACAGAACCCTGAGACTATCACAGAGCAGGTGCATTTATACGGAGACTTGATTACACACAGGTGGGTTCTATTTATCATCATCGGTCATTTAGGACAACATTGGATCATTCAGAGATCCTCACTGAACTTCTGGAGTGAGTTTGCTGCACTGAAAGTAAAGGGGCCGAATAATATTGCACGCCTCACTTTTCAGTTTTTTATTTGTTAAAAAAGTTTAAATTATCCAATAAATGTTATTCCACTTCACGATTGTGTCCCACTTGTTGTTGATTCTTGACAAATAAATTAAACTTCATATCTTTATGTTTGAAGCCTGAAATGTGGCGAAAGGTTGCAAGATTCAAGGGGGCCGAATACTTTTGCAAGGCACTGTAAATACACAATTAAATAAATTATTAAATGTGTCATTAAAATGCCTCAGTTTCAGTATTTATTTCGATTTTTTAAAAATTTCAATTTACATGTATTTATTTCAATTTATATACAGTATTTCCATTTAATAATTTGTGTATTTATTTAATTTTTTTGCACTCCTACTTGCAAACAAGAGTGCAAGAATGAAATAAATAAAAAATGAAATAAATGTTGAAATAATGAAATAAATAAAATTGAAATAAATATATATTGGAATATATATATGTTGAATAATATGGAAATAAATGTGGAAATAAAGAAGTAAAAATTGAAATACATGAATGTAAATTGAAATAAATAAAAAGTGAAGTAAACATTGTAAAATATATAAAAATTGAAATAACTAAACATAAATTGAAATAAATAAAAATCTAAATACATATAAATCGAAATAAAATGAACACTGAAATAAATATTGAAAGAGAAGCATTTTAATGACAAATTGAATAATTTATTTACTTGTGTATTTATTTATTTAACTTTTTGCACTCCTGGTCCTCCATAGGAACAGGAGTGCAAGAATGAAATAAATAAAAAGCGAAATAAATAATGAAATAAATACATAACAATTTAAATTGAAAAAAAAAAAATGTTGAAATGAATAAATATATATTGGAATAAATGAATAAATGTTGAAATAAATAAAATGGAAATAAATAAAAATTGAAATAAATAAGTAAAAATTGAAATAAATAATGAATATAAATTGAAATTTTAAAAAAATCGAAATAATATACTGAAATAAATGAATAAATATTGAAATAGAAGCATTTTAATGACACATTTAATAATTTAGTTAATTGTGTATTTATTAGATTTTTGCACTCCTGGTCCTCCATGTACATGAAGCCAATCATGAGCAAGGATATATAATAAATGACGCAACTAAAACATCCTATTTCATATTAACATGCAGTATTTCATGCTCCTGAATGAAACGGACTGCTTGGCTGTTTGTGGACACGATCTATATATTTATTCAACTTTTTGAATCCTGCGCCATGAAAATGAGAAACTTCCGTTGAGAGTCTCAGGCTACGTCTACACTAGGATGGATAATGGCCTTAAACGTATAATTAGTTAAGCTATAGGGCATGTCGGCTACACTAATGTACCTATTGTCCGGAGATTTTATTACACGGGGTAGGGGAACCGTGTCATTTCATAAACTACGGACCCGCCGCCTAGTATAGCTAGGGTATCCGTATAACAATTGGATACAAAGGAAGTGATGTCATGGAGCGCAACATCACTATTTTTTTGTGTGGCATTACGGCATTGTAAACAATGGCGGCGAATAGCACAGCCGCGGCTGTTCTGCCCCTCCTCTTAAAACTGAAAGACCTTGTAAATCTTACGCTTGAATATGACTGGTGAAGACATCGAACAACGCAGAAAAATTATAAGCTTCCGGTTCAGAGGTGACCCACGCTAACGATGACGTCACACACGAACTGCTCCTTTTTGCGCATGCGTACTCAGCGCAAATGCAGGCGTCCCGTGCAAGAATGCAGCGTTTATAAACGTATCTTAAACGTAGTGCGGACAGTTATAAATATTGTCCGAATCACAAGGCAACAAAATTATCCGTCCTAGTGGAGACGTAGCCTCAAATTGAGGAACAAGGCGGATGTGACGTTGGATGAAAACAAAATCACTACAAAACTGTATTGTTGTTTGCAGAAGGAATGCGGATTCAGCTGATATTGCGGATTAATTCGTTTATTTTTTGCATCAAGTAAGCCAGAAGTGCTGCAGGCTTTTGTTGCTACACCAATGAGAATTAGATGAGCCTTTTTGGGTTTCCAAAAGATCCTGTTCACCGCGAAGAATGAGCAAAACAATTCCGACAATCGAGGGACCATTGGACGGAAGGGCAGGCAGTGGAAACGGGAAAGCTAAGTGTTTAATTTTATGTCAGACACTAGGATCATGTCACACGTTTTAATTGGGAGATAACTTGCATTTTGTGGGTGACAATGCTCGCCCGTTGAAGGCGGGAGTGGTTGCCTTCATCAGTCGAATGGTGCCAATTCTGAAACCCCATTGGAGGGTGCGATTCCAGTGGCAATGATCGTTTTGTGGCAAACTCTGAACGCGGCCAGAGTTGCTGTTCGGTGGACGTAGACACACTTGTCACAGCCGATGAATACTTGATAAATGTGCTTTTTTTGGAAGTGTGGGACACTAAAAAATGGGTCTCACACCTCCAATTGCTAAGCTAAATGAGATCTCGATGTACGCTTGTGTGGAATTGTAGTTCCCAACAAAAACCAAAAACTATCCCTTTCTTGCTGAAACTTGTAAACCTCTTTACAAGGCTATTACAATCTCTCCTACTCCTTAAAATAAGACTGTTTTCTTGTGCTATAAGTGGAATCAATCGAGAGTCAGGCGACCGGGCCGAGTTCTAGCCGCGAAGAAGCTGAGCGAAGTAATTCCCACTTTGATTAACTGGCAGAGGAGGTGTGGAAGTGGTCGTGCTGTAAACATATTGGACTAAACCACAACAAATGCACATGTATGTTTTAAATATTACTTTATTTGTATACTGCATAAACTCCAAACTACTCACGCATGGGCTCAAATGCACAATACTTGATGTGTCGCGGGACATCGATGGAATGCAAATTTTATTTTCCTTCATTTAATAATTATATATTTTCATTTGATACTTCAAAATACTTCCAAACTGCGAACATGTTGCCTGTGAAGCGTTTTAGCTCGCTGTGTTTTGATTATGTAATCACAAGAGGACCGCTGTTCTTCAAAACATTTTGTAGTAAATGCTCGGTCTTTTAAGCGAAAATGCAATTTGAGCTATTTTTGGCCCAAAGTTTTCAGCGGCGAATTTTCGGTCACATTTCTGTAAAATTGGTGTTTAAGGAAAATTGGTTTGATAATGGTATTGTGTTTGTCACAGACTTGATGGATAGCAAGCGGATGATTTTAAGTTATTCAGACTTACGGAACAAATTTAAATAGAATTGTTCCAACTGAGTTTGTAGGGTGAGCCCTTTACCATGGATTCACTTGATTAGAAGTTTTTAATTAATAATGACACTTCATCAGTTTTGCCAAAGTTACTGATTGAAAACTGTATGTTGACTGATAAAAGGTGTGACAAGTTCATCGGCAAAGTTTTTAAAATTAGACCATTTCATAATTTTATCTGGACAAATTTTGTGGCAAGAAAGGAATTGTGTACAATCTAATACATTGACAAAAGCCAACTCTGAATATATTGGATGGCCTATTATGACAAAAGTGAAGAAAACTCATTTTCAAATAATAAATAAAATATACCCGGTGGGAGAGTTTTTAAGGGAGAGATTTGGATTTGAGGTGGATCAGTGTTCCTTTGGCGGGGGAAAAATGAAACCGTGGAATATATGTTTGTTATATGTCGCGGTGCTTCTGGGTGGATGTTGGAGATTGGCTGTCTCTTAGAGTGGATGACACTCCAAAATTTCAATTATATCACGTTCTGTTTTTATGCATAGTTTGGACCCTTCTGTATCAAATATTGTCAATGTAATGTTGGCAAAATACCATATTTACTGTGCTAATGAAGAAACACCAGACCTTCCTTTGTTGTCTTAATCAAGGAATTTGATAGATTTTATACTTGCCTGGACTGGTGTGAACAAAGACATTAAGTCAAGACCCTGTACCTATTTTGCCTGTCATATATATTTTTCAAAAGTATTTAATTGTATATATTGCTCCCGTTTTGTCATGATTGAGTTATATGGGTTGAAATTCCCCTAATTTTCATTTATTTTACGTTGTTATAAATTGTGATTTATGTTTTGGTTCATATTGTAAAACTGCATTGTATTTTATATACCGTCAGGTTGGTAAATTTAAATAAATAAACAAAGTAAAACAAAGCAAACAAACAAACAAACAAACAAAAAACTCACACCATGATCTCTGCGCTTTTATCGCCACTTGGTGGCCAAAAGTGGCCACACCTGAAGGATATTGAATTTGCACACCTCAATGTGCGACCAAAACAGCTTAATTGTTTTAATTCAGGGTAATTATGTTGCCTCATGCATTTTGGTATATGAAATTAATTTCATTCTCATTATAACATCCTTTATTACTTTCGGCATTTTCACATTTAGTTTTTTAGGAGTTGCTCAAATAACTGTAGCAAATTATTTTATTCATGCATATTTGTCTGAGTGCGTTTTTTTTTTTTTTTTTTTTTTTAGACCTGTCCTGTTCAGCTGTTTGACACGCAGAATGAAAGTCTAAGTGTCTGGATGATCTGAAGTTTTATTGTTTCAAACTGAGAGTATGACATACTCCCATTTTGCTCATTCAACATACCTCGTTGATTATGACAAAGCAGCGACCATGAAGGGGTTATGGGGGAACAGAAGAAAAGAAACACAAACAACAAGAAATGCATTGAACGCCTACACTATGAATATGTTGGCGTTATCGTCAGCCATTTCCGGTTGACACCATGTGGGGGGCCTGTTGACCAGGGAAAGGGGGGGGGGAGTCTATAAGCTAAGTGATTGGGAGGGGTGGAGTGTACACAAATCAGCTCTGTGATCTAGAAACCAGTAATCGTGTGAATCCCTTATGAGTGTAAGCCCGTTGGCGACTGACCCTACGCCGCCCCGTCCGAGTGCGCCCAATCACATCCAGCCGCACCCGAGCCCCAACAAACACGCGACAGTCACGCAAACGAACTGAGACGCTGCCCGGGCACCAACTCAGGGCCACGGCCCCAACCCAGCCAGCCCGGGGAGGGAGGGCGCCAGGGGGGGATCCATTGCAGCCCATCCCTCCTCCCGCAGTCCAGCAAAGGAGCCATCGTCACCCCTCCACCCTGTTTTTGGGAGACGGAAAGTATTGTGGTATATGAAATTAATTTAACTCTCATTATAACAGACATTTTTACGATGACCCAAGTACTGGAACTTTTATTTTTTAGAAGTTAATAACTCATATTTACCTAATTTAATATTGCTAGCAAAATGATTATTGTACACTACTTCTATTTAGAGTTTTTCCCAATTGCTAAAACCCCAAATCCAACCCACTGAAACCAAATGAGGAAATGTCAAACACATTTGATAAAACCAGCCCCCTTTTGACAATACCACAAACATTTCACATGGACTCAATTCACAAAACACAATTTGTAATTGTTGTCATAAAACTGTCATGCTCCATAAATCACATTTACTCATCCAATTCTCTTATACATAGACATGTATTTTAATCAGTTTTTATTCATTAATTTTATCTTTTATATATTTCACTTGCTAAATAGTTCTGATTTGAATAATTGTGTTTTTAGCCTTATATTTGACATTCTCTGTACTGATAGGGAGAAGCTCCAATTTCATTCTGCAGCTTGTTGGGAAATGACAAAATTGCATTCCCTGTAATTAGCGTGTGTGTAGGGGTGGACTTCAAAGTTTTCCAAAAGACTGTGTAAAGTTTTATAATCTAGTTAGCCTTGATTGAACAGCTCACTCTACCTCATGCAACCCATGATCAGAATAACACCTATATTATTATTATTATTTTTACCTATTTACTTACGCATGTTTGACATCTTGGTCAGTAGTAACAGCTAGCTTCTATTCCTGAGAGAACGCTAACATCAGCACAGATTTCAACTCTGTTGTTTTACTATAAACATTAAATCATGTAATAAAATTGGTAAATTTGATCCGTATAATCAACAAATCAATCTGTTGATTGTTCATGACCTATTAATGATGAATATGTAGCAGAAAATTGGAATACTGAAGGTACAGATTTCACTTTTTAAGCTTTAACCCCTTTAGACCTCAATCAAATCAATAAATACACAGAATTTAGTTGCTATTGCCACTTCTGGGTGATGACTGGACAGAACTTTAACCACTGAAATCAAATCATGAGGTTTAGCATGCCCTCTTTGCCATTTTTGGCTCTTTGAAAATGGGTGAAATAAAACGCAACTTCAAAAAGGCAAATGTGAGTGGTCATTTCTCATCAAAACAATGTAACATTAAAAATAACCAATGAAAAGATGAAATACCCCAGACCAAAAAAATGCACTTTGTTCTGGTATTTGAGTGGAGTAGAAATCGATGAAGATTTTTTTTTAATTTTGCCCCGCAGAAAAAATGTGGGTCTGAAAGGGTTAATGTCCTTCAATTCTAATATGACCCACCTGTGTTCTCCCAATGATATTTACACTTCTAGTAATCATTCAGTCTAAAAAATGTACAAAATTATTATTAATAGAGATGATCGAGCCGATCGATCGGGTCCGATCACGTCATTTTCAAAGTATCGGAATCGGCAAAAAAATATCGGCCATGCCTTTTTTTTTATATATATATTTTTTAATTAAATCGTTTTCTAATTGTATTTAATGTTACAGACATAATATGTTACACTCACCCAGTCTTTAGTTTAGGCTTAAGGTAGGGTTATCAAATTTATCCTAATAACGGCAGTAATTAATTTTTAATAAAATGTATCACATTAAAATATTTAACGCAATTAATGCATGCGCTGCATGACCCACTCATTGTCGCGCTCAATCTGCAATGGCGCCGTTTTACCTATATAGAGAGATAAAAGGCAGCGTAAAATGAGTAAAGTGAAATTTGGCAGCCTTCGGAGCCTTTTTTTGATTTGCTAAAGCCTTACACTCACTCTCCCTACGATAAGACATATCATGGAAAGCATTGTGGGGAAACAAGGTAGCACTTGATCTTATTCTTAACACCTTATTTTATTAGCCAATGCAGAGAAGATATATGAATTGGTAGCACAACGCACAGTCATGGTTCCACTTCCCATCATGCATTTGGCCATGGCTACAGTATCATTTACTGAAAGCTCAACAAATACACTAGATGGCAATAATTAGTCACAATATACAAAGTCACAAGTCTTTCTATCCGTGGATCCCTCTCACAGAAAAAATGTTAATAATGAAAATGCCATCTTGAGGATTTATAGTCATAATAAACAAATACAGTACTTATGTACTGTATGTTGAATGTATATATTTGTCCGAGTTTTATTCATTTTTTTCTTAATACATTGCCAAAATGTATATGATCGGGAAAAATTATCGGGAATGATTGGAATTGAATCGGGAGCAAAAAAAAGCAATTGGATTGGGAAATATCGGGATCAGCAGATACTCAAACTAAAACGATCGGGATTCGGATCGGGAGCAAAAAAAAACATGATCGGAACAACCCTGATTATTAACACTTTCAAAACGGGAGCATCCAAAAATGGATGTAAAATGAAAACATTGGTGTAAAATGGTTTAGCTACTACTGAATCACTTAATCACAAGATTTAGGCCTGCATTGCACTGAACTTTCCACCAACAGCACAGCTCCTTTTTGATTGATAACGTAGGTAAAAGCCAGTTTCCCTCTGCCTGACTCGTTTTTGGCGACTGCTGTTGCCTAGCAACCTTCGGCTAGCGTGAAAATGGAGTGGCATCTGATGCTGCATTTTATGAATGAAAGAAAAAAAAGGCAAAAAGGCAGGGGAGGGGAAAGAGTGCGCTGACTCATCTCTCACGTGTCACTTCGCTGCTTTTCTGGCTGCACCAGCTATCAGGTCACACTTAAGATGATTTCCAAGGAACACAGATAATCATAACGAAACAACAACAACCTTTATTTATCTTGTTATTACATATCCTCTTATACTATTACATAAATGTCCTAAAAATATTCAAAAATGTTTAAGGAAAGCAGTATTTACAAAGTTGACTGCGGCTCGGAATAATTGGTGATCTCTATGGACATGCATTAGTGTAACGCAGTGAGAAACCTGATTTTCAAGTCATTAGAAAACTGTAGAATCATTGGTTCTTCAATTTTGCTTCTTAGACTGAGGTAAGGTTAAATAATGCATACATAAAGAAGGCACGTGACCCTGACAATGGTTTTTAATATTGTAGTTTTTTTCCCAATTGCATTTATGATATTCCTTCAGAAAAATGGCACGAGTCACCTTCTCTAAGCAAAACTGATATCGCAAACAGTCAGTGTACACAAATATGAAGACGTTTAATCAAAGGCCTGAAACGGTAGCCGATGACATTCATTCTTATCACCTCAGCAATGAAACTGAAAATACACCAAATATTATACAGTATATACCTGTAGATCACTCATGATCAGTCATGTTTGTGTTCGACCACCATGTCATTTTTCCCCCGTAGCAATGCTGTATTGGCATGTAAACAAGTGAGAAGTGCTTGGACGAAGTACAAATGTAACCATTCCTTACATGCAGTCCATGGAATTGTCAGGTATTAGTCCAAAAGGTGGCGCCTTCCCCGGTATGTAAGCCGGCGGCAGCATGCCACCGATGTTGGGTGACGGGTCCACGTTCTCGATGTTCTCCATCTTTTCAGCCAGTCCGTCCCAGTTAATATGAAAGCGAGTCACTCGTGGGTTGGAAGCCAAAATGTTCCTTTGGAGCTAAATGGTTGAAAAGGATGACCAACTTTAGATATGACACCCCAATTCTCAAAGCACATCAACACAATCAGGCACACACAGTTCAATTCAGGTTTAATTTAGGGCTGTCAAACGAGTAAAATTTTTTAATCGAGTTAATCACAGCTTAAAATCAATTAATCATAATTAATCGCAATTCAAACCATCTCTAAAATATGCCATATTTTTCTGTAAATTATTGTTGGAATGGAAAGATAAGTAAAGTCCTGATTGAAAATACACCACTGGTGTCAATGGAGAGTTTTAAATTAATTAGAGATCCAGCCAAGGCAAAGTCTGAGTAAGTTTGATGTGTATTTTGCATAGCAATTTTGATTGGGAATGCCAGTTCTCTTTGCATTGAGCACTTTTTTTTTGTGTGAACATTATCACTCCCCATAACATTCATATGAGTGAGTCCACCCAAATTCACTCACGTTTTGACGCTCACACTGCCGAGAGCTTGAAGTTTATAATTTTTGGCTTGCCTATAGATAACTTCAACTTTCCCCCTTTGGTCAAGTGCATCTAAATTTTGCTCATCTGAGGCAAATTGCATCATTCAAACACTTGTTGTTGTGTAATATTGGGATGCTGAATCAGACCTTAGGTTTTATTCTGTAAGCTCTAGTTTTTCCCCAAATCAAGATATTTTATGTGCAAAGCAAAAATGATTATAGTTTTTCATGGGTGAGTATATTACTAGCACTTAAAAATAGGCCAAAAGAATGTAGCAAAAGTACCCGTTATTCCAATTTTTAGACATCTGCACACACAAGAGACCAACAATAGAGAAAATGTGCTGTACTGCACTGCAGCCAAAGTGCTCCAATATGTGAAAATCAGTCAACCATGACCAGCTAATGTCAGAACAAGCACGTGTGTGCCATTAGCGGCTGAAGGCTGCCCTCTAGTGGGGACATGACAGCACTTCAGGCTGTAATAAAATGCAAAAACCGCAAAGGATTGAAAAACTAAACTGATATTGGTTGAAAATATAGGAATGATCTGTATAGTAGTAAGCAGGGTTGAAAGTGGTTAGAATTTCTTGCTGGAACTCCCCGACGCGAAGGACGACACTGAGCCAGGAATTTTATTTATTTTAGTTTTTTTTTTTTTTTTTCTGGGGGGGGGGGGGGGGGGGGTGCAAAACTACTGAAATGCAAATAAAACTGTTTGGTCATTTATTTCTATAGCACATACAAAATCTGATTTTCATTCAAATTTTTTGTAAAATAAATGTTAACAAAAACAGCTATCACCCCAACCTCCATCTCCTAATTTTTATTTTCCCTCATTTCCTCACATACTTAATGCCAAATCTCAATTTTAACTACTTAGAACATAGGATGTACGGTATAATAAAATTTAAGATAATGTAAACATGTATTTTTGTTGTGTTTTTTTACTAATAGGTAACCTACACTCAGAAAAATAAGTACAAATGACATATTATGCAGAGTGAAATGGAATATATTTTGAAGATCGTGCAAACGTTGACTTTTTTTAAATCATAAGGAAATGAATAAGTAGCCTAACATAAATGAACAAATATACCCAAAGTGCACATTAACAGCTAAGATGTTCTGGACCTCCCCATCGGAGCAAATAAAGCTAAATATGATAAATAAGCCACCTTAACTCTTTACTTGCCCTTAAAGATTTGATCCATTTTCTGTTGCATTGCCCTTTATTTATTGATTTTGTTTGTTTTGTTTCAGAAAACATGCATATTTGAACCAATCAGAGCTAATTATCTGGTGATGTCGCACATTGACGTGACTCGTCATCGTCAGACTCAGATAACTGCTGCAGCTGGGGAAACCTCCATGCCGTCCGTGGAATAAAATAAATTATAAATATCGGAATAAAATAAATAATATCGGTGGAAACGGATTACGCTACACAAGCACTTTGTTATGCTTGTTGTTAACACTTATGTAAATATGATGTTGGTACATTGTTTTCTTCTTGGAGATTAAATGCGTGTGGCAGTTTTGACAGTTGCCGTCATATTTTCGGAATCAAAGCACCGTATACCGGAACAGCGTTCTGGCCCTGAATCTTATACCGGAACTGCGTTCTGGCCCTGAATCTTATACCGGAACTGCGTTCCTGACCGTTCCCGCCCACTTTCACCCCTGGTAGTAAGCAAATATAATATATAAAAAATGTCGATTACATGAAAAGTCATGGAAAGTAGCTAACCCATCTTTTAACTTGGGCTGGGCAAATTGTATTTGCGATTATTTTAAATATAAAAATCATTTTACCATTTTTCTTCATTTTGGGTTCAAGTTTACTCATGAGCCAAACCGAACGTGCAAAACTGGAAGTATTTCATCAGCAGACTATTCTCACGAGAGTTTTAAGTGCATTTTGATGGAATTTTGATTCTAAAAGTTAGAAACAAACATATTTCATCGCACTTTTCTGCTTTCTATTCTGCTTTATACACAGTGAGTTTTGCCGCAGCAAAATCACTAGATTTTGTTTTTTTTTTTTAGTTGTAAATTAAGTATTTCCCAAAATCCCTCAATGTGGATGATGGTGGAACAGGTTTGGAAAATTTTGACTCATTAGGACATCATCCTGGATAGCTAAAGCTTAAAATAACCTGGTACAGGAGATGTCTTATTTCATGGACAACGTCGGCGTTTTAATTTTTTTTTTTTTTAAATATTCATTTATTTTTTTCTAAAACGGATCCTGCTTCGTCCATCCTCACATATGTTCACTTTAGGCACAGACCACTTGCTCTCTTTCCCTTAAATAGACAGTGCAATAACCTCGTTTTGGATCCACTGATCACTTTTCGACTTCCATTGCAGTGACAAATCGAGTCATAGCAAATTCATACACAGCTCTATATCTCATTTTTTCCATTGCCAATTTGAATACAGCTTGAAATATGTATATTGTCATTCTCTCGCCCATGTAATATTTGTAGGCCGCTTGCATGGGTTTGTTTTTTTACTTGCCCCAGGCTATCGGGATGCGCTTAATTTCATCCCCTGCCATCATCTCTTACCTTGGAGTAGTCAGGTTTCAGAGGTGGGTTTTCTCGTAGTTCTGGGTCAGTGTATTCATTATTGACATAATAACCAATTCGGATGAACTCCTGACCAGAGTATGTGCATGTTATGAGGACGACAGTCACTCCTACAGCATCGCTCTCTGGAATGAGACTCGTTTTTGGAGCATCCGCCTGAGAGAAAGGAACAGCCCCACACGAAGCAAGTGGTTGGAAATCACTTGTACAGCTTGATGAACGCAAACGGGAATGCAACTCACCTGAAACACAAACATGTGTCTTCCAGCTGGTACAGGGCCCACCAAAACAGAGTCCAAGACCTGGTCGTATTCCTCACTCTCAGCTGAGCCGACGTAGATTATCTTCCATTCCAAATCTGAGAAAACACAGAGTTATATTGGATATAAATAAGAAGAGAAATTTGATTCACTAGCAACAGGTCATAGTTTGTTGATTCGATGAACCTCAGAAGTAATGTTTTATGTAGTGCTGCAACGATTAATCGATTAACTTGAGTATTCGATTAGAAAAAAAATAATAATTTTGTTGCTTCGAGGATTCGTTTAATTAAAGTGCTGATGTAATGGTTTGTTTTAAAAGTGTTTGCATTTAGTTTTATTGATTTGGGTGGATACTCTGCCCTCTAGTCTGCCTCATTTCACATGGCTGAATCCAGATGCTCCCTGTTAAGGCCAACATAAGCTAAGTCTTTGTTTGAACTAATGTTTTTTTTAATGCATTCTGAATTTAGCTAATAGGTATATTAAGCCTATTGCATATTGTGTCGTGATTTTGTAATGGAGTTCAACTGTTGCCACGATTTATGAATATGTATGTAGCATTCAGGAACCCTGCAAATTTTGTGGCTAAATTCCTGCAATTTTCATACAGACAATTGCCCAATTATTGAGTCTGCTAAGACGTCTTTCCACCTCATGACAATATTTGATCTCTACCAGATATTAAAACAGAATGTGCTTATAAGTAAGGAAATGTGTTACTCCATAGCATTACTTCTTAAATAGTGGGTTGGCAGAGCTACGTATGCCAGGGGTGGCGGACGTAACCGTTCTAGAATAAAATGTAATTGCACATTAACTCAGTGGGTGGCAGTGGCGCTCTCATTTCCAGAAAGTGCGCAGTATTTGAAGGTATGGAAAGCTAAGACGAGGAACTTTATGACGAAGCACATTAAGTGTTTGGCTTTGACTTTTAATACAGTGGGAGACGAGGAAAGACCAGTCTGCTTAGTTTACAGTGTCTAAAAATGCTCTCAGCGGACAGCAGGATGCCAAATCAATTAAGACGTCACTTAAAGACTTTAGACCCCAATCACATTGATAGCCGCTTGATTTTTCCCCCCTGCGAAAACGTGCCGAATATTGCCAACAATCGTCCCGCTTTCTCAGTGTTACATCAGTAAACCAGCGAGCACTGATATCATCAAATAAGGTGGGATACCAAGTTGCTCAGTGCAAAATAACGCCACACCATAGCAAAGTAACTGTCCCTCTGTCCAATGACAAAGTCGTTTTTGCAAGGGCGTACGTTTGGTCTCAACATTGGTAGGGACGCTATAACAGCATAACCTGCATGTACACTTTTCGCCAGAGATAGGACATTAACAAGACCAAACAGATTGGGTACATACCTCAAAAATAGCTGGTTCCTATGTAAAAATTAAAACGTTATTTTCATGGGAAAGTCATTTTTCAAAATGTTTTCTTCATATAAAGGAAATTACAGTGGTTGTGTTAAAAATGTGCTTAGGCTGCAAATAAAAACCTCTTTTAATGATGTAGAAAATAAATACATTTTAATTAATGAATAAATGCACAATTGAATTAACGTTAACAGAAGAAAACATACAGGAAGACACCTCTCTAAGCAGCCTTC
Organism: Corythoichthys intestinalis; assembly: GCF_030265065.1. Classification (NCBI taxonomy): domain Eukaryota; kingdom Metazoa; phylum Chordata; class Actinopteri; order Syngnathiformes; family Syngnathidae; genus Corythoichthys; species Corythoichthys intestinalis. Next base: position 15,972,071 of record NC_080402.1, read on the forward strand.
TACTTGAGTTTTACAGGTTAGCATGTTCAGACAGTTTAATGTTATGCTAACTCTGATGCAAGTTGGACTTTCAGTAGCAAAATTAGCAGCGTGTTCCCAACCTCCACAACATGACGTATTTTTACATTACTTACAGTGGCTGTTGCAGCTGGCCGCAAAAAAAAGCTAATATCCCTCCTCTTTAAAGGGGGCGGAGGAGGCAGCATTTTAACATGAATTTCTGTCGGGATTGTGCGAATGTGGGGGTTCTGGTCATCAGCTGATCAAACATGCGTTTGAGGGGGGGGGAAAATGGACCGGTGTTTAGCCATTCCTTACTACGCTGCAAAACGTCCTACAAAATGCGCAGTGCGCTTGCGCATGCATCCACAAGCATGCGCACATCGGTTTGAAGCGGCGAGTACTCCCTTTATTTTTTTTAATTTAGTTATTTAGAACCTTTTCACTGCCTCAAAGATACCTTTTGCATGTATTACCCCCTCATACTTTTAACCATTGTGTTTTTTGGTGTTACCTTTGAAGCAGTTGACCACATTAGTCGCGTCGCGTATTTAAGCCGTCCTTATTTGATATAACTACATTTAAGTATTTTCTGCAGGCATTTTTTTTAGTACGTTATTCCTGTATGCGTCTAAATAAAACAAGTTTAGAGCGGACGGTAGTACTTTGGGTGTCAAATTCGATTAATGTAGGATGTTTCGCAGATGTAGGAGATTTTGGCAGAACACCGGCACATTCAGAAAGTGAAAAGGGGTAAATGTAAGTCCGAACATAATGAAAGTAATTCACTTAATAATGGTACGCTCAATTCTACATATTCTAAATGACCTATATAACTGAAATCATTACATAATAAAAATACGGCTGCTTAAAAGTTGGTGGGGACAATTTGAGCATCCTGAAAAGTTAGTAGTGTTATGTCCCTACCGTCCCTATGCAAACCTACGCCCTTGCGTTTTTTTGTCAAATTTTTTTGACATATTGTCCTCATGAGTTACTGTTGCTCATCAATTTAAATATTTATTGATTTTATTACATTTTATTATTCAGTATCAAATGGTAAAAAATGCACCTTTAGTGTGTTTTTATAGTTTGTTTCTGAGTTTTTTTTTTTTTTTTTTTTAATTCAGGCAAAATTGATGTCCTTTCAGTTACAAACACAACAGTGTTAATACAGTTATACTGTACTTTATTGTAAATTGATCTATATAACTTTTTTTTTCTTTAAAATTAAAAATGACAAATTCTTATGCAGAGGTGCACTTATAATAATAATTGGAAATAATTAAGAAGCACTGCTCTACAGTAATTCACAAATACATGTCCTTTCATTTTAGTAATGGTCCAGTTCATTTTGGAATTATGGCCATGTTTCTCTTCTTTTTTCTTCATTTCCCTTCCTATGATGGAGGCTTGTTGTGATTGTGATATAGTTTTGCAATCCTACATCAGTAAAATGTAAAGGGGTTCCTCAAAGAAAGAAAAGAAAAAGCCTCTAAGAATATAATATTTTTAAAAGGAGGAACCCAGGTAAAGAGGTTAAAACATCCAAAGCAACAAAGTGCACCCATCATTTGAAAATCCTAACAATTTTTTTTAACTTAAACGTGTTTAATTTATGCCACACTGTTACCCACACATTGATGTTAAACAGATAATTACGTCTACGGTGATACCATAAGATAATAAATAATAATAATAACAAGGCCACCAAAAATAGTTTAAACGACAAGGTTTTGGTCAGCCAATGAAAGTTGTTTGCAAAAAAAGCAAGAAATGAATCGCTCTCTCAATATATTTTTAAATATAATATATACTGGATTGAAAGCTTTGAGACTTCATTTGGTCATCACTAGTGTTTAAGAGGAAAGCAAGATGTTTAAAATCGGTAAAGCCTGTGTCATCTGAAGTTCGCGGCAAAACATAATACGCATTTCGGCAACTCGAGGCAGGCACTTCCACCAACCAATCAACGATTGGCAAACCGACAACGCGCAAGAAAATTAGCCAATCAGAGAAGCTCAAGGGTGGGGCGACAAACCCAAACGCGCCAGCGCCAATTTTCAACATGTCGACTCAAATGTTACTCACTTAAAAATACAGGAAAAAAAAAAAAAAAAAACGGAAACTTAATCGACTGCTTCAAAAGTAGTGTAACGACATAGCGCAATCCAATTTATATTCTTGCCGAGTAAGTTGTGATTCATTTATCATACAGGCAACGCGTTTAATAATGCGGAAATATCTTGTACAAACAAACTGGAACAAAACTCACCTTCGGGTAAATCTTCCATACACTCAAACGTGATTTCAAACTGAAAAGGATTTCCAAATGGACTCGGGTTGTCCAGTACAGCGACATTAAGCACCTGTACCTTCGCCATGGCGCTTCTTCAGACAAAAAACAAAGTAGTAATGTATTCGCTTTTTACTTGGATGAGTCTAAAGTCCAAGCTGAGGTTGTTGTACAGACGTTAGCGCGAATAAATGCACACGCTTCTCAAATGAAGTTACTACACTCGCTGTTTTGTGGTCTCCAAGCAAATGTGGTAGAGTTCGAAGCGGAAGTACGTCACATCTTTTTTTTTTTTTTTTTTTTTTGGGGGGGAAGAAAAAGAAGAAGAAGAAGAAGCGAGTGGCGATGGGAAGGGGGTTGGTAGCAAACATCTTATACTAGGTGCTCTACCGCCACCTCTAGGAATGGAGTGTGGGCCAGGGTGGCTCTTTTGCCCCATTCAATAATCCCTCGTTTATCGAGGTCAACAGGGATCAGAACCCCCCGCGATTGGTGAAAAAAACGCGAAGTATGATTCCCCCCCCGCCCCCCCCCCATAATCTCGAACCCTCCCTGAGTGTATGTAATATCAATACATACATATTCAACGCAATAATTGCAGATAAGAGTAGAATTAAAATAGAACAGAACGCAATCTTTTATTGTCGCAGTAGTCACCGTCAAAATCAATTTGGCAACGCTACACGACAGCATGACACTGACCCCCAAATTCCGCTACGCTTGAACGACGCAACTAGTGTTTCTTTTTGGCTGCCATTTTAATTTCTGTCATATTCCATAGACTTCATAATGTATTGACGGGTCTGATCAGTCATGCACTGCGCCTCGCATTTAAGTAGGGGGCCGCCCATATCAAGAGGAGCTATTCACAAACACACACACGCAGTAATCTAATGCTGGATTTCTGTTGAAAAACTACGAAAGCATACAAACATGAAGGATTGTCTCCTGTTCGTGGATTCAAGGTAATTATTATATTTTTCCTACCATGCATGCATTTTGAAACTTTGTGAAAAAAATCAATGGGAGGACTTAGCAGCTACTTAGCATCATAGTTCGCAATTTTGAGGTAAAATAAATGCTAACTGCAGGTTTTTTTTATTGCTTTTAACCAAAAATCGAGACTGTTTTATTTTCATATCTATTAAGAATTCGGGGATTTAAGCATTTATTCACAAGAATTTTCCACGAAAAAGATCTGTTTACATCAGGTGGCCGCTAGCTACATTCACTAACAGACCAGCATTGTACTTCGACATACAGTATTTATGCAAAATAAATGTTAACTGTATGTTTTTCTTTGCTTTTAACCAAGAATCGAGACTATTGTACATCCATATCTATAAAGAATTCGGGATTTAAGCATTTGTTCACAATAATTTTCACCGGAAAAGCTCTGTTTACATCAGGCGGCCGCTAGCTACATTTACTAACAGACTAGCATTGTACTTCGACTTATTTATGCAAAATAAATGCTAACTGCACTTTTTTTTGCTTTCAGCCAAGAATGGAGACTGTTTTACTTCCATATTTATAAAGAATTCAGGGATTTAAAGTGCGTACGACACGAGAAAAAAAGTCTTAAATAGGATTGTTGTGTGAATTAGAATCATATTTTGAGACCATTCGACTATATACAACAATTTAGCAAAGCGCAGATGACGAGAAATTAGTCTTTTAACCTGCTGGTTAGCCACGCCTAGCATTATAGGGCTCTAGCGTCCCCAACAGGTGGATGACGTCAGCGTAGTCACGATTTCGTCTGATTTAGTATGCAGCTCATTGAGGGGGAATAACAGTGATACCTCAGCTCACGAACGCTTAAACTCACGAACCTTTCGCCTCAAGAACATTAAATTCGCGAGCATATAGTCTCTGCTGACGAACTAGTTTTCGGCGGATGAACCAAACCACGCGGTCGAACAGCGCTACGAGAAGCTAACGCACGCTCACGGCGTCCCAGTTCGTCCCCTCCCTTTCGTTGAGTGCGGACGTGGTTTGTGTTTGATAGACATTTTGGACCATATTGAGTGTACTTTTGGTATTATGGGACCGAAAAAGACCCCACCACAGGCTAGTGTTAAGCCTAAGAAGACATTAAAGAAAATAAGGTATATTTTTGTGTAGTTTTAAGGCTTATTTAGTAGAAAATTATGTTTTATGGGGACCTGGGAACGGATTATTCTCATTTTAATGGTTTCTTATGGGAAATAAATGTTCGGAAGACGAACTTTTCGCCTTACACACACTTTCTGGGAACCAATTATGTTCGTGAGCTGAGGAAATAAATGTTCGGAAGACGAACTTTTCGCCTTACACACACTTTCTGGGAACCAATTATGTTCGTGAGCTGAGGTATCACTGTATTCAGAACGAGGAAAACGTGACGAAGACAGCCGCAAAATGTCATTGTTTCAGTCTCTCTACTCCAATATTTTTACAGGATATTCTTTTTTCCCCAAGTATTTTTCCCCAGTAGCTAAATAAATGACTTGAGAAGGACCAGTCAGCCCGTTGAGGGGGAATTATTCAGAACGAGGAAAACGTGACGAAGAGAGCCACAAAATGTCCTTGTTTCAGTATCTCTACTCCAATATTTTTACAGGATATTATTTTTCATCCAAGTATTTTTCCCCAATAGCTAAATAAATGTCATGGTCATGACAAATAACAGTCTTGTGGTAAATGGAATATAAAATAATAAAAATCCATTTATCAAGACGACATGGCAAAATTACTCCATAATGATCGAAACTGTCGACTTCACCTTTACTGTCGCACCTCCCGAACGATATCTTATGCCACCTAAATTGGGTTTATGCCATTTCCCTTCCCCGGCTTTGGAGAATGTAAACAAACCAAGAGGCGTGAAAGGTAGCCGACATGCTAACCTTAACCGAGTAATGTTTCAAAGTCTTCGAAGCGGAAAATCACACATAACTAGCCCGGATAATTTCACATGACGACTGGTTTGTCGATTGTCTTTGCTGATTGGCAAACCTCCCGGCGGAGAGCAATTTACAGCTAGTTCCTAGCTACTACGGACAGGGTAGCTCGCAGGGGAAGCAGCTGGACAATGACCGCTGCCATTCAATGACAATGACATGCCTATCCATGATCAAACGCAAGTAGTCCTTTTTTTAAAGAAAGTTTGTACTGTTTACTTTGTAATCGCTGTAGTCACGGCTATTTTTAACTCAAAGTTGCAATTTCTGATTGGTCGGAAAATTTGACAGAACACCGGGCGCATGAAGAGGGTAATAAGCAGAGTATAGTTCTCTCCCGGCGGGGGTATGTGCAACAAGCCGCCGAGGGGGCAAGGACCATGTCAGCCGCAAAATGCAAGCCACCTACGTAGTATTAACATGATCCCAGTATTTGACATAATACAAAACACGATGTTTACTCATTTCCTGGTAAGTCCAATGGTCCCACAGTAGTAGGGCTTGTTTTGGCCAATATCCACCGGTGAATGGGTACCTTTTGAAACCCCAGAAAGGCGCACACGCCTCTCCCTCTTACAGCAAGATTTTTCTGCAGCCATTTGGTTGGTGTCATGCGAAAAATAAACGTATTAATCCGCAAAATCAGCTGAATCCTTAGTCCTTCTCATACAACAGTACGACTGTATAGTGAAGAGCACTCCTTCCTCCATACACGTCACAGCGGCCTCTTTCTCAACTCGAGACTGTTGCCGGAAGTCACTCATTTTCATGGCGTGGGATTCACAAAACTGAATAAATATAGCGATTGCTTCCATACACATCCAAGCGGTCCATATCATTCAGGAGCATAAAATACCGCGTGTATTATGAAATAAACATGCTTTTTCGTGTCACAGGCACTTTAAGCATCTATTCAACGAAAAAAGCTCTTTGTCCGTGATTCAACTTGATCAGCTTTGACGGCCTCGCCAACAACGCAGGCCCCCAAATTGTCGGCCCCGCGCCCTGTGTACTGCCAATACATTATGAAGTATATGCTTAGTTTTAAGTCTTTTGGACACAAATACTTATTAGTCTTAGTCATAATTTGGTCATTTCAAAATGTGTTTGTCTTCGTCTAGTTTTAGTCAACGAAAACTCAAAAAAGTTTTCGTCCATAAACGTAAAATGTTTTAGTCCATGAATTAGGACTGTCAAACGATTAAAATTTGTAATCGAGTTAATTACAGCTTAAAAATTAATCGTAATTAATCGCAATTCAAACCATCTATAAAATATGCCATATTTTTCTGTAAATAATTGTTAGAATGGAAAGATAAGACACAAGATGGATATATACATTCAACATACGGTACATAAGTAATGTATTTGTTTATTATAACAATAAATCAACAAGATGGCATTAACATTATTAACATTCTGTTGAAGCGATCCATGGATAGAAAGACTTGTAGTTCTTGAAAGATAAATGTTAGTACAAGTTATAGAAATTTTATATTAAAACCCCTCTTAATGTTTTCGTTTTATTAAAATTTGTAAAATTTTCAATCAAAAAAATAAACTAGTAGCTCGCCATTGTTTATGTCAGTAATTACACCATGTTCACTCATTGTGCTGAAAACCATAAAATCATTTGGACCCAAGCGCCAGCAAAGGGCGCCAAACACCAAAAAACAAGTAACAAGCGGACATTACACTGCTGTCATTTTAATCTGTTTGAGCGGAGCATGTGCGTTAATTGCGTCAATTTTTTTAACGTGATTAACGCGATAATTTTGACAGCCCTACCATGAATAAATACATAAATAGTATGTTTCCAAAAATTTTGAATGAACATGACAGACAAGCACATAACTGTAGAGTCTACAAAGACATCACCATTTTGATGATGATAATACACGCTCAACAGGAAAACAGCACATTATTTGCAATTAATTAAACTTACCTGGACGCCATGAACTGTATGTAAAATTTTTTCCAAGAGTTTAAGAAGAAACCAAGTCACTGTGCTAAATGCTAATGCTAATGCGAACGCTATGCTATGAGTTTGTTTAGTGTGTGATGATCCCTCAGCACAGACCTTTAAAGGATAAAGCAACATGGCATATCTAGCCAAGATAAGAAAGCAAAACTTACCAAGCAGCACCTGACACATATGTTTCACAAAATGAGCCTGGAATGGGCGCTGGCTTGCACGTGAGTAAGCGTGTGTGTGGGGCAGGGGCTCGGTGCGGACGCAGCACGTCACATGAGTGACACGACCAAACACAGCTAAATGTGTTCTAACTACACGTACAATTAGAAAAAATCTCACATTGTGTATTGATGACAGAAACTGTGGCGAATTTTCATCTCATTCTCGTCTCGTCAGACGACAACTGGCATCCATCTCGTTATGTCACAGTCTCCCAAGACCCGTTTTCAGCGCGTCATCGTGACATCATCGTCGTGAAAAAATTGTTCGTTGACGAAATATTCTTGTTATCGTTGACGAAAATAACACTGGATGCAACAAATACATTTGTATTTTATTAATGGGAGGTGGTCCAAATGATCCGCTCAGCTCCGATCCGGCTTGAGTCCATCTTCTCCGGTCCGTCAAAACTAAAATACAAACAAGCAAAACAGGAACAGGAAATATAATGGCAGCAATATCCGTTCTTTCAAAGTAAATAATGTTCATCAAAATATCATGCATCAAATTTTTACTACCGTGCCCTCCATAATTATTGGCACCCCTGGTTAAGATGTGTTTTTTAGCTTCTAATATATATATTTTTAAATTCAAATAATATGGGACCTTAATGGGAAAAAAAAGAAAAATCCAACCTTCAATACAAGTGCATTTATTCAGTGGGGAAAAAATCCCACATAAAGAAATAATTATTTGACATCAAATAATGTGTGTCACAATTATTAGCGCCCCTGGTGTTAATGCTTTGTACAACCCCCTTTTGCCAACAAAACACGATCCCAGGCTTCAACTGGGACCGTGTGCTTTGGTCAGATGAGACCAAGATTGAGCTTTTTGGCAACAAACACTCTAAGTGGGTCTGGCGTGCCACGAAAGATGTGCGTGCTGAAAAGCACCTCATACCCACTGTGAAGTATGGGGGTGTGTCAGTGATGCTGTGGGGCTGTTTTGCTTCCAAAGGCCCTGGGAACCTTGTTAGGGTGCATGGCATCATGAATGCTTTGAAATACCAGGACATTTTAAATCAAAATCTGTTGCCCTCTGCCCGAAAGCTGAAGATGGGTCGTCACTGGGTCTTTCAGCAAGACAATGACCCTAAACATATGGCCAAATCTACGCAGAAATGGTTCACCAGACACAAAATCAAGCTCCTCCCATGGCCGTCTCAGTCCCCAGACCTTGTTTTGTTGGCAAAACGTACAAAGTATTAACACCAGGGGTGCTAATAATTGTGACACACATTATTTGATCTCAAATAATTATTTCTTAATGTGGGATTTTTCCCCCACTGAATAAATGCACTTGTATTGAAGGTTGGATTTTTTTCTTTTTTTCCACTAAGGTCCCATATTATTTGAATTAAAAAAAATATTAGAAGCTAAAAAACACAGCTTAACCAGGGGTGCCAATAATTATGGAGGGCATTGTATAATTTATTGAAATTTACACAAAACAAAATGTATATAGCATTTGCATGGGAGTTACAGTGCTTGTGTATCACTAAACAATAAACTTATATTTTTAAATGACTGAAGGAAATTACATTATTTCTGAACATATTGTACTGTCACTAGAAATTCTGTTGAGGCTGCGTTGATGCGTCAGCGCGACCCTCCAATTGGTGCGTTTGATGCGGTTACTGACACCGCGATTGTATATACTGTAGTTTTTAGGTGCAGTACCTGAGTGAGTATGGAAAAAAAGAAGCAGTAAAAGTTAGGTAGACCTCTGTGCTGATTGACTGAAGCTGATTTCTATGTTAGTGTGTGTGCGCGCGTGCGTGCTTGTATTTGTAGGATGGGGGTGGGGGTTGCGTCCGTGGATTGTTGTGTTCGTTTGTGTGGGGTGAAAGTGGGCCAGAACGGTCAGGAACGCAGTTCCGGTACAAGATTCAGGGCAGAAACGCAGTTCCGGTATATGATTCAGGGCCTGAATGCTGTACACGGTGCTTTGATTCCAAAAATATGACGGCAACTATCAAAACGCTATGTAAAAAAAAAATGCTAAGCTGCATGCATTTAATCTACCTACTAACATCAGACTTCCATACAAAAGAGTTAACAACAAGCATAATAAGGTGCTTGTGTAGCGTAATCCGTTTCCACCGATATTTATTATTTACTTTATTCCACGGACGGGATGGAGGTTTCCCCAGCTGCTGCAGTTATCAGAGTCTGAGGATGATGAGTCACGTCAATATGCCAATGCACGTAGCAAAGCAAAATGCCTGGACTCATTTATCCGTTCAATTGGCTGACATACTGACATGTGATCAGCAGAGATAGTTAGGTCTGATTGGTTCAAATGTGCATGTTTTCTGGAACAGCCCCCCCCCCAAAAAAGTGGAATTGATGCGACAAAAAAAGGGCAATGCAACAGAAAATACATCAAATCTTTAAGAGCAAGGAAAGAGTTGAAGAGGCTTATCATATTTAGTTTTATTTGCTCTGATGGGAAGGTTCTGAACATCTTAGCTGTCAATGTGCACTTTGGACTTTTATTTGTTCATTTATGTTAGGGTACTTATTCATTTCCTTATGATTATGATTTCACTCTGCATGATATAAGTCATTTGTACTTATTTTTCTGAATTGTGCTACTTATATCTTTATTATTAAAAAAAAAAAAAAACTTCAACTTTAACTTCAATTTTAATATACATCCTATGTTCATAAGTAGTTAAAATTGAGATTTGGCATTTAGTATGTGAGGAAATGAGGGAAAATAAAAATTAGGAGATGGAGGTTGGGGTTGTTGCTGTTTTTGTTAAGTTTAGTTTGCAAATCATTGAAAAAATACCATTTTCAATGAAAATCAGCTTTTGTATGTGTTATAGAAATAACTGTACCAAAACAGTTTTCTTTGAATTTCAGTAGTTTTAGGAGGTTTGAAACCCCCCCCCCCCAAATGAAGATAGATAAATAAATAAATAAATTAATTAATACAATTTCTGGCTCCGTGGCGACCTTCACGTCGGGGAGTTCCGGCAAGAAATTCTAGCCACTTTCACCCCTGGTTGAACGGGATTAAAACTGCACCGAAACTGCACTATTGCCCTTTGCGGGTGGGCCACGTGGTGGCGCCCGACCCGAGTTTCGGGGGCGGTCATTGGTCAGCAGTCCAGCCGGGGGTAGCCAGGGCCAGGCGGGGGTAGTCCTATGCAAGCGCTGTCTTACAGTGAATACATGAAACAGTGTTCGCCTTGGTTTTCAGCTTGAAATTCTGCCACACTTTTGACATTTTCTGCTTTTTCTTGGTGCCTTTCTCTTTGCTTCTTCGGCTTCTTCGGCGTTACCTTTATATTTTAAAATTCTTGCTCCAGCCTTCGTCGTGTCCAGACGCACTCTGAGCTCCTGAAGCACTCCTGGACCACAACTTCTACAAAAGCTGGATAACTGTAAATACTACACAGCGGACCAGTATAACAACTCGTGGATGTGGACAGTAAGCTTAAACTTATAAACGACAGGAGTCTCAAAATTGGACACCTGCACTTTCTGCTAAACCCAGTCCTCCCTTTTAATTTCTCTAAACCCAAGAATTCACCTTAGGAATGTATCCTTTTAAGAGACTTATAAGAAAAGCTGAGTCGCCACTCACACCAGCTGTGATAACACATAATCACTTTTGCCACACACATAGCCACAACAAAATGTTCTCACAGCAAACAGATGCAAAAATGTCAGGGACATGACAAAGCCATGACCTTGTACGCCCTGAAATGAATCGAGTTGCTTGACTGGACGCTGAGTCATTGTGTTGATTGGGTTATTGTAAAGTTTGTGGCCATCTGATGTACAGTATGTACCATGTCTGAATGTGCGGCTTTAGTTGTACGGGGGACGGGAAACTGATAAGCATATGCTTCGTCCCGTCTGCCTTTGTCTCCTTCTTCGGTTCCTTCGGGCAAATCATATCACATTTTGTAATTGTCAATGATTGTCGATGATACCGATGATGATGACAATAAATATTTCATTCATTCATTCATTCATGCATGGTTGAAATCAAATGTACCCACCGCCTCTATCGTTTTTTTACTGTACGCACATGACATCAGCGCATGGTGCCGCATTAAAAGTATTCCGGGCAAAACATCTTGCTTAGAGCTGGCAAAATTAAACGAATCCTCGAGGTGGAGAACATTTCTCGATCAATTTTTACAATCAAGTTACTCGAATTATTTGAATAATCGTTTCTGCTCTACATGTTACATTTCCTTTTTAATCTCAACAATATAGCATATACAGTCCAACACACTTTCACCAATGGGTCATGAAGTGAATAAGAAGGTTAAGTGAATATACAATACACCCTATATACTGTACAGTATATTCAGTACAATGCTGTTTAGTTTTAAAATAATTTTCTGCACTTATGCGTAATTGACACCAACTTGGCATTTTAATTTTAATTTGGTATTTCAAAGAAAAACAGACTGTGATTTTTGCAACCATTTAACTTTAATGAAATTTGTGTAACATTTAATGACATAATAAAGGAAGCTTTACATGTTGAGAGTATTGGAAAAATATTTTCAGTTGATGTTCTTGACTTTTAACTACTGTTCACATCCACGATCTTCATACTTCCTTATCAGGAGCTCCATGCCTAAGCAAGTAGGTCTGTGCTGTGGGGTTTGACATTCTGCAGTCGTAGGCCAGTATTCGATCCAGGTTGTTTCTCCAAGAATATAATGAAACCTGAGGGGAGGAGAGTGAAAACAAGTTCACATTTCAAGCCACCATCCAAAACAAAGCCTTCATGCTTCAGTGTAAAATTCTCTCACAGACCTATTGTATATATCTAAACACTCACGTTTTTCTCTCGTCGTCTCTGTGAATATCTCTCGATGAACCCATGATTAAGTAGGATTTGCCTATGTCCAGTTCTAAAGCATCCCTGCAGTGAGGATAGCTGAGGAATGTACGCAGTTGGCCTTGGGCACCCACATCTTGATTTCCTGTAATGTCATAATGGGAGAACAAAGAAAATATGTTCATAGAAGAAGCATCAAGAGCATCTCTCTCCTCTGAAATATTTTGCCGCTATTGGGCCGAAACCACTTAAGTATGTCGTTCTGTTTTTGTTTTAGAAAATAATGGTCTTAGAAAGGTGAGGATGCTGCCCAACACTAGACAGGAATTGTGAATAGTTCCCAAATCAACTGAAATCTTACCTTCTTTGATGACTTGCTTCACTCGTGCCGTATAGATGTCAGTTGAACCGCCATCTTTAAATTGTTCTAGTTCTATCTGGTACACTGAGGACATACAAGTTACACATTAACATCCATTCCTTTTTGATCCTTCTGTTCACCAATAAGAAAGATCCATTTACTGCAAATGATCTTACCGTAGTCTATCTTGTTGGTTGGGGTACTCTCGCAGGACTTTTCTACACGCAAATCATTGCTGATTTGACCTTTCTTTTGAAGACTGCAGTTCTCTACATACACAAAAACATAATATTCAAGTAATGTAAACAGATCACTGCTGCCATTCATTGTAAATCTTGGTAAAAGGATGTATGTGAATGATACTTCAACTCAAATCTTACCTTCAGCACAGGTACACTCATTCTTTGTGCACAGTTTCAGGAGTTGACCACCTTTCCTTTCTGGATGGTAGAATTTCACACATTGCCTCTCTACAAATAGAGAAGTAATTTTTGTTGAGCCAACATATACTGTATTATTTTCTGATTAGCTGTGATATACTGTATAACAAGTACAGTGGCCTCCATAATTATTGGAACCCCTGAAAAAGATGTGTTTTTTAGCTTCTAATAATTTTTTAAATTCAAATAATATGGGACCTTAGTGGAAAAAAAGAGAAAAATCCAACCTTCAATACAAGTGCATTCATTCAGTGGGGGAAAATCCCACATAAAGAAATAATTATTTGACATCAAATAATGTGTCACAATTATTAGCACCCCTGGTGTTAATACTTTGTACAACCCCCTTTATCCAACAAAACAGCACCTAATCTTCTCCTATAATATTTCACAATTTTTATTTTGTGTCTGGTGAACCATTTCTGTGTAAATTTGGCCATATGTTTAGGGTCATTTTCTTGCTGTAAGACCCAGTGATGACCCAACTTCAGCTTTCGGGCAGAGAGCAACAGATTTTGATTTAAAATGTCCTGGTATTTCAAAGCATTCATGATGCCATGCACCCTAACAAGGTTCCCAGGGCCTTTGGAAGCGAAACAGCCCCACAGCATCACTGACCCACCCCCATACTTCACAGTGGGTATGAGATGCTTTTCAGCATGCGCATCTTTCGTGGCACGCCAGACCCACTTAGAGTGTTTGTTGCCAATAAGCTCAATCATGGTCTCATCTGACCAAAGCACACGGTCCCAGTTGAAGCCTGGGACCGTGTGTATTTTTGTGTGAGTCCATGTCCAAATCAAGCTCCTCCCATGGCCATCTCAGTCCCCAGACCTTGATTTGTTGGGAAAAGGGTTTGTACAAAGTATTAAAACCAGGGGTGCTAATAATTGTGACACACATTATTTGATGTCAAATAATTTTTTCTTTATGTGGGATTTTTTTTCCCCACTGAATGAATGCACTTGTATTGAACGTTGGATTTTTCTCTTTTTTTCATTAAGGTCCCATTTTATTTGAATAAAAAAATATATATATATATATTAGAAGCTAAAAAACACATCTTTTTCAAGGGTGCCAATAATTATGGAGGGCACTGTATTTGCATGGACAATTTAATTATTGAATCAGGTTTGATTAAACTAAATAGTTCCCCTTGAATCTTTATCTTAAAAATGTTTGGGGAAGGTAATCTTCTGTTCCCGGAAACCCAGCAGACCTACACAATGTCCACAAAGGCATGCTTGTTTGAGTTTGGTACGGGAGAATTTAAGACCTTAAAGGAAACCTCGACTTAAAGACTTGTAGGCTCTAGTAAGCCACAATTTTTCTCTTTTACTAAAATATCTTGTTAGAAAAAAATAAAATACTGCCATTGATTAAAAAAAAAAAGATAATTTTTGCCGATCGATCGGGTCCGATAATGTCATTTTCAAAGTATCGGAATCGGCAAAAAAATATCGGACATGCCTTTTATAAATATTTATATATATATATAAATATATTAATTAAATCATTTTCTAATTGTATTTAACGTTACAGACATAATATGTTACACACATCCAGAGTCTTTAGTTTAGGCTTAAGGTAGGATTATCAAGTTTATCCCATTAACGGCGGTAATTAATTTTTTAAAATTTTATCACGTTAAAATATTTAACGCAATTAACGCATGTGCTGCACGACCCACTCACGCATTGTCGCGCTCAATCTGTAATGGTGCCGTTTTACCTATATATAGAGCAATAAGGCAGCTTTTTTTTAATTGGCTAAAGCCTTACGATCCCTCTCCCTATGATTAGAAATATTGTGGGAAGCAATGTAGGGAAGAAAGGTACTAATTGATCTTTTTCTTAACACCCTATGTTATTTCCCAACGCAGAAAAGATATATCAATTGGTACCACTACGCACAGTCATGGTTGCACTTCCCATCATGCATTTGGGCAGAACAGTTAAATGGCTACGGTATCATTTACTGAAAGCTCAACAAATACACTAGATGGCAATATTTAGTCACAATATACAAAGTCACATTTGTCCTTTAAGAATTACTAGTCTTTCTATCCATGGATCCCTCTCACAGAAAGAACGTTAATAATGTAAATGCCATCTTGAGGATTTTTTGTCATAATAAACAAATACAGTACTTATGTACTGTATGTTGAATGCATATATTCGTCCGAGTTTTATTCATTTTTTTCTTAATGCATTGCCAAAATGTATATGATCGGGAAAAATTATCGGGAATGATTGGAATTGAATCGGGAGCAAAAAAAAAAAGCAATCGGATCGGAAAATATCGGGATCGGCAGATACTCAAACTAAAACGATCGGGATCGAATCGGGAGCAAAGAAACATGATCGGAACAACTCTAGTTGCAAGAGTTCTGAAATGAATGATTAAAAACCTGACGAAGCTGGCGATTTTTTGGCGATGTTACAATCATAATAATTGTCACCTTAACTTATATAGACTGGCGAACGGAGGTCTGAGGAGGACTGTCAAGATCGAGATCTACGGCCGTATTGTGGAGCCAGTTCACCGTTGCGCACACCACCCTCATATTATTCTATCATTTTCATCTATATTTCAATGGTAACCGTTTCCCTTTTTTCATCACCTGCACTAACATTCTTGAAACTTTTGTTGATTTCTCTCACAAAAAAATTCGCCGTGCATCCGTCTTGTGGGAAAACAAAGAAACTACGGCACTGTCATAAATAGTCATATTTCAAGCCTATCGTCGGATGTAGAAACAAATCGCGTGTCAAAGCGATCGTATGTTGAGATACCACTGTATAATTTTGTTTAGAAGTATAAATCACAGCATTAGGCATCCCTGAACCACAATACAAGGCAGAAGTGTCTTTGTGACTCACGATTGTAGTATTCATAAACAGACACAGCAGCTGGTTGTAAGATGCCCACTTTCATGGTCTGGATGATCCTAAAACTGATTTCCTCACGACGCTTATGAGAGACCTGTGGAGGTGACGCAAAATAAAAGTGATGCACGACAAGACATGATCAAAAGTGAATTATGTGTCACTAGAATGCAAAGAAATTGGTCTTACTTTGTTCAGGTAGATGATGAGGGAGCCCTTCTCTGACAAGACTGTGTTAATCTCAAACTTGGAAATGATTGGAGCATGACCTTTAGACAGCTACACAGAAACATACAATTAGAAACGGTTGTAAACTACATTAACAATGCAATATTTGTCTTTGAGGGCTCTTACCAAGCCCAGGTCTCTATCGTCCACACGGAAGCCAGTCAACAGGCCAATGTCGAGGATTGACATCGTAGCATCATGTTCTTTGTTCAGATACCTGCTCGGACACAAGACACAGCAATATTTTCAATTCACTCCTACCACAATAAACTAAAACTGAATGTGATTATATCAAACTTGTAATCTTTAAGTTTCTGTTTTTCTGTTTTTTATTGTACTTACATGACTTCTATTTTTAGCTTGTATATCTTCTCTTCCTCGGTAATTCTTTCTAGAAACGCACATCACAAGAGCAAATTCAGGATTTCAGGCAAACAATAAAATCATTCTGGCAAAAAAAATCCACAGAAATAAAGAGAAAATTACCAGGGATAAGCTTAACTGTCATGTCAAAGTCCTGACAGTCACTTTGTGTTTCGGAAGGCAGGGCATAATACAGCGACACCATCTGTTAGATTGACATCCGCATATTATATGATTGCGCTGATTTTAAAGAGATGAGAGTTAACAACTCTCATACAGTGCCTTGCAAAAGTATTCGGCCCCCTTGAACCTTGCAAGCTTTCGCCACATTTCAGGCTTCAAACATAAAGAAATAAAATTTTAATTTTTTGTCAAGAATCAGCAACAAGTGGGACACAATCGTGAAGTGGAACAAAATTTATTGGATAATTTAAACTTTTTTAACAAATAAAAAACTGAAAAGTGGGGCGTGCAATATTATTCGGCCCCCTTGCGTTAATACTTTGTAGCGCCACCTTTTGCTCCAATTACAGCTGCAGGTCGCTTGGGGTAAGTTTCTATCAGTTTTGCACATGGAGAGACTGACATTCTTGCCCATTCTTCCTTGCAAAACAGCTCGAGCTCAGTGAGGTTGGATGGAGAGTGTTTGTGAACAGCAGTCTTCAGCTCTTTCCACAGATTCTCGATTGGATTCAGGTCTGGACTTTGACTTGGCCATTCTAACACCTGGATACGTTTATTTTTGAACCATTCCATTGTAGATTTGGCTTTATGTTTTGGATCATTGTCCTGTTGGAAGATAAATCTCCATCCCAGTCTCAGGTCTTGTGCAGATACCAACAGGTTTTCTTCCAGAATGTTCCTGTATTTGGCTGCATCCATCTTCCCGTCAATTTTAACCATCTTCCCTGTCCCTGCTGAAGAAAAGCAGGCCCAAACCATGATGCTGCCACCACCATGTTTGACAGTGGGGATGGTGTGTTCAGGGTGATGAGCTGTGTTGCTTTTACGCCAAACATATCGTTTTGCATTGTGGCCAAAAAGTTCAATTTTGGTTTCATCTGACCAGAGCACCTTCTTCCACATGTTTGGTGTGTCTCCCAGGTGGCTTGTGGCAAATTTTAAACGAGACTTTTTATGGATATCTTTGAGGAATGGCTTTCTTCTTGCCACTCTTCCATAAAGGCCAGATTTGTGCAGTGTACGACTGATTGTTGTCCTATGGACAGACTCTCCCACCTCAGCTGTAGATCTCTGCAGTTCATCCAGAGTGATCATGGGCCTCTTGGCTGCATCTCTGATCAGTTTTCTCCTTGTTTGAGAAGAAAGTTTGGAAGGACGGCCGGGTCTTGGTAGATTTGCAGTGGTCTGATGCTCCTTCCATTTCAATATGATGGCTTGCACAGTGCTCCTTGAGATGTTTAAAGCTTGGGAAATGTTTTTGTATCCAAATCCGGCTTTAAACTTCTCCACAACAGTATCTCGGACCTGCCTGGTGTGTTCCTCGGTTTTCATAATGCTCTCTGCACTTTAAACAGAACCCTGAGACTATCGCAGAGCAGGTGCATTTATACGGAGACTTGATTACACACAGGTGGATTCTATTTATCATCATCAGTCATTTAGGACAACATTGGATCATTCAGAGATCCTCACTGAACTTCTGGAGTGAGTTTGCTGCACTGAAAGTAAAGGGGCCGAATAATATTGCACGCCCCACTTTTCAGTTTTTTATTTGTTAAAAAAGTTTAAATTATCCAATAAATGTTGTTCCACTTCACAATTGTGTCCCACTTGTTGTTGATTCTTGACAAAAAAAAATAAATTTCATATCTTTATGTTTGAAGCCTGAAATGTGGCGAAAGGTTGCAAGATTCAAGGGGGCCGAATACTTTTGCAAGGCACTGTATTAACTCATTCAGTGCCAGTGACAGTGAAAGACAAACATGAGAGTTTAAGATCAATGGAGGCTCTAAGATTGAGCCTTGTGGAACGCCTTTGATATGCTTATTAACACCCATAGATGTCCAAGGCATATCACCATAATTGCTCGAAATTACAAAAGAAATGAACAGTTTAATTTCCGGCCAGAATACTGTAAACCTATTCTCCACATTAAAACTTCTATCACAAAGAAAAACAACAGAAAAATAGGCTATGAAGAATTTTGGACCTAGTGTATCTGTTCAAAACAGCGGACCAGAACATGGATAAGTAGTTGACTTACTGTAAATGTTGCTTCTCCACTCCCTTCGGCCGTTACTTTCACATCCTGGTTAATTCCCTTCATCTGTGTGTATTAAACGGTGACAAAGAGTTATACAACAGTAGTCAGAATGCTAAACTACTGAGATATTAGCCACTCTCACTTCAGATGTTCTCGAAGCATGGTGATTTTGCTTGTTGAAGTTAAATTTGATAGGTCTTGATCTGCCAGGTAGATCAATGTCCACCTTCAGATCATAGTCTGGCTCTTTGGCATTGGTCCAATATTCTGCTATGGCTTGATATACCATGATTGTAGCCTAAACAGAAGAATAAGGAAAATAGATTTATCTGTGCCCAGATGTCACAAATGTTACCATAGAATCTTGTCTTACCTGAGTTGACCCAAAGCCTCCACCAACCTTCCTCTGTTTGTTGAACCATCGCACCACAGGTCTGGCGTCTTCAAAGGCCTTGATGTAAACATTCAAAGAAAGTTTGCACTGAATGCACAGAATGCTTTGAAACTAAACAACTATTGTAAGAAGTACTTTTTAGTAGAGGTGTGCATCGGCACTGCCCTCACGATTCGATTCGATTACGATTCGGAGGGCCACGATTCGATTAAACAACTTTTTATTGGCTCTTGTGTCACTCCTGGTTGAAGTCAAATGAAAATAGTATACTTTCAGATATATATTTGATTAAAAAAAAAAAAAAAAAAAAAGCATATAATTTGTGCTTTGAACGAGACCAGGGCTTTCCCTTTTTTTTTTTTACACACAGTAGCACTCCCTCTTTCTCCGCTTCAGCCATTGTTATGTTATGTCCTATCTCTCTGCTCTCTCGGTTGCAACTGCGCATGTCTGTGACGTTACTCTGGTGAGGAAGCGGATTTGGGTTCCTCGTCCCCCCTGCATTGCTTTGAATGTAAAGTAGCTTCCTCTACAGGTAAACATGAGAATAATAATACAAATGGGGAGACCAAATCCGTTGTATCACCGGAATTGCGCAAAACCCCCCGAAATTTTATGTTTTATTTGTAGGCTCGGACACCCCCCCGAAAATGTACGTTTTATTCGTAGGCCCGAGCACGTTTTATTTGTGAGGACTCAGGTGGGGGAGGAAATGCGGGGATGCGATGCGTGGTTGCGTTTTTTGTGACGATGCCATGTGCATAATGATAACAAATTAAAGCCCGTCTTTTGTAACAAATTCTCCCAGTTAAACAAGACTGTAGGATGCATATTCAATAAACATTTATATCTTTTATATTTTTGTGTCTGTTCTATCAGGTGGATAGTTCATGCGTCATTTCCTTGGCAAAATGCAATAGACATTTATTTAAAATTTTTAATTTCTTTGAGTTGGCAGAAAAAAACGCAATTTTTCTTAATGTTTACCTATTTTTCTGATCATTATAAATGCATTTACACAGCGAAATAACGCTGAAAAGGTTCGTTAAATATATTTCTGTGTGGGATATTTTGCTCACTACACGCCTCTATGACAATGAAAGGAACAGCAGCATATACAAAAACTAAACTAAAATACTTTTAAACAACATTCTTTATTTTAATGACTCGCATTAGAACACGCAAAAGAACAACCTGCCTTAAGGAGCACTGAAACAAAATAAATAATAACATTTAAAGGAACACCACGATGTCCTGCTTAGCACGAAGAGGTGTAGCCCTCGAAACAAATGATAATAACGATGTTTGACTAATATCATCTTTTAGGCAACTACAGTTTTTAAAATGCCTGCTCAGCGTCAAGGTGCCAGTCTTTCTGCTCTGGTACGAGAGCAAAGCGCCACATTTGTTGCAGGCCGACACGTTTTTCTGTAGCATTTTTCACTATCGATTTAAATTCTTTCCACACACCACTCATGGATTCTTGCCTTTTCAATCTCCCCGTCTTTAGTTTGCGTTTCACCTCTTGCTGCTCTATATCGAAATTCGAAAAGGAAATACGAGGATGCAGTTGCAGACTCGCGGAGAGGCCAAAGCGCGAGGGGAAGATTAAAAGGAGGGCGGGGCCACGGCATTCATGTGCGCAAACAATGCACTGGCTCTGCTGCGGCTCATGTTTGGGATTACCAAAGCGCCTTCTCTCTGTTTTATCCAATTTAATTATTTTTTATAACAAATATTCCTTGGTTTAACATTCATGCATCGTTTTAGTATACAAATACCGTATTGGCGCGAATATAAGACGACCCCGATTATAAGACGACCCCCTCTTTTTCAAGACTCAAGTTTGAAAAAAAGACTTTTTGAACACCAAATTATTTTTTATACAAAAAATAATTACAATACATCTGAAACAAATGATTATAACAATATATTTGAGAGAAAAGGCATTTAATTTCGCATTCAAAACTTAATATCTGAACATTTAAACATTTAACATTTAAATATGTAAACTAAAGTGCGATCAAATTCATAAAGGAATGGCTTCTGGTTTTTGAAATATAAATAAGAAAAAAATATTGTGATAAAACAAAATTGCAATAACTGCATTAATTATCAAAGTGAAGTCTAACTGTAACTGAAGTTCAGCATTCGATTCATTGATGACTGGCGCCATCCAGCGTCGTGAATGGGTATATGTCTAGGCCGCAGTTTTTTTTTTTTTTTTTTTTTTTTTTTAGGCCGCAGTTATAAGACGTCCCCCAGGTTTTCATTCTTACTTTAATGCAAAAAACACCGTCTTATATTCGGGCCAGTACGGTATATATTTATTTTTTAAAAATAAATAAATAAATAAAGCGTGCGAGGAGTCCGCCCGACCCGACCTGACCCGAACGTAAATCATTGACATTTTGGGCCCGACTCGGCCCGAAATTCGGGTCGGATTGGGTCAGGTTCAGGTCCGGGCTCAAGATCTAGGCTATTAGTCTTATATATTTTAAAATGCGCTGAATCGATTCGGCTTGTTGCCCGCATCGAATCGAATCGTCCATGCCCCGCATCGGGATGCATCGCCGCATCGATTATTGTTGACACCATTACTTTTGAGTATTTAACTGAACATGTAAACCTTTGCTTAGTAGTGAGTTGTAAAATGTTACATTGATTTCAATGTGAAGCAGGTAACAACGGCAAAATGTCCCTAATTTTTCCTGTAGCCGTAATTGTTGCAGTATATCAACTTACCCCAGCCTTCACTAAAGCCAGAAGACCATAGGCTGTTGCCTCCAATGTATAAATATGACCCTTAGGCACAGGCCAGTGGCTAAAGTCTGAAAAAAAAGACATATAATTGGTAAAAGGTTTAGATTTTCAAAATAAGATTTTACACAACAAAATAAAACATAGAAATTCACTATTGTAATTATTATCCAACCATCCTGTAAGGCTTATCCTCACTTGGGTCATGTGTGTGCTGGAGCCTGTACACCCTACAAACTGTTGGCTGTTAGCCAATTGCAGGTAATCAATTATTTTTGTTTGAGTATAAGCCATCCTCATTTTTACTGAAAAAAATGTACCGTATTTTTCGGACTACAAGTCGCACATGAGTACAAGTTGCACCAGCCATGAAATGCCCAACGAAGATGAAAAAAACATATATAAGTCACACCGGAGTAGAAGTCGCATTTTTGGGGTAATTTTTTTGGGGTAAGAGAACAACATGCTAAATAAGCTTACAGCTGATAATGTTACATGATGCATGAACAATGAAATGCGAACGTGGCCGGTATGTTAAAGTAAAATAACTATTAAGAGTTATTCTATATACTACATACTATAGCATAAAGAACCTGCTAACAAGTTTACCAAACCATCACTCTCACTCCAAAACACCAAAATAGCATGTGAAATGATATATAATAATTTCATACATAAGTCGCTCTGGAGTATAAGTCGCACCCCCAGCCAAACTATGAAAAAAAACGTATAAAAAAATATAAAAACTCATAGTCCGAAAAATACGGTAATTATTCCGGTAATCATTACTATGGCTAAAGTGTGTCAATATCCATTACATAAAATAAATAAATAAATAAATAAATAAATAAATAAATAAATAAAAAAGTAAATAACTCTTATTTACTAGTGAAAATACTGTACAATATCATTTAAAATGAACACAGTTTTAGAATTCACCTGATGAAGAAAACTTGTAGAGGATCTCTTTGTTCAGTTTATTCTTATTTGCTAAAGCATATGATGTCATGGCTACAGCATATGGGTTGGTGAGGCTGGGCAGACGTTTTTCCAGATAAGCAATAGCTTTGTTTTCGCTGTCCTCCAAACTCTGGAATGAAAGAGAGGACAAGTTCATATTCAAATTCCTATCTAGCCCGTTACAAAAACCTGAGAGGTCCTCAAAGTGCTTTACAACAAAGCAAAATATAGTACTTGACAAATAAAAGCCAGGAACGTACGACACGATGAAAATGAGAAAATAAAACAATACATCGTGCAAAAAAAAACATCATAACAAATTACTAATCATAAGCAAGTTGAAACACCCCAAAAAACAGGCTACCCTAGTGCAGAGGAAAAGCTAGTCTAAAAAAGTGGGTCTTTAACCTAGATTTAAAAAGGCCTAGACTAGTGATGGGGTGGATGTCAGGGAGCAGGCCATAGACTTCAAAATTATTTTGACGGGTAACATCCATCAGACACTGTACCATGTCTTCAAGTAGGGAGCCTGCCCACACCAAGTATCAAGAGGAGTTATTCTAAAAAAAAACGCACACAGCGATCTAACGCTGGATTTAGGTTGAAAAAGTACGAAAGGTGTTCCGCATACAAATAGGAAGGATAGTCTCACCAGTGATTTGTTCGAGGATTCAAGGTAATTATTGTATTTTTCGTACCATGCATGCATTTTGAAACGTTATAAAAAAAAAAATCAATAGAAGAAATTAGCCGCTACATCATTGGTGTCATAGTTTACAATACTTACGTAAAATAAATGCTAACTGCCCGGTTCTTTGCTCTTTTAACAAAGAATCGAGACTGTTTTACGTCCATAGCTATAAAGAATTCAGGGATTTAAGCATTTATTCATAAGAATTTTCAACGTAAAAAGCTCCTTGAGCTGATATGGCGGCGCTACAGTGGTTTAAAGACTAGCAGCACATTCGACATATTTACGTAAAATAAATGCTAACTGCCCGGTTCTTTGCTCTTTAAACAAAGAATCGAGACTGTTTTATGTCCATATCTATAAAGAATTGAAGGATTTACGCATTTATTCTCAAGAATTTTCAACGTAAAAAGATCTTTGTCTGTGTTTCCACTCGGTCAGCTTTGATGGAGTTAGGCCCCCTTATTAATCGGCCCCACGCCCCATGTCCTGTTACTATCATTATGAAGTCTATGGGCAGGCTATTCCACAACCTAGGGGCAACAACCGCAAAAGATCGATCACCCGACTGTTTAAGTTGCGACCTAGGAACTTGCAAAAGCAGCTGGAGATTGGAGAGCCCTGCCAGGGTTACGGAAGGTTAAAATCTCAGACAAGTAGTAAGGAGCCCAGCTGTTAATACATTAAAATCAGTCAAAGTTTAAAATTAATTCTACAATGAACTGGAAGGCAGTGGAGTGACGATAACATGGAGGTAATATGAACAATAAAGTAAAAAGTAATATAGCTCAGTGACAGGGCGCATGTTTGATTGTGGTTTCAAATTCAATCCAGTCAGGGCCAAGCAAACACCTTGACATAAACATCAATCCGCAAAATGTATGTAAGTATTTTGGTTAGTATTTCAACATTTGCTGTCTCATTTGTGGTTTACATAGTTTGAGCCTGCACTTTAAATGTGTAAAAAAATCCAAATAAACATTTTCCATTCACATAAGGCTGTGATCAAAGTTGGTATACATAAACAGTTTTATGCTGGTTTAGTCCATGCAGACTTTGTCGCTTTTTTTAAGATTTGATTTTTAATTTTTAGGAAGATTGGTTTGCTTTCATGAAGATAAGAACCTGATTGTTTTATGAAGTGGCCTGGGGAACATTGGTGAAGGACAAACCTGTCATGTGACTCGATGCGACTTGGCTTGACTTTACATAATTTTGTGACTCATCTCCACTTGCCCACAAGAAACTTGGGACTCAGATCTGAGGCATACGCGAAAATTAAGAGGGGGCTGGAGGGGCACAGCCCCCCCAGTGGCCGAAAATGTCATTGCAGGTAATTGACTTTCCAATATATGAATTTAAAATTAAAACTATATCAGCAAAATGTTGTCTATGAAGGTTGTATACCAATAAAACAAACAACAAATATGAATGAAATTAGGGTTGTTCCGATCATGTTTGTTTGCTCTCGATCCGATCCCGATCGTTTTAGTTTGAGTATCTGCCGATCCCGATATTTCCCGATCCGATTGCTTTTTTTCCCCTCCCGATTGAATTCCAATCATTCCCGATAATTTTTCCCGATCATATACATTTTGGCAATACATTAAGAAAAAAATGAATAAAACTCGGATGAATATATACATTCAACATACAGTATATAAGTACTGTATTTGTTTATTATGACAATAAATCCTCAGGATTACATTTACATTATTAACATTCTTTCTGTGAGAGGGATCCATGGATAGAAAGACTTGTGACTTTGTATATTGTGACTAAATATTGCCATCTAGTGTATTTGTTGAGCTTTCAGTAAATGATACTATAGCCATGCCCAAATGCATGATGGGAAGTGGAACCATGACTGTGCGTAGTGCTACCAATCTCAATCTCTATATCTTCTCTGCGTTTGGAAATAACATAAGGTGTTAAATGGTAAATGGTGTTATACTTATATAGCGCTTGAAAAAGATCAATTGCTACCTTGCTTCCCCACATTGCTTCCCATGATATTTCTAATCGTAGGGAGAGGGATTGTAAGGCTTTAGCCAATTACAAAAAGACTCCAAAAGCTGCCAAAATTCACTCTACTCATTTTACGCTGCCTTATAGCTCTATATATAGGTAAAATGGTGCCATTACAGATTGAGCGCGACAATGCGTGAGTGGGTCGTGCAGTGCATGCATTAACTGCGTTAAATATTTTAACGTGATATATTTTTAAAAAAATTAATTACCGCCGTTATTGGGATAAATTTGATAACCCTACCTTAAGCCTAAACTAAAGACTCTGGATGAGTGTAACATATTATGTCTGTAACATTAAATACAATTAGAAAATGATCTAATTAAAAAATATATATATATATTAAAAAAAGGCATGTCCGATATTTTTTTGCCGATTCTGATACTTTGAAAATGACGTGATCGGAGCCGATCGATCGGCAATGAGTCAAAATTATTTTTCCATCTGATAATGTGTCTAGCACTTTAGAGACAGTCATTGGCTTTGCTAAGCCAAAAAGAACCACCTGAGGATAGAAGAGGCAGGATGGATATACGTATTTTTTTCAAACCTAAGCTTTCAAAAGCGACAAAAACTACTGAGCGAAAACTAAGGATTGAAGATATGGACCATAAAATGTTGTAGAGCACCGCCAAAATGGTGAGTGAAGTTTCAATGTGCCCCACTAAAGACGTTAATTGTACAACAGAGCCACCACTGGCCAGACCATATTCAATGGACGACGATCGTGGCCAAAAGCATAGCTGTCCTAAGCAGCCTGATTTACAATTCCCCCCCAAAAATGATGGGAAACATAAAAACCCCGCTCATTTTCAACATTATAAATGTTCCTGGCTTGGAATATTCAGTAAAAAAAAAAAAGCAGCGTCTACTTCTCCACTAGGCAAGACAGAAAAATGCATGCACACACTCACGCATGCACACACACACACACGCCCCCCCCCCCCCACACACACACAGCTAGGATGCCTGTATGTATGAGCGTGAAAATTCAAAATTCATCAAAATTTTTGCCCCCCCTGCCACCAAAGTCAAACTCCACCTCTGATCTGAGCAGGGGTCGCGTTAACCGAATGTTTTCCGTCGTTGACCGGTTTTTTGCAATGGTGACGGAAAAAACTGTCCATCTGTAATTTTGACAGGTTGCAATTAACACCCCAGACCATAGGGTGGCGAGTGAGCATATTAATTAGCTATTCTCTCTCTTGATGCATGACGTCGTTGGCCTTACTCGGAAAAATGTCAAGGCAAATGAGTGTCCGAAGTTTCTTCAAAAAGCCCCAAAACGACGATGGTGTTGATAAAAGAGGTGAAAAAAGAGGGACTGATGCAGTGAAGGATGACAACGAATCAAGTGAATCGTCGGTTCACTCCTCACTGTGGCGAGCAGTTGAAAACACTGCCAATTACCAAGAAGGGCAGAATTGGTAACACGGTGAAAGCGGCTTAAAGCCAAAAAAGCCGACCAGACTAGCCAGAGCCTGAAATTATTTCAAGGAAAATATGGAGGGTGCCACCACTGTGTGTACTCTTTTTGCTAAACTGAGCTCCCATACCACGGTAGCACGTCGGCTATGAACGAACACTTGACTTGCGTCACCCGGGTGTATTTCGGAAGACAACAGGAAACAACAAGCTAGCGGATTGTAAGTCCATACAACTTTCTAACGATTTTTTAAAAAATTGGAAGTTGCCTTTACGCGCGTCGTATCAACGTGCATTTTTATTTAATAATAAATAAATAAATAAATTATATATATATATATATATATATATATATATATATATATATATATATATATATATATATATATAATATTAATATATTATATAATATTTAGGGCTGTCAAACGGTTAAAATTTTTAATCGAGTTAATTACAGCTTAAAAATTAATTAATCGTAATTAATCGCAATTAATCGCAATTCAAACCATCTATAAAATATGTAGAGCTGAAACGAATACTCGAGCAACTCGAGTAACTCGAGTTTAAAAACTGATCCGAGTAATTTTATTCACCTCGAGTAATCATTTATTTTGACAGCTCTAAGCATCACGTTTCGCTCGGACTACTTTTAATGCGGGACAACGCGCTGACGTCACGTGCGTAGAGGAAGAAGCAATAAAAAAATATAAAAAACATTTCCGCAGCCGACAGCCGCTCCAAACTACGCTGACGTTGCTAAAAACTAGCCCGCATGATGTTAAGTTGGTAGCAGGTAGCATCTGATGAGTCTCATAGAGATCACATGTATGTTGAACTAAATGCGAAACGACACACTCGGCCGCGTCTGGGCAGCGTTAATAAAGAGCCGCCATCTTAAAGCAGTAGAGCACTAAGTGCTAATAAAGAGCACTAAGCGCAAATAAATAAGATTAAAGTTACTGTCTGAATCACTAGCTCACGTAACGTTAGCCCTGCAGAGGGCTAGGTTTCTATTAATTATGACCACTTTTTTTTTACATACAGGCTTTAACATAACATAGCTTTGTGGCGTGATGAGGGTGTAAAATAAAAACTCAATAATGCTAACTATCAATTTTAGCTTAGTAGTCATTGCTGGATAAAACACCAAGTAGCACTCGTCCCTAATGTGCCCCAATACAGCCTGTATCATACATTTATTTTGAACACTGCAAAAACTCAAAATCCTATCAGGACTTACAGTTTAGAGTAGCGTAAAACTTAACTAGAACTTAAAAATGGCTTGACACAAATAGAAATTCAATTGAAACATGTGGGAAAAAATCCTAACTTTTAAGTGACGTGTGTTATCAAGCGTAATGGCATTTTTGTATATATATATATATATATATATATATATATATATATATATATATATATATATATATATATATATATATATTTTTTTTTTTTTTTTTTTTTTTTAATAAGATCTGAGATGCAATTGTTGGCTGTTTTCAACAATATACATCGAAGATAAAGACATTGATTGACTGAAAATGGTTCAAGATTAGATGAAATGTCTTGTTTTCTCATGTATATTTATAATTGCTCTTCACCTAAAAATATATTTGTTTTATCCGATTACTCGATTAATCGATAGAATTTTCAGTCGATTACTCGATTACTAAAATATTCAATAGCTGCAGCCCTAAAAATATGCCATATTTTTCTGTAAATTATGTATATATTCTGTAAAATAAATTGTTGGAATGGAAAGATAAGACACAAGATGGACATATACATTCAACATACAGTACATAAAGACTGTAGTGGGCATTTCACTCTTCTGTCATTTAAATCTGTCTATGCTGTCCTCACTCCGAAGCGTCTACTTTTTCCAAAGCTAGACAGCTAGTGAACGACGCCTTAGTAATTACACTTCTTCCTTTTTCATCTGATTTATTAATAAAATGGCCTCAAACCATTGTCCTCTTTAGACCGTCGTAAAACTACAAAAAGTACACAAGCATTGCATTAGCAACAACGTTAGCTTAGCACGCTATACAGGTTCACTAAACATAAACAAAAAGCGTCTCATACAAAAAATATAACATTTCGCTTACTAACATAATATGTACATTCTTTACAACAACCATACTTACGGACAAATCTTGTCCAAGGATCATATAAGCACAACATTATCAGCCCGAGACGTCGTGCAGCCATAATGAACTGGCAAGAAAACAATAAACCATGTCGCAAAGCGACCACAAGAGTTCGCTGTTGGACAGCACAAAAAGCCTTGCTGTAAAACTTACCAAAAGGCAGAATACTTTCTGAGCTGGACATGTGCGTTAATTGTGTCAAATATTTTAACGCGATAATTTTGACAGCCCTAATAATATTTTATTATTATTAAATGTATTAGGATCATGGAAGGTCCCACTTGGGGGAAAAAAAAAATATATATAAATAAATATAAATATATATTTTTATTATATATATATATAAATATATATATATATATATATATATATATATATATATATATATATATATATATATATATATATATATATATATATATATACATAATAGACATATATACATATATATATATATACAAAATAGATTATGACCGGATTTTTATGATCCTGTCAGTCAAAATGACAGACAACGAAAAAGTTTAGCACAACCTCTGGATCTGAGGGACTTTTGTAAATGTCTAATAATGGTGTAGAGTACTCACATTAATAGTGTCAGAGCAAAGTGGGCGTGACTCCTGCATTGCAATGAGATTGAAGGCTGTCATAGAGGCGTCTGAGTCTCCACCGCGAATGTCACCCTACACATAAAACAGATAAAGTGATGTTAATCAGTTAGCAGTAAATATTAATTCAAAGTAATTTCAAATTGCAATGACAATACATAGGTGCCCTTACAATCATCTCGCCGTGAGACACCGTGCCTACTTCTCTAAACATGCCATCAGGTTGTTGTGCATGGAGAATGAGAAACTTGACAGCATCACAGATCACATTTCTTTGCACTGCCGCTACTTGGTTGCCCATGGCGAACACTTTGGCAACATAGGCCGTCAGCCTGGAACAAGATCGGGAACACCACATTTGTTCTGTACATGTGTATAGTGTAAACCAAATCCAAGATCAATGATTGCTATAATTGTTTGCTTGACTCACCAACTGCTACCCTTCCCCACCTTCCCGGCCCATACAGCAAAAGAACCATCATTCCTCCGGTAAGCAAGCTGATTTTTGTAGCCTGTATACAAAACACTTTCTAACCATTTTGACACCCATAAATCTTTCATCTTTGCCAGTGAATTTTCGTGGTCCTACCTGTTTTTATATGCTGCAGGGCTTCATTGCGTTTTTGAAAGCCCACAGTTTCCCACTGGTTGGTCTTGTCCAAATATATGGTTGCAATTACAGGCAGGGTCATGTGGATCATGTTCTGCTCGCCACAACCTCCGGGCTGATAAATCAGACTACCCATTGATGTTCCAGCTATAGCATTCTCCACCAGTACACTCACTTGTTCTCTACCTGTAAGCGTGAAGATATATAGAGATTAAAAATAAACAAAACAAACAAACAAAAATCCACAAATACAGGATCATGTCATGCAACTCTGTAATTTTCTGGTAGTATCTCACCAATCACAGAAATCTGTGTGAAAGGGTCTGTGCCTGGTACCATATTACTCTTGGGAATTTGACTGTTTATAATGACTTCCTGTTTACCATCTACAGTGCGTTCACACACAAAAAACAAACAAAAAAACAACAAAGAATTAATTGCCAAATGACAAAAACGTTGCACAGTTTTAATGTTATGGCCATAGAATGAAGTTGAATGTGGAAACTCACTTGAACCCAATTTAGTGGGGTCGAGGGTTACAACTTGAGGAGATTTTGTCAGGACGCCTTCATGCTAGAAAAGCAAAAGCAAAAACAAAAAAAACAATAATGATAATAATAATAATAATAATGTAATTATGTGCAATATTTTTGCTTGTGAATTGTTTGGATTGGTGAGGAAGAGGTACTGTAATTTTCGGACTTTAGGCCGCTACTTTTTTCTCTCATTTTGAATCCTGCGGCTTATAGTCCAGTGCGGCTTATTTGTTTGGTTATTATTAGATAAGTAGTATCGCGTTAACGGGCGGTAATTAAGTTTTTTTTAATTAATCACGTTAAAATATTTGAGGCAATTAACGCACATGCCCCGCTCAAACAGACTAAAATGACAGTACAGTGTTATTTCAGCTTATTACTTGTTTTTTGGTGTTTGGCGCCCTCTGCTGGCGTTTGGGTCCAACTGATTTTATGGGTTAGTACCATGAGTGAGCATTGTGTAATTATTGACATCAACAATGGCGAGCTACTAGTTTATTTTTTGATTAAAAATTTTACAAATTTTAATAAAACGAAAACATTAAGAGGGGTTTTAATATAAAATTTCTATAACATGTACTAACATTTATCTTTTAAGAACCACAAGTCTTTCTATCCATGGATCGCTTTAAGAGAATGTTAATAATGTTAAATCCAGCTTGTTGATTTATTGTTATAATAAACAAATACAGTACTTATGTACCGTATGTTGAATGTATATAGCCGTCTTGTGTCTTATCTTTCCATTCCAACAATAATTTACAGAAAAATATGGCATATCTTAAGGATGGTTTGAATTGCGATTAATTACGATTAATTAATTTTTAAGCTGTAATTAACTTGATTAAAATTTTTAATCGTTTGACAGCTCTAGTTATTAGTTAACCTTTCTTTGACAGTTAACTTTCTTTGACACCGGCGTTATAAGACTGTCATAATTGTGACATGACACAATCAGCTAACTCCATTCATGTCCAG
This sequence comes from Corythoichthys intestinalis, assembly GCF_030265065.1. Lineage (NCBI taxonomy): Eukaryota > Metazoa > Chordata > Actinopteri > Syngnathiformes > Syngnathidae > Corythoichthys > Corythoichthys intestinalis. The sequence continues at coordinate 16,003,966 of NC_080402.1, forward strand.
CTCGGATCTTTACATTAATTCAAAATTGAGATAATTTACCAAAGACACAAAATGACATGACATAAGCATTCATTAATGCTCTTGGGAGTGTCATGTCATAATTATGATGTCTACGTCTATGTTGTCTTATGGCACCATTGTCAAAAAAGGTGTTACCAAATACCCTAACTAGCAAATAATTGAACAACTGGAACAGTAACTGAAAAAAATATAGCCCGGAATATGAGCTTGATTGTTATTTACAAATGTAGCGCTGCAGTGCATGTTAGGAGGCATGTTGGACGACAAACGTGTTGACAGCAGTTGACAGCAGAGGTTGACTGTCTCCCGCAATGGAGCAAAAATGGCCAAATGAAGCTTCTTGAAGCAATGGAGCGTTGTAGCCAATTGGTTCAAAGCTTCTTGGTGGTTCATTTGATCTTATGATGCCGCTGTCAAATATAGCGTTACCGGTTAATATCTTTTGGTGTAAATATCCCATACTAAAGTGAGAACAGCTGCGTCCTATAGTCCAGTGCGGCTTTTCTATGAACAAATTCCGTTTTCGTGTCAAATATGTTGGGTCGCGGCTTATAATCAGGTGCGCTTTATAGTCTGAAAATTACAGTAATTTTCCATGTAACTTCTTTCTATTCTTAATTTTTCTTGAAGATTGTAAGGTAAAAATTCACAGACTTATTTCTGAATACATTATGAAGATTATTATGTTTCTTACTCTTTAGTGATATGCAGAAGTGGGTAGTAACGCATCACATGTACTCCGTTACATTTACTTGAGTAACTTTTTGAGAAAAATGTACTTCTAAGAGTAGTTTTGCTGAGCGATACTTTTCACTTAAGTAGATTTGTGAGGAAAAAAAAAACACCATTCTTACTCCACTACTTTGGGCTACACAAGAGTCGTTACATTTTTCCATTTTACTCTTCATATTAGATTTATTTTTTTTGCCAGTGATGCGAAGAGTAGCTCTACCAATTTCACCAATGAGACGTCGCAACAATAATCACATGACTCCATTATACTAATTAGACGCAAGCTTGCCGTTCTATGAACACGCCAGCCTGTTCAAGCACGTGGTGTCTTTAAAGCACCGTAAAAAATGAAGTCTCCCAGTCTTTATTTGGCACCGATTGACCGTGGAAAACCGGAGATATGATCATTTTAATTTCATAATAGTAATTATGAAAGAACTAGTCACCATTCAAACTAGGAACTATTTTCTCCACTAGAGGGCGCTCATGCTCTTTCGACGAATGATGCTTCATTTCTGTCATTTTTTTTTCTCTCGCCGGATTTCAATGATTTTTCTTCTTCTTTTTTTTCTTTGGCTTAATGCGGTTATAATGGGTTATTCTAGAGTATGATTGTAAAAACAGTTCAGATAGATAACTTTGTCCTGAGAAAATAAAAAATCTAGCAAATGTGTAAGCAGTTACTTACAATGTTACTCATTACTTGAGTATTCTTTTCACCAAATATTTTTTTAGGGCTTTCAAAATTATCACGTTAACGGGCGGTAATTAATTTTTAAATTTAATCACGTTAAAATATTTGACGCAATTAACGCACATGTCCCGCTCAGACAGACAGAATTTAAATGACCGTAGAGTGAAATGCCCACTTGTTAAATGTGTTTTATGGAGTTTTGCCGCCCTCTGCTGGTGCTTGGGTGCGACTGATTTTATAGGCTTCAGCACCCATGAGCATTGTGTAAGTAATTATTGACATCAACAATGGCGGGCTACTAGTTTATTTTTTGATGGAAAATTTTACAAATTTTATTAAAACGATAACATTAAGAAAACATTAAGAGGGGTTTTAATATAAAATTTCTATAACTTGTACTAACATTTATCTTTTAAGAATACAAGTCTTTCTATCCATGGATCGCTTTAACAGAATGTTAATAATGTTAATGCCATCTTGTTGATTTATTGTTATAATAAACAAATAAAGTCCTTATGTACCGTATGTTGAATGTATATATCCATCTTGTGTCTTATCTTTCCATTCCAACAATTTATTTTACAGAATATATATAATTTACAGAAAAATATGGCATATTTTATAGATGGTTTAAATTGCGATTAATTGCGATTAATTACGATTAATTAATTTTTAAGCTGTAATTAACTCGATTAAAAATTTTAATCGTTTGACAGCCCTAAGTTTTTTATTTGTACATGAGTACCTTTTTTAGTTCACTACTTTTACTTTTACTACTTTATTTTTAAGTAACGCTATTCTTACTTGAGTAGTTGAGTATGTTAAAAGAGTCCGTAACAACAACATGCGACAAAATCTGTCTGTAGGCTGAGTAAGACTCAAGAGTGAATATTATGTTTCAGTAGCACACTTAAATGTTTTTTACCACCACATTCAGCTCCTTCATTATTCCATCACCAAGATGAGATCCGGCCACAGCTGCTTTGATCTCGATACCAAACTTTCCCTTTTTCATGGGAATGATGATATAGGGTACAACTTTAGTAGTTTGGGCTCCCATTTCAACCTCCTGCCTAAACTTTGAGCGCTTGGAAGCAGCACTGCACACGTCCGCTGTCTCAAACAGATCCACACGCACCTTGAGCACAAATATGGAGAGATTTGATTGTATACATATATTGCAGCCAGAGTGGAGGTCTATGTAATTTAAAATCTACAACACACACAGACTTACTGTGATCTCATCAGGGCTGTAGTTGTGGAGGATTGCCCTGATTTCAATCTGTTCTCCGCGGACAGCCGAATAAGGAAGCTTGAGGTCAATGAAGAAATTCTTCCTTACAATTACTTCTAAGGGTTCACCAACACAGATTCCTGCAAGATAGCAACAAATGTGGAAAGTTTACATGGGATGTACAATTCAAAACCAGTAGGACATTATTCTAACAGTTTCAAGGAGAGTAGATCTATTCCTCACCATGAGTTTTGGATAGACTGATACCCATGAACTGCCATGTTGTGATGGAGTCTTGCATCGGCACGTAAGTCAAGTGTGATGTGGTGTCACTGAAACAAATAATAAATGATTTGATCGCACAAGGTTGTGTTTGTGCAGAAATGCCCTTCATCCTTATGAACGATTGGTTATACTGTATTTGCTCTTTTATGTACAAAATTGTACGTGGTTAGACTATACAATGTAAAACTATACATATATACAGTGATCCCTCGCTACTTTGCGCTTTAAACGCTCCGCCCTCAGTTCATCGCGGATTTTTTTTTTCAGTTAAAAAATAAATAAATGAATACAGATGAGCGTTGTCTCACTCTCCCTCTTGCTGTTTTTCTTGGTCAGGCAATGCGAATGAGTTGCTTATTAAACTCAACGATGATTGAGAGATGTTAAGGATTGATATTGCCTGAGATGCTTGGAAGCCGTAACTTCAAAGCCCAGCATGCGTCAATCATCGTTTAGCTTGTTAAACAGTTGCTGTGACAACTCCTTGTGTGTAAATGAGCAGCTTGAGCGGATTTGAGTGGACTCACTCAATGAAGCATTTAATAAAGACAAGCATTTTTCTACTTTATTCTTGTTTAAAAATAATTCAGCGGGACAGTAACATGTTTAAAACTTATCATAATTATTTCACTTGAGGTGCTTAAAAAACATTTATTAATACATAAAAGTTTTTTTTTTTAATACTTTGGGAAAAAAGTGAAAAAACATGTCTTATATTGATCTCTTTCCAATGCTAAATCTGAATACTGTACATTGAACAAAATGGTGGCAGCTATAGCTGACAGCATTTATCGTTAAAATAAAATACAAGGAACATAAAATACAAGGAAAAACGGTTTAGTAACTGTAAATTTTACGGTAGATATGTATATATTTTTTCTAACTATAAAGCATGGTGGAAAAATTTGATATTGTAAATTCATTACACTGTGATGACACCACAGTACTCCGTTTCTTATTCTCCACCTTCTCTTGCAGGATTAAAACCCACACTGTCATCTTGGCAGTAAAGAGTTCTGACTACTGAGCTACTACTGAAGAGTAAGTGCCGTGTTCGAAAAAGGTTAGAAACCCTTCCTCTCCGAAAACTCGAAAAAGTGTGCTGGTGACTAGATTGGCTCAGTATTTAGGACACTTGAGTACCATGGCAACGACAAAGGCTCAAAACCAAGTGGAAATGGTTGAGAATGAGAAAGAGAGTGCAGTTACGTCAACCATCAAACCAATTACACATACATATTCCTTTTTTTTTTTTTTTTTTTTTTTTTTTACAGTTGTTTATTGTAAAACAACAGTTAAATTGTAGTTTTAAAAAATTGTAGTTAATGATGTTAATTCGACAGTAAATTCTTTTAAAAAATGTTTTTTTATACAATTCTTACGACTGAATATTAGGGCCAAACAAAGAAAAAAAAATAGTACTACAGGAATAAACTTGAAATAAATTTGTGATATTACGAGATTAAAGTTGTAATGTTACGGTAAAAAAGTTGTAATATTACAAATTAAATGTTCTTTTATGACATTTAATATTATGAATGCAATGAGGCTAATTTAGCTAAATTAACTACTACGTACTTCATAAAGCACTTCGCCACCTCCGTTAAAATGAACGATATTGAGAGCATCTCGTGAAGCTGTATTTTAGAATCGGTTTCTTATAATAAATATACCCCGTATTTTCCGAACTATAAATCGTGTTTTTTTTCCCCATATTTTGGCTGGGGTGCAATTTATACTCCGGAGCAACCTACGTGTGTTTTTATTAACACATTATTACCAGTATATTATTTCATGATGACATTTCATATTATTTTCACACTACAGTAAACCGTCCACAAGAGGGCTCTCTAGGCCTGTGTTGATAATTTCAGCATTGCTGGCAACTTTTAAAAACAAGAAGAAGGGCTTAACAAAAATGACACCGAAAAGGAAATCCTACTCTGCACAGTACAAGTTACAAGTCAAAAGTAGTAAGAAGTGCCGCATCGTCTACCTCTGGAGTTAGGGGAGTTAATGAAAAGTGACACTGAGGATTTCACTGGATTTGAGCTATTTGGGTATTTTGAGTTACACGGATGGTTTTGATAAAGTTGTTAGCATGTTATTTATGCTATGATTAAAATCTTAATGAGTTATTTTAACATACCAGGCATCAGTGTTGTCACAGATTACTTAAAAAAAGTAATTTAATTACTGATTACACCTCAAAAAAGTAATCTAGTTACCTTACCGATTACTTTATTATCAAAGTAACTAAGTTACTTTAAAAGTAACTTATCAGTTACTTTTTACCAATTTTTCTCCATTTGCTGCCTCAACATAAAAATGACAAGAAAAAATGTCATCCCATGGAATTGAATTTTTCATATAAGGCTTAATTATTGAGTTAGCGGGGGTTTAATTAGTCGATGTAGTTAATTTCAACCACCATTGACTCGCGCTAGCTTAGCCACCCAGGAGCCCTGAAACTAACAAATACCTGACAAACTGCACGGAATTTGTTAAATATCAACTCCAACGACTAAATAAACCCCCGCTAACTCCAAGATAAAGCCTAATGTCAAAAATTCTGAACTTCCCCTTTAAAATAAAGACCTAGCTGTTAAAATATTATCTATAAAAGTTGTAAATCAATAAAACAAACAACAAAAATAAATGAAATGAACAAGAATCCTACAACGTATTTCATAATGGGTCAAAATCATTTTTCGAGCAGATCATGTGACTAGCACCTACGACACTAGCTTTTGCTTTGCCAAGCCAAAACTACATCCTTGGAGGCAAGATGGGTATTTAGAATTTCTGTAAACCTAAGCTTTCAAACGCAACCACCAACAGCTGAGTTTGAACAGTTTTATATACACTGTATATGTATATATACAGTATTGGCCAAAGGTTTGGCGACAGCTCAAAGGTGGACACTTTGAAGAATGTAGAATATAAAACCTGTTTTTAGTTATTTCACTTTTTTTTTGCCATTCCTCATGTTCGTTCATAGTTTTGATGTATTCAGAGAGGATTTACAATAGTATGGAAAATACATTAAACGTAAAAATGTTTAGGTGTGTCCAAACTTTTGACTTTTGTTTCAGTCATCATCATGCTTTGCCCCCAGCCCCACAAAAGTAAAACCCCGCCTATGGTTACAAATACTGACAATAAAATGTGCATAAAGGCTGGTTACAAACTGTAAAAGTGCTGGCTGTCTTGTTACATTTTCGAGTTTTGTCTCGTTGTCCTGTAATTCCAAGTGCTTCCTTGTTGAATTGGATGTAGAGTTTTTAGCGGCCGACAGTCTTTTTCAGCCAGCGTAAAGTTTGCAACGCACGGAGATATTTTTGTCATCTTTACTGGACAGAAATGTGAAGTAATGGCTGTATTTCCAGTGAGCAAAGGCATCCATTTGCGGCATATATCCTGCCTTTCACTGTTAGCCTCGCTGCCTCGTCAGAATGCTATGTTGTTGACCGCCGTGGCAGACAGCCTCAAACAGCATCTTAATACACGTGATCCATTTTTTTTCCCCCGATGAGAAATGCTCTTCGTACATGACTACAGTATTCTTCATTGTACATACATTATGAGGCAAAAACAAAATAGTAACGCACAGGCACTAGCGAAACTAACTTTAATCGGATTACTGGCTTGGAAAAATGAACGTGTTAGATTACTCGTTACTGAAGAAAGTATTCAGATTACAGTAACGCGTTACTGACAACACTGCCAGGCATGTTGTCAGTTGTGTCATGTAACATAAGCAATACCGTTAAGCCTTGTGTTGCCTCTATTCTGTTTTTGTTTTAAATTGTTTGTCATTTAAATTTCAAGTAACATGTCTGTTCTTGGTGTTGGAGCAATAATATAAAAACAAAATGCGACTTATACTCCAGTGCTACTTATTAATGTTTTTTTTCTTCTTTATTATGCATTTTATGGCTGGTTCGACTTATACTCCGGAGCGGTAAGTATTTGTACTTATGCTTTGATGTAGTTCTTTTTCCATTAATATTACAATAGTATGACTTTTTTTCATGTAATATTACAACATATGAATTTATTCTAATAATATTATGACTTTTTCTCTTAGTTTTAACAACATATGACTTTATTTTTGTAAAATTTAAACTTTAATCTTGTAATATTATGACTTTCAATTAGAGATGTTTCGATCGCTTAGGTCCGATCACGTCATTTTCAAAGTATAGGAACCCGCAAAAAATTATCGGCCATGCCTTTTTAAATTTTTTTTTACATTTTTTTTATTAAATCGTTTTCTAATTGTATTTAACGTTACAAACATAATATGTTTCACTCTTCCAGGGTCTTTAGTTTAGGCTTAAGGTAGGGTTATCAAATTTATCCTAATAATGGCGGTAATTAATTAAAAAAAAAAAAGTATCACGTTAAAATAGTTAACGCAATTAATGCATGCGCTGCACGACCCACTCACGCATTGTCGCGCTCAATCTGTAATGGCGCCGTTTTACCTATATAGAGAGATAAAAGGCAGCGTAAAATGAGTAGAGTGAATTTGGCAGCCTTTGGAGCCTTTTTTTAATTGGCTAAAACCTTACAATCCCTCTCCCTACGATTAGAAATATTATGGGAAGCAATGTGGGGAAGCAAGGTAGCAAATGATCTGTATCTTAACACCTTGTTATTTGCCAATGCAGAGAAGATATATCAATTGGTAGCACTACTCACAGTCATGGTTCCACTTCCCATCATGCATTTGGGCATGACTACAGTATCATTTACTTAAAGCTCAACAAATACACTAGATGGGAATATTTAGTCACAATTTACAAAGTCACAAGTCTTTCTATCCGTGGATCCCTCTCACAAAAAGAATGTTAATAATGTAAATGCCATCTTGAGGATTTACTGTCATAATAAACAAATACAGTACTTATGTACTGTATGTTGAATGTATATATTCGTCCGAGTTTTATTCATTTTTTTCTTAATGCATTGCCAAAATGTAAATAATCAGGAAAAATTATCGGGAATGATTGGAATTGAATCGGGAGCTAAAAAAAAAAAAAAGCAATCGGATCGGGAAATATCGGGATCGGCAGATACTCAAACTAAAACGATCGGGAATGGATCGGGAGCAAAAAAACATGATCGGAACAACCCTACTTTCAATTTTTGTAATCCTATTTTTTTCCTTTGTTTTGCTCTAATACTCCATCGTAAATTCTAACAACCACAGCTGCCAATATTTTACAGTAAATATATGTACATAATTTTTTTCTAACCATTTTTTAAAGTGCAGTTTCATACCAGTTTGACGCATGTTGAGGACAAGGAGGCAGTTTGATATCAGACCAAAGCCAGCTTTCAGGGAAATTTGTGCGTGTAACAATTTCAATGTTGTCCATGTAGATGTGATCACTCTTCTCACCTTAAAAAGAGATTTAACAGGGGCAGTGAGAGACAGTAATTTGAGTGGTCTATGAATATTACCCCATATGTCCATTTCATACTCCGAGCTATGACGAGAGCATCTTGCTTCATGTCAGCTCTCTGGCCTTCCAACTCTTTGCAGCAAAACAGGAAGGCCTCAACACATTCTGGTCCACCAATAACGTACTCGCTGCGTATGTCACATGTGTATGAGAGACGAGTCTCCGCCATGCCATCCAGACAGCATTCCTTCTGTGTACCGACATATTTACCAGCTGAAAATAAAGGAAATGTGGGGGAGAGAGAGGCCGCATTAGTTATCACATGATTCTTGATACCAACTGTTTGGCAGCAATGACTACTATGCATTAATATGCTTACCTAATGTTGTAGTGACCTCTAACAGAGTTGTAGCTCGTTTTTTCTTGCTGGGTGGTGGTGATGGACATTTCAGCTCTGGAAATGAAGCATAATCATAAACGTTGAAAGCATGAGCGGATTTTAAGGGGGGGCCAGCCCCCCGGTGGCCGAAAAGTGTCATTGCATGAAATTGACTTTACTATATATATGAAAGTTGTAAAGCAATAAAACTGCAACAAAAATGAATGAAATGAACAAAAAAAAAATTTTTTATAATGGGTCAAAATTATTTTTTGAACAGATCATTTGACTAGCACCTTAGACGGTCATTTACTTTGCACATAATTTTCATTTTAAAAAAAATTAGGGGAGGGCAATTTTATTTTTTAAATGATTTTTTTCTTTGATTGAAAATATTTTTTTCGGATTGAAGCAACTTTTTTTTGGAATTGAATGATTTAAACACAAATGTCCTACCCATAATATGGCCCAAACACAAAAAGGATTGCTTCAATCAAGTAAAACTTAAAAAATTAAGTGTTGAAATGCAAATTTTTCAATCTTAAATATTTTTTCACATTCAAAAACGTTTTCTATGATTAAAAGTTTTTCTTTTTTCGATTAAAGTGATTTTTCTTTTTGAAAATATATATATTTTGAAGCAATTTATCTTTTGATTGAATAGTAAAGAAAAAAACGTCCTTGCCAAAATGTGGCCCAAACACAAATCAACATTGCTTCAATCCCCAAAAAATTCAATCAAAGAAAAATAGCTATCACATCCATTTTTATGAGTCTCAAATGTATTTTTGCATTCAAACACTTTTTTTTTTTTTTTTTGGATTGAAGCGACTTTTTTTTTGATTGAAAATATATATTTTGATTGAAGCAACTTTTTTTTGATTGAATAATAAAGACAATTATATCTACCTTCATATGGCTCCGCCAAGGGAATACAATTTTTGACTGGGGTAACTACATTGGCACGACACCGGCGTGCGTACCATACTGTATTCAATGGTTGACGATCTTGGCAAAAAGTATTGCCAAAGCAGCCTGATTCAGAATTCCCCTCAAGAATGATGGGAAACAAAAAAGCGCTCATTGTCAATTTATTATTATAAATATTCTTGTAAGTTAATTTTATTGCTGACACTGCGTTTCGGCGTCATCAACATGTTGTGCCCCCCCCTGCCCCTAAAGTCAAACTCCGCCTGTGGTTGAAATACTTTACCATTTGGATCATTGGCGTTATCAGCGTAAAGATCAAAAGGCAAGGCATGGCTAATTCGCATACAGTAACTCTGCTGCCATCCAACCAATGCTTTTTCCCGGGATGTTGTTGATTATTTCAGCAAGACTTGTCATATTCTGCAAGTATTAGAATAGCATGGATTTTTCGTAAAAGAGTTCTAGTACTAGACTGGCCTGCCGGTCTACTGGCAGTGTTGTTTTCGTCAACGATGATAATAACGAAAATATTTCATCAACGAACAAATTTTTCATGATGATGAAGAGACGATAACAAGCTAAAAATGTGTCTAACATATTAAAACATAATTCGACGAATGCCAGTTTTTATCTGACGAGACGAAAATGCGCCATAGTTTCAGTCACATATTCACAATGTGTAACATTTGTATGTATAGTTAGCCTGCATTGAAGCAGTGTCTGGTTGTGTCACTCATGTGAGGTGTTGCACCCCCCCCCCCCCCATCCCATGAATGTCCTCTCCAGGCTTGCTTGTTCTGAAATACATGCGGTAAGATTCGTTTTCTTATCTGTGCTGAGTGATCATCACATACTAAATGTAGTGGGTGGCGTTAGCATAGCATTCATGTTCTTGTTAGCATTAGGCTAATGCTAACGCAAACGTGACTGATATGCGTCCTCTTAAACTCTCGGACAACTTTTTTTTTTTTTTCATACAGTTTGTGGTGGCCAGGAGGGTATAAATAATTGATAATACTGTACTGTTTTCAAGCTGAGTGTGTTTATCACCAACTTGGCGTTGTCCTCGGAGACGCTACAACAGGGGTGGGCAAACTATTCCACAAAGGGCCGCTGTGGGTGCGGGTTTTTGCTGCAACCCATCAAGAGGACACCTTTTCACCAATCTGATGTGTTATAAGTGCAATCAGTTGATTGCAGTCAGGTGCTTCTTGTTTCCATTGAAACCTCATTGGTTAAAAGCTCGGTGCTGGATCAGTTGGAACAAAGACCAGGACCCACTGCGGCCCTCGAGGACCAGTTTGCCCACCCCTGCGCTACAATATGTGCTCGCCTGTCAATGTTTATTCAAAATTGTTGGAAACCTTTATTTGTTATATTTTTCAACCCGAACTTTTTAATTTTATAGACCAAAGATTATGAGTAAATTCAAACTAAAACTAAACGAAAATTAGTCTGAGTCTTCGCCATGTAAGACAGTGCTCTCCAACCTGGTCCTCAAAGGCCCGCTGTGGGTCGTGGTTTTTGTTCCTGCCGATCCAGCAAAGATAGTTGAACCAATGGGGTTTCTGCTAAAACAAGCAGACTGACTGGGAAAAACTGTTTGCATTTGTAAAACACCAGATTGGTGAAAAAGTGTAGTCATCTTGCTTGGATGGAATGAAATCCTGCACCCACAGTGGGCCTTTGACTACCGGGTTGAAGACCACTGATCTAAGACTATCTTCTTCTTCTCCTTTTCTTCTTCTTCTCCAGTCACTATGTATCATCAGATGATTCCAGTCCATAGTTGGATGCATTGTCTGAAACTCGGGGTTCGGTCAGCTAGGTCCTCTTGGGTGCAAGATGTCGGGAGGAGAGGGGACATGGGGATGGCGTGGCTCAGTGGTAGAGTAGTTGTCCCCCAACCCAGAGGTTGTGGATTCGATTCTCTGCTCTGATGAACTCGCCTATGTATCCTTGAGCAAGATACTGAACCCCACATTGCTACTGGTGCTGCGTCACCAGTAGGTGGATGGCGATGTATTGTAAAGCGCTTTGAGTGCCTTGAAAGGAGGAAAAGCGCTATACAAGTATAACACCATTTACAAGGAGATGTTGCATGGTCTGAGCATCTCCAATCAGACAAGAGATGTCGCCATTTTCATAAAACCCCCACTTTGTTAGGTTTGCTTTGCATCGGCCGATAACAGCGGTTACGGCAAGACCAGAGTGGCCATGCTTCACTGGCACCAGATGGAAAAGATTAGCATGGCCTGGTAGAAGACACTGTGTGTGGGGCTTGGGTAAGATGTTATGACCACAGAGCGACACACTGCTTGTCCAGATTTCTGTCCAGAGCCTTTACAGAGTGCAGGAAGCTGTGCCTTGACTTTAGCCTTTTTACTGTTGGCTTATGATTGTAGAGTTGGTGGCTGGTGTCAGTTTCTTGTCTCAGCTTTTCCTTCTAGGATACAACTGGCCTCCGGATGCTTGGTGAAGCAATCCCACAAAGTAGGTACAGGTCATCAACCTTTGTAGGCTTCAAAGAGCCAGTGACAGCACGACAAGCCGAGTTTAGCGTGGTATCAACCCTGGTGGCATGGGCTGATCTACACCAGACAGGTGATGCCTACTCCGCTGCAGAGAAACATAAAGCCAACACTGTTGTACGTGCATCATCATCAGCATTCCACTTTGTGTTGGTAAGCTTCCTGAGAATGCTGTTCCTTGATGCCACTTTGGCTTTGGTATTTGTGATGCGTTCTTTGTAGGTGAGAGACCTGTCAAGTGTCACCCCTAGGTAGACTGGCTTTGAGATGTGCTGCAGCCTCTTACCATAACCAGCTGATCTGTAGCTTGCGATCAGATTCACAGTTTTTTAGATGAAACGTGCAAATTTGTGTTTTTTCTGGGTTAGCTCTTGGGTGGTTGATGGAATAGTAAGGGATGAGCAGGTCCAGAGCATTTGAAAGGGAGACTTCAACTGATTCAAAGGTACTCTTTTGGGAGGAAATACACAAATCATCAGTATATAGGAAACGTCTTATGTCTGGTTGGGTGGGTTGATCATTAGTGTAGATGTTGAACAACAGGGGGGCGAACACACTACTTTGAGGGAGTCCGTTCTTCTGAGTCTTCTGTGTCTTAGACTATGAAGTATTATCGTCCATAAGACTAAGACGGAAATTAAAAGGGCTGCCAAAAACAACACTGCGGTCCAGTCCACACATTTATTCTACTGAATGGCGCATCATGGAGCGCAAATTACGACAACAGAGAACTAGACTGTTGAGTAACTGAAGTTGCACATCAAGCAAGAATGGGACCTACTGTAATTGCTGGCATTAAATATCTTGTCTTTTTTGTGTACTCACTAGAATATAGGAATTTGCAAATTATTGTATTATCCTTTGTTATTGTTGTTGCCATTTGACACAACATCCCAAATCACCAGTTTATAAAATGGCATAAAAACAGTAGAATCTATTACCTTTTCTGTAAGGTGTTCCTTGTCCACTGTTAGTCTCAAACACCAGCCCAGCATCGTAAAACACACTCATTGCGTCCTTTCCTCCACCTGGCGTACAGCCTGTGTCATCGTTTTCCACAGTTTCCCAAACCTGTTAACCAATAACCAAAGAACTAATGTATGGCTTTAAAATGACATACTAAAAATAGCTGGTTCCGGATTCTCTATTTATTTACAGTATTTTTACAATTCTTAACTTATTGTTTCATCCTCTAAAAATATGCAACTTTCAAACAAAATAATAAAAAATGGTTGCCTTTTTCTGGGTCAGGCGGTGCTTCTTGTTCAGAACAAAAACACCTTTGTCCACTGCTACCAGGCCCACAGTGGCCTCTGGGTCTCCAGTGACCTTAAGTCCAAATAGTTTGCGAGGCTCAAAGGATGGTGCAGGTATAGTTGATTCCAGTTTGAGCTAAGTAGATGACATAAACACACATATATATGTTTTTGCCTCGCCAAATAATGAAATTCATAAATTTGAATGTCCTCCTTATAGCTAATAGGCTCTTTTTACCGTGCCCATGCAGGAGTCCTTCACGTCCACCCAAACAGAATCTGACACCACCTCATTGTTATTTGGACGGTAGTAAGCTACGATCCGGAATGATGGCAACATGTCTTTAGTAATGGGAACGATGATGGAGATCAGAACTTGGCCTATCGTCCTGTGACGACCATGTTTCACCAGTTTTCCTCTGCCAATGATCTGAAAAGAAAAATGTCAGTGTCCATCTAAGTATATAATACCATATTGGCCCGAATATAAGACGGCCCTGATTATAAGACTCAATATATATAAGATATATATAAGATATAAGACTCAAGTTTGAAAAAAGACTTTTTGAACACCAAATTATTTTTTATACAGAAAATAATTACAGTACATCTGAAACAAATGTTTATAACAATATATTTGAGAGAAAAAGCATGTTATTTTGCCTCATTCAAATCTTAATATTAGGGCTGTCAAAATTATCGCGTTAACGGGCGGTAATTAATTTTTTAAATTCATCACGTTAAAATATTTGACGCAATTAACGCACATGCCCCGCACAGATTAAATGACAGCAGTGTAATGTGCGTTTACTTGTTACTTGTTTTTTTTGTTGTTTGGCGCCCTCTGCTGGCGCTTGGGTCCAAACAATTTCATCGGTTTGGGGAGTGAGCATGGTGTAATTTGCCTGGCTCTGCCAGACTGTTATCCCTGTATTTTTCAAACACTGAGAGTATAGTCTGGGAACCAGCCCATTAACGGCCTCTCGAGCAGGTACAAAATCAATCGACAAATCAGATTAGTTTATTTGCGTGACGTGTTCTTAACGAGCAACGTCACTCTTGCGCGTCGAAAGTCATCCCCACAACAACACAGATGGTGAACGGGAGAGCCGAGAATATGTTCCAATCCACGGTAAAATCAGTTTTAAATTACCAAAAACACATCGACACGAGTCATTGACAACAGTCTGTCTCGCGCTAGCCATGTTGAATAAACTCCGCTCTCTTCGCATGTTTACTTCCGCGCGCAAGTCCCTCATCCTGCCCTCGTCATTTTACTAACGTCACGTCTGCCCGTTGCTGATTGGTCCACTCCGCTATCTTTTTGCTGTGGCTTGCTCCGCCCTGGAAATTGAATCTGCGTGAATGGTGGCCAGACTCAATAGCTGGAACAGTGGTGAGTCTGGTGTACCAGGCAATGGTGTAATGACATCAACAATGGCGAGCTACTAGTTTATTTTTTGATTGAAAATTTTACAAATTTTAATAAAACGAAAACATGAATAGAAGTTTTAATATAAAATTTCTATAACTTAAACTAACATTTATCTTTTAAGAACTACAAGTTTTTCTATCCATGGATCACTTTAAGAGAATGTTAATAATGTTAATGTCATCTTGTTGATTTATTGTTATAATAAACAAATACAGTACTTATGTATATGTATGTTGAATGTATATATCCATCTTGTGTCTTATCTTTCCATTCCAACAATAATTTACAGAAAAATATGGCATATTTTATAGATGGTTTGAATTGCGATTAATTGCGATTAATTACGATTAATTAATTTTTATGCTGTAATTAACTCAATTAAAAATTTTAATAGTTTGACAGTCCTAATGTAAACTAAAGCGCAATCACATTCGTAAATGAATGGCTTCTGGTTTTTGAAATGTTAATAAACCAATCTATTGTGATAAAACAACAAAATTGCAATAACTGCATTAACCATCAAGGTGAAGTCTAACTGTAACTGTAGTCTTGAAACAAATCTGAATAAGGAAAAACATTGCAATAAAATAATGCAAACTGGTTAAACTAAAAAGACAGCTGAGATCTGTCAAGACAGATCATCGCTTCAATGATATCTGGCGCCATCTAGCGTCGTGAATGGGTATAACGTCTAGACCGCGAATATAAAACTACCTCCTCTTTTTCAATCTTATTTCAATGCAAAAAACACCGTTTTATATTCGGGCCAATACGGTAATTAAACCAGCATGGGGTAGTCAGTAAAACACTTCTCACCAAGTATGTTATGTCAGTATCTCCAGCTGGTGGCCTGTTTAGATTAAGATTGATTTTCAGGTTATCTCCTAAATCCAGCTCAGCAGTGTCCACCCCTGTAAAAGGCACTCTTTATACATGAGATACTGAAATAGCTTGGGTGCTGTACAGAACAGAAAGGAAAGAGTATTTTTTTTACCTATGTGGATGTAAGAATTGCTGTTTGTCTGATATGGGCGGGCCTCCATTTGGGCGACTGCTTGCCTTTCTCTGAGAATTTTTGGATCATTGGTGTTTGCCTGTAATTGAACAACAAGAGAAGGAAACAAGCCTTGTTGTTAAAACACACGGCTGTGATATTTTCACCTGCATTAAAATAGGGCCGAGACTTACTTTGATCTTCAAAACTGGGTCCCGCGCAACTGTATTGATAGTGAGCTTGGCGACGCCGTTGTCTGAGGTTATTCCTTGTACCTCACCTGGGTGCACCACCACAGGAACATCACGTGCTGGAGTATCATCAGGATTCAAAACCTTAACCTACCACCCAGGACACAAAAAAAATGCTTCGTCACCAAACATTTAACTGGCTTGCATTCTATATTATTATGTGTTCTTATGAGGAGAAGGAAAAAATGTTTTTGCTAAACTTTTAAAGCTGACAAAAGTCCTGTTGTTCTATATTCTATTGTTGTTACTATAAAGCAAGGGTGCCAATTACGTCAACATTAAATCATTCTATTGATAATGATTTAATGTAGATAAGCCAAAATATGAAGTAGCTACGCTACGTAAAGTAAGTAGCAGTATATTCAGCTACAATAGCCCAAGTTATTTCAATATTGAAAGCATCTTGTGTTTTAGAATCGGTTTTACAAATAAGGAAAAGAAAATCCTTTATATTTTGGCTCTTCTACATCGAATCATTATCAACAGAATGTTTTATAGGCTACCAAGACTTCGTCGTAGCTCTCAGCTATGGAGTAGCTTTACGATATGAGTGACGTAATAGCAAATTGGAATAATATTGTGCATCTCCTGATCCTATATTTTGGAATATGCTTCATAAATAAGGAAATCCTTTATCTTTTGGCTAATCTACATCAAATTATAATCAATAGATGGATTTATATTGATGCTTTGTCGTAGCTCCTAGCTAAGGTACATGTAAGTAAAGTGCTCAGCTGTTTACCCACTGTAACAACACAACTTTTTTTCTCTCGTTGTACCAGTACAACTTTAATCTCGTAGTCCTTTTTTTTTTCTCCTTTACTTGGCCCTAATCCTCCATTGTAAATTAATTATCTTGTGTGAGCAACTTTTTGGGGTGATGCACAGAGGTGGGTAGAGTAGCCCAAAATTTTACTCAAGTAAGAGTAGAGTTACTTCAAAATAATATTACTCAAGTGAAAGTAAAAGTAATCGTCCAAGAAATGTACTCAAGTACAAGCAAAAAAGTATTCGGTGAAAAGAATACTCAATTAATGAGTAACATTGTGAGTAAATGCTTACATTTTTGTTGGATTTTTTCCCCCCGTTTTTTTTAATGGTATATTTTTCTGAGCACAAATTGATCTATATGGACTATTGTTATAATGATACTGTACAATAGCCCATTACATAACCTCATTAAGCCATAGAAATACAAAACAAAAAAAAGTTTTAATTTTTAAAATGAATTTTTAAAAACTATTTTGTTAAAAAAAATTAATTGAATTTAAAAAAAAAATCATTGAATTCCGACGAGAGAGAAAAAAAAAACATAAATGAAGCATTATTCGTCCAAAGAGCATGAGTGTCCTCTGGTGGAGAAAATAGTTCCTAGTTTGAATAGTGAAGAGTTCCTTCATAATTACTATTTTGAAATTAAAAAGATCATATCGCCAGTTTTCCGTGGTCAATCAGTGCCAAATAATAACTGGGGGAGAGAATAAAATCCACGCTTTCGTGTCATGTTGAGGGCAGCGCCCTAAATCAAATTGTTCATTTTTTACTGTGCTTTAAAGACATCACATGATTGAACAGGCTGGTGTAAAGATAGAACAGCAAGCTTGCGTCTGATTGGTATAATGGAGGCATGTGATTATTGTTGCGACGTCTCATTGGTGAAATCCGTAGCGCTACCCTGGTAAGACACCAGGCACGTCTTTACTCTTGGCATTGCTTCCAAAAATAAATAAATAAATAATTACATAAATAAATAAATTTAATATGTAGTATAAAGAGGAAAAATATAGCGACTCTTGTGTAGCCCAAAGTAGCTGAGTAAGAGTAGCATTTTTTTTTCCTCCACAAATCTACTAATAGTAAAAAGTATAGCTTAGTAAAACTACTCTTAGAAGTACATTTTTCTCAAAAAGTTACTCAAGTAAATGTAACAGAGTACATGTAACGTCTTACTATCCACCTCTGATTATGCAGCACCCCCCTGAGTTAAGGTAGATTGCGTGAGGTTTTCTCCTTGAAAAGTAGCTCTTGGAGCAAAAAAGTATGAGCACCCCTGCTATAAAGTATAATGTTTCTTCTTGCTTTCTGATAGAATAAAATTCCCCCACAAAATGAGACTTATACTCCAGTGTGGCTATGTTTTTTCCACCTCCTTTTGCATTTAATTTTAAATTTCCCTTACACTTGTTGTTTTATTGTACATTAATTCTTTACCGTCACATCAAAGGACATCCCTGGTTTGAAATACTTGGGCGTCTTCTGGAATTGGATGCTGTAAGGAGAAGTGACAATCTGGATTCCTCTCAACTCCGCCTCTACCATTTCACTACCTGTGATCACAAGATTTACACACAATATATGTTAATATCATGGTTTGTGCTTGTTTAGTGCATTTTGGTTTAGGTTATTTCTTGGTTGTTCCCTGTCTTGTTTCGTTTTGTGGCTTATTTTCATTCTAGTTTGTTCCTCTGTGTGTTTTGTTCTTGTGATTACCAATTCATGTGTGTTACCAATCAGCTCCCCAGCATCTTTTGTACTCACGCAGGTCTGCCTGGTCTTGTGACCCCGTGTCTGTGTATTTGAGGTCCCTTCTTCTATCCACCTTTTGTTGCGACATTGTCCTTGTTTCCTGTGTTTCCTGTATCCCCTAATTCATTGGTAATATTTTAATACCCTGTCTTTTAGTTTGGGCTTTTGTATGTGTTGACTTGGACTTTGTTCTGATATTTTAGATATTAAATCCTTTTTAAATCCACCACTACCTGCCTGGCCTCCCTGCTTCTGTGCACTTGGATCCACTCCTTTGTTAAAAAAAAATGATTGTCCGTTGTACTTTAATTGGTTTGATTCCCAAATTATGAGAAATTATTACCAATACTTTCTTACCGCTTAACGTCAATACGCTGGCAGACACAAATATGTAACTTCCCACCAACTCATCAATGTTGGGGAAGACTTGTGTTATCTGCGCTCTCTTGAGTGTGGCCACTCCGCGGCCTCTCTCGATCTAAAAGACAAAAACAGACGTGAATTTAAAAAAATATCATGTAGCAGTGCTCTTGACTGAGCTTTCATATGTTATTTAGTATCAGAGAATCTTGACTTCAACACTAACAGTGTTCATGTACACAGGTTCATATTTCTCCAGCTATAGCTTTCTTTCTTTCCTTCCTTCCTTCCTACCTTCCTACCTACCTACCTACCTACCTACCTACCTACCTACCTACCTACCTACCTACCTACCTACCTACCTACCTACCTACCTACCTACCTACCTACCTACCTACCTACCTACCTACCTACCTACCTACCTACCTTTCATTCTTCCTTTCTTTTATTCTTCCATTCTTCCTTCCTTACATTCTTTCTTCCTACATTATTTCCTTCTTCCTACCTTCCTTTCTTGATTTTCCATACCTTCCTTTCTTTCTTTTTCCTATTTCCCTTCCTTTCTTTTTCCTACCTTCCATCCTTTTTTCGTTTTCCTACATACCTTCCTTCCTTCCCTCCTCTTTCTTTCTTTCTTTCTTTCTTTCTTTCTTTCTTTCTTTCTTTCTTTCTTTCTTTCTTTCTTTCTTTCTTTCTTTCTTTCTTTCTTTCTTTCTTTCTTTCTTTCTTTCTTTCTTTCTTTCTTTCTTTCTTTCTTTCTTTCTTTCTCCTACCTTCCTACCTTCCTTCCTTCAATCCTTTCTTTTTCCTACTTTCATTCCTTCCTTCCTACCTTTCATTCTTCCTTTTATTCCTTCCTTCCTTCCTTCCTTCCTTTCTTTTATTCTTCCTTTATTTCATTCTTTCTTCCTTCCTTCCTTACATTCTTTCTTCCTACATTATTTCCTTCTTCCTACCTTCCTTTCTTGATTTTCCCTACCTTACTTTCTTTCTTTTTCCTATTTCCTTTCCTTTCTTTTCTTTTCCTTCATCCTTTTTTTTGTTTTCCACATACCTTCCTTCCTTCCCTCCTCTTATTATTTCTCTTTTTCTTTTCTTTCTTTCTGTCTTGCCTTTCTATCTTTTATTAGTTCTTCCTTACTTCCTACCTTTTCCTTCTTTCTTATTTTCTTTCTTTTATTCATTTTTCTATCCTTCCTTCCTGCCCTCCCTCCCTCACTTCCTTAAAACTGAAAGGTTGTACTAAACCTCAAATGGGTAATTGTCTTTCTTTAAGTGATGTTAACAAATAACTTCAAAACAAAAATACCTAAATCATAAAAACAAAAAAATAGTGATTAAAAAAAAAAATCTGTTAGGCAAAAAAACAAAACAAAACAAAACAAAAAAAAAAAACAAATCTGTGCTGATTTTTGCTCTACTAAAAAATCAGAATAAAGTGCATTTTTATTTTATTTTATTTTTCATAATTATTATATTCCATTCTTTTATTGGTTGTTTTTAGTGTTAATGTTAATGTGTATTTGATGAGAAATGAGCACTTTACGTTGTGCTTTTTAAAGTTGCGTTTGGTCAGCCATTTTCAAGGAGCCAAAAATAGCAAAGAGGGCATGCCAAACCTCATGATATGATTTTGATGGGTAAATATTCATCCAGTCATCACCAAGAAGTGGCAAGAGCAACGGAATTCAGTGTATTTATTGGTTTGGAGATGCGAACGCGTCATGTCCTTCAGCAGCATGCTTAGGTCTGAAGGGGTTAAATAACATCTGCAAGCACACTTTCACATAACTGAAAGGAGGCAAGAGGAATTGTAAACTTAAGCACATATTATAAAGAGTATCAGTGAAAATCATATCCTTAGTATAGCTGACATAATTAATATAGAAATGCATGTTTTATGGAAACAATTAATGGACTTTTTACTTTCCCCAACACAGTAAATAATTCATTAAATGATCTCAGACTTTTAACAACACTATACGGTACTGGGGGTTTAACAATTTTGAACAAAACTGTATGTAATATTATTTTTGGGGTGTTTTTGAGGCCATTTACTGATGAGTTGCTTTAAAAAATGTATAAACTATTTTTTTCTCTGCCCAACATGCACCCTCCCAATATGTTTAATGACTGTGTGATTCCTTGTTGGGTAGACAAACAGATTTCAGTGAATTAAGTTACAGTTTACTAAATAATGAATGCACTTACAGGCACTGACTGAAGAGATTCAGTAAAGCTCCTCTTTTCGCCATCCTTTAGATTCCCAAACACCACAAAGGCAGTTCCATCTACCTCTTCCCCAAATAAATACCTAAATCACAAGAAAAGAAATTAACGTCTACACGCCGATCAGCAAGTGATAGAAAATAATAGAATCTTTCTTTTCTGCACCAGTACGTATCCTAATTTTTTTTAGATTTTTCACATACGTGGCTCTGATGTCAACAGCAAACTCTTGACTATCCTGGTAGAAGAACGGCACAAAAGGCAACAATTTGACTTCAAAACTGGGTAGCACTGAAAGTAATGAAAACATGTCATGGTACAGCAACACATTTTTCTGTCAGACAAATTACCGTATATTCGGGCCTCACCATACTCTTTAACTTCAAACTGTGCAGTGAAGCTTTGCTGTGGGTGACTTTGGAACTTGGCAACAATTTTCCACAGACCGGGACTAAACAAAGAATTTCAAACAAGGTTTTCAAATTGTCTGGAACAGCATGTATTTTTGTGTACAATCTCGACCAGTGGTTTTTAACCCGGGTTCGATCGAACCTCAGGGGTTTGGTGAGTCAGTCTAAGGGGTTTGGTGAAGGTTAAGACACGCAGAGCCCTATTTTCGGACGCTGACTTAATCTAGGGAAAGTGGCGTTTTAGACGTGGTTATGGGCTGGTTAGTCCCCAATTTACAGGCTTTATTCAAATTCTTTCAACTGCTAATCCTCTATCTGATGGAACAAGAAACTGGTTTGCTCAGTAGAAGGTTGACTTTCACTTGGTATGAGGAAGTTAAACAGACCTACCGGTGGTGTGCACTGCGTTGACATAAAAAAACAACAACATTTGCATCACATTTTACGCCTCGAAAATGGCTTGAGAGGTAAGGATGTGATAGAACTACTAACTGCAATTTCTGGAGAAATTACTATGGGGTTTTGCTGTGGGAAGATACAGATCTTGGCCCGCCCAGGTTGATTTAGTGACATTGTTTTTTTTTGCCATTGGAAATGAATGAGAAATTTGGACGTCCATTGCCGTCAATGGCATCGACTTACATATGCGTCAATGGAATCCAAGTACATTGGCATCAATAGAATCGACGTTCATGGCCGTCAATAGCATGGACGCACATAGCCCTCATTGGCAATTGTGCCTGTCAATGGTATCAACGCAATGTAAATGCCATTGGAAATGAATTGGAAATTTGGACATCCATAGATGTCAATGGCATCGACTTACATATGCGTCAATGGAGTCCAAGTACATTGGCATCAATAGGCATGGCCTTCAATGACATCTGTGTACTTGGGCGTCAATGCAAAGTAAATGCCATTGGAAATGAATACGAAATTTGGATGTCCATATCCATCAATGGCATCGACTTACATATGCGTCAATGGCATCATTGCAATGTAAATGCCATTGGGAAATAAAATGGGAAATTTGGACGTCCATGGCCGTCAATGGCATCGACTTACATATGCACCAATGGAGTCCAAGTACATTGGCGTCAATAGGCTCGACATACATGGCCGTCAATGGCGTGGACGTACATAGCCCTCATTGGCAATTGTGTACTTGTGTGTCAATGCAATGTGAATGACATTGGAAATGAATGGGAAATTTGGACGTTCATGGCCCTCAATGGCATCCACTTACATATGCATCAATGGAATCCAAGTACATTGGCATCAATAGAATCAACATACAAACGTGGCCGTCAATGGCATCAATGCAATGTAAATGCCATTGGAGATGAATGGGAAATTTGGACATCCATGGCTGTCAATGGCATCGACTTACATATGCGTCAATGGGGTCAAGGTACATTGGCATCAATAGAGTCGACATCGGCCAAATGGTTCGGGCTGCGCGTTGTGCCGAAAAAACGCGGAGAATAAGATGAATAATAATAATAAAGTCTAGCAAATTTATTATCTGGGCCTTTGCAATGCAAGGCCCCATATAATAAGAATATCGACATGAAAACATAAATAAAAACAGTGTGAAATGAGTCAAGTTTAATTTCATTTTCCAATGTGAAAAGCAAATCAAAAGGTAAAATTATTTGTTGTTAATTAACAATGTTTATTGGATTTGTGAGAAGATTCTTTTTTTTTAATTAATTTATTTTTTTAACATAATGACTGTGTACAAATCTGGCGATCATTTTGTGCGAGGTGTTTTATTAAATTTGATGTCATTTGAGATGTAAACATGACAGAAACTGCACAGTCAAGGTTAATGCAACTAAGCAGGTTTAATGTTGAACAATATAAGACATATACCTCAAAAAGATGTGCGCATTGGGCCAGTTTTGTTTAGTGGTCTTATTATGCTTCAGGCATAAAACAAACATTTTGACCTGTTTAAAAACATGCTGTCTAAATGAGAAAACAATTGAATGGAAAATTCACTTAGGTTTTAGCTTGTTAGCTTAGCTACATCGATTTTCAAGTTGGAAAAAATACGATTTTGTTCTGATCTTGTGAAACCCACGGGGTTCAGTACATTTAGCAAGGTTAAGAACCACTGATCTCGACCCAACCTCTTAAATTAAAATAAACAGAGTTTATGTGACAAATGTCTGATTAAAAAAAGAAATCATCACCTGACAACTTCAGCAAGTTTATAATTTCCAGAGTAGATCCCTGTCTTCAGGAAGACTGATTCAAGTGGTAAAACGATATCCTCGGGGGTCTGGGGACAAAGATTGAACAAATTTTATTGTCAGGCTCATGAGTACTGTTTAATCATGCTTTTGAACCTTTTCATGAAAGATCATTCCTTGTGCATGAGATCAGTTCAGAGTACGCAGAGACAATGCAACATGACATTACTGTATTTTTCGGACTATACGTCGCACCTGAGTATAAGTCGCACCAGCCAAAAAATGCGCAATGAAAAGGAAAAAAACATATAAGTCGAACCTTTGAACGCATTTTTTGGGGGAAATTTCTTTGATAGAATCTAGCACCAAGAACAGACATGTCATCTTGAAAGGCAATTTAAAACACAACAGAGAACAACAGGCTGAATAGGTGTACGGTATGCTAACATTACATGACGCTAGAACAGTGGTCTCAAACCGACTCCACAAAGGGCCGCAGTGGGTCCTGGTTTTTGTTCCAACAGATCCAGCACAAACAGTTCAACCAATGAGGTTTCTACTAACATAAGCAGCACCTGATTGCAATCAACTGATTACACTTGTAAGAAACCAGATTGGTGAAAAGGTATTTGTCTCGTTTGGTTGGAATGAAATCCAGTACCCCCTGCGGCCCTTTGAGGACCGGTTTGAGACCACTGCGCTAGAAGTTAGATCGGGCCTAAAAAATCCAGCCTGACCCGACCAGCCCACGGGTATTAAAGCCTGACGTGGCCCGAGCCCGATCAATTACCTTGATTTGCTTGCCCGAGCCCGAAAAAACACGAAATTTTATGTTTTATTTGTAGGCACGAGCTGGAAAAAAAACAAAACGAAAACGAAATTTTATGTTTTATTTGTGAGGACTCAGGAGAAGGAGGAAATGCGGGGATGCAATGCATGGTTGCATTTTGTGTGATCACGTTTGTGATGATGCCGGTGCACATTTGCATAATGATAACAAATTAAAGCCTGTCTTTGGTAACGAATTCTACCAGTTAAACAAGACTGTAAGATGAATATTCAATAAACATTTATATCTTTTCTGTTGGCGTGTCTGTTTTAACAGGCAGATAGAGGATTTGACATTTATTTTAATCTCCACGAGTTGGCAGAAAACCCCCCCTGCAAGTTTTTTCAATGTTTAAATAGTCTACATATTTTTATGATCATTATAAATGCATTTACACAACGAAATAACGCTGGAAAATGTTGTTAAATATGTTTCTCGTATGAGACTAAAGCGCCACATTTGTTTACATTCAGCGAAGCCGACACAGTTTTCCGTATAGCATCTTCAACAAGCAATTTGAATCCTTTCCATATCCCACTCCTACAGCAGTTGTTTGCTTTTCAAGTCCCCTCTCTTCAGTTTGTTTTTCACTCCTATAGCTGCTCCATATCGAAAAAAGAAATACCATGATGCTCGCGGAGGGTGCCAGGGCGCGGGTGGGGAAGATTGCAAAGAGAGCGAGGCCACTGCGTTCACGTGCGCAGGTATGCACAGCGCCTTCTTTGTTTCATCCAAATTATTTTATTTAACATCCATACATCGTTTTAGTATAAATATAAGAATATGGCGGAAAACACTCAGGTGACTTGAAGTTCCGCTCTGAGACCCCCAATTTGTCCAAATTTCAAAATTGTCCGATATGCATGTGTGATACATCATTGGAAAGCTTAAAATCTCAATTTTCTGGGGGAAGAAAAATTTTGAACAGGAGGGCATTTTAAAAAAAAAATTAGGGCTGTCAAATGATTAAAATTTCTAATCGAGTTAATTACAGCTTAAAAATTAATTAATCGTAATTAATGGCAATTAATCGCAATTCAAACCATCTATTAAATATGCCATGTTTTTCTGTAAATTATATATATATTCTGTAAAATAAATTGTTGGAATGGAAAGATAAGACACAAGATGGATATATACATTCAACAATCGGTACATAAGGACTGTAGTGGGCATTTCACTCTACTGTCATTTAAATCTGTCTATGCTGTCCTCACTCCGAAGCCTCTACTTTTTCCAAAGCTAGACAGCTAGTGAACGACGCCTTAATAATTAGACTTCTTCCTTTTTCATCTGATTTATTAATAAAATGGCCTCAAACCATTGTCCTCTTTAGACCGTCGTAAAACTACAAAATAAAAGTACACAAGCATTGCATTAGCAATGACGTTAGCTTAGCACGCTATACAGGTTCACTAAAACATAAACAAAAAGCGTCTCATACAAAAAATATAACATTTCGCTTACTAACATAATATGTACATTCTTTACAACAACCATACTTACGGACAAATCTTGTCCAAGGATCATCTAAGCACAACATTATCAGCCCGAGACGTCGGGCAGCCATAATGAACTGGCAAGAAAACAATAAACCATGTTGCAAAGCGACCACAAGAGTTCGCTGTTGGACAGCACAAAAAGCCTTGCTGTAAAACTTACCAAAAGGCGGAATACTTTCTGAGCGGGACATGCGCGTTAATTGCGTCAAATATTTTAACGTGATTAATTAAAAAAGATAATTACCGCGCGTTAACGCGATAATTTTGACAGCCCTAAAAAAGAAAAAATGTTTTTTAGACAGCAAAACCCTATTTGGAGGTGAGAACACGCGAGAGCAGAATTACAGACGCCATGACTTTAAAGAGATATTATCGCATACTTATCTTGTTTCGATCCAAAAACTCCATGTTGCATGTATCACTGAGTGCCAAGCCACAGCTGTGAATGGCCACAGCTGGATTTTGGGAGGATTTTAAGGGTGAAACATAGCAATATAACAAGGGTGGCAATGCAGAAATCGCAGACATCAAGGAGTGGTTGAGATGTTCTTTTTCATATATTTACCCTTTTCAACATTTTTTTCAATTTTTCTTTGTTTGGATCGATTATTTATTATCTCAAATAATGGGGAAAATGCGACAGCAACAAAAAAATATACAATTAAACGATAGTTATGAGGTAGATATCCGTGACTTTTTTACAGACGCCATTTTTTTCATTGTGACGTCATTTGTTTAAAAGTTTAAAATATGCGAGTGAATAATTTTTTAAAGTCGTTTTTTTTTTTTTAAATGAAATATTAGACATCATTTAATGATTCTAAGCTAAAAATGACAGACATTTTGAATGATAAATATAATTAATTACCTTCGTTTTATGGCTGGGTCG
The DNA here is from genome assembly GCF_030265065.1 of Corythoichthys intestinalis. NCBI lineage: Eukaryota > Metazoa > Chordata > Actinopteri > Syngnathiformes > Syngnathidae > Corythoichthys > Corythoichthys intestinalis. The sequence continues at coordinate 16,031,065 of NC_080402.1, forward strand.
AAACAAAAGCGGTTGCGCGACGTCTGTAAACGGGGGTTTTCAGGGTAAAACGGAAAAATTAAAAATAGTTTGGGGGCTTAATGTGCCATGAATCTGCTATGGCAGCATATAGACATATTGTTCTATTAAACACAACAGTTGTTTTGGCTTTAAATACAGCAGTTTCTTTTAAAAAGGCGTGCAATAGCAGAAACTGCTTTTTCAGTCTTGTCTGTGTTTTCCGCCATATATATTTATTTTTTAAAAAGGTAGCGAGAGGGAAGTCGACCCGACCGTAAATAATCACACATTAAGTCGCTCCAGAGTATAAGACGCACCCTCTGCCAAACTATGAAAAAAACTACGACTTATAGTCCGAAAAATACGGTAATGTTACGCTAAATAAAATGTTCGCATTAAAAATATTGAATCTCAAATGTTGAGTGTTTTCGGTGTACACAAAAACATGAACAGGTTAACCAGATAACAACAAGCTAACCAGATACTCTTGTTTCTTTTTTCTTTCAAATTTGTTCCTAATTTTGTTATTTTATACATCTATGTTTTTAATAAAAGATTTCTCTACTTAGCCACTGTCCAGTTTTTTAAATAAGGGTGTAAGTTTGAACCTGTTAAGGGAGGTTAACCAATCAATATATGATAACCAACCATCATTTCAATGATTATAGCAGCAGCATCAGCTTGATTTTGGAGATCTCTCTCAACAGGTTCCATGTTAGGGGTCACTCCAAACATCCTGTAGTTCACTAGAAAAAAACAATACAATATTAAGTTGCCATAAAATTGTCATGAGCCAAATGACTGTTAATAACTTAACACTTCGACAAATAGCTTTACATACCAGTGCTGTCAGGGGTGTAGAGATTCTTGTCCGTCTGGATAAAAATGTATCCAGACTGGAAAGAGACTAACACAACTTTCTCCAAGAGTCGGTCGGGGAATTGAGCTTGCAGGTATACATACTGCTTCGTATTGGGATCTAGATTAAAGTCAGCTGTCGGTATCTAACAAGTGAGGAGCATAGTATAGTAAATATGTTATATTAAAGCACTTAAAGGCATCTTTAACCCTTAGATGCACAAGTTACTGGACCCTACACTACACTAAGTGAGTCAAAAATGACCCATATTAGAACCAATGTATTTTTATGCCATTTTGATGAAGAATAATCACTTGTAAATTAATTAGTATGATATTTAGGGCCACACAAGAATGATTTCATGCTTGAAATATCTTAATGATTCAATTAACATTTTTTGGAAAAAAAACAAACAAACAAAAAAACAACACCAGCAATAGACTTTATCTTTCCTTGTATTTTATCATCATTGATGAAGAGCTCCCATGCATCTTTTTGGTAAGAAAGCGGTGCTAAGCACTGACCAATTTCTGAGGATATTTTGGTTCTGTGTTCTGCCATGGGTGGGAGGTAATTCTCTCTAGTAAGAACCCTACCAACTCATTCTGTTGGCCATGATTTGGACACTTTCTTCTTCAGAGGACACATAAGTGGAATTTTATGAGTCACATTGATCCTGTTCAGTTGGATTTCCAGGTGGACAACTGCCACTGCCACCTGGACAATAGTCTGGGTCCTCATCATCAGAAATTTCGGACACTTGAGTCCAACCCTGTCACTGTCTCTCCATCATCCAACATCTGTTGGACCATTTCAGCTGTAAATCTAACACAAATCAGATTTTTTCGTGTTTTTCCGAATCGACTGAACGGGAAATGTCGCATAAAAGAGGACCATTTTCAAATTCGATGCAGGTCACTTTCGTATGTGTTTAAAATCCCATCCAGGCCACATTTTTCCAGAATGTGGCTGCGGTCCGAACTGTCAAGTCCCCCAAATTGGAATTCATGCAGCAATTAACATCAGCAAAAAACGAGAGAGACAGGGTGCTACGGTAGCGGTGCAGCTGTGCTTGCGTTTGCGCCTAGCTTGAACGTGGCTTTTGGGGAAGGAGCGGGCTTGACAACAGTAATAAAGAAATAAAATGGGTTCAGAAAAAGCCTGACAATGTTCGGTTTTCTCTCTGCTCCAATGCTCCTGCGCACGCGGGCCAGTTTGCTCAGCGCATCACAGACTGCAAATTAGAGCACGTGTGTGATACTTGAACAGGCTCAATGGACAAAGGCAGTCTGAACAGGTACGCCAAAGAAACAGATATGACAAAAACTCGGAATTGTACATTAGGACCTGCGGTATGAACCCATTCATAGTTAGCTCGCTAGTTATGAAGTAGGTTAATTTGTTGATAAATAATAATAGAGTCATGAAAGACACACACACAAAATACTATATGGACATAATACTTACAGTATACGTATCAGCTCTTGCTGTGTAACATAATCTTCTTAAGGGATGTCCCTTTTTACATACCTAGTTTGTGTGGTCCACGGTAAATTTATTCCTGACAGCCAAAGTTGATAAGAATGAAAGATTCCCATTGGATTCCATAGAAAATGCATGTGGGTCATTTTTGACCCACTTGTGGAAGCTTAGGGTAATAATACAAAAATGACAATTTCTTCAAATGTATAAAAAGTTCATCAAAAATTTGAATGGCATTATATCAAGAACATGTTTTTTGAGGAATACCTGAAATACGAATTGATAGCAATTTTTCATTCTGAAGATATTTCAAGAAACCAACCTCACCGGGTCATTTTTGACCCACTTATGCATCTAAGGGTTAAGAAACATGTAACTTATCTTTTTTTACCGTAACTTCACCAAACGCTTGGAAGTTGTTGCCCTTATTGAGGGTTACAGATACTGAGCCAAGTTTTTTGGTTTTGGTTGGATGGTTCATCACGCTTATGTCCACCTGTATGTCGCCCCCAGTGCAGTCTTGACACTCCACAAAAATATTTTCTGCTGTTCCTACCCGCAGCAGGTTGGGGGCAGACATCACCTTCCTGTAGCACATTAAAGGGAGGAGTTTATTAGGGTCACAACATTAGGTACACTTGCAAAATAGAATAATTCTCTAAACAATACAGTGATCCCTCGCTACTTAGCGCTTAAAAACTTTGCGCCCTCAGTTCATCGTAGACTTTTTTTCAGTTAAAAAAAAAAAAAAAAAAAAGATAATACAGTATTTTATTTTAAAATGTTAAGATAATGCATTTATGATACGGCTGTCAAACGATTAAAATTTTTAATCGAGTTAATCACAGCTTAAAAATTAATTAATCATAATTAATCGCAATTCAAACCATCTCTAAAAGATGCCATATTTTTCTGTAAATTATTGTTGGAATGGAAAGATAAGAAGGATATATAAATTCAACATACTGTATATAAGTACTGTATTTGTTTATTTTAACATTAAATCCACAAGATGGCATTAACATTATTAACATTCTTTCTGTGAAAGGGATCCACGGATAGAAAGACTTGTAATGCTTAAAAGATGAATGTGCGTTTGTATATTGTGACTAAATATTGCCATCTAGTGTATTTGTTGAGCTAAACGAAATGTTTGAATAGAGTTTGCCCAAATGCATGATGGGAAGTTGGGCAACCATGACTGTCAGTGGTGGCTGCAAATGGTATATCTTCTCTGCGTTTTGTTCAATACATAAGTGTTAAGAAAATAATCATCTCATGTCAGTCTTCCCCACGTCGCTCACCACAATAGTTATAATAGTTGTGGAAGAGATGCCAAAGTTTTTGCTAATAAATAGCACGGCCCCATGAATGCCTGTGTCCACTCCTCTCTCTTGTCTCTACCTCTTAGATCTCAATATACGTAAAATGGCACCATTATAGTCTTTTTGTGGCAATGCGTGAGTGGGTCGTTCTGCGCATGCATTAAATGCGGTAAATATTTTAACGTGATTAATAAAAAAAATTAACTACCGCCCGTTAACGCGATAAATTTGACAGCCCTAATTAATACATGTAGAAATCATTGTTTTCTTTTATTATATATTAGGGGTGTCAAACGATTAAAATTTTTAATCGAGTTAATTACAGCTTAAAAATTAATTAATCGTAATTAATCGCAATTAATCGCAATTCAAAATATCTATAAAATATGCCATATTTTTCTGTAAATTATTGTTGGAATGGAAAGATAAGACACAAGATGGATATATACATTCAACATACCGTACATAAGTACTATATTTCTTTATTATAACAATAAATCAACAAGATGGCAATACCATTATTAACATTCTGTTAAAGCGATCCATGGATAGAAAAAAATTGTAGTTATTAAAAGATAAATTTTAGTAGTTATAGAAATTTTATATTAAACCCCTCTTCATGTTTTCGTTTTAATAAGATTTGTAAAATTTTCAATCAAAAAATAAACTAGAAGCCGCCAATGTTGATGTCAATAATTACTTACACAATGCTCATGGGTGCTGAAGCCTATAAAATCAGTCGCACCCAAGCGCCAGCAGAGGGCGGCAAAACTCCGAAAAACACAACAAGTACAGCTTTCATTGTGCTGTCATTTTAATCTGTTTGAGCAGGGCATTTGTGCGTTAATTACGTCAAATATTTCAACGGCATTAATTTAAACAATTAATTACCGCTCGTCAACGCGATAATTTTAACAGCCCTAATATATGTCTTATTAAAGCTCAATAAATACATTGAACACAACAACAACAACAAAAAACAACGAAAAAATGTAAATCATCTGTAAATAAGATTTTCGGGAGTTTAATGGGGGCTATTAACCGCTGCCATGAAATATTGTGAAATTGTAAATGTAAAAAATGTTTTTTTTTAAAGGACAGATTCACTTAATTATTTTTTTGTCAGTGAACATGATTAAATCAGTTGTTTTATTTCATCATCCTTTTCATTTTCAACGTGATAGCTATTTAAAACACCTATCATATTGTATTTTAGGACAACCTCACCCCTGCTCCTACCATAGACTCTGCAAACAATGAGTCAGCTATTGATTTTAAAGACTAAAATCCAACATTTGCTCAGAACGAAAACGCACTATTGCACTGTTTACCATGTTTGATGTAATAAAACCAATAAGGACTGTCTGGCCACATTTGATCATGTTACCTTGGCTTGTGGAACTGCAAACTAGTGGTCTGCTAATGATTACACGAGAATGCTGAGCCAATTTTAACAGCTCTAAACATTTTCAAACAATTCAAAAATTGGAAGATGGAGAGATGACCAGACAGATAGAAAACAATACAATGTAATAGAATAGAAAAATAATAGAATAGAATAATGCAATTGTCATTGTACAGAGTACAACGAGATCAAAAACCTCGCCATAACGTGTACCGTATAAAACAAAGCAAAAGTACAGTGAGGTTAATTTAAAAAAAAGTTTAAAAACGGTTTACGGTGTGAACAGATTAGGAACAAAGTGAATAGCAGTAAGTGGTGATAGAGTGGTACAATAACAGATGGCAAATTTGCATGTATGACAATTTAAAGTAATCAGACAAGGAGGCTGACCTGATTTGATACTGCAAATGACAGTTTCGGCATAGATATTGATGTAACAGTTCAAAATGCTATGGAAAAAAAGGAAGAAACAAAAGAAAACGAAAACGTATTAGGAGGAAAGTGTCAAATTTACTTACAATGGAGCAGCATGAATCACAGATGACAAAAAGGTAAAGGCCAGTGAGGCCAGCAGCCACAGAGGAGTTGCGGACATGGCCCCCCGAATTCTGAGGAGCTGTCAATGTAGAGTTCAGGACTGCAACGCTCCCCTTTTATAGTCCCACATCCAAACTCCTCCTCGAGGGTCCATAATTTCCCAGAAGCAGTTCACAAACTGCCCAGATTGGCAAAGATCTACAAAATAAACATAAAAAAAAAAAAAAAAATCAATCAGCAATAGCTTTTGTGCCAAACTTTCATTTTCAGGAAAAAAAAATGAACATGTACGTAAATACACACAAGGTTAAAGTTGTGTAATATGAGACAAAATATTTGAGGAGTTTCGACAACATGGAATGAACTCTGATGACAAAATTGCTCTTTGCATTGAGCTATGGCATTCGATTGATTTCCCAAAGAAGAGAAGAAATGCGTTACAGTGATCCCTCGCTACTTTGCGCTTCAAACTCTGCGCCCTTAGTCCATTGTGGATTATTGTTTCAATGGAAAGAAACAGATAAATTAACGCAATATTTTATAGAGCTGTCGCGATCCGATCACATAGTCTCTCACTCTCGCTCCTGCCGCTTTTCTTGGTCAGACAGTGCAGTGCACTGGAGTTGCTTATTAAGTTAATGATGATTGACAGACAGTTACGGTCTGATCTTGCCAGAAACGCTTTTTGGTTAAAACTTCAAAGCGCCACATGCGTCAACATCACTTAACCTGTTAAGCAGTTGCTGTGGCAAATCATTGTGTGTAAGTGAGCAGCTTGAGTGGATTTGAGTGGACTCACTCAATGAGGCATTTCATAAAGAGGATTTTTAGACGTAATTTTTTTTTCAAATAGATTGGGCGTGTTTAAAAATTGTTTAAAAATAATTCAGTGAGACAGTAACATGTTTAAAGCTTATCATAATTTGAAGTGCTTAAAATCAGTACATATATATATATATATATTTATATATATTTATTTATATATATATTATATATATATATATACAGTATATATATATATACCGTGGGGAGAACAAGTATTTGATACACTGCTAACCACACTGTACACACACGCACTGTATATGTATATATATATATATATATAAATATATATATATATACAGTGCCTTGCAAAAGTATTCGGCCCCCTTGAACCTTGCAACCTTTCGCCACCTTTCAGGCTTCAAACATAAAGATATAAAATTTAAATTTTTTGTCAAGAATCAACAACAAGTGGGACACAATCGTGAAGTGGAACAAAATGTATTGGATAATTTAAAATTTTTTAACAAATAAAAAACTAAAAAGTGGGGCGTGCAATATTAATCGGCCCCCTTGTGTTAATACTTTGTAGCGCCACCTTTTGCTCCAATTACAGCTGCAAGTCGCTTGGGGTATGTTTCTATCAGTTTTGCACACCGAGAGACTGACATTGTTGCCCATTCTTCCTTGCAAAACAGCTCGAGCTCAGTGAGGTTGGATGGAGAGTGTTTGTGAACAGCAGTCTTCAGCTCTTTCCACAGATTCTCGATTGGATTCAGGTCTGGACTTTGACTTGGCCATTCTAACACCTGGATACGTTTATTTTTGAACCATTCCATTGTAGATTTGGCTTTATGTTTTGGATCATTGTCCTGTTGGAAGATAAATCTCCATCCCAGTCTCAGGTCTTGTGCAGATACCAACAGGTTTTCTTCCAGAATGTTCCTGTATTTGGCTGCATCCATCTTCCCATCAATTTTAACCATCTTCCCTGTCCCTGCTGAAGAAAAGCAGGCCCAAACCATGATGCTGCCACCACCATGTTTGACAGTGGGGATGGTGTGTTCAGGGTGATGAGCTGTGTTGCTTTTACGCCAAACATATCGTTTTGCATTGTGGCCAAAAAGTTCAATTTTGGTTTCATCTGACCAGAGCACCTTCTTCCACATGTTTGGTGTGTCTCCCAGGTGGCTTGTGGCAAACTTTAAACGAGACTTTTTATGGATATCTTTGAGAAATGGCTTTCTTCTTGCCACTCTTCCATAAAGGCCAGATTTGTGCAGTGTACGACTGATTGTTGTCCTATGGACAGACTCTCCCACCTCAGCTGTAGATCTCTGCAGTTCATCCAGAGTGATCATGGGCCTCTTGGCTGCATCTCTAATCAGTTTTCTCCTTGTTTGAGAAGAAAGTTTGTAAGGACGGCTGGGTCTTGGTAGATTTGCAGTGGTCTGATGCTCCTTCCATTTCAATATGATGGCTTGCACAGTGCTCCTTGAGATGTTTAAAGCTTGGGAAATCTTTTTGTATCCAAATCCGGCTTTAAACTTCTCCACAACAGTATCTCGGACCTGCCTGGTGTGTTCCTTGGTTTTCATAATGCTCTCTGCACTTTAAACAGAACCCTGAGACTATCACAGAGCAGGTGCATTTATACGGAGACTTGATTACACACAGGTAGATTCTATTTATCATCATCGGTCATTTAGGACAACATTGGATCATTCAGAGATCCTCACTGAACTTCTCGAGTGGGTTTGCTGCACTGAAAGTAAAGGGGCCGAATAATATTGCACGCCCCACTTTTCAGTTTTTTATTTGTTAAAAAAGTTTAAATTATCCAATAAATGTTGTTCCACTTCACGACTGTGTCCCACTTGTTGTTGATTCTTGACAAAAAAATTACATTTCATATCTTTATGTTTGAAGCCTGAAATGTGGCGAAAGGTTGCAAGATTCAAGGGGGCCGAATACTTTTGCAAGGCACTGTATTAACTCATTCAGTGCCAGTGACAGTGAAAGACAAACATGAGAGTTTAAGATCAATGGAGGCTCTAAGATTGAGCCTTGTGGAACGCCTTTGTTATGCTTATTAACACCCATAGATGTCCAAGGCATATCACCATAAGATTCAAGGGGGCCGAATACTTTTGCAAGGCCCTGTACATACATACATACACTACTGGCCAAAAGTATTGGCACCCCTGCAATTCTGTCAGATAATGCTCAATTTCTCCCAGAAAATGATTGCAATTTCAAATGCTTTGGTAATAATGTGCTCATTTATTTTGCTTGCAATGAAAAAAAAAAACACAAAAGAGAATGGAAAAAAACTAACTCATTATCATTTACATAAAATGATAGGGCCGCACAGAAGTATTGGCACCCTTTGAAAAATCATGTGATCCTTCTCTAATTTGTGTAATTAACAGCACCTGTTACTTGCATGTGGCACATAACAGGTGGTGGCAATAACTAACTCACACTTGCAGCCAGTTAAAATGGATTAAAGTTGACTCCACCTCTGTCCTGTGTCCTTGTGTGTACCACATTGAGCATGGAGAAAAGAAAGAAGACCAAAGAACTGTTTGAGGACTTGAGAAGCAAAATTGTGAGGAAGCATGGACAATCTCAAGGCTACAAGTCCATCCCTAAGACCTTAATGCTCCTGTGTCTACCGTGTGCAGTGTAATCAATAAGTGTAAAACCCATGGCACTGTGGGTAACCTCCCTAGATAGGGACGGAAAAGATAAATTGATGAGCGATTTCAACGAAAGATTGTGCGGGTGGTGGATAAAGAACCTCGACTAACATCCAAACAAGTTTAAGCTGTCCTGCAGTCCGAGGGTACAACAGTGTCAACCTGTACTATCTCTCGGCGTCTGAATGAAAAGGGACTCTACGGTAGGATACCCAGGATGACCCCACTTCTCACCCAGAGACATAAAAAAGCCAGGCTGGAGTTTGCCAAAACTTACCCAAGAAAGCCAAAAACATTTTGGAAGAATGTTCTCTGGTCACATGAGACAAAAGTAGAACTTTTTGGGAAAAGGCATCAACATAGAGTTTGCAGGAAAAAAAAGAGGCCTTCAAGGAAAATAACACGGTTCCCACAGTCAAACATTGCGGAGGTTCCCTGATGTTTTGGGATTGCTTCAATGCCTCTGGAACTGGACTGTTTGACCGTGTGCATGGCATTATGAAGTCTGGAGACTACCAACAAATTTTGCAGCGTAATGTAGGGCCCAGTACGAGAAAGCTGGGTCTCCATCAGAGGTCATGGGTCTTCCAGCAGGTCAATGACCCAAAACACACTTCAAAAAGCACTAGAAAATGGTTTGAGAGAAAGCACTGGAGACTTCTAAAGTGGCCAGCAATGAGTCCAGACGTGAATCCTATAGAACAACTGTGGGGAGATCTGAAAATGGCAGTTTGGAGAAGGCACCCTTCAAGTCTTAGAGACCTGGAGCAGTTGGCAAAAGAAGAATGGTCTAAAATTCCAGCAGAGCATTGTAAGAAACTCATTGATGGATACCGGAAGCGGCTGTTCGCAGTTATTTTGTCTAAAGGTTGTGCTACCAAGTATTAGGCCAATACTTTTGTCTGGCCCTTTTTTTGAGTTTTTTATAAAATGATAATGATTTTTTCCCCCATTCTCTTTTGTGTTTTTTCATTGCAAGCAAAATAAATGAAGATATTACTACCAAAGCATTTGTATTTGCAATCATTTTCTGGGAGAAATTGAGCTTTATCTCACAGAATTTCAGGGGTGCCAATATTTTTGGCCAGCACTGTATGTCCTGCTGAAAAGTACGCTACTCCTCGTCTTTTTTTCTTTTTGCCATCTTCTCAAAAGGGTTTCTAACGACGCGGAAAACGAAACTGAAAACGAGGGAAGTTTACGTCCTGATGTCACGCACATTGGCACATCAGCCGCTTTTTTCGACATCAAAATACGGCGACCCCACTTGCACAGTGACTCTGCCTCATCTGCGTTGCCTATGCGATAGATAGATAGATGGATGGATGGATGGATGGATGGATGGATGGATGGATGGATGGATGGATGGATAGATAGATAGATAGATAGATAGATAGATAGATAGATAGATAGATAGATAGATAGATAGATAGATAGATAGATAGATAGATAGATAGATAGATAGATAGACACAATGACATGTATGTTTGCCACTTTCCCACAAAAATTATTGCGAGCTGGCTTTTTAGTCGCCTCTGACTGTTGCCGTTTCGCGCAATGCGAAAAGGAGTATAACCTTTTTTTTCTTTTTTCTTATTTATTTATTTTTTTTTACTAATTAGGGATTTGTCTGCTAGCCAGATGCAGCCATCAAAAGAGCCAGCTCTGGCTCGCGAGCCATAGGTTCCCGACCCCTGATTTAGACCCACTGTGACTGTAAATTCTACGTGTAAATGAATACACTTAATTATAATGTTTGTTTGTTGCATTTGTAACAAGATGATATTCAATAAATGTGGATATGTTCTCAATGTGTGTGTGTGTTTTTTTTTTTTTTTTTGCTTTATTATTATTATTATTATTGTTATTATTATTTTATTTATAACTTATTATGCCGCAAAGATACTGATTTGGACTATTTGCGATCAAACTGGGGTCAATGAGGCGCCTATGCTAAAACGATTTTGACACTTATTATTTAGTCTTCAATTTTCAATTTCGTTTACTAGTACACCAACTTGCATTATAATTCATTGTTAGATTATTTTTCAATACATTTACATGTATTAATTTGTATGCATTATCATGGTGCGCGAGTGAACACATTTACCGCTCTATGAAAAAATAAATTATGGTCATGAATATTAGTGTTGACGTTAGAGAGCGAGAATAAAAGACGCTCCTGATTGGTCGTTGTAATTCACGTGACATGTTTCATTTCCATACGGGCAGGTACCGTGGGACCAAAGTTTCGATTGTGCTGAGAACACAGCGTCGTTGTCCAACTGAATCTTTTGACAACGTCTTTAAACTGAGGTTTCCGCCATCGACGAGATTCATTTCATCTGGGCAGGTTCCCGGTTCTTCGTCAGGTAATTTTCTTGCAAGTACAGATACGTGTCGAGGGGCTGAACGCAAGTAAGAAGCGAGGGTTCATCGGTTCCACCTACTGCTCCTGGCGGCTTTTCCCGAGTCCCAGTAGTCACCTGAGCGAACAGGTGTAACCAGACGGGCTGCATTCCTGCCGCAGAACCGCATCGCGGTCGCCCAGTCAGCACTGTTATTAGGGATTAGGGAAATACAAATACTATTTTGCTGTCTGTAGAGAAAATGCCTCAATTTGGTAGTATTTTTTTTTTTTTGGGGTAACTTTTTATTGTTACGCCCTACATTTCTAAACGGACTAAATGCAGTGGCGCCTCCAGAAATTTTTCATAGGGGTGGCCAGATGGGGCCACTTTAAATCTTGGGGTGGCCAAAACTAAAAGCCTTAAGTTCAGGTTTTCATGATAGTATTGCAGTAAAAAGGTCAGGGGAAAACTATCAGAAAGACTTAAGGACACGGCTTTCTGATACATTTTAGTGTATTGTGTAATATTTGATGTTACTAATGATTTAATGTGCTTAGTCCATAACTGTCCAGTCAACATTTAGAGTTCCCCAACAATTGTGTTTCATTGTGTTATGTATATATTAGGCATAAGGTGTACATTTAACTTCGGCTGTCAAACGATTAAAATTTTTTAATCGAGTTAATCGCAGCGCAGCTTAAAAATTAATTAATCGTAATTAATCGCAATTCTAACCATCTGTAAAATATGCCATATTTTTCTGTAAATGATTGTTGGAATGGAAAGATAAGACAGATATATACATTCAACATACTGAACATAAGTACTGGATTTGTTTATTATTACAATAAATCCACAAGATGGCATTAACATTAACATTCTTTCTGTGAAAGGGATCAACGGATAGAAAGACTTGCAATTCTTAAAGGATAAATGTGAGTTTGTATATTGTGACCAGGGGACGCGTTAACCGAATATTTTCCATCGTTGACCGGTTTTTTAAAACGGTGACGGAAAAAACTGAAGTCCATCCGTCATTTTGACAGGTTGCAATTCACACCCCAGACCACAGGGTGGCGAGTGAGCATATTAATTAGCTATTGTCTCTCTTGATGCATGACGTCGTTGGCCTTACTCGGAAAAATGTCAAGGCAACTGAGTGTTTGCCTGGCACGGCCAGACTGTTTTCCCTGTATTTTTCAAACACTGAGAGAAAAGTCTGGAACACAGCCTCTCGAGTAGGTACAAAATCAGTCGACAAATCAGATTTGTTTATTTGCGTGACGTGTTCTTCACTAGCAACGTCACTCTTGTGCGCCGAAAGTCGTCTCTACAACAACACGGATGGCGGGAGAGCCAAGAATATGTTCCAATTCGCGGTAAATTCAGTTTTAAATGAGCTAAAACACATCGACAAGAGACACTGACATCAGTCTGTCTCGCGCTAGCCATGTTGAATAAACTCCGTTCTCCTCGTATGTTTACTTCCGCGCGCAAGTCCCTCGTCCTGCCCTCGTCGCTTTGCTAACGGCACGTCTGCCCGTCGCTGATTGGTGCACTCCGTTGTCTGTTTGCCTCTTGTTAAGCTTGTTCGGACAGAATATTAATTAAAAATGAATGAAAACTAAATACTATTGAATATGTCATTATTATCATTTTAAAAATGTAAGTGACGGATAAAAATAGATTATGACCGGATTTTTATGACACTGTCAGTCAAAATGACAGACAACGAAAAAGTCTAGCGCAACCTCTGATTGTGACTAAATATTGCCATCTAGTGTGTTTGTTGAGCTTTCAGTAAATGATACTGTAGCGACTTAAAGAGCATACGACAGGAGAAAAAAAGTCTTAAATGGCATTATTATGTGAATTAGAATCATATTTTGAGACGATTCGACTATATACAACAATTTAGCAAAGCGCAGATGACGAGAAATTAGTCTTTTAATCTGCCGCCTAGCCACGCCTACCATTATAGGGCTTTAGCGTCCCCAACAGGTGGATGACGTCAGCGGTAGACTGGGCTCATTGGTTTTACTATTCAGCCCATTGAGGGGGAATTATTCAGAACGAGGAAAACGCGACGAAGAGAGCCGCAAAATGTCATTGTTTCAGTCTCTCCACTCCAATATTTTTACAGGATATTCTTTTTATCCAAGTATTTTTCCCCAATAGCTATATAAATGGCTTGAGAAGGACCAGTCAGCTCGTCGAGGGGGAACTATTCACAACGAAGAAAACGCGACGAAGAGAGCTGCAAAATGTCATTGTTTCTGTCTCTTTACGTCAACATTTTTACAGGATATTCTTTTTATCCAAGTAGTTTCCCCAATTACTAAATAAATGGCATGGTCATGACGAATAACAGTCTTGTGCTAAATGGAATATGAAATAATAAAAATGCATTTATTCAGGACGACATGGCAAAATTACTCCATAATGTTCAATACTGTCGACTTCACCTTTACTGTCGCACCTCCCGAACGATATTTTATGAAACCTAAATCGGACATATGTCATTTCCCTTCCCCGGCTTCGGAGAATGCAAACAAACCAAAAGGCGTGACAGCTACCCGACATGCTAACCCGAACCGAGTGATGTTTCAATGTCTTGTAAGCAGAAAATCACACATAACTAGCCTGGATTATTTGACATGACGACTGGGTTGTCGATTGTCTTTGCGGATCGGCAAACCGCCCGGCGGAGAGCAATTTACAGTTCGTTCCCCGGAGGAGGGTGGCTGCAGTTGTTGCGCAGCTAACGTGCTGCTAATGTGCATGAGGAGGGCTTTTTACATGCCTATCAATGATCAAACATAAGTAGTCCTTTATTTAAAGAAAGTTTGCAGTGTTTACTTTGTAATCGCTGTATTCGTATTTGACATAATACAAAACAAGAAGTTTACTCACTTCCTCGTAAGTCCAATGGTCCCACAGTAGTAGGGCTTGGCCAATATCCACAGTGAATGGGAACCTTTTGAAACTCCAAAAAGGCGCATACGCCTCTCCCTCATACAGAATGATTTTTCTGCAGCTGTTTGGCTGGCGTGATGCGAAAAATAAATGTATTAATCCGCAAAATCAGCTGAATCATTCGTCCTCATACACAACAGTACGCTGTATAGTGAAGAAGACGTCTTCTACCATACACGTCACAACGCCCTCCTCCTCAATGCAAGACCGAAGCCGGAAGTCACTCATTTTCATGGCGCGGGATTAAAAAAACTCAATAAATATAGCGATCGCTTCCACACACATCCAAGCGGTCCATATCATTCAGGAGCATAAAATACCGCGTGTATTATGAAATAAACATGCTTTTTCGTGTCACATGCACTTCAACTGTTCTTCCCAAATGCATGATGGGAAGCTGTGCAACCATGACTGTGTGTGGTGGCTGCAAATGCTATATCTTCTCTGCGTTGGGTACACTACAGGGTGTTAAGAAAAAGATCAACTCCTGTCATTCTTACCCACGTCGCTTCCCACAATATGTATAGTTGCTGTGAGAGATGACAACGCTTTTGCCAATTAAAAGCACGGCCCCAATGAATGCTTGTCTACTCCACTCACTTGACACTGCCTCTTATCTCTGTATATAAGTAAAACGGCGCCATTGTAGGCTGTTTGCGGCAATGCGTGAATGAGTCGTAAGGCGAATGCGTTAATTGCGATAAATATTTTCACGTGATTAATTTAAAAAAATAATAATTACCGCCCGTTAACGCGATAAATTTGACAACCGTACATTCAACAAAACAAAATAAATGCATTTATTTGGGATGAAATGCATAACTGATGCTACAACAATGTCTCGATATACTGGCAAGCGGGGTGGCCAGTGGGGTGGCCAACCAATTTATAGGGGTGGGCATGGCCACCCCTGGCCTCCCCCTGGTGGCGCCACTGTAAATTAGGTGTGTAGCCATTATTTCAGACGTATTGTGTCTGTTTGTAGGGGTCAACGGGGTTGACTGTCACAAGCTACAGTTTTTACTGTTACATGAATAGATTCCCAATAACACATCTACTAGTAGAATAGTCAGTCAGATGACTTGGTCTTTTTGGGGGGGGGGAAATGTTCGAGTGACATGGTGCAGACATGACAAAAGGTTCATCTGTTTGTAGAGCTATGATGATGACATGGATTCAGACAAAGTAAGTTGTTTATAAATTGTTCTATAATTTTGATCTAAATTGTATTAGTTTGTTATGTTAATTAACTATGAAAAGTACTCTTCATTTGTAAACTTCAGCTGCTGCAGTTTAAATACTTGCTTGACTGAAGCTGATGAGTTTTCCCCTGGACCCTATAGTTATAAAAAAATATTGTATGTTTGTTTCCATTTTCAAAAGGTTTTTTTGTGAGAGGTACTTGACATTCTACTGCAACATGTTTTTGGTCATGCTTTTTCTTCTTCAGGCTTTCATTTCAAAATAATATTAGAGATAGACTGATGATCGGCACCGATATTTGGAAATATAAAGTATTTCTGTATTGGCCTTTTTTTCTTTCTTTTCTTTTTTCTTATATCCGACCGGCTGATATGAAAAAAAATATTTAAAACTGGGTTATTTCGGCTCAGATGCAGCCGTGCCTCCCTCTCCTGCACTTTTATTCACCCAGTCCTCTGATTGGTTAAATGGTAATTGGAAATTGAGTTACACTTGTATTGCGCCTGTCCACCTTTTTAAAGACCAAATGTGAAGTATGGTTGGCCAACCATGTTTTTGAATAATATCAATGGCTAAACAATTATAAGCATATTTTCGTTATTATTTTAAACGCAACCCTTCCAGATTCTTTGTTAAACCCATAGCAACGCCCTTGACAACGAAAATGCTTTTCTTCGACAATTTTCGTAAATCTTCGGAAATGACGTCACACCGAGAACTGCGAGGGAAGTCCGCCATACACACAGTATTGTTGCATTGCTTCTCGGTAAGATGCCACGGCGGTGTGTGGCGATGTATTGTTCTCAATCTAAAGAAAAGTTGTATGAGTGACTGAAGGATAGCAGGGCACGTAAATGGACATCTTTTGTTTGCAATAAGCGAATGAATTTCACGCCATCATCGAGTCGTGTTCTCTGCTACAAAGACTTCGAAGATGCCTGCTTCCTCAACCGGTCTGCTTATGATCAAGGATTTGCCAAAAAGTAAGTGTGATTTTTGGATAGATGACTGATGACTTTGTCAAAGCAGAGCCGAAAGCTATCTTGTGGCAATCCCCGATCATAGTTGTTGTTGCGTTCGCTAGGTTAAGCGTGTTTAAATTGTGCGTCATCTACGATCTTGTCCGGAAGGGTTAATCCACTGTCAATCGGGAAAGGGGTGTGGATGTGCATAGAAGCGGGTCGGCGTCGCGGTAATTCACGGTCACGTTGCCGTAAGAGACACACAACGCCGGTGAGTTTGTGCACATTTATTTGCATTTGTATTATGTATTTCCACTGTCATGCTTCAAGCATTGCATTACTTTTGGACGGTTCGGCGTTTCTTTCACGGTGATCGCATAATAGCCTTCTAGTTTGTGTTTTACGAGAGCCGCTGACAGGTGACAGTTGACAACTAGCGTGTTGGTTTAGCGTAGCCATTGAGTCAATCTTGCAGCGAATCAGTGAGCGGCACAGGTCACGCAGTGAATCATGGGAAATGTAGTCTCGGGACAACACTGAAGTGGTACTTTGTAGTCTGTTGGCTTGTGTGAAAAAACTACATTTCCTCACGCCATTAGACGGCACTTCTACAGGCTCTATCTATCGCTCCGCACCACCTGCCGAGAGCCCCAAGCTGTGTTCGTACTGTTAGCTCCATGTGTTAATAAAGAAACAAAGTTGTCAGCATGTCGTGTGTTCGATACCTTTGTCAACAAAAAGCTCATAAAAAGACACTATGCACGATCCGTTTAAGAGACACTGGGACTAGAGAGCTGTGAGTAGGACATGAGGGGGAGATGAGCGAGAAGCAAAACTTTGTGGTCGAATGTGGCGGCAGTCCGCTATTATTTTGTTTTCTTATTGTTGCCACAATAAAGTGAAGAAAGCCAACAACGACTCATCTCCTTCTTTCCCCCCCAATGTTTTTATATTATTATTTTATATGCACTACAGCTGCCGGATCTGCCAAAATGAACATGAAGTCTGATTATTATTATTTTTTAAACAATGTCATCAAATAGACAAAAACATAAAATTATGTGCAAATGCCTGCGTCTTCAAGTCATGAAAATAATAACAGCCCATATCTTACCAATCTTGTAATCTCGATGCGTCTTGTCTCCATTCCATGTCAGATAGTCTAGGCACATTGTTTGCATCCTGATTAGCGTCTGGCTAGTAAATGTTAGGTTCAACATAAAATTCCAAGCTCCTTTTCTTCCTCCAACTCTTCAAAAACTTGGATCTCCTCCCTTGCGCTCGATCTATCGCTTATATCACTGTTTGAATCATTGTTTGAAGGGCTTTGTATGGCGGCCATATGGAGTGCTGCCATCGCTGTTCTCGGTGTGACGTATCACTTCCGGGTTCATCCCCTTTCAGGCTCGAACTTCGGAAACGCAGTTATTTTTTCAAATATACAACATAAAAAATTGTTTTTCATGCTTTATTTGTTGGACAATGTTTAATTACTTTAATTGTGACCCTATTTGGCATGTTATGAAATTACTTCACATTTGGTCTTTAAGGCCCTCACAGAACTTCACACTATATCCTCATGTACCTACTGGTGACGCGGCACCAGGAGGAACGGGGGGTTTAGTATCTTGCTCAAGGATACTTGGACGAGGTCATCAGGTCGAAGAATTGAACCTACAACCTCTGGGTTGGGAAACAACTCCTCCACCACTGGAGCACGCCACCCACTATTATTAGCTATTATTTTCTATTCATGTGATTCAATAAACATCCGTTAGCATTTCAATGAAGTTCAGTGTTGGCAATATTCAATTTTTTTGTGCCAATTCTTACACTTTTACGGCGATTGAATATCAGCTCCAAAAATCGTTTTTTGGCCCCTCTAACAACTAAATATCGGTATCGGTCCTGAAAAACCCATACCAGTCGATCTCTAATTTATTATTTTAAGTGAAATAAAACTTTTTAACTTGCCTGATTTGTAAAACAGCAAGTTGGTGTTGAAAGTGTAAAATGAGTTCCCGAAGAATACAGAATGGATTAAAAAATGTTAAGACACCTTTGAAACAGAAGGGGGTGTTTTTACACATCACTGCTATAATACGTACTGAAGCTATCTTAATTTTCTATTTTCTACCCTTTTTAAAAATTTTTTTTTTTTTAAATGCTATTTTGTATGATGCACACAACTGAGAGCTGTTGGAAAACAATTTCACCGTGTCTTGTACCACGACAATACAAATCCTTAAACTGCTGATGGTTTCACAACAATCCCCATTAAAATTGTAACATCTTGTGATATTGGCTAAATGCAAAAATTTACTGCTAGCAAGCAACTAGCCAGCTAGCCAACATAAATAAAATATGTAGCTTTGTCCTCATACTTTGACGGTAACACTTTCATAAGACTGAAAACCTATCGTGGTAAAGCTCAATAAAAAGAATAGTAAATGCCATAACATTTTAAAATTGAACTTAGAAAAGTATTTGCCTTTCATCTTAAAGTGATGTCACACTTAACAGTAAAGACGATTTGGATTATTATTTTTTATTGGTGCAATTCTATCATTTTGATACTGATATCATGTAACACCACACTCTGGCGGTGCAGTTATAGCAAGTGTGACAACCATCACATTGGCCAAAAACACTGTTCTCCCCTATATTTTGGATGGCTGTAGTATGGCTAAAACCTTTTTAGTACTTGTTTTACTTGAACCTAGTTTCATAACCAACCCGTGTGACAACCAACTCCGTTCTCTACTTTCTTGTTGACTCTTACTCTATTTGTAATTTATAAATTAAAATGACCAAGAACTGTAAACACGAGCTAAGCTCTCTTGCATAATGTTTAGATGACCCATCCAAATCCACAAGAATAATGTTTGGCAAACCATTAGTTTACAGTTCCACAAGTCAAGGTAGTTTGGGTCAGATGTGGCCAAACAGTCTATGTATTTGTTTCATTGCATCATACACGGGAAACAGTGCAGTGGTGAAATACTACCAAAAGTCTGAAATGTTTCAGTTACAAAATTGTGTTGAATGTGTACAACATATTATATTAATTCAAATGAAGGCCCTTGAATCAAAAAGAGAATCTTGCCAGACTTTGTAATAGCGGCAAATATTGTATCGTTGTCCAAAGAATCCATATATAATCATCATGCAATATGTGAGTTTCACTCCTAACAAATACCTAAATAATTTAAGAAAATAATTACAGGTAGTCCCCGGGTTACGACGTACCCCACTTACCATATTTTACGGACTACAAGTCGCACTGGAGTATAAGTCTCATCAGCCATAAAATGCCCAACGAAGAGAAAAAAAAACATATACAAGTCACACAGGAGTATAAGTCGCATTTTTGTGGGAAATTTACTTGATAAAATCCAACACATAGACAGATATGTCATCTTGAAAGGTAATTTATTATCTGGTCTTTGCAATTTGGCAAAGCCAGATAATGTTTTAATATGTAAATATAATACAGAACAACATGCTGAATAAGTGTACAGTGCAGGGCCGGCCCAGGCCATTTGGAGGCCCTAAGCAAAATAATGCAAAGGGGCCCATATTTTTGGCCCACCATTTCGTCACAGTGTATTGTGAAACCCATACATGCAATCCAACCCATACGTCCTTATTTTGAATATTAATCAGATTTTGTTGCACTGCATACTTAAAACTTCAAAGAAGTTAATGAATAACTTTTATTATTTTTTAAGCTTGTAATCAAGTATCAAAACTCACAAAAGTCAAAGCAAACTGTAGTAAACAAAATAGAATATAAATTAAACAATTGCCAAATTGGGGGCCCCCAAGTGGTCAAGGGCCCTAAGCAGCTGCATAGTCTGCGTATAAGCTGGGCCGGCCCTGGTACAGTGCATGAACAACGAAATGCGAATATACTGTCCTCACCAGGACGCTACGGCTCGGTCCTGGCTATACAACGAGTTAAACTCCCAAATAACGATGCTGGAAATCCGTATAATTTGCTGAATCAATTTCGTCCTCGATACCAAACAGATCGCATCAACATAAATGAATGCTAATTATGTGCATTTACAGAAATGACACACACGGTTAGCATGCGTTCGCTAGCATTAGCACCACACAACTGGCTGTAAGTGTCCGATCGCGGGTGGAAAACGCACAACAACAACAAAAAAGAGGATACACACAGGCGTTGCCTCTGTAGAGATATTTTACAAGCATAAACAATGAACGTAGGTTCGCAACCGTTTTCCTCTCTCGCTAACTTGCCCACTCACTCAGAGCTGCGTCTTCATCTGGCGTATGAGCGCTCTTCTTCGCGTAAACACGTGCGAGTGCGCCCCCACTTGGGCGTGAAAGTGCCACAAACTAAAAGCATGCATTTCAATATAAGAAAGTCAATAATACAATTGAACACAAATTGGCAAAGGCAGAACGCGAACGTGGCCGGTCTATTAAGAGTTATTCAGATAACTATAGCATAGAGAACATGCTAACAAGTTTACCAAACCATCAGTGTCACTCCAAAACATTAAAATAACATGTGAAATGATATCATAATGTGTTAATAATTTCACACATAAGTCGCTCCTGAGTATAAGTCGCACCCCCAGCCAAACTATGAAAAAAAACTGCGACTTATAGTCCGAAAAAATACGGTATTTGATTTCGACTTTACGACGCCGGAGTCTCCGGTCGTTTTTTTTTTTCTCCTAATGTTGACTTTTGTTTTGTGATACATGCTTTTATTTTGGCGCAGGAAGCGTAGAGCAGGTAGTAAGTACCGCACACGAGTAAGAGCGCATGTACACAAGAAGAACGTATTTGCACACACGAAGAAGAGCGCAAGTACACACGAAGAAAAAGATTTTTGCGCACACGAAGAAGAGCGCTCCCACACACACGATAAAGAGCCATTTGTGCCCATGAAGTTGCGTTGCCGAGTGAGAGGGGAAAGAGCAAAAAAAAAAAAAGAAGAAAAAAAAAAAGAAAAAGCCTGCACGCACATTTATTGCTTGTGAAGCATCCACAGAGCCAACTGTTTTTGCACTGTTTATTGTGCGTTATCAAGTGTGGTGTAATACTTGAGGCGAGTTGATGTGATTGTTTTTGATGATGTGCGAACGCTAATTGATACATGCTAATCGCTTTTGTGGAATTTTTATTGCTATATCAGCAGCTAGTTATAAACACAACATGCTGTTTTTGAAAATGAAACAGATTTAATTTGATTCTTATTTCATTTTGATTCTGCGAGTGTTGATGTCATGAGCAGCTGAATAAAGTGAGAAAACCACATGGATGTCAGACATCGTCATTTCGGAGCTTAGCTCGCTGTCTAGCTAGGACATGGCTCCAACATCTTGGCGAGAACAGTACAATGACATATAATACATGTTTTGGGATATTTTTAGATTTAGGGGTATTTTGGGGTACTTATAGAGTTAATTCCGACTTACACGGAAATTCAGGTTACGTCGCCAGCGTCAGAACGCAAGTCTTTCGTAATTGGGGACTACTTTTGTTTTTGGCAGCCATTTTAATTTTCGTATTAGTCTTTTGGAAGATAATATTCAGGCTATTAGTCTGTCATATTTTAGTCATTTCAAAATGTGTGTCTTCGTCTAGTTTTAATCGACATTTACTCAACATTGTTGTCTGTTTCACTCAAATAAATCAAAAGTATTTTGAATGAACATTGACAGACGAGCACATATTGTAGCGTTTAAAAGCATCTTCAAATCCATCACGTAACAATACACAGGCAATTAATTAAACCTACCTGGACGCCACGAACTGTTCGAAAGATAGATAGAGAGTTGGTGGGGGGGGGGGGGGCAGCACGTCACATGAGTACACGACCAGACACTGCTACAATGCAGGCTAACCACACAAAAAATCTCACACGTTGTGAAAATGCGATGCAAAGTATGGCGCATTTTCTACTCGTAAGACGTAAATTAGCATTCGCGTTATGTTTAAGTCTCCCAAGACATGTTCTTAGCTCATTATCGTCTCGTCTTCGTCATGAAATATTTTCGTTATTGTCATTATTGACTAAAACAACACCGCTACCTGTACATATCTGTCATCTTACATATTTTATTTTTTCCAGATGCTGCTTGATTTAAAGTTTTACTGATGCTCGTTTACGTCAATCTAAGGTCCAAGTCCACCCCAGCAATCGGAGCGTCTTTCTTTTCTTCTGGGAGGTAAAATGTCTTGTTTTCATTTACTCTTATCATGCAATTTTGTCATAATTCCCCAGTTAGGTTTCTTGAAACATTATACTGTACATTACTGTGATGCAGGCTAGGGATGTCCCGATCCAGGTTTTTGCACTTCCGATCCGATATCGATATTGTTTTGCACTCCGATGCGATACTGATACTGGCCGATACCGATATAAGTTATTTAGCCTACTTAGTTGTCAGACTCATGTTGAAAAAGGTTTTAGTACTCTTGATAACAACTAGCCACCTGAATTAGGTGAGTTTGAATAACACACAATGGTTGGTAACAAGAAACTGACCTGTTTATTTAGTGATAAACACAAAACATTATACATAACAAACAGAAATGAAATTATCAATCAGTAAAACGTGCAAATAATATTGTAAACTGTAAGCAAAACGCACAAACAACCTCCGTGGAAAATGAACAATTAACTCCGCATCAGTTCTCTGCTCTTGAACAACTGTACTAAGGCTTTAAGAAAATGAAGGTGTGCTGTAAAATGCGGACCGCATTTTAGGGAAACAAAGCAAAAACTGGAATGGATTATGTATATCGGTGCGCTGGAAAACCAGGACCGGTTTCTCAAAAAAAAAAAAACTGGATCGGGAGTCTGGATCGGAATTTTTTCCATGTCAGCTGATCTGATGCACATTTTTTTGTGCATATCGGCAGTCGATCCGATCTAAATGTCGGATCGCGACAACCCTAATGCAGGCCATTAGGAGATTCGGGACATTTCCCAATGGCCTGTGGTCTGAGGTGGCCTGCCGTGCGGCCCATGTCATAATGAAAATTACAGTGGACCCTCATGATACTAGCACCTCACCTTATGAGTTTTTCACGATACGAACATCTTCACGAGAGAAAAGTCTCATAATGCGAGCAAATTTTCACAATATGAGCAACAGGCAAAATCCAGAACAGCCTCTCTCGCTTGGCATGTCCGGGTGCCTTAGCATCCCGTTCAGATGGCATGTGAGCATCTCGAATCAACAGAATTCCCCATCTGCTGCTCATCCTTGTTGTTTCTGGTGATAGAATTTTGTATCAAAGTGGATCATTTGTGCTTACAAGTGAACATTAATGTCCTCTAGTTTACTTCCACCAAATACTTTGTTTTGTTCGCGTAAACTAGAATACAGTTATTTCTTATGGAAAAAAATCAATTCATGATTCAAGCATATTCACGTTACGAGCTTGGTCTTAAAAGGGATTGTGCTCATATTACTCTAAATCTCTACAATGTAATGATTTTATAAAGCCACTCTTGCTGATATATTTTGTCACATTGGAAATTATTTCATGAAACACAAACTCATTTTAGTCAAGCAAAGCACCTCACCTATCATCCCCTTTGATTGACATTCATTACAGCCAGTCAGATCTCGTTTTTGCATGAAGTCAGCACTTGCATCGCATTCAAATTTAACTGTCACTAACTTGGCAGCATTTTCAAATAGCTGCCTCAACAAAGTTAAGCAGGAGAGCGGGCGGGGAAATAATTAAAGTTAAGCAAACATACCACTCCCCCCACAAGGACAAGGCATTTGAAACTTCTGGGCGTGAGTCATTACACAAAAAGGAAAACTGCACGAGGCATTGTCACAGTGACGTACACACATTGATGGCTATGCAAGTATTAATCCAGTTTAAATGCTGTGACAGAGAAAGGTGAAGGAACGATTAATTGCTAGCTCTCTGAGCCATACAGTGCATGGTAATGGCCAAATATATTCTATAATTGTGTGACACACAGTATACGTTCAGTGTGCCTTAATACATTAGGGATGAAGGGCATTGGTTGTCATTTTTCACTTCAATAATACCTTACTTCCTATATTCTTTTTTCTGCTTGTTTGCTTCCTTTGGTTGTTGCTCGCCCTTGCTAAGGGCATGGAAATGGACAACATCTAAATTAAGTATCATTCAAGTTGTAACAAGATATTATGGTAACAAGTAGGCATTTGGCATATGAGCGCAGTTAGCGGACACACCTACAGTGGTATGAAAAGGTATCTGAACCTTTTGGAATTTCTCACATTTCTGCATAAAATCACCATCAAATGTGAGCTGATCTTTGTCAAAATCACACAGATGAAAAAACAGTGTCTGCTTTAACTAAAACCACCCAATCATGTATAGGTTTTCATATTTTAATGAGAATAGTATGCAAACAATGACAGAAGGGGGGAAATAATTAAGTGAACCATCAAGTTTAATATTTTGGTCCCCCCCCCCTCCCCCCCACCCTTTGGCAGCTATAACTTAAACCAGACGCTTCCGGTAGCTGCAGATCAGTATGGCATATCGATCAGGAGTAATCTTGGCCCATTGCTCTCTACAAAACTGCTGTAGTCATGTCAGATGATTGGGATGTCTGGCATGAATCATTGTCTTTAGGTCATGCCACAGCATCTCAATGGGGTTCAAGTCTGGTCTTGGCCACTCCAGAACGTGCATTTTGCTCATCTGAAACCATTCTGAAGATGATTTACTTCTGTGTTTTGAATCATTGTCTTGTTGCAGCATCCATCCTCTCTTTAGCTTCAACTGTCTGACAGACTGCCTCAGGTTTTCCTGCTAAACATCCTGATAAACTTTTGAATTAATTATTCAATTAATGATTGCAAGTTGTCCAAGCCCTGAGTTAGCAAAGCAGCCCCAAATCATGATGCTCCCTCCACCATGTTTTACGGTGGGGATAAAGTGTTAATGTTGGTGAGCTGTTCCATTTTTGACGTTGTTTGTTACTCCCAAACAATTCAACTTTGGCTTCATCAGTCCACAAAATAGTTTGCCTAAACGTCTGTGGCGTGTCCAAGTGCCTTTTTGCAAACATTAAATGAGCAACAATGTTTTTTTTAGACAGCAGTTGCTTCCTCCGTGGAGTCCTCCTATGAATACCATTCTTGGCCATAGTTTTAAATGTAGTTGATGTGTGCACAGAGATATTGGACTGTGCCGGTGATTTCTGGAAGTCTTTAGCAGATTCTCTAGGGTTCTTTTTTACCTCTCTGAGTATTCTGCGCCGAACTCTTGGGAGAGAAGCAACAGTGCCAAAGTCTCTCCATTTGTAGACAACTTCTCTGAATGTCAATTAATGAACATCCAGACTTTGAGATGGTTTTCTATCCTTTCCCAGCTTTATACAAATCAACGATCCTTGATCGCAGGTCTTCAGACAGCTCTTTTGACTGAGCCATGATGCACATTAGACAATGCTTCTCATCAAGACAATTCTTACCAGGTGTGTGTTTTATACGGAGCAGGACAGCTTTCAACCACTCATCAGTGATTGGGCACACACCTGACTTAAACTGTATGGTAAAAAGTGGTTTCAATTGCTCTTTAAAGTGCATGTAACACGAAAAAGCATGCTTATTTCATAATACACACGGTATTTTATTCTCCTGATTGATATGTACTGCTTGGATGTGTGTGGAAGCGATCGCTATATTTATTTCGTTTTTTTGGCCAAAACAATCCCTTACTACTGTGGGACCATTGGACTTACGAGGAAGTGAGTAAACATCTTGTTTTGTATATGTCAAATACGAATACAGCGATTACAAAGTAAACGCTACAAACTTTCTTTAAATAAAGGACTACCTACGTTTGATCATTGATAGGCATATAAAAAGCTCTCCTTGTGCACGTTAGCTGCACAACAACTGCAGTCGCCCTCCTCCGGCGAACGAACTGTAAATTGCTCTCCGCCGGGCGGTTTGCCGATCCGCAAAGACAATCGACAACCCAGTCGTCATGTCAAGTAATCCGGGCTAGTTATGTATGATTTTCCGCTTCGAAGACTTTGAAACAGCACTCGGTTCGGGTTAGCATGTCGGCTAGCTGTCACGCCTCTTGGTTTGTTTACATTCTCCGAAGCCGGGGAAGGGAAATGACATATGTCCGATTTTGGTGTCATAAAATATCGTTTGGGAGGTGCGACAGTAAAGGTGAAGTCGACAGTTTTGACCATTACGGAGTAATTTTGCCATGTCGTCCTGAATAAGTGCATTTTTATTATTTTATATTCCATTTAGCAAAAGACTGTTATTTGTCATGACCAAGCCATTTATTTAGCAATTGGGGAAAATACTTGTATAAAAAGTATATCCTGTAAAAATATTTACGTAAAGAGACAGAAACAATGACATTTTGCATCTCTCTTCGTCGCGTTTTCCTCGTTGTGAATAGTTCCTCCTTGACGAGCTGACTGGTCCTTCTCAAGTCATTTATTTAGCTATTGGGGAAAAATACTTGGATAAAAATAATATCCTGTAAAAATATTGGAGCAGAGAGACTGAAACACTGACATTTTCCGGCTTTCTTCGTCGTGTTTATCTCGTTCTGAATAATTCCCCCTCAATGGGCTGAATAGTAAAACTGATGAGCCCAGTCTACCGCTGACGTCGTCCACCTGTTGGGGACGCTAGAGCCCTATAATGGTAGGCGTGGCTAATCGGCAGATTAAAAGACTAATTTCTCGTCATCTGCACTTTGCTAAATTGTTGTATATAGTCGAATCGTCTCAAAATATGATTCTAATTCACATAATATTGCTATTTAAGACTTTTTTTTTCACCTGTCGTATGCTCTTTTTTAAGTCTCCTTAGGGAGAAGGTTCACTTACTATATTTCACCACCTTCTGTCATTGTTTGTGCGCTATCCTCAATAGAATATGAAAACCTATAAATGTTTGGGTGCTTTTACTTAAAGGAGACAGTTTTTTCGTCTGTGTGATTTTGACATAGATCAGATCACATTTGATGGGGATTTTATGCAGAAATGTGAGAAATTCCAAAAGGTTCAGATACTTTTTCATACAACTGTAGAGCATCTGAGACCAGATGGGACGTTGGGGGCTTATTTTTCCCTATTTTGAAACTTATTAAATAGTTTGCAATTCAGGCTATCAAAATAACACGTTGTCTGTGATGTTATCATTTTTCACAGCTGTCTGTCAACATAACAATGCAGGCCTCCTTCCCACCGGTGGTGTCGGCACTAGTCTCCACTGTGGTGTTGCTGCTTGGTTTAACTCTGCTCCTGCTGTTGTGCATCATAAAAAAGAAGAGGAGCATGGAGGGAACCTACCGTCCTAGCGCTGAGGAGAGGAAACAGGTCAGAGCAGCTGGAACTGAAAAGCGTAGCCTGACTCTTCCCTTGCCCAAAGAAGAACGCCTCATTTGATAACACTAAAATGATGAACATTTGGAATATGCACACTCACTTCTGGTGACGATCCATGTTCACGTTCTTACAAACCATACACTCCTTTTTATACATCTTTTCATTTCATTATTGAAGTAAACAGACCATAAATGTTGTCACCAGTTTTGCTACATGAAAAAGGAAAACATTATTTTATTATGGAAGTTTTGCTCCTTGCTAAAATCCAAAGTTGTCCTCAGTCTGCCACAAGAGGGATTTGAACTTGACATGTTTTGTATTTAAACAGAGGTTTCTCTTTTTATTCTTAACGCACTCTGCATTTTGTCTACTTATACTGTATAATACACCATTGAAGGATACTGATTAATACTGGTAAATAATGATGCACTTTTATTATGTTCACTTCTAAAATGATAAATAATGTGCACTGAAGTAAAGAATATATGCACACCTCAACTTACTTTCTTATGCAAGATATAATGTGCATGTCATAATGTATATACAGTGGGGCAAATAAGTATCTAGTCAACCACCAATTGTGCAACTTCTCCTACTTGAAAAGATTAGAGGCCTGTAATTGTCAACATGGGTAAACCTCAACCATGAGAGACATATTGTGGAAAAAAAACCCAGAAAATCACATTGTTTGATTTTTAAAGAATTTATTTCCAAATTAGAGTGGAAAAAAGTATTTGGTCACCTACAAACAAGCATGATTTCTGGCTGTCAAAGAGGTCTAACTTCTAACGAGGTCTAACGAGGCGCCACTCGTTATCAGTATTAATGGCACCTGTTTTACCTAATTATCGGGATAAAAGACACATTTCCACAATCTCAGTCAGTCACACTCCAAACTCCTCTATGGCCAAGACCAAAGAGCAGTCGAAGGACACCAGAGACAAAATTGTAGACCTGCACCAGGCTGGGAAGACTGAATCTGCCATAGGTAAAACGCTTGGTGTAAAGAAATCAACTGTTGGAGCAGTTATTAGAAAATGAAAGACATACAAGACCACTGATAATCTCCCTCGATCTGGGGCTCCATACAAGATCTCACCCCATGGCGTCAAAATGATAACAAGAACGGTGAGCAAAAATCCCAGAACCACACGGGGGGGCCTAGTGAATGACCTACAGAGAGCTGGGACCACAGTAACAAAGGCTACTGTCAGTTACACAATGCGCCGCCAGGGACTCAAATCCTGCACTGCCAGACGTGTCCCCCTGCTGAAGAAAGTACATGTCCAGGCCCATCAGTGGTTCGCTAGAGAGCATTTGGATGATCCAGAAGAGGACGGGGAGAATGTGTAATGGTCAGATGAAACCAAAATAGAACTTTTTGTTAGAAACACAGGTTTTCGTGTTTGGAGGCGAAAGAATACTGAATTGCATCCGAAGAACACCTGTTTTACGAAATTTTCGGGTTCGCAGTGAGTCAGCAACCAGCACACTTTTGCCCAATAGACGATGTTTATTGATGAGAAAATGCAGAATAAATGAGATTTATTGATTACAATCCCACAAGAGCAAGCAACAAGTATCAAACAAGTGGTAACGACGTTAAATCTAGTTTGTCAATCCCAGAATCCCCGCGTTACAGTTACAGCACAACAAAATGTTCCTTAACAATGAAAATTGCTTACCGTTGACAAATGAGCGGGGAGCCAAATGCTCCGGCAAAGCGGCGAAGGAACAAAGCCAAGCGACCCGTACGTAATCCTCTGGCAGACTTCCGGGGATTTGGGGGAATCTCCCGACTTTTATAGGCACGTCTGACGCTGGGACACGGGTGGCCACTCCCTGCCCCCACGAAAACGCACCACCCGAACTCGTGAGAACCCCCCCCCCCCCCAAGGGTATGAGATTTCCCCCCCCCCCCCCCCCCCCCCAGTTGAGGCTCCCAGCGGTTGAAGTAGAATGTTTATTTAGGTTATCTCGTGAGATTCCCTCCTAACTACGGGACTCAAGCGCGTACTATGGTGCAAAACAAGTTATCTCGTGAGATTCCCTCCTAACTATGGGACCCAAGGTGAAAAACAATAGAAGTTCTTACAATCTAGGTCACAGAAGCAATCATGCATCACAAAGGCATAATGTGCTAATGTTAAGGCATCACATAATATTTCTCCCATCAACACCATACCCACTGTGAAGCATAGGGGTGGAAACATCATGCTTTGGGGCTGTTTTTCTGCAAAGGGACCAGGACGACTGCTCTGTGTAAAGGAAAGAATGAATGGGGCCATGTATCGAAAATCTCCTTCCATCAGCAAGGGCATTGAAGATGAGATGTGGCTGGGTCTTTCAGCATGACAATGATCCCAAACACACAGCCAGGGCAACAAAGGAGTGGCTTCGTAAGAAGCATTTCAAGGTCCTGGAGTGGCATAGCCAGTCTCCAGATCTCAACCCCATAGAAAATCTGTGGAGGGAGTTGAAAGTCCATGTTGCCCAACGACAGCCCCAAAACATCACTGCTCTAGAGGAGATCTGCTTGAAGGAATGGGCCAAAATACCAGCAACAGTGTGTGAAAAGCTTGTGAAGAGTTACAGAAAATGTTTGGCCTCTGTTATTGCCAACAAAGGGTACATGACAAAGTATTGAGATGAACTTTTGGTATTGACCAAAAACTTATTCTCCACCATGATTTGCAAATAAATTCTTTAAAAATCAAACAATGTGATTTTCAGTTTTTTTTTTCCCACATTGTCTCTCATGGTTGAGGTTTACCCATGTTGACAATTACAGGCCTCTCTAATATTTTCAAGTGGGAGAACTTGCACAATTAGTGGTTGACTAAATACTTATTTGCCCCACTGTATTTTTGGGGTTGAGAAGATATTTCCTTTCCCAGTCAGCCAGTATGGTCACTCCATTGAGCTTCAAACCGCTTTTTAAGTTCCGACACCTTGACAGGAGTTGGGCTTCCTACCTCATGTTTGATGTAGCTGTTGGCATCAAAATAGGTTTTTGAATCACATGACTGACATATCTGAACATCATTAATCTCGAAGAGGTTTTGGTGGCCCACTTCTTCACTTTCCTGCCCAATGTTTTTACTTCTTTCCGCTGTTGCATCTTTCTGTATTTCTGCTGTTGTTATTTGGTCATGTTGTCCCGGATTCCTACTCGCATTTTCACTACAGTCTGTGATTTTTAACTCTTCGTCCTCATGCTGCTCAGTGGTTTCCTTCAATGGGCCATGATTTAAAGTGACATTTTCAGTCTCAAATTTCCAGTTTTCTGGTTCACACATGACTTCCTTTGAACTACATTTGTTAAGTATTTCTACGCTATGATTCACATCTATTGCCACTTTGCTTTCCTCTTGTTTATCTTCAGCGCTTTCCAGCACCTCTTGTTCTGGTAATTTATCAATGTCAGTCTTGTTTGGGTGAAGTGGCAAGTTCGAGTTATTGGTTAAGGTTACCACCTCGTCTGACTGGTCTGGATTCCAGCTGTGAAGGCTGTCGCTGTCACACGTGGACAGGAGGAGGCTCTCTTGGCTGGGATTGACTTGACCAATCTTAAAAACACAACAAAAGTTCATCAAATGTTGCATAATTCAAGCCGCTTTGTCAGAAATACTAGTGCTACATACAGGTAGATAACTGAAATGTTGTCTGCAGGAAATCTGATGATTTGTGATAAAAATATTCTTGCAAAAATAATTTTACATAATTTTTTTATATTAAAACTTTAATCAAATGTATTTTTTTAAATAACTGTTGGAAAAATATATTTTTCTCAACTTTGTGAAGGACAAAATACAGGTGCACCCAGAAATGTTACATATTTGACACAATTAAAAACGAGACTTGCTGCTAGGCATGTGCCGGAATGAAATTCTGACTGTTTGATAACCTTACAGGTAGAGATGTCCCGATCGATCGGCATCCCGTTTGATCGGGTCCGATCACATCATTTTCAAAGTATCGGAATCGGCGTAAAAAATATCAGCCATGCCTTTTTTTAATATATATATATATTTTTTAATTAAATCGTATTCTAATTGTATTTAACGTTACAGACATAATATGTTACACCCATCCAGAGTCTTTAGTTTAGGCTTAAGGTAGGGTTATCAAATTTATCCCGAAACGGCGGTAATTATTAAAAAAAAAAAAAAGTATTACGCTAAAATATTTGACGCAATTAATGCATGCGTTGCACGACCCACTCAAGCATTGTTGCGCTCAATCTGTACTACCGCCGTTTTACCTATATAGAGAGATATTAGGCAGTGTAAAATGAGTAGAGTGAATATTGGCAGCCTTTGGAGTTTTTTTTTAATTGGCTAAAGCCTGACAATCCCTCTCCCTACGATTAGAAATATCATGGGAAGCAATGTGGGGAAGCAAGGTAGCAATTGATTTCTATCTTAACACCTTGTGTTATTTCTCAACGCAGAGAAGATATATCAATTGGTAGCACTACGCACAGTCATGGTTACACTTCCCATCATGCATTTGGGTTGAATGGCTGCAGTATCATTTACTGAAAGCTCAACAAATACACTAGATGGCAATATTTAGTCACAAGTCTTTCTATCCGTGGATCGCTCTCACAGAAAGAATGTTAATAATGTAAATGCCATCTAGAGGATTTATTGTCATAATAAACAAATACAGTACTTATGTGCTGTATGTTGAATGTGTATATTCGTCCGAGTTTTATTCATTTTTTTCTTAATGCATTGCCAAAATGTATATAGTCGGGAAAAATTATCGGGAATGATTGGAATTGAATCGGGAGCAAAAAAAACATGATCGGAACAACCCTACTTACAGGGGAACTTTAGGATTTTTGACATCAGGGTTAATCTTCGAATGGCTTACCGCACGCATACTATTTTTAGACCGTGACGTCGCATCGTAAAGCGGAAGTAAAGCCAAAGTGGGACATTATAGACCCGCCCTCGCATGGAAACCATGTTACTTGTGCTTCTTGCGCTCTATTTGTAATCTTTCAAAAACGAACAAGCCGATCACACGTTGCTTATTGAAACTTGTAGAAACGACTCTAGACATTACGACATATGAAGGATGTTTTCTTCATACGTTTCCCGAAACCAAAAACTTGGGAATAAAAAATGTGATGACTGAATCAACTTGCGCAGACTTTTAACACCAGCTCGGTGAATCCATTCACATTTCATATGCATTAAACTTTTTGTTGGGTTGGCATGGTCTTTCAGAGGACAAAGAGGTAAGCCATTTTTTTATTTTTAACTTATTTTTTAGCAAGACATTGTGCCGTACTGCTTCCGTCTGACAATGAATGACCTGAAAAGAATTGCATTGGTATCTGACTGCCACTGTTACCGTTTCTGTTGTTTAAAAAAAAAAAAAAAAAAAAC
Source organism: Corythoichthys intestinalis (assembly GCF_030265065.1). Lineage (NCBI taxonomy): Eukaryota > Metazoa > Chordata > Actinopteri > Syngnathiformes > Syngnathidae > Corythoichthys > Corythoichthys intestinalis. The sequence goes on from NC_080402.1 coordinate 16,064,402, forward strand.
ACTTTAGTAAGGGGGAAGTGTAAATAAATTATAGAATCAAGATTTGTTAACAACAACAAAATTAAAAGTGTTCGTTGGCTGTCACGGAGTAGCATTTGCGATCGCTACACAAAATATATATTCCCCCCCTAAGAACGGTCAGAGACGTAGGACAACCAGGGGATATAATATATAGGAAAGACTGGGCTGGTGGTAAAGCATAGCTTGTTGAAACAGGAGAATATCATTGTCAGTCGCGTAAGAAAAGGGTGTCAATAAAAAAGCTAAAGGTATGCTAAGGTCGACTCGTTTTTTTTTCCGTCTTTTTCAGCCCTTGACACTCAAGCCATCTCTTTAAAAGAACATTTTTATGTACCTCTACATCTTTGCAAGTAAATTTGGCACCAGGGACATCATTTTCGGAGAGAATTTGTAGGTTTAGCTTTGTAAACATCTCCTTCGTACACGATTTCCATTCATTTCCTATTGGGGACAAACGTTTGCGTGTCCTCCCTTAGCGACAGTAGCTAACATCATGAATATTAATGAGCGGAAGTGACGTGTTGCTTGCGGTACGCCATTAGCGAGGGTTTAACTAGTCGTTGGAGTTGATTTCAACAAATTCCGTGCAGTTAGTTAGTTATTAGTTTCAGGGCTCCGGAGTGCGAGTCAATGAGCCTCTCCTAGCATACCAACATAAAACAACATATGCACGCATGAAAATCACAGATGACCCATGCAGTCAATAGTGATGGCTATGTTTTCACGATGAAGTTATTAAAACTTACCATTGCATGTCAATAACTAGCATAAACAGCAACGTTTGTAATCCAGTGGCTCTGTAGGTAGCAGGCTGCAGAGCAGAGTGATATTTTTTCCACCGGTCTGTTTATGTCGTAGCCAGCACCAAGTATCCACAGTTTATATTGTTCCTTTTTCTTCATAGGGAATTTGTGGAAACTCTTATTTGCCCATTTATTCTGTCTTTCCACAGCCTCTAAATGCACATTTCACTATGTTGCCGTTCTTCAGTCAAGACACCGTAAACTGATGCTTCATTCGAGGAAGGTGGGAAGTCTGAGATTTCCAACCTCCGAGCAGGAAACATCATTGGAACGCCACTCGAACTAGGAGGCCCTAGTTGCGAAGTCAGGAAAAAACTTCGACTTCACGAGTTGCTTCAATCAGCCGTCACTCGACAAAATGCGCTACCCGTCGAAAAGCAGACCGTCAATAGTAAAACTAAAGAAGGCAGGATACAGTGTGGTCTATTTACCTTAGCCCTAGTTTTTCCTCCACTATTTGATTGCTTACGAGGAGCCAGGTTTGTTGGATGTCAAAATGTCTTTTGATGGCAAAAATAAAAAACGCTTGGAATGCTTTGAGGTCGCAACTGGTACCATCTGAGTGGGAGAAGTCTTCCTTGAATGCAGCATGAGCACGAGTGGCTGAAGTACTCCTCTTGGATATTTTTGGGCATGGGTATTTTGAACAATGATCTGCCTTTTAAATGTATTTGACTATGTTAGATCGGTTAATATCATTTATTTTATTGGTATGCTAGGAATGGACCATTGACTCACACTAGCTTTGCCACTCCGGAGCACTGAAAGTAATAAATAACTAAAAAACTGTACGAAATTTGTTGTAATCAACTCCACCGACTAATTTAACCCTTTCTAACTCAAAGATTAAGCCTAATGTCTAAAATTCTGAACTTCTGCTTTAAGCAAAAATACGCTGAATTAAGAAAATGTAATTTTGTACAGATGTTAACTCATTTGCTCCCAAAAACGTATAAATAATGTTCTATTTTTAATTGCGTCAGTGTCCCAAAAACGCATTTATACGTGTTTTGCGTTTTTTTTGTTTTTTATTTTGACAATAGGCATTGAGAGGTTCCCATGTATCTAAGATACAATGCACAAAGCTCAAAGCCCATTTTAAAGCAATAAAACTGGCCACTAGAGGGCAGGAGCGCATTTGGTAAGACCCCCAACCCGATTCAACCAGTGCAGTGTTTGAGTCCTTGCTGCTTGCCGAGCAGAGCCCGCGCCGCCGTGCTCGCTACTCGCGTCCCCTGCACCCTCCAGAGTCCCACACGGAAACGCGCACGGCCAAACCAACCCCCCCCCCCAGGAACACAAGTTCCCCAGGCGAACGAGGCAGTGGTCATCACAAAAGAAAGACTAGAAAAAATTCCATCTTTACGAGACAGGCAGCGATCAGGGAAAAGTTTAACCCGCTGTCGCGGCCACCACTGTCGCGGTCATCTCTTTTAGTTATGTGTAATTAAATTGTTACTTTGCTATCAAAAGCTCTATTTGTCTGGTTGTTTATGTTATTTTGTAAAAAGTTATTTAAATTATGCATAATTATTTTTTTTAATTGTATTTTTTTAATTTACTATTATTAGGGCCCGAGCACTAGGCGTGCGAAGGCCCTATTGTTTTGCAAAGGATTATTTTATTTTTATTTTTATTTTTTTTTCAGGGCAAATGAAAACGGCCAATTTGGAGGCCTGAACATGCGCGAAAAGTCACCAAAATTTGCACATACGTGCGGAAAATTCTAAATTTCGATAATATAACAACGTTGCAAAAAAATGTAACAAAATGGCTCAGTGGCGCCCCCTTGAAATTTTAAAATTGGCCTATAACATTAGGGTTTGTCAGCGTAGAGCAATGAAATTTGGGGAGTCTATACCTTGTCTAAAACCGCTTCAAAAAAGCATTGGCACCCATATTCCAAACCCAACAGGAAATCGGTTATTTTGGATCAAATATGAAATTTTTATCGATTTACAGGGTGCACATTTGAGACCTTTTAGCCGAGGGAGTTAGTTGGATCATCTTCAAAATTGGTGGGACTGTTCAGGAGACATATGAGATCTTAAGTTTCTAAAATGGTGTGTTTTCATTCACGGGTCTGACCTGGGCGTGGTGCCAAAGTCGGCCATTTTTTCGGCAAAACACCGAATTCAGTAAATGGCTAATAATTCCTTGACACAACTTTCAATCTTTTTCATATCTGCCATGTATATGCGGTATCCCAGCCTGAACACGACTGCATTGAAATATTACCCATTAGGCCTAGCGCCCCCTAGTGAGAACAGGAAATGCCTTTTTTTACGAGACAGGTTCCTCCTCCAAGGGAAAAAAATCTGTTGACCTCAAACCTGCATCAGGGGAGCCTTAAGACCTGTGTTCAGGTGCCTGATGAAAAATATTGAGGTTTCGTTGAAGCGGAGGGGTCCAAACATGAAAGTGAAAATGATCGTCAACAATTTGTCTCGCAAAATACTTTGAACAGTCATAACTCAGCAGATATACAACATATCTGCGCCAAACTTCCCATGCTTGTTGAGAGTCATACCCTGAAGGGTCCTGTAGGGGTCATTTGCATCAACTCTACAGTGCCAACTAGTGGCGACAGAAAGGAGTTTTAAAAAAGGCATTTCCTATTGGGTTTTTTCAACGTAGAGCAATGAAATTTGGGGAGTAGATACCTTATGCCTAACTGCTCAAAAAAGCCTCTTGCACCCATATTCCAAATCCAACAGAAAATCGGGTATTTTGGATCGAATGTGAAATTTCTGTCCATTTCTAGTACAGTTTACATTTGGAGGCCTGGACATGCATGAAAACTCACCAAATTTTGCGCATACATGCGGCTTTGTGTGGATTTCGATAATCTTGCAACGTTACAAAAAAATGTAACAAAATGGCTCAGTGGCGCCCCCTTGAATTTTTCAAAAAGGCGTTTCCTATTAGGTTTTTTTTAACGTAGAGCAATGAAATTTGGGGAGTCGATACCTTGTGCAAAACTGCTCCAAAAAGTCCCTTGCACCCATATTCCAAACCCAACAGGAAATCGGGTATTTTGGATCGAATGTGAAATTTTTATCAATTAACAAGGTGCACATTTGAGACCTTGTCACAGAGGGAATCAGTTGGATCATCTTCAAAATTGGTTAGACAATTCAGGAGACATATGAAATCTAAACTTTTCAAAATGGTGTGTTTTCATTCATGGGTCTGACCTGGGCGTGGTGCCAAAGTCGGCCATTTTTTCGGCAAAATGACAAATTCAGTAAAGGACTAATAGCTCCTTGAAACAACGTTCAATCTTTTTCATATCTGGCATGTATGTGCGGCATCCCACCCTTAACACAAGTGCATTGAAATATTACTCATTAGGCCTAGCGCCCCCTAGTGGGAACAGGAAATGCCTTTTTTACGAAACAGGCTCCTCCTCCAAGGAAAAAAAATCTATTCACCTCAAACCTGCATCAGGGGAGCCTTAAGACATGTGTTCAGGTGCCTGATGAAAAATACTGAGGTTTGGTTGAAGCAGAAGGGTCCAACAGGAGAAGTAAAAATGACTGAAGCCATTTCGTCTCACCACAAGTTTTGAACAGTCATAACTTCTACAACATATCTGCGCCAAACATATCGTGCTTGTTGAGTCATAGTCTGAAGGGTCCTGTTGTGACGGGATTTGTCGTTCACTTGAGTAAACGAATCCATTCCGGATCGTTCAGTAAAAAGATTCGTTCAAACGAATCGTTCAACGAATCGTTCGCCCCCCTCATCTCCCTCCCCGCCCAAATGAATCGTTCGGTTAGTGAACGGGAAGTGACGTTGCCGAACGAATCACCAAAGACCGCTTCGCAGTATAACTGAACGGGAAGTGACATTGCTTGGTCCCTCCCTCTCTTCCACATTGACCACTCGTCGTAGTTTCAGAAATGAGTGACAGGCGATATCATTCTGCTTTCACAGACAGCCTCGTCTCCCTCCCGCTGCTGCAAAAGCGAGGGAGAACTTCCGCGTAGTCTGTCCTAGTTCTATGGGCTCAAAGTCATGGCTCGTGCTTGCATTTCGATTGAGGACACGGTTAAACATTTTCCTTTTGTGGGGGGAGCGGGGGGTTGGGGTCGGGGGCGCACGGACTTTCTTTAGCATGTTCTTGATCACATTTAACGCAGCATGCTTGCTGTCACGAAAATAAAAATAAATCGAAAGTTTAATTTATAAATATGGAACGACCAACACATCATATTTACCTCTCGCTCTGTTGTATTTTTGTTTTTATGCTCATCACTATTATTTTTAGTCTCTATTGTTAAAACTATAAGTGTAAATAGCTAGTTGTCGAATGTGCTGCTCTGAAATAAAGACAATACTACATTTTGATATTTGAGTTTAATTGCAAATCAGTATAAAGATGATCGTATTGAATTTTTGCACTGGTATTAATAAATAAAATAATCCGGTCAACTCCCCTGTCGTCCCCGCATCTCAGCTCGTCAAATGCTGACGAGAAATGATTGCTTGCTCTTTACGATGTCGCCTTTCTACCCTCATTAGTCTGTTAAGAAAAATGTAGACATATTGCGACATCTCCCGTGTCCGTGTGCGTTGTTTTGGGGCGCTTGAGTAGCGCATGATGGACGGATTGACATAACTTGTCAAACCAACCGACACGCTCTGACACGAAAAAAAAAAATAAAACACTCGGAAAAAATTGACATGTATATACAGTTTCATTGCAAATCAGTATTATGGTGATCGGATTGAATTTTTGCACTGGTATTAGTAAATAAAATAATCCGGTCAGCTCCCCTGTCGTCCCCGCATCTCAGATCGTCAAATGCTGACGAGAAATAATTGTTTGCTCTTTACGATATCGCCTTTCTACTCTCATTAGTCTGTTAAGAAAAATGTAGACATATTGCGACATCTCCCGTGTCCATGTGCGTTGTTTTGGGGCGCTTGAGTAGCACATGATGGACGGATTGACATAATTTGTCAAACCAACCAACACCTGACACGAAAAAAAAAAATAATAAAACACTTGGAAAAAATGGACATGTATATACCGTTTCATTGTAAATCAGTATTATGGTGATCATACTAAATATTCTTTTTTTCTGTGCACATATGAGGTAAATATCGCTGCCATGAAGCCTCCATATAGTGACAGTTCTTTGCCCCCTTCATTGCCGTCACGCGACCGCAGCTCAGCTTTTGCTTGCTTCGTAGCTACCCGTGTTTTAAATTACTGTAAATTTGATAGTATGTCGTAATAGGTATTCGCGAGTCTGTTGAGAAAAGTAGTACACTAAACCATGCTCGCTAGATTTGTGTGGTGTTTTTGTCTTTTTGAGCTGCATTTGATAGGCTCCACGTTAACAAATATGTGACAAAGTCATTTCCTTTCATTTTTTGATTCGTTCACCGCATAGTCATTACTGGAAAGACAAGTTAGCAGCAAGCTAGGTCAGGAACCAGAGGACCGAGTCACTGAACGGGAAGTGACAAAACTCAGTCTTGCCCCCCTGCCTGCACGCTGGCTGCTCATTGGCCACACGTGGAAGTGAGTGACATACGCCCTGATTCTGTTTCCGGTCCCTCCCCTGCCTGCGATGAGGCTGGCGTCTGATTGGTCGTGTGCGATGTCAGAAGACGCTGCCGCTTGCTCAACGCCCTCCCACGCAGTGAACAAGCACCAACTTCATAGAACGAATCAGTGCAGATGGTGATTAGTTCGGTCTCGTTCACCCAAACAATTCGTTCAAAAAGAACGAATCGTTCGCGACCGATACAACACTAGGGTCCTGTAGGGGTCATTTGCATCAACCCTACAGCGCCAACTAGTGGCAATAGAAAGTCACTCATTTTTTAAAATATATGTCCAGTTCTTTTCAGGTTGGTCATTGTAGTTTCAAGACCTTTTAAAATACTTATTTTACGGCCCATGTCCACATGTCTCTGTCTGTTGCTGTGATGACCCTTTATTCGCTCCTTTTTTGTAGTCCTCTGTCCAATAGGGGTTTTTATCTCTTAGGTGTGTGAATGTAAAGAGGCAACTTTCGCGCATGTTAGGTTCTAATGAGATGATTAGAGAGGACGATCTGCCACCACCCTGACCTGCACACTGTCCGAGTTGCATGACGTCCGAGTTGCGCTAGATTGCGAGGGCCCGTTCAGTCCTGCTTGCAGGCCTAGTTATTATATATAATATATATACTGTATATATATATATATATATATATAAAGTTATTTATTAATTTAATTTAATTTATTTATTATTCATAATTTATATGTATAATGTATATAAATAAATAATATATAAATTGTTTAATTATTAAATTATGTAAAAAGTTATTTTGTAAAACATTATTCAGATGTTTGGGATGTAACTAAAGCAAAAAATAGCTGTGTTAAAGTCAAAAGTTATGATTGAAATGTATCCGTTTACAAAAAGCTAATTTTCACCGTTTTTTTCATCAGAAATTGGAAAATTGCTCAAACTAAGCTATTTTTTTAATGCTGATTTCTAAAGAATGGAAAAAGATATGAACTTACTCTTTTTTTCTGCTGAAAGAACAGAATCTAATCTTTCTTTTGGTGGGTTCCATTTTTATATAGCAATAGAATCGAATTTTCTGTGGGTCTTGCAAAATCAGTCCAAATCCAGTAAAACAGCCGGGAGCGACAGGCCTTGCTCCGGTGAAAATGGCTGGGAGTAAATGGGTTAATAATGGTGGAAGTCTTAAACAAAAGTACGCTAATGTTAAGAGATGAAACTAGTTAGCCATCTTGGCATGCTAATTAGCCAAATTATGTGCCTCATAAACAAGCTTACATTATAGTATTGCTTTACCACAGCTAGACACACTAAACACGCTGGAATTAACACTCGTAGCTGGTTGGAAACGTTCATTACAGCTTTTACTAACTGTTAATTTTGTATAAAGTGACGGGTAGTGTTCACGTAAATGCTAAATCATATTGGAGGTATTGCCTCCTCTGGCAGCCAACCTCTGCAAACATGTTTTACATGTCAGTTGGCCCTCCTCCCCCCAGTCGTGGCCATCTGTAACTTTTCTGTAGCCAAAATATTCCCATACCAGCGACTTTGTTTTCTCCGATGGGGGAAAAATTCAGGTGTTTCACCTCCTCCAGCCATCGTTTAGCACAGCTGACTTAGCCTGGTACACCAGACTCAACGCTGTTCCAGCTATTGAGTCTGGCCACCCTTCCCACGGAAACAATTTCCAGGGCGGAGCAAGCCACAGCATACAGACAGCGGAGTGGACCAATCAGCGACGGGCAGACGTGACGTTAGAAAAATGGCGACTTCAGGATGACGGACTTGCGCGCGGAAGTAAACATACGAAGAGAGCGGAGTTTATTCGACATGGCTAGCGCGAGACAGATTGTTGTCAGTGACTCGTGTCGATGTGTTTTTGGTCATTTAAAACTGATTTTACCGTGGATTGGAACATATTCTCGGCTCTGCCGTTCACCGTCTGTGTTGCTGAAGGGACGACTGTCGACGCGCAAGAGTGACGTTGCTTGTGAAGAACACGTGACGCAAATAAACGAATCTGATTTGTCGATTGATTTTGTATCTGCTCGAAAAGGCCGTTAATGGGAGGGGTTCCAGACTATTTCTCTCAGTGTTTGAAAAATACAGGGAGAATAGTCTGGCAGAGCCAGGCTACAGCTGACTCACTAAGCAACAACCAGAGAGGAAGGGGTGAGCCCTGCAGCAGCAAGCAAGGGATTTCTACCTGCATTTTTGGGTCTTGTAGCTAATATTAAAGGTATAACAGAAAATTTTATAGGTTTTGAAACCGTGACGTGTTCAAACCAAGGTATAACTTAAAACCAACTAATCAACACGTGTCTACTTGCGGCACTAAAAAAAAAAGGGATCTGGAAGAACTATAACAAAGACAAAAAGACTGACTGACAATGTGCAAGTGATATAAATTTCACATTTGCTCATATCTGTCAAATTTAAGTTCTTACCTTTGTAATATAGTCATCACTGTCTGGGCCAAACAGATCTAGGCTACGTGTGCCATACAACAAGCCGCGGTCAAGTGAGCTGCGAGTGCTGAGCGTGTCAAAGATCTCTCCTAGAAGATCCATTTCCTCCAGATCACATAGCATTGACTCTTCCTCCTCCTGCTCTTTATCCTTTTCAAGTTTGACCACTTGCTCAGATGTTTCACTTGACACAAAAGCACGAAAAAAAGATGTGTAAAATTAATATGCTTCAGTTTTTAAAGGTTGCATTGAGGTGAAGCTGAAGTGAACTAAAATTTGGCAGCGTGAGTGGAATTTTTGTCTACTCATACTTGATGAACATGTGAATAAATGAATGAATTGACATATGGGTCGATACATGTCCACAGATGTATTTATCTCACCTGTTCCATGTATCTCCACCTGTCGTGGTACTCTTGCCTCGAGTGCCACTAAGTTGGTGACCAGGCCGACGGGGACGAGGCTGATGTATCACGTGGATGTAAAGTGATCACCAGCCCCATAAAAACAAAAAGAAACCATAACAGAAGAACAAGTAGTGACAAAAGTGCAAAACACACTGAAGTACCGTATTGGCCCGAATATAAGACTGTGTTTTTTGCATTGAAATAAGACTAAAAAAGAGGGGGTCGTCTTATATTCGCGGTCTAGACATCATACCCATGTACGACGCTAGATGGCGCCACATATCATTGAAGTGATGTTCTGTCATGAAAGATCTCAGCTACTCTCCCCATTCACGATGCTAGATGGTGCCAGGTATAATTGAAGCGATGTTCTGTCATGACAGATCTCAGCTACTCTCAAGTTTAACCAGTTTGCATTATTTTATTGCATTGTTTTTCCTTATTCAGATTTGTTTCAAGACTACAGTTACAGTTAGACTTCACTTTGATGGTTAATGCAGTTGTTGCAATTTTGTTGTTTTATCACAACAGATTGGTTTATTTTAGGGCTGTCAAAATTATGGCGTTAACGGGCGGTAATTAATTTTTCAAATTAAGCACGTTAAAATATTTGACGCAATTAACGCACATGCCCCGCTCAAACAGATTAAAATGACAGTACAGTGTAACTTCACCTTGTTACTTGTTTTTTGGTCTTTGGCGCCCTCTGCTGGCGTTTGGGTTCAACTGATTTTATGGGTTAGTACAGTACTTCTCAAATAGTGGGGCGCGCCCCCCTGGGGGGGCGCAGAGCGATGCCAGGGGGGGCGCATGTGTCCTCGGGGAACATGCTTTTTTCTTTTTTTTTTTTTTTTGCCGGACTGGAATAAAGTGTACTTGCACATCCACTCAGTGGTTGGCAGTGGCGCTCTCATTTTCAGAGTGCGTGCAGTATTTTTGAACTAAGGAAGAGCACTCAGCACACAGAAAACAGATATGAAGAGCAGTGCGCTGCCGCCGTTTTCGAAAGCCGTTTTCCGACCGGACTCACTCACGCAGCGACCCACTGTCTTTTCCGGTTCTCACGTCGCCGCCCGAGAAGTGCCATTTTCGGCTTGGGATCGTCACGACGACCGCCCTCACCTACGGTTCTACATCGGCCGCCGAGAATGCGCTTTTTTCGTGCCGTTTGCCTTTTAGCTTTGACTTTTAATACAGTGGGGTGATGAGGAAAGACTACTGTTTACTGTGTCTGAAAATAATTATAGCGGACTGCCAGAAGCCAAATCAATTAAGACGCCACTTAAAGACATTCGACCCCAATCTCATTGATAAGCCGCTTGATTGTTTTTCAGCGAAAACGTGCCGAATATTGCCAACAATAGTCCTGGTTTGTCAGTGTTATATCAGTACACCAGTGAGCATTCTTAGCATGCTCATTGCAAAATGACTCCACACCATTGCAAAGGAGGTAATACTGAGTGTGAGCAGCAAAAATAAAAACTGTCCTTCTGTCCAAGGACACTCTTTTTTTCCTTTATTCATTTTTGTTTTTTCGGTCAAATTTTTTGGCATATTGTCCTCATGAGTAAATGTTTGTAATCAATTTGAATTTGTTATTATTTACGGATTTTATTACATTTTATTTTTCTGTATCAAATGGTCAAAAATGTACCTTGAGTGTATTTTTACAGTTTGAATGTGACTTTTTTTTTTTTTTTAATTCAGGCAAATTGATGCACGTCAAGTCTTCTCTGTTACAAACAAAACAACGTTAATAAAGTTATACTTTATTATAAGTTGATCTGTTACTTTTTTTCTTTATTAGAAAAAAAGGACACAATGTTAGGCAGATGCGTATTTATAATAGTAATTTTATAGACAAATAATACTATTTACAGTGGCGGCAGAGAGTTTGGGGGGGCGCGAAACATTTACGTCTTGCTTGGGGGGGGGCGTAACAGAAAATAATTGAGAAGCACTGGATTAGTACCATGAGTGAGCATGGTGTAATTATTGACATCAACAATGGTGAGCTACTAGTTTATTTTTTGATTTAATTTTTTTTTTTTTTAATTTTAATAAAATGAAAACATTAAGAAGGGTTTTAATATAAAATTTCTATCACTTGTACTAACATATATCTTTTAAGAACAGCAAGTCTTTCTATCCATGGATCGCTTTAAGAGAATGTTAATAATGTTAATGCCATCTTGTTGATTTATTGTCTTAATAAACAAATACAGTACTTATGTACCGTATGTTGAATGTATATATCCGTCTTGTGTCTTATCTTCCCATTCCAACAATAATTTACAGAGAAATGGCATATTTTATAAATGGTTTGAATTGCGATTGATTACGATTAATTAATTTTTAAGCTGTCATTAACTCGATTAAAAATTTTAATCGTTTGACAGCCCTAGTTTATTTACATTTAAAAAACATGAAGCCATTCATTTACGATTGTGAGTGCACTTTAGTTTACATATTTAAATGTTCAGCTATTAAGATTTGAATGAGGCAAAATAACATGCTTTTTCTCTCAAATATATTGTTATACTCATTTGTTACGGATGTACTGTAATTTTCTGTATACAAATGAATTTGGTGTTCAAAAAGTCTTTTTTCAAACTTGAGTCTTGAGAAAGAGGGGGCCGTCTTATATTCGGGCCAATACGGTATATCAAACGTCTTTTTCTAGACGGGCCTCGATGTTGTAGGTAATTTTATGGTTGTTACCATTCCATAGTGACGTGTGATTGGCAGACGATTTTGCAGGCAGTCGGACTGAGCACAATGGTATGACACAGATTCACCTCTTTGAATGGCATGTGTTTCATTCAAGGCCTGCCTTACACACACATGCCCATATTAATGTGTAAGTGCCCTAAATGTAGCGTTATGTATTACTGCAACCATCACACTACTCACCTTATTTTTCAGCCTGCTTTTTATACCTTTGGTCTGGAAAACACAAAAATTGTTCATCTATATAAACAGTTATAGCAAATGCTCCTCTAAATAAACACTCTTCAGCTTACACTCACCCGGATATTTGTTTTGGACTTCATGTTGAGGATCAATGCCCCTCCCCCTTTCTATTAAAGACACAACAACATCCTGAACGGTGGAAAAATAGTTTCTTGTTGCAACTAACTTATAACTTACCTTTAAATTACCAACCAGTTGCTGATAAGATTTATTCTTCCCTGCAAAGAAAATGACCAACACGGAAATACCGTAAGTGAAAATTCCACTGTTCAGAATTACTGTATACTACCACAGTGTTCTTTACCTGTTGTTTCGCAATTAAGGATTTCCTCCTCAAAGAGATCTCCTGGTACTTTCCCTGTTTTCAGAATGTCTAGGCGTCCATCAATAAACTAAAAAATATTTCACAAAATTCAAATAAATGTCATTTAAAAGATTTCAGTGGTCTTTCTTCGTTTAAGATTCATATGGATCTAACAAAATAAGTCACTGTACAAGGTAACAACAACCAGATACAGATGAATGGACTGTATCGTGGGTCGGCAACCCGTGTTATGAAAGCCACATGCGGCTCTTTATCGCTGCCCTAGTGGCTCCCTGGAGCATTTTCAAAAATGTTTGAAAATGGAAAAAAATGGTTGAGGGAAATATATTTTTTGTTTTGATATGGTTTCTGTAGAAAGACAAAAAAGACAAACATTCTTAACATTTTCCAATGCTGTAAAAATGAGTTGAATAAATATTAAATTTCAACATTTCTGTCAAGGAAGATTTGCGCCATTCTATCAGCAGGGTGTGATGCCAGGCAGGTGGCTATTGTAAACAAACCGGCAGCCGAGTACCCAGTTGGGAGTGAGAGAAAATGTGCGGTTCCTTTACTTCTGAAGAACTTAGAGGAGCGCAAAAATAGATTTAAGAAGTGGATTGCATCGCCAAGCTCCACTACTGCTGCATGTTTTGTTTCAACCCGGGAGATAATGAAGCGTGGAAAACAGTTCACAGATGGTGAGTACATGAAGGAGACATTTATCGACATATCAGAACACCTATTTGCAGACTTCAAAAACAAAACCGATACGCACATTCCATTTTGTTGTTTTTCGAAACCTCAAAATAAAAATGACATAAAAAATTGGATTTCTTAATTGCATTTCTAGAATTTCATTAAGGCAATGAAACAATTCATTAATATTGTAATGAGGTTAAACTCATACACATAAGCGGATTTTAAGGGGAGGGGCAGGCCCCCCCCCTGGTGGCCGAAAAGTGTCATTGCATGTAATTGACTTTCTTTTATATATAATATATATATATCTATATATAAAGTTGTAAAGCAATAAAACTGCAACAAAAATGAAGGAAATGAACAAAAAAACATTTTTATAATGGGTAAAAAATATTTTTCGAGCACCTTAGTCGTTTGCTTTGCATATAATTTAAAATACATATATAAGAGAAAAAATATTTTTAAAAATGATTTTTTTTCTTTGATTGAAAAAATATATTTTTTGATTGAAGCAACTTTTTGGGGGATTGAACGATTTAGATACAAATGTCCTAATCATAATATGGCCCAAATAAAAATCAGCATTACTTCAATCAAAAAAAAAAAAAAAAAATATCAAAGAAAAATAGCTGTCACATGCATTTTTTCTTTTGGGGGGAGTTTTTTGAATTTCAAATGTATTTTTGCTTTCGAACACATTTTTTTTTTTTTTTTTTTTGATTGAAGCGACTTTTCTTGGGTCGAAAATATATATTTTGATTAAAGCAACTTTTTTTTATTGAATAATAAAGACACAAATCTACCTCCATATGGCTCCGCCCAGGGGATCCAATTTTTGACTGGGGTAACTACATTGGCACGACACCGGAGGGCGTACCAAATTCAATGGATAACGATCTTGGCGAAAAGTATTGCCTAAGCAGCCTGATTTAGAATTCCCCTCAAGAATGATGGGAGACAAAAAACACTCATTGTCAACTTATTATTTTAAATATTCTTGTAAGTTAATTTTATTGCTGACACTGCATTTTGGGGTCATCAACATGTTGTGCCCCCCTGCCCCAAAAGTCAAACTCCGCCTATGATCATACAAACAGATAAGTCACGTGATGCGTTGGATGCACTGCAGGGAAAATAAACATTAAATCATGAAGTCTTATTATGTATTTTTAGCCGACTTAGTCAATTTGATAGTAGGCTAATATAGCTAATACAGATACGTACAGCATGTGTTGTCTTCAATACTGTATTAGGGTTATTTAAGGCTTTTATTTTTTTTTGCGGCTCCAGACATATTATTTTTTGGGGGGGTCCAATATGGCTCTTCCAACATTTTGGGTTGCCGACCTGGACTGGATGGATGGATTCCCACCACCGCTATGAGGGCTAATTTGATTATCTGACCAGTAGAGAGCAGCAAACGCATATGTACCTGCTTGAAAAACTGTAAATGAATGGCACTTTGAAGAAACTGCCTCATACTGGGTGACTTGTGCTCCAAAAACAAATCCTTATTGAAGCAGATTTCACCCCCCTGCAAAAAAAAAAAAAAAAAAAAGAAAAAAAAAAAGATTTGATTTGATTATATGTATATGATTTGTGATACAAGGCTCAAGATAATGATTTCACAATATGGCAATACAAGTTATTGATACACTGGTCAGGAAATCAGTCTACGATATTCTAGTAATAAACAGAAAAAGAAACTATATTCATCCTTCTGCTGTGAATTGGAATTAGTTAATCACTAGTAAACATCCTTTCCATTTGAACTGGGAGGTATGGCAGCAAATGAACAAATGTTCATTCACTGCCACCCTCCCACTTAAAACTGATTGGATGTCTGTGGCTGTCAGTGAAAGCCAATCCCGAGCAAGAGTTCATTTTGGGGCATTTCACGTCACTTCCTGTTGATTTTCGGTGACTTCCTTTTGCTTTTGTGGAATTTACAGGTCACTTCTTGTTGATTTTGGGTTATTGAAAAGGAACTGACTCAAGACTTGTGACCCTAAATCAATAGTCAATGACTTAAGATCAATAGGAAGTAACCTGTAAATGCCCAAAGAAGACTGGCTGTAATGTTCTGGTTTCAGTGCCATGGATGGCGTTAAACGTCAAATCCTAATCAAAATTAATTGGACGTTTAGCGCCGTCAATGGGAGTCATTGACAGAGGCGTCACGTCCCATTAGGCAAACCAGGCAATTGCCTAGGGCCCCCAGCCAGCAGGGGGCCCCCAGAGGGCCAACAGATTTAGCAAATGCAGCTTTACTGCACTGTCGCAGTGACAAGTGCGACAGTGCCAGTGAAATTCATGTGTCAGAGTTCCCTGAAGGGGCCCGTTCACTCGCGCTACCCCCCCCCCCCACCCCCACCCCCACCCCCACACATCCACGTGACTCAGAGTGAGAGTGAGCGGCGATTTGGCTTTTTGTTAATTGGCGTATATCCAAAATGAAGAGAAGTTATCCTTCTGGAAGCGACAAAAGAAAGAAAAAAAAAGCAGAAGGGGAGAAAAGGAAGCAAGACAGCGGTGTTACTGTAGTTTTATGTCCTAATGTAGTAGAAGCCGGGCACTTTGAGTGTCGTAAAAAGCGCTCTATGAGACTGAGGCGTTATTATACGTACTTTTATTAAATATGCTATTGCTCCAAGTCCAACTGTCCCCCTTACTTTCACACGCTCGAAGGGCCCCATGTTGCCTGGGGCTCCCAGGGACCCTTGCTACGCCTCTGGTCATTGAGCTAACGTAGACACTATTCTAATGGAAGGTTTTGGTAACAACCTGTTGGTTACCTTTTTTTTCATCAGTGGATTGATTCTTGGTGGGAGCATAACGAAAATCTTTTGGGCTACAAGCTATCGCAATATATCACCTTTTTGATGTATTGTTACATCGCTAAGTATCACCGTGGAACACTTTTTTTTTTTTTTAATTAAATAAAATCTGACAGCCTTTTTTTCTCTACTTATGGAGTGTGGAATCCAAAACGGATCTCAGTTTTTCTCTACCATGTCATGCTTTTGAGTAGTGATGCACGATAATACATTTTTCAACCGATACCGATAACCGATAATTTCCTCCTCATTCCAACCGATAACCGATAATGTCAAGCCGATAATTCTATTAAAAGATTTATGTAAAAATTTCAAGTACACACAAAAGACAATATTACTGTGCAAAAATATAATTTATTGCTCTTTTTTTCAACATAAAATATCAACAAGTCTTCAATTCAAACATCTAAATAATGACAGATTGTCTAACATTGTGTAATGGTAAACTTTTGGCAACAATTACTTACAGAGTAAATACCTAAGTTGCACAAAAATGCCTTTAAAAGTAAGCCATTCCTAACATATATAACATTAATACGCTGCAAAACACACCTCCTTAAAACTAGTCAGTTTTAAGTGTAAATCTATTGACAATAAGTGAAATTATCTGCCATCGCTTCAATTGTATTTCTCTCAGATTTCTTGGAAGAAAATTAGCTAGCTGAAAATAATCTTAACAGCCTTGTTTTAAGCAATACATTATTATACTTAATCCTAAAAAAACAAAAACTTGGAAGAAGGAAAGATTTTGAATAATATTTGTGGCTACAGAATGTTGATTTAAGAATTTGATTATCCACTGTGACTGTAATTGATCAGAGAAATAAGTTAAATAATTTGAAAAGTGATTGCTAATGTTATATGCTTTGTTGCACACTGTGAAAATGATTAACTCAAAAGAGCGAGAT
Organism: Corythoichthys intestinalis; assembly: GCF_030265065.1. Lineage (NCBI taxonomy): Eukaryota > Metazoa > Chordata > Actinopteri > Syngnathiformes > Syngnathidae > Corythoichthys > Corythoichthys intestinalis. The sequence continues at coordinate 16,081,358 of NC_080402.1, forward strand.
GTCATGTACCCATTCTGCAGCGCTTTGTTTACATTTGCGGCTTTCGCGACATTTGCTTTACAGCAGCTAAACTGATACACGGCAGGACTATTTGGACAGAGTTGGAGCTCGCATCCGCGTGCGTGTTGTTTTGTGCCTGAGTTTTGTTAAGCCAAAAATAAAGGCAGCGTTACAAAGTCATCTGACCGCTCGTCATTTTACATACTGCATGCATTATTGGCTGGCTGACTTCGTTTTCTCCATGTTAAATTATCATTGAACCACTGTGCCGTCATGATAAGTTTGCTTACTGGACATCACTTTTTCATGAAGAATGGTGGTCCTATAAACGGCATTATTTTTTTATCCAGGGCTTTGGTTCTCGGAACATTTCGGTAAAAAAAACAAATCGTGTCTCGTCTCGGCGGCGGCAACTACGTTCGTACCGGATAATCCGCCCGCCCCGACTGGTTCGCAGCGGCGTATTCGGGTCCTGGCTCTGCTCGCACGCCGTGGGGGAACGCTCGAGAAACCGGGGTGTTCGCCGGAGGTCCCGAAGCCGGGAAATCGGGCTCGGCTCGGCCCGGCCTGCCCCGCCTACGGCGAGGCGGCCTGCCGGACCGGCCAGAGCGGCGGGCTCCGTCGGAAGACGGCTACTTGCCGACTATCGGTCTACAGTCGTGCCGGTGTTTAGCCTTAGATGCAAATTTACCACCCGCCTTGGGCTGCATCCCCAAACAGCCCGACTCTGTATTGTCACAAGCCCCGTAGTTTAGCTTGTGTTTACAATAGCCTTAGCATTCCCGCTAACAGCAGCCTCGTATTCGTTCCATAAATCTTTGTGACGCAGTTTTATGTTACGCAGTTTTAAACGGCTGCTGGGTTAGTCGTTTTGAATGAGGACGCTTTCTTTCTGCCTGGAACTTCTACGGTACATGTTTCGCAGATGGCGAGAGCGTTGTTTTTTTAGTAACAGCCGCCATAATATTCAACTACTTCTTGTCGTGTAACTCCGCCTCCTCAACCCCTCCTCCCTCAGGGGCTTCAGAGAGGGGAGGGGTTGAGGAGGCGGCGTGCTGAATTCTTTGGTTGCGCACATTTGGAGGCTAAATCAAGTATATAATAATCGGATTGCATTATCGGTTGAATTTTTTTATTATCTGGATTATCTGTGTGACGTCATAATTGCCATTATCGGCCGATAATTATCGGTGACCGATATTATCGTGTATCTTTATTTTTGAGGATCTGCTACTGCAATTATGTATAATTGTATGCTCGTACAGTGTATCACAAAAGTGAGTACACCCCTCGCATCTCTGCAGATATTTAAGTATATCTTTTCATGGGACAACACTGACAAAATGACACTTTGACACAACGAAAAGTAGTCTGTGTGCAGCTTATATAGCCTAATAGAGTTCATTTATTTTCGCAACTATAGTTAATTTGAAAAAATGAAGTTCATGGCTCTTTTGAGGCATTCAGCTTGAGGATTTTTTCATTTAATTATCTAACAATAGTCAGCCATCATATATGGCCCATCTGGAGGTTAAGCTTCGAAAAAAAATACTTGACGTACTAGAAAAAAAAATGATTGCAATTTTGATTTTGTCATCAGCATGCGTACTAGACATGTGCCAATTACCGGTTTCAAGGTATACCATGGTATGAAAACGTCATGGTTTCAAAACTGGAAAAAATTTCCGTCATACCGTCCCTAAGGTATTAGCTATTTTTTTATGTCCCAAAAAATGCAGGGAGAAATGCCTCGCTTATAGCTGCAAGGCTCAACCCTCCCCCAGTGGTTGTTGTTCATTGTCAGTGAGTCAGCTGTGTGACACGATGGCTGGATGAGGTGAAACTTCTGAATTTTTTCCCCCCATCGAAGAAAACGAAATCGCTGAAAAGGGAATACATCGGCTACAGAAACGTTAGACGGCCGTGGCTTTGAGGAGGAGGGCCAACCGACATGTAAAACATGTTTGCGGAGGGTGACTGCCGAGGAGGCAATACATCCAATACGATTTCGCATTTATACATAAATAAAGGTTAGTAAACACTGTCATGAATGTTTCCCACCAGCTACGAGACTTAACTCCAGCGTGTTTAGTGTGTCTAGTGGTGGTGAAATGTGTTTTTTTTTTCTCTCTGGGAACTGTCTGTTGAGAAAGAGAGTGTGTGTATCGTGTAAAAAAAAATATGAGTCATACACATGTGCTTTTTATGGAAAATAATTCAATTATTTTTGTTCTGATGGTAATAATGTTGAGCTGTAGCTATGGGTTTAGCCTCACCTAAAGGGTTGCATTTATTTTAATTTTATTTAAAATATTTTAGTTACTTTTTGTTATTTTTAAAATTTATTTTAACTTAACATTATACTTATGTTCCAGGTATTTTTCTTTTCAACCCAGATATCTCCAAGTAACACATTTTAGAACTGGAATTGCAATACCGTGATACCGTAATATTTGGCTAAAGGTTATCATACCATCAGAATCTCATGCTGGCACGTGCCTAATGCATACTTTAGATTTTCATGCCGATTAAAACTTTTTTTTTTCAAAATGTTCCTCAGGGTTCACGAAGGGATGTTAAAAAAACTGAAAAGTACAAATTGGAACATTCTCTTGAAGATTTAATAAAATGACATTAATAAAATTACATTATGAATAACAAAGATATTTGACTTCACGCCAAGTTAAGAAGAAACCATACCTTCTGATTCTGCAGAGCATCTTTGTATCCTCCAAACAGCGCAGACTGGGCCTTGAGAAAAGCTTGCGAAACCCCACAACCAGCCGACACTGCCTGACGCTTCAAACATAGTTTCAGCTCGGATGCCTGAGGACAGAAAAAACTGACAATTGTGACATTCAAATCCCTTCACAAGTAATAATCAATGCAGACAAAAACACTGTTACCACATCAGAAGGTATCTTCTTAAGGTCGTTGAAGGGGTTTTCCAATGTGTTAGTATCCACATTCAAAACGACAACTTCTTCTAACCCTCTACTCCTCACCTTCTGCCAAACCCACACTGTGATTAGCGACGTGTGTTCATAGATTCGTTTGTTTTTATACATTTTCTTACCTCAGCTAGACTACTGTGAACCCCGATAAGGTACGGCATTGGTGCACTGTAATGGGTGATATCAGATGTAATTTGTAGATATGCAGACCACTGACGGACAGACTTACCAGCAATAGTCCAGAAGGTGAGGTGGCAAAACTGGGATAAAGATGTGCTGCCAGTGCATTGGGTATAACAGAGCGCCAAGTGCATGTACACAAGATGTCAGCTAAAAACAGTAGAAGACAATTTGTGGATACATTTGTTATCATTAAAACTATAAAAGAAATACATACAGTACTTAATTTGCAGGCAAATATGAGGATGCGTCTTTCAAACAGCATGCTGGCGTAGAGCTGCAGAAGGTTCGTAACGTCTACTGCTACAATCAGCTCTGTCAAGTTCCTCTGGAACGTCAAAACAATCACAACAGAGCTGTTACAAAACCTGCTAGGCATGCTACAGTGCTGGCCAAAAGTATTGGCACACATGCAATTCTGTCAGATAATGCTCAATTTCTCCCAGAAAACTATTGCAATTACAAATGCCTTGGTAGTAATTAGGGGTGTCAAATGATTAAAAATTTTAATCGAGTTAATTACAGCTTAAAAATTAATTAATCGTAATTAATCGCAATTAATCGCAATTCAAACCATCTATAAAATATGCCATATTTTTCCTGTAAATTATTGTTGGAATGGAAAGATAAGACATCAGATGGATATATACATTCAACATACGGTACATAAGTACTGTATTTCTTTATTATAACAATAAATCAGCAAGATGGCATTACCATTATTAACATTCTGTTAAAGCGATCCATGGATAGAAAAACTTGTAGTTCTTAAAAGATAAATTTTAGTACAAGTTATAGAAATTTTATATTAAAACCCCTCTTAATGTTTTCGTTTTAATAAAATTTGTAAAATTTTCAAACAAAAAAAATAAACTAGTAGCTCGGCATTGGTGATGTCAATAATTACACAATGCTCATGGTGCTGAAACCCATGAAATCAGTTGCACCCAAGCGCCAGCAGAGGGTGACAAAACACCAAAAAACACAAGTAACAAATGGACATGATGCTGTGCTGTCATTTTAATCTGTTTGAGCAGGGCATTTGTGCTTTAATTGCGTCAAATATTTTTACGGGATTAATTTAAAAAATTAATTACTGCTCGTTAACGCGATAATTTTGACAGCCCTAGTAGTAATATCTTCATTTATTTTGTTTGAAAGGAAAAAACAAAAAAGAGAATGAAAAAAAATTAAATCATTATCATTTTACACAAAACTCCAAAAATAGGCCGGACGAAAGTATTGGCACCCTCAGCCTAATACTTGGTAGCACAACTTTTAGACAAAATAACTGCGAACAACCGCTTCCGGTATACGTCAATGAGTTTCTTACAATGCTCTGCTGGAATTTTAGACCATTCTTCTTTGGTCAACTGCTCCAGGCCTCTGAGATTTGAAGGGTGCCTTCTCAAAACTGCCATTTTCAGATCTCTCCAAAGGTGACCTATGGCATTGAGGTCTGGACTCTTCTCCAGTCTCCAGTGCTTTCTCTCAAACCATTTTCTACTGCTTTTTGAAGTGTTTTTTGGGTCATTGTCCTGCTGGAAGACCCATGACATCTGAGGGAGACCCAGCTTTCTCACACTGGGCCCTATATTATGCTGCAAAATTTGTTGGTAGTCTTCAGACTTCATCATGCCATGCACACGGTCAAGCAGTCCAGTGCCAGAGGCAGGAAAGCAACCCCAAATCATCAGGGAATCTCTGCCATGTTTGACTGTGGGGATAGTGTTCTTTTGTTTGAAGGCCTTGTTTTTTTCCCTGTAAACTCCATGTTGATGCATTTTCCCAAAAAGTTCTACTTTTGTCTCATCTGACCAGAGAACAATCTTCCAAAACGTTTTTGACTTTTTCAGCTAAGTTTTGGCAAACTCCAGCCTGTCTTTTTTATGTGTCTGGGTCAGAAGTGGGGGTCTTCCTGGGTATCCTTCCGTATAGTCCCTTTTCATTCAGACTCCGACGGATAGTATGGGCCGACACTGTTGTACCCTCGGACTGCAGGACAGTTTGAACTTGGTTGGATGTTAGTCGAGGTTCCTTATCCACCATCCGCACAATCTTTCTTTGAAATTTCTCGTTAATTTTTCCTTTCCGTTCACATCTATGGACGTTAGCCACAGTGCCATGGACTTTACAGTGATGACACTGCTCACGGTAGACACAGGAACATTCAGGTCTTTGGAGATGGACTTGTAGCCTTGAGATTGCACATGCTTCCTCACAATTTTGCTTCTCAAGTCCTCAGATAGTTCTTTGGTCTTCTTTCTTTTCTCCATGCTCAACGTAGTACACACGAGGACACAGGACAGAGGTTGAGTCAACTTTAATCCATTTTAACTGGCTGCAAGTGTGTTTTAGTTATTGCCACGACCTGTTATGTGCCACAGATAAGTAACAGATGCTGTTAATTACACAAATTAGAGAAGCATCACATGATTCAGGGTACCCGCGGGTTATTAAAAGTATTAAAAAAGCATTGAATTTAGTTTTCCATTATCAAAGGTATTAAAAAGGTATTAAAATTATTAAATTAGCAGTCGTAAGTCTGGAATTTTTTCACCGTGGTTTTCATTTGCAGTTTTTTGTTTTTTTTTAATCCATAACGAAGATGACGCGTAGAATTTTTACGATGCACTGCACTACAAATCATAATGCACCTCGTGCGTGCGTGCTGTTAGCATCATTAGCATCAACATCACAACAGCAGGCAATCGCACAGCACTGTGTGCTAACGTAAGGAACTGCTCAGATGCCTTAGCTCACAGGTGTCAAACCGATTCCAGAAAGGGCCAAGTGGGTGCAGGTTTGCTTTCCAACCAATGAAGAGGACACCTTTTCACCAATCAGATCTTTTACATGTGTAATCAGTTAAACTTTGTCAGGTGCTGCTTGTTTCAGTATGAAGTTCATTGGTTAAACTCTCTGCACGGTATCGGTTGGAACAAAATCCAGCACCCACTTGGCCCTTTCTGGAATCGGTTTGACACCTGTGCCTTAGCTGTTTTGTTCGACGAAAGCCTCAACAAGACAACCAAGTCCAAACAGTTGGACCAGCATGTGAGGTATTGGATCGGCGACAAAGTCGCATCCAGATACTTTGGGTCGCAGTTTATGGGTCATGCGAAGGTAGGGACCTGCTTAACATTTGAAAGTAAGTTGCCAATTTCTCCAATTAAAATGTGTTAGATGCAATAATGTATTTCTGCACGGTTTGCCTTTCGAATGAAAGTGAATTTCGTAGTTTTAACTCAAGAGTTAGCCATGTTCAATGGGGTATTGGCAGGTGAACTAGCCTTAGCATGGATAAACCGGAGTCGTAGATCCACCATCACCCTCAGATACACAACACGGTTGACACTATTATTTGAACGAGTGCGGGGTAACGTGTATCTGAATAACACGGCATGGTGATAGGCAAATTATAATGTAGGTCAGGGGTGTCCAAACTTTTGGCAAAGGGGTCCAGATTTGGTGTGGTAAAAATGTGGTGGGCCGACCTTGGCTGACGTACGTAGAACAATATATTTAAGCAAATTTTAGCAAGCCATCCTGTGCATCACATTTGCGTTATGATTTTTTAAAATTAATAATTTAAACTATCTCGCAACTAGCCTTTGTGGGGTTCTCTTTTGACTCTCGGGCTCTTGGGAAATATTGCTGCTATGAAATTAAACCAGCTTCAATTTGCTCTAATTTCTCGCTGCGTATCTGCCATTTAATCTTGTCGTACATGTCAGCGTGTCTTGTTTGGTAATATCGCCTCACACTGAACTCTTTAAAAACAGCGACTGTCTCTTTGCAAATGAGGCAGACACAGTTGTTGCGTATTTTATTGAAGAAAAAGTCCAATTTTCACCTATCCTTGAAGCGTCGGCCGTCGCAGTCCACTTTTTTTGTTGTTGTTGTTGTTGATTATCGCCATTTTAGAAAATTGGAAGTAAAGGGTCACACGGGGTAATGTTGCTTAGAGTGCTGCTGCCTTTTAGTGGGTGAATGAGGCGCAGCATTTAGTGTGTAAGCTACTTCATTTGCTAGTAGCAGTACTGCTGACCAAGTTATTAAGTCTGTGTGCAGGCCAGACGTTATTGATTTTATGACAGAGGCTGGGGCCGGATGTATTTTGACCACGGGCCGCATTTGGCCCCTGGGCCGGACTTTGGACATGTCTGATGTAGGTGATAGTCAAACACCTTCTAAATGTTTTTCTTGATTGAATAAGAGTATGGATTTTCTCTATCTGATTAAAAGAAATGTCTTCAATAGCTAACAAAGGATTAACATGTGTTTTGTATACTTCTTGTAATGTGATTAGAAAAAAACAATTACCAAGGGAAATGGTCATGTGTAGCTTTTTTATTTTGTGGTAATTAATGGTAAACTACTGCCATTTAGTGGCTGTTTTTTAAACTTTCACTGCCAATTGCAAGATTTTCCCAAGCACTTTACAGTTAAGGCAGTACTTCTCAAATGGTGGGGTGCGCCCCCCCAGGGGGGCGCAGAGCGATGCCGGGGGGGCGCGAGTGACCTCGGGGAACATGATTTTTTTTTTTTTTTTTTTTTGCCGTACTAGAATAAAGTGTACTTGCACATCCACTCCGTGGGTGGCAGTGGCGCTCTCATTTTCAAAGTGCGTGCAGTATTTTTGAAGTAAGCAATAGCACACGGAAGAGACTCATGCAGAGCTGGACTCACGCAGCGACCCACTGTCTTCTTCGGTTCTCACGTGTCCGGCCGAGAAGTGCCGTTTTCGGCTTGGGATCGTCACGACCACCGCCCTCACCTACGGTTCTCCCTCGGCCGCCGAGAATGCGCTTTTTTCGGGCCGTTTGCCTTTGACTTTTAATATAGTGGGAAATGAGGAAAGACCACTGTTTACTGAGTCTAAAAATGATTATAGCGGAGAAGCCAAATCAGTTAAGACGCCACTTAAAGACATTAGACCTCAATCTCATTGATAAGCCGCTTGATTGTTTTTCAGCGATAACGTGCCGAATATTGCCAATTGTCACAATCGTCCTGCTTTGTCAGTGTTATATCAGTAAACCAGTGAGCACTGTGGTGAATCAGCGAAAATAAAAACTTTCCTTCTGTCCAAAGACCTTTTTCCCGCCTTCTATTCAGTTTTGTTTTTTTTTCGGTCAAATTTTTTGGCATGTTGGCAAGAGTAAATGTTTCTAATCAATTTGAATTTGTTATTATTTACTGATTTTATTACATTTTATTTTTCAGTATCAAATGGTCAAAAATGTACCTTGAGTGTATTTTTACAGTTTGGATGTGACTTTTTTTTTTTTTTTTTTTTAACTTCAGGCAAATTGATGCGCGTTAAGTCTTTTCTGTTACAAGCAACACAATGTTAAAAAAGTTATACTTTATTATAAGTTGATCTATGTTACTTTTTTTCTTTAATAGAAAAAAAAGGACACAATGTTAGGCTGAGGCGTAATTATAATAGTAATATAGACGAATGATACTATTTACAGTGGCGGCAGAGAGTTGGGGGGGGGGGGGGCGCGAAACATTTACGTCTTCCTTGGGGGGGCGTAACAGAAAATAATTGAGAAGCACTGAGTTAAGGTGACCAACTTGACAATCACCAATCTACCACCTTTACTAGGTCCTCTTAAAAGGGAAACCTGTTGTTTTGCAAATGTAATTTCTGAAGTTGCTTTACAAAAATAGTGTCAAATCCATTTTATCCAGGGAAAAAAAAAAATCTAAAAGACATTAAATTTAAATGTGTTTTAATTGTATCTTCAGTAAATGTCATTCATTCATTCTTTTGTCAAACACACTTAGTAATTGAGGTTAAATTTGATGTTCAGTGCTTTATGTTTTTTTTTAATATGATTCAATATTATCTAAATAATGGGTGCGAGAAAAGTATTAATTTTCAGTTGAAATGACATTAAAAAAGGTCTTAAAAGTCTTGAATTTAGATTTATCAATCCTGGGGGGACCCTGATGATTTTTCAAAGGGTGCCAGTACTTTTGTCCGGCCCATTTTGTGAATTTTTTTTGTGTAAAATGATAATGATTTAACTTTTTTCCATTCTCTTTTGTGTTTTTTCATTGCAAGCAAAATAAATGAAGATATTACTACTAAAGCATTTGTAATTGCAATCATTTTCTGGAAGAAATTGAGCATTATCTGACAGAATTGCAGGGGTGCCAATACTTTTAACCAGCACAGTATATTCATTCATTAATTCATTCATTCATCTTCTTAACTTCTTGTCCTCATGAAGGTCGTGGGGGTGCTGGAGCCTATTCCAGTTAGCAGGAGGCACGGTACACCCTGAACTGGTTGCCAGTCACTCGCAGGGCACACAAAGACAAACAAGGATTCACGCACACACTCACACCTACGGACAATTTAGGATGTTCAATCAGCCTTCCATGCATGTCTTTGGGATGTCTAATTACTTACATTTTCAGGAATCGATGGGAGACTTCTGGAGTCAGGAGCAACGAAGTATGGAATCTTTTGGGAAAATACAATATGAGTGGGTTGGTGAATTATAGCAAAATGTAGGAAAAGAAAAAAAAACTGTGGTATAGTTTCAGGCCACAATTCTATGCATTGGTTGTTTTGGGGGAAAAATGGCCACCCTGCAATCATGAATTGATTTTTTACCTAGCAGAAACTAGTGAATACGTATGTGGAATGTTGCATTGTATTTATTCTCATTTATTGTGGTTGTTGCTTCTTTTCATTCTATTATGAAGAAATGCTAAACGGAAGCCTGAAATCATTCATTCATTTGTTAAACACAAAATTTATCACTGCAATTTAATTTTAAAGAAATGCTTAAAATCAAATACAGTATTTAAAAAAAAGGGAAATACAATTACAGTGAATTAGATTTGAAAGTTAACAACACTTGAACGCCACTAGAGGGCACTCGTACACGTTTTTAAAATGACCTTTTCCTCATGTCTAAATAGAAAATGTTATTTAAAAAAAAAGTAGTTAAACTTTTTTGTGTAAATCCAAATGATAAAAGCTTTTATCACACACTTCTGAGAATGGTGAAGTGTGAAGTGAATAAGCCTCACTCATAGATGACAGAATGAAGTTAGAGCATGATAGTGTATGAATATTCTGTATTGCACACAGTGTGGCAACTGTTTTATCTTGACAAAAGATACTGTAAACTTGCACAGTAGTTCGATTGCATAATGTGTCTACATATATATGTGTGACTCTCTACAGTATATAATTATATACAGAGTTGCCAACTCCCTAAAAAAAATTAAAAATTGACACCTTATTGGTAGAGCCTGGATTTGAGCCCGATAATCGTCAACCTTTATTTATTTTTTTGTATGTAAGAAGTATTTTTTTTTTTAATTATACATAATTATAATATTATAATAATTTTACTCAAAGCTGAATTCATTAGGTACATATTTGAGTTATATAAGCACATGGAAAAAACAATTGACGGCAATGTATTTTAATACAAAATATACTAGAATTATATCTGTCCTGCTAAATTTAAAAGTGTGTAATTTAACACTTAAAGTGCCTACGAACGGATAAAAAAAAGTCTTTAATAGCATTATTATGTGAATTAGAATCATATTTTGAGACGATTCGACTATATACAACAATTTGGGCAAGCGCAGATGTCGAGAAATTAGTCTTATATTAATCTGCCGGTGAGCCACGCCTGCCATTATAGGACTCTAGTGTCCCCAACAGGTTGATGACGTCGGCAGGGTCATGGTTTCATTTGATTTAGAATTCAGCCCATTGAAGGGGAATTATTCAGAACGAGGAAAATGCGACGAAGAGAGCCGCAAAATGTCATCGTTTCAGTCTCTCTACTCCAATATTTTTACAGGGTATTCTTTTTATCGAAGTATTTTTCCCCAATTGCTAAATAAATGGTATGGTCCTTACAAATAACAGACTTGTGCCAAATGGAATATGAAATATTAAAAATGCATTTATTCAGTACGTCATGGCAAAATTACTCCACAATGGTCAAAACTGTCCACGTCTTGCACCTCCCAAACTATATTTTAAGCCACGGAGGTGTCCGGCTTTTGTCATTTCCCTGCCCCGGCTTCGGAGAGCGTAAACAAACTAGGAGGCGTGAAAGCTAGCCAATAAGCTAACCCGAACCAAGTGATGTTTCAAAGTCTATTCTCGGCTTTTGAAGCGAAAAATCACTCATCATGTCACACGGCGGCGGGGTTGTCGATTGTCTTCGCCGATCAGCAACCCGCCCAGCAGCGAGCAAGTTACAGCTCGTCGGACTTGTTCCCCTGCTGCAGGCAGAAGATCTCGTTTGCTGGGGAAGCAGTTGGAAAATGACTTCCGGACGAACCGGCCGATATCGGAGGAGCGCGTAGCTGCCACATGGACAACACGAATATGGCGTAAATTAATGCTTAAAAACACGCCGAAGACGTAAACAGAGAGCGGTGTGCAGTTGTTGTGTGCAGCTAACAAGGCAGGGTGTGTCTGAAGAGAACTTTTCTACATGTCCGTCCATGATCAAACGCAAGTAAATATTTCTTTGATTAAAGAAAATTTATAGTGTTTGCTTTGTAATTGCCGCCATTTTTAACACAAAGTTGCAATTTCTGATGAGGTGGAAAAATTGACAGATCACCAGGCACACGAAGAGGGCAATAAGCTGAGTAAACACAATCCGCGGTCGTCGGCCACGAAATGCAAACCACCTCCGTATTAAAACGTGTGCCATGATTCCAGTATTTGACATTATACAAAACATGATGTTGACTCCCTCATAAGTCCAATGATCCCACAGTGGTCGCACACTTGCTTTGGCAGATCTCGGGGTGAATGGGAACTTTCTGAAACCCAAAAAGGCTCACACGCCTCTCCCTGGTGCAGCTACAAAAGCCGGCAGCTGTTTGGCTGGTGTGATGCAAAAAATAAACGAATTAAACCGCAAAATCAGCTCAATCCACAGTCCATTTGCATGCTATAAAGCAATATTGTATTGTGAGATGCTGACCTGGGTGACGTCACATTCGCATTCGTCCTATAGCTGAGACTCGAGCCGGAAGTCACTCATTTTCATGGCGCAGGATTCAAAAATTGGATATATAAAACAATCGCTTCCACATACATACATCCAAGCGGTCCATTTAATTCAGGAGCATAAAACGTCTCGTGAAATAAGAAATAAACATGCTTTTTGGTGTCATACGCACTTTAAGGTCCTGAAACTTTATGTGTGTGTGGGTGTGTATGTGTTTTGGGCCATTTTTTAAAATACTTAAAAAAAAAATTTGTATACAAACTCTCAGGTATTTTTTTATTTTTTAGAATTTAGGTGCGTTCGAAGTTTCCTCAGCAATAACATTTTCACAAATGATCACTTCAAATATAATGAATTTTACAGAACACAAAAATATAAGACAATTAGTGAAAATGGAGTACACAGAGAAGAACAGGAAAACAAATGATCATCATTTTGAACATGCTTTCACCTCCGATCTCCCACACTCTTGTCTACCGTTAGCGACAGTACCTCGACCAATAAGATGAGTGGGATTTCTTATTGTCATTGTTCCGTCAGCTCATTGGTCAAAAAGCAGTATAGGCTGGGGAATTAATTTCCCTGCATAATCTTGTAAAGCATATTTGTTGGTTCTACAAATAAGACACTATTTTCGAGTTTGATGATAATAAGGGACAAAGCGCGTCCCTTGAAAGCTCAATAAGGGATGCATACTTTTGTGTCTGAATATCGGACTATTTCATTTTCAAGGCACAGTTGGCAACACTAATAATATATATTATATAAAATTTACCATTTGCAGTGTGATAGATTCAGCAGTCAGTGGCATCGGTTCCTTGTAGAGTGCAGTGAGTATCGCTTTCATCTCATTGGTCTGTTAAGCAGAAAAGAAGGTTCACATATGTCACATTTGGGACAAAACAGCCTCCACTTTATTATAAACTCACCTGCTCCCTTTTGATGTGGTCAGCCAGGGTATTAAGATATTTATAAAAAACCTCAAACCATGGAAGGTGACTGTGAGAACAACAACTGTGTCATACTTTAAGTGGTGAACTTAAAGGGGTGCTTCACTTGACTCGGTCATACCTGAGAATGCAAAGGCACGTCTGGGTACTGCCGGTGAGGCGACAGAAACCAAAGCGTTGGCATCCCTCAAGATCGGTGAGAACAAATGTAAAGTGCTGAACAGCCACCCCTTCCCTGGCCCTAAATAAAAGACAATGATGGAAATGTTGCCAAAAGTGAACTGCAGACAACATTTGTTTTGCCCAGTTGTACTGCAACAAAATGCAGCTTCTGCTTTTAGTAGCTTGTTGATTGACAAGAACAAGGTAGTTGGGAACAATAGAGCGGCCTTTATTGGTGTAAAGTGATAATGACTTTTCAACCGATATCCTGATAGTGTCCAACTCCAAAAATCTGATACCAATATCAAACCGATACCGATATATGCCGTGGTGAACTTAACATATTATGGCTAATTGTGTTGTGAGGCCCTCTGTATGCTTTAATAATGATAATGCTCACATAACAAATCCCAAGCATCTTAGTTCAAAAACATCTAATGGTCAATAAGCATAAATGCTGTGCTAAACTGTGACCAGCCCTTGTACAAAGGCAGAAGGCTTCTTCATTCACTTCGAAGGCAACATGCATATTTGCCCAAAACTGATGTCGATATTATCCGATATCATTTTAAAATGCTTTTATCGGCTGATATTTTTGGATCCCCGACAATATCGGACAAGTCTAGTGTGAAGTATATATATGTATATATGCATATATACATACATACATACATATATTATATGTAAAAATATATTCAAAAATGATAAGCATTTGAGGAAAAAAAAACTTTACTAAAAACTCAAATACACACACTAAACTCATACAACACCAGTGTTGTTTCAGTCAACGATGACGATAATTAAAATATTTCGTCAACACTTTTTTTATGATGATGACGAGAAAATAACAAGCTAAAAACTTGTTTTGGGAGACTAAAACATAACAAGCCTAATGCCAGTTTTCGTCTGACGAGACGAGAACGAAACGAAAAAGCGCAATAGTTTCCGTCACATGTTCACAATACAGTGGGGCAAATAAGTATTTAGTCAGCCACCAATTGTGCAAGTTCTCCTACCATGAGAGACAGAATGTGGAAAAAAGGCAGAAAATCACATTGTTTGATTTTTAAAGAATTTATTTCCAAATTAGAGTGGAAAATAAGCATTTGGTCACCTACAAACAAGCAATATTTCTGGCTGTCAAAGAGGTCTAACTTCTTCTAACGAGGCTCCACTCGTTACCTGTATTAATGGCACCTGTTTGAACTCATTATCGGTATAAAAGACACCTGTCCACAACTCAGTCAGTCACACTCCAAACTCCACTATGGCCAAGACCAAAGAGCTGTCGGAGGACACCAGAGACAAAATTGTAGACCTGCACCAGGCTGGGAAGACTGAATCTGCAAACGGCAAAATGCTTGGCGTAAAGAAATCAACTGTAGGAGCAACTATTAGAAAATGAAAGACATACAAGACCACTGATAATCTCCCTCGATCTGGGGCTCCATGCAAGATCTCAACCCATGGCGTCAAATTGATAACAAGAACGGTGGGCAAAAATCCCAGAACCACACGCGGGGACCTAGTGAATGACCTACAGAGAGCTGGGACCACAGTAACAAAGGCTACTATTAGTAACACAATGCGCCGCTAGGGACTCAAATCCTGCTCTGCCAGACGTGTCCCCCTGCTGAAGCCAGTACACGTCCCGGCCCGTCTGCGGTTCGCTAGAGAGCCAAAATACCAAAAAAAAACAAAAACCAAAATAGAACTTTTTGGTAGAAACACAGGTTCTCATGTTTGGAGGAGAAAGAATACTGAATTGCATCCAAAGAATACCATACCCACTTTGAAGCATGGAGGAGGGGGGTGGGGGGGATCATGCTTTGGAGATGTTTTTCTGCAAAGGGACCAGGACGACTGATCTGTGTGAAGGAAAGAATGAATGCGGCCATGTATCGAGATATTTTGAGTGAAAATCTCCTTCCATCAGCAAGGGCATTGAAGATGAGACGTGGCTGGGTCTTTCAGCATGACAATGATCCCAAACACACAGCCAGGGCAACAAAGGAGTGGCTTCGTAAGAAGCCATTCTCCAGATCTCAACCCCATAGCATATCATTCACGTTTGTTAATTTAGTCATAGGTAATTTATATATACCTTTTCTTATAGTTTGTCTATATGTTATACATTTGATTGTACACTGTCTGAGCTGCTGCAATGCCTGAATTTCCCCTATGAGGGATCAATAAAGTCTTTGGACTGAAATTCTTGAATTTTACAGGTGTAAACATTTTGATTTACTGTCAACTAAAATTGGACGAAATCTGTGTGAGATTTTGTCGACTAAAACTAGACGAAAACATTTTGAAATGACAAATACGACTAGAACTAATAAGTATTTTCGGCCAAAAGACAAAGACTATGACAAAAATTAAAAGGGCTGCCAAAAACAACACTGTACACTGTACTGTACTCTCATACAGCAAATAACTTCATGGTACACTCAGTAAAAATACTTCACCCACATCAGAGACACACACACAGGAAGAGAAAAAAAGCAATTCAGTATTTTGTAAGAGGCATTTTTTGGGTCAGTCAAAAACAGCTTGTGTGATTTAATAATAATAGTACATTTTATTTGTATAGTGCTTTTTAAGAGACTCAACTAGAATTGCATAGTTTTCAGTAGAGTTGTCCAATATTATCAGGTAGCAGATAATATCAGCCAATAAAAGCATTTTAAAATGATATCGGATAATATCAGCGTTGGTTTTTCATTATCGGTTTTGGGCCAATACAGTATGCATGTTGCCTTCAAAGTGAATGTAGAGGCCTTATGCCTTTGGACAAGTGCTGGTAACAGCTTAGCACAGCAGTTATACTTATTAACCATTAGATCGCTCCAAACTAAGCTGCTTGGGACTTATGGTATGTATGTTATGTGAGCATTATCATTATTAAAGCATCCAGTGGGGCATCACAATACAATTACCTATAATGTGATAAGTCCACGAACGCATATATCGGTATCAATTTGATAGAGGTATCGGATTTTTGGAGTTGGACAATATAAAAATTACATTTAGTCAAAACCACTTATAGGTCTTTTTACTGAACATAGCCGAGATAATTAGCATTATTCACATTTACTGTAGATTTGAGACTGCTTCTGTTTTCATTTTGAGCAATTTTCGGCTCATACACTCGCATACAATATTTTGATGTGACAAAAACCGTGAGATTCCGCTAAATGAAAAGCAAAGCTACTGCGATCAGGATTTTTAGTGGGAGTGACTACAGCAAACTTACCTTTGTATGTCGTAGGGAAAGCAGAACTTGGACAATGTTTGACAAGACTCCTACAAGGGGGAACATTTTTGGGGGATACAAATACTGTAATTATGAATGTAGTCCAGAATATGTTGCAAGCAAATGCAATCAAGGGTCAACCTCATCTCCAAAGTCTTCCGGAAACTGAAGACGTACTCCCGGATCTGTGGAGATAAAAGCACAAGGGCGTAAGTTTACATAGGGACGGTAGGGACATAACACTACTAACTTTTCAGGACGCTCAAATTGTCCCCACCAACATTTAAGCAACCTTCTTCTTCTGAAAAGTCCAGAGCAGATGGCGGGATGCCCTGTCCCAACACCAGGAACACTGGAGAACGCTCGATATCCAATGAATAACGCGCTTGATAAGACTCTGAGAGTCCCTTTGACGCTGAGGTGGCAAAATCCACAACCCTCGTTACCCTTACAGCAGTAACTTCCGAATCCTCCTGTCCAATCCACAAACAGGAAATAATCCGAAACACACCCTTCTTCCTGCTCACTGCCCACCCCGCGAGAGCCTTCAAAAGACTGAATGTTTAAGTAAGCATTTTCATTTTTCTCGGGAACCTTTTGTTGACTTCTCATATAATGATCTTGGAACGAGTTTGCCTCCTCTCCTGAGTTTGTTTCGCCTTTCTGTTTGATTGCTGTCGACTTGTTCTCGGTGAGCCTACTTTAAACCTTTCACAATGGAGTCAGTACAAAAGGTTAAGACTGAGGTGATCGCACAGAGTTTGGCCTTCTGGCCGGATTTTGTGGTCTTGCTGGCCCGGGTCATTGGAGCTGCGCCAGCGCAGGTCCGGCGGTTCGGTTGACGCTATTCCAGCGGTCTGGCTAGAATGTCAGATTCCTTCATTTTTTTGATAGAGTTAGTTAAAATTTCCAGTCGCATGATACCGCACCATGAGATGTGTCCATCTAGCGGGGGTTTTCCAGGACTTTTTTTCAACATTTCAAAATCATGCACGTTGTGTTTAGTTTACTTAAACACTCTAGACTATCTACAGATCACATTTCTTGCCCTCAGGTTCAAAGAAATAGGACATGCTGTGTGTTTTCCAAACCACAGAACAGGAAGTACCCATTGTTACTGCTGTGTTTCTATCATCTATTTAGTATTAAAAAAAATACCATTTTGCTTTACTTTTACACACATACTGTAAATTTGAAGTCATTATGTTATATTTGTTGCAATAACCCTGTTCATTTCAGGAACAATTTCTGTGGCTGAGCAGTTCATTGTGTATCGGATGAAGTTGTACTAATACAGTATGCGTAATTGCAAGGTAATGAAAATGGACTCACCTTTGTCTTTGTTTACAGGACATGTTGCCTCAAAGAACACGTTGAACGGCCGCTCAGGGTTTTTTCTGTTAAAACAAAGATGAATATGACCTAATATAGGCATGATTTATAATGGAACATAATTTCTCTGAGGTAATGAGCAAGAGTACACTCTGTCAAATGTATGACAGGAAATAACTATATTTGTAGCTTTTAATTAAATTATATTGCAAACGCTCAAATGATGGTTGGTTGCCTGTTGCTTTGAAAAGTTAGGGTCACTTATTGAGTGCAATTTGTTTGCTGTAGGAAATGTTCAAATATTAGAGGAAGTGACTAAAAATCCACAAAGACAGACATTCTCACTTCATGATTAACATGATGGACTTGATTAATTTACCTGAGTCTCGAGCCCATGCTGTGTGAACGCAGCTGTGTCCATGCGTCGGTACAGGAAAAGCGAGCTCTTTAGCAGGTGATCAGTGTTTAAGAAGACAGAGAAAAGTAGTGTCAGTCTGCACAATCAGCACTGCACCGGTGTCACTAACCACTTCCTGTTTCATGCCAGTCTTGTGTCACTCTGTGTGTTTAATAACACTCATCACAGACGTTAAACATTGTAATTCAACTACCCAACAAAATGCAAATCCCTATTAATATATAATTATTTTGTGAGATGCGATGTGCTTGTTCATTATTGGCATTTTTGCATTTACAAAAGTAATAGTCACATTAGACTTATACTGGATTATGAATTTGTATTTATTCATAGTTAACAGCACTGAAATGTATTTTGTATTTTTAATCAAGTTCATGTATCTACATGCCAGGAGATGCATTGTCTATTGTAAGTATCGATCAATTGTATGTATCTATTTTCAGTACAGTTTTAGACCGCCCGGAGGGAGGCTTCATGTTCTCGCTCACTTTCTTCTTTTTCTTCTGAGAAGACACTAACTAAAATTGCTACTCTGCCATTATTCATGCACAGATCACAATGAAACTTAGTAGTTCTAGGGATGTATAACCATACATTATGGTATCAGGTATCAATCAGGGCTGATTAGTTACATTATTTAATTGCAGACTTATACAGTGGGGCCACTGTAGTTTCCTGTAGGTTCATGTCTCTGGGTCGATGAGATGTTTAGGGAGCAAGTTGGGTGGTCATAGTTCATTTTGAACTTGTTATTCAACATTCAAGATGCTGTGTTTGCTTATTGCGATATATTTTAATTAGGGATGTCCCGATCCCATGTTTTCGCATCAAATTCCGGGTCACCTGACTTTGAGAATCATATCGATACGTAGTCCTGATCGGATACCGAAAAAAGAAGAAGAGAAAAAGAAAAAAAAAAGAAAAGTCTTGAATGATATTGGGAAAAAAATAACATTGCAATATACAGTGGGGCAAATAAGTATTTAGTCAACCACCAATTGTGCAAGTTCTCCTACTTGAAAAGATTAGAGAGGCCTGTAATTGTCAACATGGGTAAACCTCAACCATGAGAGACAGAATGTGGAAAAAAAAACAGAAAATCACATTGCTTGATTTTTGGTATAAAAGACACCTGTCCACAATCTCAGTCAGTCACACTCCAAACTCCACTATGGCCAAGACCAAAGAGCTGTCGAAGGACACCAGAGACAAAATTGTAGACCTGCACCAGGCTGGGAAGACTGAATCTGCAATAGGTAAAACGCTTGGTGTAAAGAAATCAACTATGGGAGCAATTATTAGAAAATGCGAGACATACAAGACCACTGATAATCTCCCTCGATCTGGGGCTCCATGCAAGATCTCACCCCGTGGCGTCAAAATGAACGGTGAGCAAAAATCCCAGAACCACACGGGAGGACCTAGTGAATGACCTACAGAGAGCTGGTACCACATTAAGTACACAATGCGCCGCCAGGGACTCAAATCCTGCACTGCCAGATGTGTCCCCCTGCTGAAGCCAGTACACGTCCAGGCCCGTCTGTGGTTCGGTAGACAGCATTTGGATGATCCAGAAGAGGACTGGGAGATATGTTTTTAGAATTAAAAACCCGATCCTTTTCACCTGTGTTATGAACGGCAAGCCGTTGATGTGGATCCCAAAAACAGACAAGGAGATCAGGTAGAGCTAATGTTTGTATTTAATAAGTACAACAAAGGGAGCACGCCAAAAATGCGAGTAGAACTGAGAGAGCACGCCAATAAACGCGGATATAATAAAATACAACAAAGGGAGCACGCCAATAAACGCGGATTTAATAAAATACAACAAAGGGAGCACGCGAAAAATGCGAGTTTAACAAAGTACAACTAAGAGAGCACGCTAGAATGCATGAATATAACACAGTACAAGAACCTGACTACAAAGCCCAAAAGAGCACTAAAGTAAAGATGACCCAAACCAGAATGCGACCGTAGTACGTCGGGAAACTCGAAGGATGACGATGAACACACAGGCGGTAAGCAAGGCAAATAGCAAGCAATAGTCCGACACTTGCAGATGGTGACAAGCTTCCCTAAATACTGAGCTTTCCTAATCAAGCACAGGTGTGTCGCATTACCCCGCCAATCTGGCTCAATCAGGTGCTGCATAAAAGGAAAGAAAAAGAACTGAGACACACACAAATATGACAACCTGATTCCATCCATCTGCCATCCATCCATCCATCCATCCATCCATCCATCCATCCATCCATCCATCCATCCATCCACCACTTAATCAGTGGTCGAGTCGCGGGGTTAGTAGCTTTAGCAGCGCAGCCCAGATTTCCCTCTCCCCAGCCACTTCAACCAGCTCCTCAAGCAGTATCCCAAAGCGTTCCCAGGCCAGCCAAGAGACGTAGTCACTCCAGTGTGTCCTGGGTGGGTCTTCCCCGGGGCCTCCCGCGAGTGGGACATGCCCGGAAAACCTCTCCAGGAAGGCGTCCAGAAGGCATCTGAACCAGATGTCGGAGCCAGGACACCCTGCAGAGGTAACTCTTTTCAGCCCCTTGTATCCACGATCTTGTTTTTTCGGTCACAACCCACAGCTCATGACCATAGGTGAGGGCAAGAACGTAGATCGACTGGTAAATAGAGAGCTTCGGCTTTTGGCTCAGCTCCTTCTTCACCACTACAGGCCGGATCGATCAGTCTCGCTGTTTTTTTTTTTCCCCTATAGGCCTATGTTAATATTCATTCATTCATTCATTTTCCGAGCCACTTATCCTCTCGAGGGTCACGGTGGAGCTGGAGATAACCGTGGGCATTAGGCGGTACACCCTGAATCGGTTGCCAGCCTATATTAATATTCAGACTGCAGAATATTGGCTTACAGTCACATCAAACGAAATACAATTTATATTAAACTTATACTACTATTGCACTCTTAACACTAGAACTACCAAGGGTGGATCAGTTGATACAAATCACTTTTGTAACTGGAAAAGGATCATCCGACCCAAATCAGCATATCTTTTGTGAGCGCTATGGTCCTCATAATTCCCATTCACCCTCGCAAAACCACAGGGTTGGATTGCTCCAATGGCGTACCGCACGCATGCTATTTTTAGACCGTGACGTCGCATCGTAAAGCAGAAGTAAAGCCAAAGTGGGACATTATAGACCCGCCCTCGCATAGAAACAACGTAATTTGTGCTACTTTTCGCTGGTAATCTTTCAAAAACGAACATGCCGATCACGCATTGCTTTTTTGGAACTTGTAGAAACGACTCTAGACATTACGACACATGAAGGATGTTTTCTTCATACGTTTCAGGCAACGTTGTGCCGTACTGCTTCTGTCTGACAATGAATGACCTGAAAAGAATTACAATGGTATCTGACAGCCACCATTACCGATTCTGTTCTTTATATGTATATATATAAATAAACAACTTTAGTAAGGGGGAAGTGTAAATAAATTATAGAATTAAGATTTGTTATCAATGAAAAAATTAAAAGTGTTCGCTGGCTCTCACTGAGTAGCATTTGCGATCGCTGCACAAAGCTAAGTAAATTACCCACAAGAACGGTAAGAGACGTAGGACAACCAGAAGATATATAAGAAAGACAGGGCTGATGGTAAAGGATACCTTATTGAAAGGTAGAAGAGGAGAATGTCATTCATTGTCAGTCGCGTCGATAAAAAAGCTAAGGCTATGCTTAGGCCCGCTCGTTTTTTTCGTCTTTTTCTCGCCTTCGACACTCAAGCCGTCTCTTTAACTGAACATTTTTATGTTCTTCCATATCTTTGCCAGTGAATTTGGCACCAGGCACATCATTTTCGGAGAGAATTGGTAGGTTTAGCTCTGTAAACATCTCCTTCGTACACGATTTCCATTCATTTCCTATTAGGGACAAACGGTGACTTGTCCCTACTTAGCAACAGTAGCTAATGTCATGAATATTAATGAGCGGAAGTGATGTGTTGCTTGCGGTACGCCATTAGCATCTTGAGTGTTTGTGGGGGAGGGCTGCATTGGCTTTGTTGGACAGTGGAGTGCTCAGGCAGGCGAGTGCTCAGGCAGGCAATCGGGCGGACAACTTTTTTTACATATTCCAAAAGCTGCAGTTTGCCTGCAGTACAAGGGACTGTGTAATAAACAACAAAACAGTTTTTATGTGGTGACATATGACACTTTGCCCTTTTCCCGAGGCTAGGTGTTGGAGGTTGTTGCCGAAGCAATTTTTCCTTCTGCGCCTTCTTTGCGCCCACATGAGAGCAAGCCAATTCCTTTGCATGACCCACAGGAACTCCACCCGTCTGTCTTATATTCGAGATGCTAATTGCAGCTATCCGGAGTGAAACCCCCTTTCACACCTAGGCTGCGACTCCACTGTAGTCTAGCCTGCTTGATTGTTTGTTTGAGTGGTCTATTGTTTGACAAAGCCCAGTAGTCACTTTGTAATTGGGGTCATTTGACGCCTTTCTGTTATTTCTTTATAGCCCCCCCCAAAAAAAAAACAGGACTTCCAGTGTTAAAGAATGATGGTAGTACTAGTTAGATCTACTAGACAACTAGCAAAGTCTCGCTAGTTGTCTAGCAGTCAATCCAAGTAGTTAGGAAGCAAAAAAAAAAAAAAAAAAAAAAAAAAAGACATGATATATTTTCCAATACGTTTATTGAAATTAATTGCAAATCACGCATCTGAATTCAAATACAACGTACTGAATCTGGCCCAAATCTGATAAAAAAGGAAAAAATAGCTGACAACAGATCTCTATGTAGCCACTGGGGGAATTGAGGAACCGTATTCAGTAAACCCAGAATTGACTTGTAGAAGATGGCAAAGGTCTGAAGTCAGTAAGTTGGAAGGGAGACTAGAATGATTGTGCATTTATTGCAGACCTGCGCCGAGGCTAAAATAAGTGCACGGAGGCAGTGAATTGCCTCAGAGAGATACAGTAGGTGTTAGGCCATGTCTTCTTCTTCGTCGTCGTCCTCCCCGTCTTCAAAATCTCCCTCACCAACGGTGGCATCCTGGTACTGCTGGTATTCTGATACCAAGTCGTTCATATTACTCTCCGCTTCAGTGAACTCCATCTCATCCATGCCCTCGCCAGTGTACCAGTGGAGGAAAGCCTTGCGGCGGAACATAGCAGTGAACTGCTCAGATATGCGCTTGAACAGCTCCTGAATGGCAGTGCTGTTGCCAATAAAGGTGGCTGCCATCTTGAGGCCACGCGGCGCGATATCGCACACAGCTGTTTTGACATTGTTGGGGATCCACTCGACGAAGTAGCTGCTGTTCTTGTTTTGGACGTTCAGCATCTGCTCATCAACCTCTTTCATGGACATGTGACCACGGAATATGGCCGCCACGGTCAGGTAGCGTCCGTGGCGGGGGTCACAGGCAGCCATCATATTTTTAGCATCAAACATCTGCAGAGTGAGCTCAGGCACAGTAAGTGCTCTATACTGTGTGCTCCCCCTGCTGGTGAGTGGGGCAAAGCCCGGCATGAAGAAGTGCAAACGAGGGAAGGGGACCATGTTGACAGCTAATTTGCGGAGGTCTGCATTCAGCTGCCCGGGAAAACGCAAGCAGGTCGTCACACCGCTCATGGTGGCGGAAACCAGGTGGTTGAGGTCTCCGTAGGTGGGTGTTGTCAGCTTCAGAGTACGGAAGCAGATGTCGTATAATGCTTCGTTATCAATGCAGTAGGTCTCGTCCGTGTTCTCCACAAGCTGGTGGACGGACAGGGTTGCATTGTAAGGCTCCACCACTGTGTCGGACACCTGGAGACAAAATGCTACAATTAAAAACTAGAATTTCAGTCAGATGAATGTACAACTACAGCATGGTTGAATCATTGAGGGTCGTTTCAGTCAATTGGAAGTCTGAGCTTTTAGACAAATATTTTGCTTTTTATGTCATTAAAAATCATACATGACAAAAACACACTCAGCAAAAAGTTGGCACCTAAACGATTACTAAGTTTTTTGAATAATCGATAAAATACCATGATTTCACGTTTCCATAATGATGCATGTGACGAGCAGTGGCTACCATTAGCCTCTGCTTCTGTTTGTTTTGACTATTCATAAGGTGTCCATACGTCTGGTTTTATGCAGGACAGTCGTTCACAGGAACCTCAAGCAGGACACTCATTTATCCTCCCTTAAGGCCGAGTTATACTTCCGCGTCAGACCTGTGCCGTCACGGAAGACCCGATTTACGACCCTGCGCTGCAGCCTGATGCGGTCCTATTGATTTTTCAAACCCTAGCGTCACATTAACGCATATGACGAGGTGGAAATAGACTGTGATTGGTTCGCTCAGACTGTTGTTTCCGTTTCAGCGCGAAATCACCGCCGTTGTAAACCATTATTTTTCTACACGCAAAAATGGACTAAGCCGACGGGAGTATCATCGAAGAGCAAGTCTCGTGAAGACATCATAAAGTTTGTCAAATGGAAAGGTCAGCGATTGAATAAAAAAATGGAAGAACCACCGAGACGTGTGTGTTCGGAATCGAGTGGCCACATGAAGCGGTGACCCAGTCGGCCAAAAACTGCCAGCTTTTTATCACTTTATGTCGTATTTTTGGTTGGTGTACTTCAATATTTATTGTGTACATATGCTTGTTGTGAGTCTGCTGTGATTTATTTGCGTGTCACACTTCACGTATATGAAGAATAAAGCACAGGTTTGGTGTCAAATGAGTTGTTTTGATCTTTAATTTTCAATAACAGACAATTTGCACACGATACATCATCACTGATTGAGAGTGCCTCGGTGCTTTTTATGATAACGTTAACATCAAGGCTTCCAACGCAGTTTGGGAAGTTCCATAGACGCTAGAAATCTGCTATGGCTTCCCACTGGCTAGTTGTAGGACACGGCAAACAAATCGGGCTGGAGGGCTTCGCAGACCTCTGACAAAACGCTGGACGCAGTGCTCGACGCCAGTCTGAAGCTAGCAGCCACAGCTAGCTGGTTTCCATCCGAGGCTAGAACTCTATGCGGGATCAAAAGTTGGACGACCGCCTCGAAACCGTCTTCTGCGTCACCTGTGCCTCAACATTTGTAGGATCAACATTTATTCAGTGTTGATGAGCTGAAGATCCACATTCAAGCGTTCCATCTTGCATTGTTTATTTTTTCTCCGTTAAACTAGACAGGAGGAAGTCAACAAGCATGCCCCAAAACTGTACAAACTAGGGCTGTCAAACGATTAAAATTTTTAATCGGGTTAATTACATCTTAAAAATTAATGAATCGTAATTAATCGCAATTAATCGCAATTCAAACCATCTCTAAAATATGCCATATTTTTCTGTAAATTATTGTTGGAATGGAAAGATAAGACACAAGATGGATATATACATACAACATACTGTACATAAGTGCTGTATTTGTTTATTATAACACAAATGGCATAATGAACATTCTTTCTGTGTAAGTGATCCACGGATAGTAAGACTTGTAGTTCATAAAAGATAAATGTTATAGTTACAAGTTATAGTAATTTTATATTAAAACCCCTCTTCATATTTTCGTTTTAATAAATTTTGTACAATTTTCAATCAAAAGTAGAGTTAATATAATAATAAGAAGAATAAAAATAACAATAATAAGAACTGAGTGACCAAACTCTGAGTAATGCCAGTTCACTTTGCATTGTTGTTTAGCTGTGTGAGAATAGGGCCTCATTACTACAGACTGAAGTGCTTTTCTTTTTGTGAACATTATTTTTTTTTTGAGAGATAGCAATATTATTTGTGTTGTGCTTTTACTTAGCTTTTACTTCGCCTTAATAACAGATATATCTCTGTGCATATCTTACCCAAAATACAACAAGAGACACATAATTGCCACTAAACAAAGCAAACTTACCGAAATATGTGTGGAGCACAAAGCAACAGCATAAACGTCTCACAACTACTAATTCTCCCACTATTAGAAGGAATAACATTAGTATGGAACGGCGCTGCATCAGTGTTGTGATGTGTTTTAAACATTTTCACTTTTTATATGCACCTGTTACATGGTGTTTTGTTCCAAATGTGTCCTTAAAAGTTCTATTATGAACTGTAATTTGTATTCGCGTATTTATTTCATTTTCCTTCATAGTGTATACTAAGGGTGTAACGGTACATGTAACAGTATTGAACCGTTTTGGTACGTGGTCCTCGATTCGGAACAGACGAACGAGTTTCTGACGTAATATAACCCTTACTTTTCGAGGCTGTGAGTCGATTGGGTTACAGTTTCTTTGTGTATATTATATTTACTCCGTCTTCTCTACTATAATGAGGACCAACACGGTAGGACAGTATAACCAGGAAACGTCAACGGTGTGACAATGTGGCCGCCGCGAGGACACAGGGAAACGCGGCTGTTAGAGTCAATCAGCCAATGCACACCAGTCGCAGTGCGGCCGCGTGTTAGATGCGTCCCAGAAGCGGCTCAACGCGACGCACACGAAAAGAACGGCAGAGTTTATTATTTGCCGCGAGACTACCGGTAGCTAGGCCGGAAGTCACTTGTGTAAAAATACGGTGGATCCGGTCGATTTTCAAACTAATATGCAATTGTAACCTACTTTTTGAGTCCATCAGATCTATTGAGTGGTAGATCAGGGCACAGTTGACTTGTCTTTGTTGATTTACTACTGTCTTCTGTGCTATAATAATAACCAACACGGCCCCGTGTTTAATACAAAACCCTCTTACCACAACAAAACAAGTAGGAACTAATATTCACATAGGAACTAAAGTTATACAACATAAACTATACGATATAAATGAATACCACATCACATTTGTAAAATATAAACATAAAATAATTAATAGGGCTGCAGCTATCGGATATTTTAGTAATCGAGTAATCAACTGAAAAGCCTATCGATTAATCGAGTAATCGGATAAAACTTATATATTTTTAGGTAAAGAGCAATTATAAATATACATGAGAAAACAAGACATTTCATCTAGTGTTGAACCATTTTCAGTCAATCAATGTCTTTATTTTAGGTGTACATTGTTGAAAACAGCCAACAATTGCCTCTCAGATGTGACTAGAATAAAAAAAAAGACCAATTCACTGCTTTCACTCAAAAACTTTTAGATCTTATAAAAAAAAAAGTATATATTTCTTACAAGCCATTTTTAAGTTCTAGTTAAGTTTTAAGTTAGTCTAAACTGTAAGTCCTGATAGAATTTTGAGTTTTTGCAGTGTTCAAAATAAAAGTATCAGGTTATAATATGGCGGTGACATTGGCATGAGTTCCTGAATGCACCGCGTGACGTGCGGGGGTGAGGGAGGTGCGGGACAGCGAGAGACGTGCCTTCCTGTTGTTGTTGTCGTCCCACAAGTTTGCAAAAAAGAAATAATTGCAACCTAACGACGCGGGTGACTCTTTGTCAACGTTACAGTATGATACCTGCTGTATTGGAGCACATTAGGGACCAGTGCTACTTGGTGTTTTAGCCAGCAATGACTACTGAGCTAAAATTGATAGTTAGCATTATTGAGTTTTTATTTTACACCCTCATCACTCCACAACGCTATGTTATGTTAAAGCCTGTATGTAAGACACGTTAGCCACGCATCGACAGTGGTCTTAATAGAAACCTAGCCATCCTCAGGGCTAACATTACGTGAGCGAGTGACAGTAACTTAATCTTATTTATTAGCACTGAGAATTGTACTGCTTTAAGATGGCGGCTGTTTACTTACACCGCTGACTCTGTCATTTCGCATCTAGTTCAACATATATTTGATATCTATGAGACGCATCAGATGCTACCTGCTACCACCTTAATATCATGCGGGCTAGTTTTTAGCAACGTCGGCGTAGTTTGGAGCGGCTGTCAGCTGTAGAAAGGTTTTTTATATTTTTTTATTGCTTCTTCCTCTATGCACGTGACATCAGCGCGTTGTACCGCATTAAAAGTAGTCTGGGCAAAACATGATGCTTAGAGCTGGCAAAATTAAACGATTCCTCGAGGTGAATAAAATTACTCGGATCAGTTTTTAAACTCGAGTTCCTCGAGCATTCGTTTCAGTGCTGAAAATAAATAATAGCGCATTTAAATAAGATAAATTGAAATGAGCTAAAACACCTGTAATTAAATAATAAGAACTATACACACATCCTGCTTACACAACTAAATTTATTAATTTATGTGTGGCGCTTTAACTTGAGAAAATCCACCAATAAAGCTTTTGAAAACCGTTCATAAGAAAAAAAAATGTTTCATTGAGGCATTTCATTTGCAAAATACATGTTCAAATCTTTGTCATTGGGACTGTTTTCCCTTTAGCACAGGGCTTCTTTTTTCGTCTTTCTGTCAGAAAGAAAGCTGACCAATACGCGGGGTCTGAAAGGCAAATTGTTGTTGGATTATCTTTAAATACCCGCTACTTTTTGAACAGAATTGTAGCTTTGTATAGGCTAATGTTCCTATTGTTGAAAGCACAAAACAACTAGCACATTTATATTTTGCATTTTGTTTTCTTACTGTACCGAAAATGAACCAAACCGTGACCTCAAAACCGAGGTACGTACCGAACCGAGATTTTTGTGTACCGTTACACCCCTAGTGTATACGTTGTTCTGTAAATAGGTGGCCAGCAAGTGAGCATTAAATAAACGGATAAACAATCAATAGTTTTGGCAGCAGAAAAAGACATTGTCATCCATTTCTGGAATAACACTGAATCAAATTAGTCTGAAATGATCTGTACCTTCGGAGAGGGCACCACACTAAAGGTGTTCATGATACGATCGGGGTACTCCTCACGGATTTTGCTGATTAACAGTGTTCCCATCCCGGAACCGGTGCCACCACCCAGAGAATGTGTAAGCTGGAACCCCTGGAGGCAGTCACAGCCCTCGGCCTCCTTCCTCACCACATCCAGAACTGAGTCCACTAACTCAGCTCCCTCTGTGTAGTGACCCTTGGCCCAGTTATTGCCAGCTCCACTCTGACCTGGGGAAAAAAAGAGCTAATCATGATCTAATCGATAAGTGAACTAAATAGCAACATGTATTATTTTATGTATATTATCTGCAGTTATCAAAAATCAGAATGAAAGTTTACCAAAGACAAAGTTGTCAGGTCTAAAGATCCTGCCAAATGGGCCAGACCGGACAGAGTCCATGGTGCCTGGCTCCAAATCCACCAAGATTGCCCTTGGGACATACTTTCCTCCTAAAAAAACAAAAACAAATTGTTGCGCTCAAAACTGGATTTCATTTCACGTACAACACATAAACAATGACAGTTGAATTTAGGGATTTCTGACCTGAAGCCTCATTGTAATACACATTGATTCTATCCAGTTGAAGGGCATCATCTCCTTGGTAGGATCCAGTTGGGTCGATGCCATGCTCATCACTGATCACCTCCCAAAACTGGTAGAGACAATACAAGGTAACAGGAAACATTTTCAAAGGTTTTGTCAATGTAATGTTGATTTAACAACATCATATCTGTCCATGATTTAGTCCACGTCTACCAAAGTTTCAAATAGTATAACATAATTAAGTCTTGTAAAACTCAGATTTCCGATGTCAAAATTACAACAACTAGATCAAAGGCATTTATTATTATTATTATTCTAACGATTGTCATAATTTAACCTAGAAATATTCTTTCGTGTGCTGTGCCACACCTTCATTGTAAATACCTTTACCATAGACTTCAATATCAGTTGGTAAAACAGCTCCTACAGACATTGCGCCACGGCTTCCTAAAGGGGGCCGGGCCAGGCAGAGCGTTGTGGGAGCTTTCACTGCGATAAACTAAAACACACACTGCATTTTAATGCCGGATTTAGGTGGAAAAACAACGAAAGTTTTAGTGCATACAAGCAGGCAGCAGTGTCTCAAGAGTGATTTGGTCCAAGATTCATGGTAATTATTATCTAAAATAGCACCATGCATGCATTTTTAAATGTTGTGGAAAAAAATGAAACGACAGGAAAAAATTAGCGCAACTTCACCTTAAAATAATTACTTAAAATTAATGGTAACTACCCGTTTTTTTTGTTTTGTTTTTTTTTTTGCTTTTAACCAAGAATCTAGACTGTTTTACATTTATATTTATAGAAATTCTGGGATTTACACATTTATTTTAGGGCTGTCAAAATTATCGTGTTGACGGGCGTTAATTAAATTTTTTTAATTAATCACGTTAATTAAAATATTTGACGCAATTAACGCATGCAATGAATGACCTGCTGGCATATTGCCTCAAACATTACAATGAGGCCGTTTATGGACATTAAGAGTGAAGAGAATGCCACCGGCCGCTTGGGGGCAGCGCCGTTCCATACTCATGTTATGTCTTCTAAACGTGGGAGAATTAGTAGTTGTGAGACGTTTATGCTGTATTCACAATGCAATGCAAATTGCTATTTGTGCTCCACACATATTTCGGTAAGTTTTCTTTCTTTTAGTGGCAATTATGTGTCTCTTGTTTTATTTTG
This sequence comes from Corythoichthys intestinalis, assembly GCF_030265065.1. NCBI lineage: Eukaryota > Metazoa > Chordata > Actinopteri > Syngnathiformes > Syngnathidae > Corythoichthys > Corythoichthys intestinalis. Next base: position 16,112,113 of record NC_080402.1, read on the forward strand.
GGTAAGATATGTACAGATACAGTGGGGAGAACAAGTATTTGATACACTGCCAGCCCATTGGCAGTGTATCAAATACTTGTTCTCCCCACTGTATATGTTATACAGTAAAGGCGAGTGGACACAGGCGTTCTTTGGACCGCACCGTTTATTGGCATAAGCTTCTCCTCCTCCTTCTCCAAACATAAGTATCGTTTAGTGAAAGCACAACAAAAATAATATTCCTATCCCTCTCTCCCCCAAAAAAAAATAATGTTCACAAAAAGAAAAACACTTCAGTCTATAGTAATGAGGTCCTATTCTGACACACAGTTAAACAAACATGCAAAATGAACTGGCATTCCATATCAAAATAGCTATGCAAAATACACGTAAAACTTTTCACTCTATTTTTATTATTGTTATTTTTATTCTTCTTATTATTATATTAACTCTACTTTTGATTGAAAATTTTACAAATTTTACTGAAACGAAAACATGAAGAGGGGTTTTAATATAAAATTACTATAACTTGTAACTAGACATGTGCCGGTTACCGGTTTCACGGTTTACCGTGGTGTGAAAACGTCGCGGTTTCAAAACCACTAAAATTTTCCGTCAGACCGTAGTACGGTATTCGCAATTTTTCATGTGTCAAAAATCCAGCCAGAAGTGGCGTGGCGCGGCAGCGCTCACCCCCTCCCGTTTGTTGCTGCGTGTGAAAGTGATTATCGCTAAACAGCCAGCGAACCCTAAACAAATTCTCCAAACATAAGGCGTTCTTTTCTTCAATTTATTGAGCTCTCAAATCGTGGTAAGTGAAATATTCAGAATGAATACATTTAAAACGTTGTACAATTGTATTTTTCCATGTGTGAGTAGCTAAACAGATTAGCACTATGAGTTCGCCAAAAACAAAACACATATTTTCCTTTGAAATTCGATATACAAACTAACTAAAAGCTTATAAAAGACGAATGTTAGCCTAGGCTTAGCTGGGAGAGCAACTTCGTCGAGTGTTACTGCCGCAGAGTGAGAAAACAAGCATGATTCTCTTGAATGAAGGGGAAAAAAAGGTATAGCATCAAAGATCGTTAATTGAGGAAAGATGATCTTGCCCTAAGCACAAATCCACGTTCGCTGGATCAAGGAGAGGTCTCACTCCCAATTATTATTATTATTATTTTTTAAAGATGAAACCTTTCCACAACAATATTTACATTTTAACTAACTTATACATTTTTAACTAACTTATTAACTTTTGAATTCTTTGTTCTTTCTAACACAAAGGCATGACATCATGTAGACTAGAGTTGACACAGTGGCTGAAAATGGCGAAACTTCACTTGAGCTTTTCAATCCTCAAAAAAAATTATGCAGTATAAATTTTAAAAAAATTTATTCAAAAGAGTTTTTACTTTTTTTATAGAAATTATTTTGTTCTTGCTCTAAACTTGAGCAACTTGAGCTGTGGCTGTGGGTATAGTCTACATTATATTTTAATTTTATTTAAAATTTGTTTTTTTTTTTTAATTGATAATTTATATATTTTAACAATACATTCATATTCCAATTTGCAACTATGTTCTAAAAAAAAAAATCCTGTTCAATGGAAAGAAGTTTTTTTTTTTTTAACCCATACATCTCAAAATAACACATTTTGGAGCTATAATTGCAATACCGTGATACCGTGAAACCGTGGTATTTTTTTGCTCACGGTTATCGTACAGTCAAAATCTCATACCGGCACATGCCTACTTGTAACTATAACATTTATCATTTAAGAACTACAAGTCTTTCTATCCATGGATCACTTTAACAGAAAGAATGTTAATAATGCCATTTGTGGATTTATCGTTACAATAAACAAATACAGTACTGATGTACAGTATGTTGTATGTATATATCCGTCGTGTGTCTTATCTTTCCATTCCAATAATAATTTACATAAAAATATGGCATATTATAGAGCTGGTTAGAATTGTGATTAATTACGATTAATTAATTTTTAAGCTGTAATTAACTCGATTAAAAATTTGAATCGTTTGAAAGCCCTAATTTATTTACAACAATTTTCAACATAAAAAGCTCTTTGTTTTGTGATGCCTGCAATGTTGGATTTTGTATCCATACACAATAGTGTAACTTTACATTCAAATACCGTAATTTTCGACTTTTATCATTTTGGAGTCCTACGGCTTATAGTCCAGTCTCGCTTATTTGTTGATTTCTTTGGGTAAATAGGTAACATTTTACTTGAAAGCAGAATCATAAGACTACCATAAGATCGTCATAATTATGTCATAACACTATCATGGGCATTATGAATGCTTATGACAGATGTCATTAAGTGTCATCCGGCAAATTATGTCACTAACTCCATATATGTCCAGCGCAAATATTTTATATTCATTCAAAAGTGAGATAATTTGCTGTTGTGACACAAAATGACATCTGTCATTAGCATTTATCAATGCGCATGGCAGTGTCCTAACATACTTAAGATGGTCTTATGACAGTCTTATGGCGCCATTGTCAAATAAAGTGTTACTAAATACTATAACTAGCAATTTATGAAACAATTAGAACAGTAACTGAAGAAATAATTAGAACAGAACATGAATTTTGATTGTTATTCACATCTGTAGCACTGCAATGCATGCTAGGAGGCATGTTGATGACAATAGTGTTTACAGCAGGTGGCAGCAGAGGTTGACTGTCTCCTCCAAGGGAGTGTTGATCACCAAATCAAGCTTCGTGAAGCAATGAACCTTTGCAGCTAATTGGTTCAAAGCTTCATGGTGGTTCATTTGGTCTTCTGACATCCTATGATGCCGCTGTCAAATAAAGTGTCACCGGTTAATATTTTTTGGTGTAAATATCCCATAATACAGTGAGGACAGCTGCGACTTACAGTCCAGCGCGGCTTATCTATGAACAAATGCCATTTTTGTGTCAAATTTGGTGGGTGGCGGTTTATAGTCAGGTGTGCCTTATAGTCCGTAAATTACAGTAATCAGGTAATTTTCGGCCAACTGCCTGTTTTTTCGGTTAAAAACGAGTAATTTAGACATTTCTGCATTCATGCAAAAAAAATCGGCTTCAACGTTTTTAAGTAAAATTTCACTCTTAAAATGAAGAGGGCCAGATAGCCAGCAAGACGTGCTGAGGCAATAGTGACATCGGAATTCAACCTAAATACGTTGTAATTGTATATAGAAAAATGCTAAATTTGCTTTTGTTGTTGTAAGATGATTCTGCATACTTTCCTCAAGTATGAAGATTCTGATGTAAAAATTGAGTGATTTATTAGCTGTTGAACACTTATGTCAAAATAGCACAATTTTTTTTTTTTTTTTAAATTAAGTCGCTATTTGGGGCAAAAAATTATATGATATGTTAAGTATTGCTGTTAATCCTGAAAATATAGGTGATTATCTCTGCATTTGGTGATTGTGGATTGTGCATCTTGCGTAAAATCTGAGAATTTTATAGCCATTTTAAGTTTAGTTATACTTACATAAAAAATAATTAATCAGGACTTTATTAGGGAACGACTGAATTTTTTGATACTGCTGCTCATATATATATATATCAGGGGTCGCGTTAACCGAATATTTTCCATCGTTGACCGATTTTTTAAAATGGTGACGGAAAAAACTGAAATCCATCCATCATTTTGACCGGTTGCAATTTGCACCCCAGACCACAGGGTGGCGAGTGAGCTTATTAATTAGCCATTGTCTCTCTTGATGCATGACGTCGTTGGCCTTATTCTGAAAAATGTCAAGGCAACTGAGTGTCCGAAGTTTCTTCAAAAAGCCCCAAAACGACGATGGTGTTGATAAAAGAGGTGAAAAAACAGGGACTGCACAAGCGGGCCTGCAATTCAAGTCCATGCGCACCAGGAGGAAAGTGTGAGACTACGTTCAGGCCACAGCAGGTGAACTGTTAATTTCATTGTTCCATATGCTACATATGGTAGGCTACCTAACTACTGGGCCACAGTTAGCTGTTTTTGTCACTGCGGAGAAAAAGTTACATATTCATCTGCTTGATGTGTGATGGCACGGTGTGGATTCTCTGTTAAGCTTGTTCGGACAGAATATTAATTTAAAATGAATGAAAACTAAATACTATTGAATATGTTGAAGCGGTATGCAATGTTAAGAGTCTAGTTAGCTGTAGGCGCACTGTCCTAGACCCCTCACTATCCACTCGCGGGGGCCTGCGCTTGTCAGTGACGTTCCTTATTCTCGCTATATGATTATACAACTTTAACATTTGTTAATAATACGCTCTGTGTGTAGTATCATCCATCGCTTTTCCTTTTGAAATGGGCACTTATAAGCGAACGCAAGAAGTAACAACGGGAACATTTTTAAACGGGCATTTCACGGGAGAGCATTTCGACTCTTCGGCCAATCATATAGCGAGAGCGAGTGGATAGTGAGGGGACCGCGCGCGGCTCTTAAGTGTCTCTGTCACGTGACTGTCGTAGCCGGTAACGCGCTCGGCCAAATGGACACACAAGTACGGAAGGTGAATTATGCCAAACAAAGGGTCACCACAATGTCATTATCATCATTTTAAAAATTTAATTGACGGGTAAAAATAGATTATGACCGGATTTTTATGACCCTGTCAGTCAAAATGACAGACAACGAAAAAGTCTAGCGCAACCTCTGATATATATATATATATTTATATTAGGGCTGTCAAACAATTACAATTTTTAATTGAGTTAATTACAGCTTAGAAATTAACTATCGTAATTAATCGCAATTCAAACCATCTATAATATATGCCATATTTTTCTGTAAATTATTTTTGGAATGAAAAGATAAGACACAAGACGGATATATACATTCAAGATACGGTACATAAGTACTGTATTTGTTTATTATAACAATAAATCAACAAGATTGCATTAACATTATTAACGTTCTCTTAAAGCGATCCATGCATAAAAAAAACATGTAGTTCTTAAAAGATAAATGTTAGTACAAGTTATAGAAATTTTAAATTAAAACCCCTCTAAATGTTTTCATTTTATTAAAATTTGTAAAATTTTCAATCAAAAAACAAACTCCTACCTCGCCATTCTTGATGTCATTACACCATGCTCACTCCCCAAACCCATAAAATCATTTGGACCCAAGTGCCAGCAGAGGGCGCCAAACAACAAAAAACAAGTAACAAGCGGACATTACACTGCTGTCATTTTAATCTGAGCGGGGCACGTGCGTTAATTGCGTCAAATATTTTAACGTGATACTTGCAACTTTTGTTTTGAAAATATTTGAATTTTAGGTTTTTGAAAATAGGCCCCTTACGGAGCGGCAACGCGCCTTGTTTCCATCAACTGATAGTGAAGTCTAAGCCTTTGCCTAATTATTGTTCAGGGTCCTATGTCCTCTCATTATAAAAATTAAAATCATGCAGCAATAGTTTCCCAAACTGGGTCATTATGTCAACAGTGATAGCCTGCAAGCTATAAATGGAACAGGGGTGAGCTGAGTGTGTTATGCGCCACTCCCTGCACACCTGCACCAGTGACAAACCTGGAATTTGCTCACCTGCTTCTTTTTTGAAGCCAACAGGAACTATTTCCAATGGTTTGTTTCTCATACCAGTTTGCAAACGAATAGAAAACAGAATGATAAATTGATCAAATACCTTTAGAGTTAAATCTGGTGACGGCTGAAACTTTGGCCAACGCATACCTTATAAGTATTTAAGATCTGCAATTATATTTATTGCTTGATGCCTGAAGGTTGTATGAAAGACATGTACTAACATGCAACACTTACACCCTGCAAAGGAATCCAAGCACAATAGTGTAACAAACATGATATGTCCTACAAGTTTAAACCAAGATTATGCCAAGATAAATCAATTGTATAAGAAAATGTAGGGCCTAACAAAAAAAGGCTGGCAATTCAACATAATCTTGTGAGATTATCACAAGAAAAAAACAGCAATTTTTTAATCAGCAGGCATTATTCTGAGGAATGTTACATTTATTAATCTATTTAAAAATTAATATTTTGACAGTTTTAACTACAAATCACAAAGAAATTTTTATCATCCAACTGTTATTTTATCTATCTGCTCATGAAAACACAAACCATATATTAACACAGTGCAAAACGAATTTAAGAAATCAAAAAGTGGGCCAACAAGTCACATTTATGTGTGAAAATTTATGACAGATCACACGCTGATCACGCAACACTTGACCCAATGTTGACCTATTTAATAATCATGTCCACAAAGTAGCAAACAACAGAAGACAAGTGTCTAATTATACCTTTGCTCCAATCTGGTTACCACATTGGCCAGCTTGCAGGTGGACAATCTCACGCATGTTGCTGTAGTGGGTGCTGCGTCTTCAAGGAGCTGCTGTTCGATGCTGACGGCGTACAGAGTGTGTACACTGTGTTACAAGTGCTGAATGTGCTAGACGAATGGCAGAGTGCAGTTAAAAAGGTCTCAGATTCAGCACGCCCTTCCCTCAGAGTCGTACTTTACTTTCTGGAATGACACATTAACTGAAACAACTAGCCCAACTGGAAGACGAAACTGGTTCTTGCCAGACTAGATTTTATTATATGTTTTTCATAAAGTGCATATGTATTTCCTGGATTCAGGTTTAACAAACATGAAGCAAAATGCATAAGAATTTCTACTCTTAATAGGTTAATCAGCGAGTAGGAAAGCATTTATACAATAGTTCATAAGGACATCGGAACCTCAGCATTCTGAATGCACCAACTATCGTTGACGAACTTTTCTGTAAACACTAAAGACCTGTCTTGCAACATTTTCAACGACTTGGTACACTGCATATTAAAAACGTCTCGATAAGATTATTTTTCTTAAATATAGTTGAAGGAGATAGTATCTTTTCCCGTAGGCACCGTTCGACTTAACATAATCAATCAGGGAATAGCATCTTTTCTCCGATTTACTGTTTGACTGTTTGAATTCCTCAAACACACCCAAAATAAAATCAATCGCGTTTATATCATGGTTTGAGAAAAAACAAGCAGAATATACAGTGGGGCAAATATGTATTTAGTCAACCACTAATTGTGCAAGTTCTCCCAAATGAAAATATTAGAGAGGCCTGTAATTGTCAACATGGGTAAACCTCAACCATGAGAGACAGAATGTGGGAAAAAAAAAACAACAGAAAATTATATTGTTTGGGTTTGGGGTCGGGGTCGCACGGATTTCCTTTAGCATGATCTTGATCACATAAACAATGCTGCTACTACCAGCCAACGCGGCATGCTTGCTGTCATGAAAATAAAAATAAATCGAAAGTTTAATTTCGAAATATGGAACCACTAACACATCATATTTACCTGACGCTCTGTTGTGTTTTTGTTTTTATGCTCATCACTATTATTTTTGGTAACTATTGTTAAAACTAAAGTGTAAATAGCTAGTTGTCAAATGTCAACAGTGATAGCCTGCAAGCTATAAATGGAACAGGGGTGAGCTGAGTGTGTTATGCGCCACTCCCTGCACACCTGCACCAGTGACAAACTTGGAATATTAGACGGTTTCAATGCAAATCACTGGTATTAATAAATAAAATAATCCGGTCAGCTCCCCTGTCGTTCCCTCATCTCAGATCGTCAAATGCTGACGAGAAATAATTGTTTGCTCTTTACGATGTCGCCTTTCTACTCTCATTAGTCTGTTAAGAAAAATGTAGACATATTGCGACATCTCTCGTGCCCGCGTGCGTTGTTTTTGGGCGCTTGAGTAGCACATGATGGACGGATGGACATAATTTTTCATACCAACCACACCCGACACGCTCTGACACGAAAAAATAAATAAAACAATCCGAAAAAATGGACATGTATACAGTTTCATTGCAAATCTGTATTATGGTGATCATACTAAATATTCTTTTTTCTGTGCACATATGAGGTAAACATCGCTGCCATGAAGCCTCCATACAACGACAGTTCTCACCCCCCTGCACTGCCGTCACGCGACCGCAGCTCAGCTTTTGCTTGCCTCGTAGCTACCCGCGAAAGTGTTTTAAACTACTGTAAATTTGATTGTATGTCGTCACCAGTGTTGTCACGGATTACAGTGGTACCTCTACATACGAATTTAATTCGTTCCAGGACCTTGTTTGTAAGTCGAAATGGTCGTATGTCGAGCAGGATTTTCCCATAGGAATACATTATAATTCCATTAATTCGTTCCAAAGCCTAAAAACATACACTAAATTCTTAATAAATACTGCTGGCACTGTTACAAATGGCAATTAAACATAGAAAAACAAATAAGTTATAAATAAATAATTCAGAATAATATAATAATAATAAGAATAATTAATAATTATTCCTGTAAATAATGTAACGAATCGGATTCTAATATGGCGGACACTTTTTACTGTCCCTGAACGCACCGCGAAGGTGACGTCTCAGTGAGATAGGTCGGTGCGGTAGAGATAATACTTTCGTTTTCTTGAGAGCGGTCAACTGCTTAAGACAATGGGCGTTTTGTGTTGGATAAGTTCTTAAATAAATGATAAAAACGTGACGAAGCTGGCGATTTCCTTGGCAATGTTACCACAATAATAATTGTCACCTTAACTTATAAATAGTGGCGAACGGTGGTCGGAAGAGGACCATGGAGCTGTATTGTTGAGCCAGTTCAGGGACGCGCACCCCAAGCTCATATTTTTCTATAACTTGCATCTTCATTTCAAAGGTAAGCATCACTTTTTTCCTTGTTTCTCCAACTGTATCAACTTTTTTTGAAAACTGTGTTGATTTCTCACACAAGAAAATCCACCGTGCGTTCGTTTGCAGTGCTGTCATGTCGTCGTATTTCGAGCAACTCGTCGGATGTAGAAACAAATGGCGGCTCAAATTTTACGTCGGATGTCGAAAAGATCGTGTGTCGAAGTGATCGTATGTAGAGGTACCACTGTACTTTAAAAAGTAATTTAATTACTGATTACTGATTACACCTAAAAAAAAGTAATCTAGTTACTTTACTGATTACTTCATTATCAACGTAACTACGCTACTTTAAAAGTAACTTATCAGTTACTTTTTACCATTTTTTTTCCCTTTTGCTGCCTCAACATAAAAATAACTGAAAAATGTCATTGCGTGTAATTGAGAGTTTTTCACATAAGGCTTAATCTTTGAGTTAGCGGGGGTTTAATTAGTGGACCAGCCATTGACTCGCCCTAGCTTAGCCATTCCGGAGCCCTAAAACTAACAAATAACTGACAAATTGCACAAAATTTGTTTAAATCAACTCCAACGACTAATTAAACCCCCGCTAACTCCAAGATTAAGCCTAATGTGAAAAATTCTGAACTGCCCCTTTGAAATAAAGACCTAGCCGTTAAAATGTGGTCTCCAAAAGTTGTAAAGCAATAAAACAAACAATAAAAATTAATGAAATTAACAAAAATCCTACGACGTAAAGTTTTCATAATGGGTCAAAATCATTTTTCGAACAGATCATGAGACTAGCACCTCGGAGACTATCCTTTGCTTTGCTAAGCCAAAACTACACCAGAGGAGGCAAGATGGATATTTAGAATGTCTTTAAACCTAAGCTTTCAAACGCTGCCAACAACAACTTGAACAGTTGATTGAACTTGAACAGTGCCATGATGCGTATATACATATACAGTGCCTTGCAAAAGTATTCGGCCCCCTTGAATCTTGCAACCTTTCGCCACATTTCAGGCTTCAAACATAAAGATATGAAATTTAATTTTTTTGTCAAGAATCAACAACAAGTGGGACACAATCGTGAAACAACATTTATTGGATAATTTAAACTTTTTTAACAAATAAAAAACTGAAAAGTGGGCCGTGCAATATTATTCGGCCCCTTTACTTTCAGTGCAGCAAACTCACTCCAGATGTTCAGTGAGGATCTCTGAATTATCCAATGTTGTCCTAAATGACCGATGATGATAAATAGAATCCACCTGTGTGTAATCAAGTCTCCGTATAAATGCACCTGCTCTGTGATAGTCTCAGGGTTCTGTTTAAAGTGCAGAGAGCATTATGAAAACCAAGGAACACACCAGGCAGGTCCGAGATACTGTTGTGGAGAAGTTTAAAGGCGGATTTGGATACAAAAAGATTTCCCAAGCTTTAAACATCTCAAGGAGCACTGTGCAAGCCATCATATTGAAATGGAAGGAGCATCAGACCACTGCAAATCTACCAAGACCCGGCCGTCCTTCCAAACTTTCTTCTCAAACAAGGAGAAAACTGATCAGAGATGCAGCCAAGAGGCCCATGATCACTCTGGATGAACTGCAGAGATCTACAGCTGAGGTGGGAGAGTCTGTCCATAGGACAACAATCAGTCGTACTCTGCACAAATCTGGCCTTTATGGAAGAGTGGCAAGAAGAAAGCCATTTCTCAAAGATATCCATCAAAAGTCTCGTTTAAAGTTTGCCACAAGCCACCTGGGAGACACACCAAACATGTGGAAGAAGGTGCCCTGGTCAGATGAAACCAAAATTGAACTTTTTGGCCACAATGCAAAACGAAATGTTTGGCGTAAAAGCAACACAGCTCATCACCCTGAACACACCATCCCCACTGTCAAACATGGTGGTGGCAGCATCATGGTTTGGGGCTGCTTTTCTTCAGCAGGGACAGGGAAGATGGTTAAAATTGACGGGAAGATGGATGCAGCCAAATACAGGAACATTCTGGAAGAAAACCTGTTGGTATCTGCACAAGACCTGAGACTGGGACGGAGATTTATCTTCCAACAGGACAATGATCCAAAACATAAAGCCAAATCTACAATGGAATGGTTCAAAAATAAACGTATCCAGGTGTTAGAATGGCCAAGTCAAAGTCCAGACCTGAATCCAATGGAGAATCTGTGGAAAGAGCTGAAGACTGCTGTTCACAAACACTCTCCATCCAACCTCACTGAGCTCGAGCTGTTTTGCAAGGAAGAATGGGCAAGAATGTCAGTCTCTCGATGTGCAAAACTGATAGAAACACACCCCAAGCGACTTGCAGCTGTAATTGGAGCAAAAGGTGGCGTTACAAAGTATTAACGCAAGGGGGCCGAATAATATTGCCGCCCCACTTTTCAGTTTTTTATTTTTTAAAAAAAAGTTTAAATCATCCAATAAATTTTGTTCCACTTTACGATTGTGTCCCACTTGTTGTTGATTCTTGACAAAAAATTAAAATTTTATATCTTTATGTTTGAAGCCTGAAATGTGGCGAAAGGTTGCAAGGTTCAAGGGGGCCGAATACTTTTGCAAGGCACTGTATATACATTATTGGCCAAAAGTTTGGAGACACCTCAAAGGTGGATACTTTGAAGAATGTAGAACACAAAACCTGTTTTCAGTTATTTCACTTTTTTTTGCCATTCCACATGTGTTCATAGTTTTGATGTCTTCAGTGAGAATATACAATAGTAGTAAAAATATATAAAACGCAAAAATCATGAAGTGTGTCCAAACGTTTGACTTTTGTTTCAGTCTTCAACATGCTTTTCCCCCAGTCCCAGAAATGTAAAACTTCGCCGATGATTACAAACTCTAAGTATAAAATGTACATAATTACACATATTATAAAGGCTGGTTACAAACTGTAGAAGTGCTGGCTGTCTCGTTACCTGCCGGCTTTGATTCGAGTTTTTTCGCGTTGTGCTGTAATTCCAAGTGCTTCCTTGTTGAATTGGATGTCGAGTTTTTAGCGGTCGACAGTCTTTCTGAGCCTAAGCAGAGTTTACAACGCACGGAGATATTTTTATCATCTTTACTGGACAGATATGTGAAGTAATGGCTGTATCTCCAGTGAGCAAATGCAGCCATTTGTTGTACCTCTCCGGCTCCTTTACTGTTACTATCCTGATAGGTAGCCACTAGCCAGGCTATTTTGTTGACTGCTGTGGCAGACGGCGCGCGCACAGGCAGGATGGTAATACACGTGACCCGTTTTTTCCCCCCCGATTAGAAAACGTGAAATGTGATGTCATTCCCAAACGCAAGCGCAGTATTTTCTTTTCAAATGCTCTTCGTACATGACTACAATATTCTTCATTCTACATACAGTATGAGGCAACAACAAAATAGTAACGCACAGGCACCGAGGAAACTAACTTTAATCAGATTACTGGCTTGGAAAAATGAACGCGTTAGATTGCTCGTTACTGAAAGAAAGTAATCAGATTAACTGACAACACTGGTCGTCACATATGTAGTCCCGAGTTTGTTGAGAAAAGTAGTACACTAAACCATGCTCGCGAGTTTTGTGTGGTGTTTTTGTCTGTTTGAGCTGCATATGATAAGGCTCCACATTAACAAATATGTGACAAAGTAATTTCCTTTCATTTTTTGACTCGTTCACCGCATGACTGGAAAGCCAAGTTAGCAACAAGCTCGGTCATGAGCCGGAGGACCAAGTAAGTGAACGGTAAGTGACATAACTCAGTCTTGCCCCCTGCGTGCACGCTGGCTGCTTATTGGCCACACGTGGAAGTGAGTGACAGACGCCCTGATTCTGTTTCCGCTCCCTCCTCTACCTGCAATGAGGCTGGCGTCTGATTGGTCGTGTGCGATGTCAGAAGACGCTGCCGCTTGCTCAACGCCCTCCCACGCAGCTAACAAGCCCCAACTTCAACGAATCAGTGCAGAAGGTGATTAGTTCGGTCTCGTTCACCCAAACAATTCGTTCAAAAAGAACAAATCGTTCACGACAGATACAACACTAATTGTAATAACAATTGTAATTTACAGTGCCTTGCAAAAGTATTCGGCCCCCTTGAACCTTGCAACCTTTCGCCACATTTCAGGCTTCAAACATAAAGATATAAAATTTTAATTTTTTGTCAAGAATCAACAACAAGTGGGACACAATCGTGAAGTGGAACAAAATTTATTGGATAATTTAAACTTTTATAACAAATAAAAAACTGAAAAGTGGGGCGTGCAATATTATTCGGCCCCCTAGCGTTAATACTTTGTAGCGCCACCTTTTGCTCCAATTACAGCTGCAAGTCGCTTGGGGTATGTTTCTATCAGTTTTGCACATCGAGAGACTGACATTTTTGCCCATTCTTCCTTGCAAAACAGCTCGAGCTCAGTGAGGTTGGATGAGAGTGTTTGTGAACAGCAGTCTTCAGCTCTTTCCACAGATTCTCCATTGGATTCAGGTCTGGACTTTGACTTGGCCATTCTAACACCTGGATACGTTTATTTTTGAACCATTCCATTGTAGATTTGGCTTTATGTTTTGGATCATTGTCCTGTTGGAAGATAAATCTCCGTCCCAGTCTCAGGTCTTGTGCAGATACCAACAGGTTTTCTTCCAGAATGTTCCTGTATTTGGCTGCATCCATCTTCCCGTCAATTTTAACCATCTTCCCTGTCCCTGCTGAAGAAAAGCAGGCCCAAACCATGATGCTGCCACCACCATGTTTGACAGTGGGGATGGTGTGTTCAGGGTGATGAGCTGTGTTGCTTTTATGCCAAACATATCGTTTTGCATTGTGGCCAAAAAGTTCAATTTTGGTTTCATCTGACCAGAGCACCTTCTTCCACATGTTTGGTGTGTCTCCCAGGTGGCTTGTGGCAAACTTTAAACGAGACTTTTTATGGATATCTTTGAGAAATGGCTTTCTTCTTGCCACTCTTCCATAAAGGCCAGATTTGTGCAGTGTATGACTGATTGTTGTCCTATGGACAGACTCTCCCACCTCAGCTGTAGATCTCTGCAGTTCATCCAGAGTGATCATGGGCCTCTTGGCTGCATCTCTGATCAGTTTTCTCCTTGTTTGAGAAGAAAGTTTGGAAGGACGGCCGGGTCTTGGTAGATTTGCAAGGGTCTGATGCTCCTTCCATTTCAATATGATGGCTTGCACAGTGCTCCTTGAGATGTTTAAAGCTTGGGAAATCTTTTTGTATCCAAATCCGACTTTAAACTTCTCCACAACAGTATCCCGGACCTGCCTGGTCTGTTCCTTGGTTTTCATAATGCTCTCTGCACTTTAAACAGAACCCTGAGACTATCACAGAGCAGGTGCATTTATACGGAGACTTGATTGCACCCAGGTGGATTCTATTTATCATCATCGGTCATTTAGGACAACATTGGATCATTCAGAGATCCTCACTGAACTTCTGGAGTGAGTTTGCTGCACTGAAAGTAAAGGGGCCGAATAATATTGCACGCCCTACTTTTCAGTTTTTTATTTGTTAAAAAAGTTTAAATTATCCAATAAATGTTGTTCCACTTCACGATTGTGTCCCACTTGTTGTTGATTCTTGAAAAAAAATTAAATTTCATATCTTTATGTTTGAAGCCTGGAATGTGGCGAAAGGTTGCAAGATTCAAGGGGGCCGAATACTTTTGCAAGGCACTGTATTTAATGCATTTGTTTTTGAAGTGTTTTTTATTAGTGTTTTTGAATAGTTATGACAGCATTTTCTTTTAATTTATGCACTTGTTCTTTGTCTTTTTTATATAATAAATTACAAAGAGATAATGTGCTTTTTCAGTGTGAGTGTTTAAATATATGTGGTGAAAAGGGGGGGGGGGGGGGGGGCAACAAATGTGTTGCCTACGGCACCAATTGGTCAGGAATGGCCCTGCATTCATTAGTAACAATGAAGATGTTTACCAGACCATCACCAGGATGAATGATACATACCACCCACTGAATAGCACATTAACGGCATGCTTGAAAATATAGGCAAAAGGCGCTTGTGCAATCTGGCTTGCACCATGCAATTTATAAACGTGGGCTTTTAATCAAGACCTGCTGAATCTATAATAAGCTTGCCTCCTCCCCTTTCCCTTGGAGACCTGAGAAAAAAAAGAGAATAAATTAAAAAATATATATATTTAATGGCCCTTTAATCTGTCAGGAAAAGAAATGTAAGTGGATGTTGTTTGTTCCTACGGTCTTTGTAGCATGGTAGCGGTCCCGAAGATCTCGTCACAGTTACCCGCTAAAATATGTACTATTTTTTTTTTTTCTTGCCTGCATTTTCCTTCCAAGCTGTTCCCATTATTTTTAGTGATGGCACCCCTTCCAGCCTGCAGGAAGAAGCATTTAGTAATTTAAAATAATCATTGTGAAATGTTATTGTGTAGTCAAATCTCCATTCTTCACAACTAGAGTGTTTTCACAATCACTTACAGCAAAAAAAAAGAAACTAAAAATCAGGGGTGAAAAGAAAAGAAAAAGTCATGGTAAGAAGTTACCTTCTTTTCAACAACTTCGTAGCAATGAACTACTTGGCCTTGGTTTGCCATTCGCCAACACGTCAAACAGTTGTAGAATCCTTTCACACATCAAAACAAAAGAACTGATTTTTTGAAAAGTTTTTCATTGTTTGACATAGCTAACCTTGGTTCCATCAAGCCATATTCTGTGGTTTAATGGCACATTCTGCATGTATTATTATTTTTTTGTGAGATTCACTGATTGTGCCATCCTACTTTCAGCAGCCTTTTGTTAAGGCATTGGTTGGAATATGAACAGTATTTTGTGCTTTTATAACCACTGAGAACACGGGTGGGCTGCCATTCTCTTTTTTTGTGTGAGGAAAAGAATGAAGTAAAGGCATATCTTTGAGTCAACAGCTCTAAATGAGTATTATTTAGTTCTAATTTTGACATAAAGTGGGCAATTCTGCTTAGCTGCCAGTGCATCTTCATGTTAATATGACTGAACTTTAATTATCATTGCTTCAGACTATTACACCAAATCTTTAATGGTAGCCATTAGGCTTAAAGTCCTTTTTTCACATCAGGAGGTACATTACTGAATTTGATGGATTGTACTTCACTGGGCCACAACCCAAAGTCCTATTGTTTGTAAAATGAACCCCCCCCCCCAAAAAAAAAGCACGAAACACAATTTTAATCCCATTTAGATGCTGGCCAAGAAGCCAGCGTCAGTAAAAGGAAGAGATGCCATTAAAGGCAGGATTTTTCGTTCGTTGCAGGGGCGTCACTAGACCTAATACAATACTGGGGACATGGGTGCGGGGCCGGATCATAGGCGGCATATCTCCATCAAAGCTGACCGGGTGGAAACAAAGACAAAGAGCTTTTTCCGTTGAAAGTTCTTGTGAATAAATGCTTAAATCCATGAATTCTTGATAGATATGGACGTAAAACAGTCACGATTCTTAATTAAAAGCAAAAAAAAAAAAAAAAAAAATGTGCAGGTAGTATTTATTTTACGTAAATATTGGGAGCTATGAGGCTAGTCAGTAAGGAAATTAGCAGCCGCCATATGTAAACAAAGAGCTTTTTTTGTTGAAAAATTTTGTGAATAAATGCTTACATCTCTGAATTCTTTATAGTTATGGACGTAAAACAGTCTCGATCCTTGGTTAAAAGCAAACAAACAAAAAAAATTGTGCAGGTAGTATTTATTTTACGTAAATATTGCAAACTATGAGGCAGCCAGTAAGGAAATTAGTGGCTGCCATATGTAAACAAAGAGCTTTTTCTGTTGAAAATTCTTGTGAATAAATGCTTAAATCCCTGAGTTCTTTATATATAAGGATGTAAAACATTCTCGATTCTTGGTTAAAAGCAAATTAAAAAAAAAACCTGCAGGTAGCATTTATTTTACATAAATATTGCGAACTATGAGGCTAATCAGTAAGGAAATTAGCAGCCGCCATATGCTATATATGTAATATATAGCATATATATACATAATAAATGCTTACATCCCTGAATTCTTTATAGATATGGACGTAAAACAGTCTCGATCCTTGGTTAAAAGCAAACAAACAAACAAAAATTGTGCAGGTAGTATTTATTTTACGTAAATATTGTGAACTATGAGGCAGCCAGTAAGGAAATTAGTGGCTGCCATATGTAAACAAAGAGCTTTTTCTGTTGAAAATTTTTGTGAATAAATGCTTACATCCCTGAATTCTTTATATATATGGACGTAAAACAGTCTCGATCCTTGGTTAAAAGCAAACAACAACAACAACAAAAAACGTGCAGGTAGTATTTATTTCTCGTTTCTTTTTTTCCATCTTTTTCAGCCCTTGGCACTCAAGTCATCACTTTAACTGAACATTTGTATGTTCTTCTACATCTTTACCAGTGAATTTGGCACCAGGGACATAATTTTTGAACAGAATTGATAGGTTTAGCTCTGTAATCATCTCCTTCGTACACAATTTCCATTCATTTACTATTGGGGCCAAACGGGAACTTGTCCCCTACTTAGCAACAGTAGCTAACGTCATGAATATTAATGAGCGGAAGTGACGTTTAACCTGCGGTACACCATTGCCTTGTGTTGAATTGTGCTATACAAATAAATTTGCCTTGCCTTGCCTTATTTCCTCCTCTGTCCCACTTTCAATTTCGTATTTCGACCTGTTGCAAGATAAAGTCAACGAGTCTCAACTACCATTTAACATCGAGTCCAATGGCATCTGCCGGAATCCTTGCCTTTGTCATCGGTTTCAGCAGTGCAATGGCAAACCGTTACAAAAATTGTTTTTATCGCACAATTTCTATAGTTATGCATCTGTGTGAGTTTTGATAATTGATTTTTGAATATTAATATTGGAAAGTTTAAACTGAAAATAAATCAGAATTTAAATTCAACACATTACAGAGAGGAATATTGTTAAAAAACTTGCCAAATCCGAATGATTAAAAAAATGTATTGTATACATTGTAAGTAGAAAAAAATTAGGTTTATCGATCAAGCTATTTTGTTTTCAACTGCTGTGGTCATGGCCACGAAATGTGTTGAAACGACACCCTACTCAGCTGAAATAAACAAGTTTGTTGGCATTCTTTGAAACGGCAAATTTCAAAGAATGTAGAAGATTCACATAATTATGGTTAAGAGTGCAAATGCACTGAAGATTTATAGTTTGTGGGTGGGATGTATAGGCAGCCAAGATTTATGGAACGACCAGGTCGTATATCAGTTCCTTGTTTGTGTTAAAAATCTAGCTGCTATATTTCGGATAACTTGAAACGATGCAATTGTTTAGGGAAAGAGCATGAAAATGTGTTGAAGAGGATCAAAGTTTTGCACCTGTAGTTCACTACTTATCTATTACATACTGAAGGAAAAGAGTCAATTATTCCTTGTTACAGGTTGTTTTATTCTTATAACGAACAGGAGATGATGACACAGAATTCAGGAATAAAAAGAACAAAGAATTTACACTTAAAAGACAGACAAACAGAAAATACATGACATCCGGTACCGGGACACAAAAAGTGTGTCGCCTCCCAGTGCATAGCCTTTTTACTCCCTTCCAACTCGGGGGAACGGTTTTGCCTGGCACGGCCAGACTGTTCTCCCTGTGTTTTTCAAACACTGAGAGGATAGTCTGGGACCCAGCCCATTAACGGCCTCTCGAGCAAGTACAAAATCAATCGACAAATCAGATTTGTTTATTTGCGTGACGTGTTCTTAACGAGCAACGTCACTCTTCCGCGTCGGAAGTCGTCTCTGCAACAACACTGATGGCGAACAGGAGAGCCGAGAATATGTTCCAATCCACGGTAAAATCAGTTTTAAATTACCAAAAACACATCGACACAAGTCATTGACAACAGTCTGTCTCGCGCTAGCCATGTTGACTAAACTCCGCTCTCCTCGTATGTTTACTTCCGCGCGCAAGTCCCTCGTCCCGCCCGTCGCTGATTGGTCCACTCAGCTGTCTGTTTGCTGTGGCTTGCTCCGCCCTGGAAATTTTATCCACTTAATGGTGGCCAGACTCAATAGCTGGAACAGCGGTGAGTCTGGAGTAGCCAGGCTAGGAACGGTTGACTTCCTCTGTAGAATTGCTTGGAATGTGCAACCCCCAGCCCTGATCAGATTACATACACTAGTAAGAGAACAAAGGGCCTGTGTGAATTTAGTAGAAAGAAATGTTGCATCTTTCACATATGATTATGTGAATAAATGGAAATATAATTCTACAATACGCAACACTCATCCCTTTTGTATTCAGGCAGATGGGGTTTGCAAGCCATGCCATTTCTGCTAAACTCCTCTTGACTTTAGATTCAGACTACCGTAATTTCCGGACGACAAGCCGCTACTTTTTTCCCTCATTTTGGGTCCTGCGGCGTGTGCAGTGATGCGGCAAATTTGTGTATTTTTCTGACGGCCGCCAGGGGCGCTCGAGCATGGAATATGGGAGTGAGACACGTGGAATATATGTGTGGAGGAAGACGCTAGTTTGCACTATTACCAGTAGTTTAACTTTGTGCGTTGTGCATCCGCCTTTGTGCATGAGTAGAATTTGCATACCTGCATCATGGAAAATGCT
Source organism: Corythoichthys intestinalis (assembly GCF_030265065.1). Classification (NCBI taxonomy): domain Eukaryota; kingdom Metazoa; phylum Chordata; class Actinopteri; order Syngnathiformes; family Syngnathidae; genus Corythoichthys; species Corythoichthys intestinalis. The sequence goes on from NC_080402.1 coordinate 16,131,420, forward strand.
CGAAGAAATTAAATTGGCCGTCCGAGTTGTATGGGAAGCTTTGATGACGAGCGGCGAGAGATTGTTTGCCTAGACTCGCTGCATGCAAAGAGCAGCTTTTGCACAGGTTTGCCGGGGGAGCCTGGCATGGTGAAGCGCCGTGAAAGAGTCCGCCATCACAAACGGGTTTCGAAGGGGCCATTCTGCTGCGTGACGAGGAGGACAGCACGGGCTAGGAGTGAATATGCCTCAATATGGGAGACATTGAAGGCAACGGCGAGGGAGAGACAGAGTAGGTGCGTGGCGAAGTGCATTTGAGCATCTTCATATCCGACACTGAGGGTGAAGACTTCCATGGTTTGAATGCACAGGAAGAAGATGAAGATTGCTAACAAAGACTTTTATGTTTTTATTAACCAGCACAATTAGTGCTGCACCGCCATGCTGATGCTGTGTAACTGCCGTGTTTGCCGGCGCTGTCTGGAACGAAAAGTTAAGGTGTGTTATTAAAATTTTGAAAACTGTGTATTTCTTTCTCAATGCCTCTTGTTACTAAGTGGGCACACGCGGCTTATAGGCAGGAGAGGCTTATGTATGTACAAAATGTTTTTTCCTTTAAAAATGTACTTGGTGAGGCTTGTAATCAGGGGCGCCCAATAGTCCAGAAATTACGGTACATTAACTGTACAGTATTTTATTTTGTACGTTCACACTATTTTACCATTAACATATGATGGTACTTCATTCATAGTTCTAAATTACTAGAGAATGATTAATACCTCCTAATCACTCCTGGACAACACTCTAAAGTAATTTTATAAAGTAAATCTTTAATATCACAACCAAGTAAAGAAACAAGATGATATACTTAAAATTAATGGTCCCTCTGGGTGCCAGCAAAGTAGTTTAAGTCAGACAAAATTTTGTGCTTAATAGTTTGGATTACAGCTATTGAAAATCCACTTCACATTGAATGTAAATAGGGCTTTGCATATTAACGAGTGGAATTTCCTCTGTGCTCAGTCAGAAATGTGTTGTGTTGATGAGCTCTGTTTCACACGCATGCAAGCACACACACACACCCCACATGCTCGTATACACGCGAACACACTTATTTATGTGTGTATTTGCTTTCCCTCAACTGAACTGTGACCACCATGTCTCAGTTTCAACTCCCCAAAAATGCATCATAATGATAAAAAGGTGAATGGACGCCACAAACTGTTCATTTAATCCTTAAACAAACACAATGCTGAATCTGTTTACACAGTCCCCAACATGAGAGAAGAGATTACAGCAGTGATTTCTCCATAAAGCAATGAGCATGAAAGAAAAGTACATTGGCATTCAATTTTTATGTTCCCAATAATTTTTTATGGATCACCGACACATTCAAGTCGTTTTAGCAATGTCTACTTTTAAAAAATTGGGTATGGTTATTTGATAAATCACAGCACACAGATACAGACTTCGTTAGAATATAGATTAGTTGACTTGAATATTAGCAGTAGCTATATTTGCTCACAAACAAACACTTGAGCTGAAAACTGATGACAGTAATAAGGCTCAAGCAATACTGATAGTAGTTGTGATAATATTATCACTGAGTCTTGGGGGTAGGGATGTACCGAAAGCAAAATTCTTGGCCAAAACCATAAATCAAAATTTTATTATTGGAAACAAAAACGAAACCGAAAGACCAAAAAATGCACATGCATGTAATTCATTCATTTCTTTATTCTTTTCTTTTTTAAATTATTTTTTTCCATTATTTTTCCGATTAATGCCTTTTGCCTTGGCATTGGTTCTGCAACCCCAGAGCTCATCCTGACTTTGTGCTGCGCGTCTACATGGTTCCTTTTTTAACTTTGCTCAAAAGATGTCAACCAGTGCACACAAAAAAGATGGAAAGGGCAATCACATTAAACCAAAAGTTCTGCAGTTTTGAATTGCAGAGATAAATTTTGTTGAAGGAGCCTCGTGAGGATCGAACACCCACCAGTGGAATTGCAGTTCAAATCACACTATTAGCAACACCAGATACAGCAATTACAGACAGTGCACAACAAAAATGACTATATTACTTGCAATAGTTCTAAATGCAGTTGCTTTAATGCATGAATTATGATTAAAAAACATTTTTTAAAAAATGTTTTTTAATTTAAATTCATATAGGACATGGATCAGAAACCTGCAGCCCACGGGTCAATTGCGGCCCACGGGACAATATTTTGTGGCCCCCATTCAGAGGTGGGTAGAGCAGCCAAATATTTTGCTCATGTAAGAAGAGCATTACTGCAAAATAATATTACTCAAGTATAAGTCGTCATCCCAAAAATATACTCAAGTACAAGTAAAAAAATATTTGGTGAAAAAAAAAAAACTCAAGTAATGAGTAACATTGTGAGTAATTGCTTACAATGTTTTAATTTTTTAATTATTTTTTTTAACAAAGGTATTTTTTTTTCTCAGCACAAAGTTTTCTATATGAACTGTTGTTATTATTCTGTACTATAACCTATAACATAACCACATTGAGCCAAAGAAATACAACTACAACAAAAAAATCATTGAATTCTGGCAAGAGAAAAAAATATATCCAGAATTAAAGCATCAATCGTCCAAAGAGTTTGAATGCCCTCTAGTGGAGAAAACATATTTCCTATTATGACATTAAAAGGATCATATTTCAGGACTTACTTGGTCATTCGGTGCCAAATACAAACTGGGAGAAAGGTTAAAATAGGCGCTTTCGAGTCATGTTGACGACAGTGCTCTATGTCAAATACTTGATTTGTCCGGTGTTGTAAAGACGCCACATCATTGAAAAAGCAAGTGTGATAATAGAGTTGCAAGCTTGAGTCTGATTGGTGTAATGGAGTCATATGATTATTGTTGCGAAAAAAAAAAGTAAAATCTAAAATGTAGAATAAAGAGGAAAAATGTAATTACTGTAGCCCGAAGTAGCTGACTAAGAGTAGCATTTCTTCTTCACAAATCTACTCAAGTAAAAGTAAAGTACGGCTAAGTAAAACTACTCTTAAGGCTGAGTTATGCTTCTGCGGCAGACCTACGCCGTCAAGGCAGACCCGATTTACGGCCCTTAGCCGTAGCCTGACATGCAGCTAAACAAAATTCTGACTACGTGTCGCGTCAACGTGTAGTGACGTTACGCAAATTGACTGTAATCGGTCCACTCAGACTGTTGTTTCCGTTTCGGCGCGAAATCACTGCCATTTACAAACATTCTTGCCCTAATGACCACATCCGCAACCGTCTTTTGCGTCGCCCGAGCCTCAACATTTGTATGATCAACATTTGTTGTTCAATGTTGATGAGCTGAAGATCCGCATTCAAGCCTTCCATCTCCGACGACATTATTGTGTAACCGGAAGAAAACTAGAGGAAGTCGGCAAGAGTCCCCCAAACAGTAAAAACACAAGGCCACACCCCTCTAGTGGCTTGGCGGTGAATTACAGAGCACAGATTACAGAGTTCCCTTGCTGCAGAACTATCGAATGCTCATTGATGCCGGAGTAGAAGCATAACTCAGGCTTTAGAAGTACATTTTTCTCAAAATGTTACCCAACTAAATTTAATAGAGTAAATGTAACTCGTTACTACCCACCTCTGCCCCCTAGGGGTGAAAGTGCCTAGAATTTCTTGCCGGAACTCCCTGACGTGAAGGTTTTTTTTTTGTCTTTGTTCTTTTTTTTGGAGGGGGGTGGTCAAACCTTTTAAACTACTGAAATGCAGAGAAAACTGTTTTAGCACAGTTATTTCTATAACATACAAAAACTAATTTTCGTTCAAAATTGTATTTTTTTCAATGAATTGCAAAATAAAAGTTAACAAAAACGGTAATAACCCCAACCTCCATCTCCTAATTTTTTCCCCCTTCATTTCCTCAAATACTAAATGCCAAATCTCAATTTTAACTACTTAAGAACATCATAGGATGTATAGTAAAATTGAAGTTGATGTAAACATTTACTTTTTTTTTTTTTTTTTTTATAATAAAGACATAAGTAACATACGTTCAAAAAAATAAGTACAAATGCTTTACAGTGTATATTATGCAGAGTGAAATGGAAAATATTTTGAAGATCGCGCAAACATTTACTTTTTTAAATCATAAGGAAATGAATAAATAGCCTGACATAAATGAACAAATACTAATATAAGTCCAAAGTGCACATTGAGCGCTAAGACCTCCCCATCAGAGCAAATAAAACTAAATATGATAAATAAGTCTCCTCAACTCTTTCGTTGCTCTGAAAGATTTGATCCATTTTATGTTGCATTGCCCTTTTTTTGTCACATCAATTCAACAACCTTTTTTTTTACTGTTCCAGAAAACATGCACATTTGAACCAATCAGAGCTAATCATCTCTGCTGATCACACATCAGTATGTCAGCCAATTGAACGGATAATGACTCCAGGCGTTTTGCTTTGCTGCGTGCATTCGCACATTGACGTGACTCATCATCGTCAGACTCAGATAACTGCAGCAGCTGGGGAAACCTCCATGCCGTCCGTGGAATAAAATCAATAATGAATATTGGTGGAAACGGATCACGCTACACAAGCCCATTATTATGCTTGTTGTTAACACTTGTGTATGTAAATCTGATGTTGGTAGATTGTTTTCTTCTTGGAGATGAAATGCATGTGTGGCGGCTTAGCATTTTCTTTTACATAGCGTTTTTGACAGTTGCTGTCATATTTTTGGAATCAAAGCATCGTGTACCGGAACAGCATTCCGGCCCTGAATCTTATACCGGGACAGCAGTCCAGCCCTGAATCTTATACCGGAACTGCGTTCTGGCCCTGAATCTTATACCGGAACTGCGTTCCTGACCGTTCTGGCCCACTTTCACCCCTGCTGCCCCCATTTGAGATTTAAATGTAGTATTAGTGTTGCTTGCATGTATTTTGTGATGGGTAATAAAACAATAGATTAGTAACATAAATTAATAACAAGGAAATCTAATTTGAAATACAAATAATTAATTGAATAAACCAGTTTGGAAATAAAATTTTTAAATAGTGATGAATACGGTATATATAATTTAATAAATAACAACATTTTAGAAAAAAATAAATCATTGGAAATAAAAATAAAATTGATAAAACTATTTTTTCTTTTTTTTTTAAATATAGAAATTATTATATGATGTTACAAGCCGCCTTTCCATAGCCTTTTTTATTTTGGTAGGTTACTTTGGTTCACTTAAGTCAGCTTTGTCTTCCTCCCCTAATCACCTGAGTGCCTACACCTGTTCCCCATTAGCTGTACTCCTTAAATACTCCTCTTGTTTGTTGTCCTTTGCCAGTGCGTCTTCAATGTTTTGGAAATCAGTAGGCATCAACTTCACCACCATCCTTCAAGATTTTGCCATTGCCTGTTTTGTGTTGTACTTTGAATCCTGTTTTTACATTTCCTTTTGTGAATTAAATACTTTTTGGACATTGCAATCCTCTCTTCTCGTGCATTTGAGTTCAGCTGTGTGTACCCCGCCGTGACAATATAATACATTTAAAAAACAAATTAAATTACAATTTTTAATAAATTGAGGAGTGGAGGAGGGGAAATAAAGACATAAATTCAAATATGACTCGTGACCTCACATAGCATAACTCTTTTCTTACTCATTTATTTCAACTGGAAGGGACTGGAACCGATCAAATGAAGTTGAAATGGATTGGACGTCTATTGCAGTCAAAGAGTGTTTTCAATATCACTTGCCCTCTTTTACTAACTACCGCAACATGGTTTTTGCACTCAGCATTTCTTTTGGTCATGAATTAAAACGTCGAGTTAGTTTACAGCTAGGGTTGTTCCAATCATGTTTTTTTGCTCCCGATCCGATCCCGATCGTTTTAGTTTGAGTATCTGCCGATCCCGATATTTCCCAATCCGATTGCTTTTTCTTGCTCCCGATTCAATTCCAATCAATCCCGATAATTTTTCCCGATCATATACATTTGGCAATGCATTAATATGCATTGATATAATATATACATTCAAAATAAAGTACATAAGTACTGTATTTGTTTATTATGACAATAAATCCTCATGATGGCATTTACATTATTAACATTCTTTCTGTGAGAAGGATCCACGGATAGAAAGACTTGTGACTTTGTATATTGTGACTAAATATTGCCATCTAGTGTATTTGTTGAGCTTTCAGTAAATGATACTGCAGCCATGCCCAAATGCATGATGGGAAGTGGAACCATGACTGTGCGTAGTGCTACCAATTGATATATCTTCTCTGCGTTGGGAAATAACATAAGGTGTTAAGAAAAAGATCAATTGCTACCTTGCTTCCTCACATTGCTTCCCATGATATTTCTAATTGTAGGGAGAGGGATTGTAAGGCTTTAGCCAATTAAAAAAAGATTCCAAAGGCTGCCAAAATTCACTGTACTCATTTTACGCTGCCTTTTATCTCTCTATAAAGGTAAAACGACGCCATTACAGATTGAGCGCGACAATGCGTGAATGGGTCGTGCAGTGCATGCATTAATTGTGTTAAATATGTTAACGTGATACATTTTTTAAAAACTTAATTACCGCCATTATCGGGATAAATTTGATAACCCTACCTTAAGCCTAAACTAAAAACTCTGGATGAGTGTAACATATTATGTCTGTAACGTTAAATACAATTAGAAAACGATTTAATTAAAAAATATATATATATATTAAAAAAAGGCATGGCCGATATTTTTTTTTGCCGATTCCGATACTTTGAAAATGACGTGATCGGACCCGATCGATCGGCATCTCTATTTACACCTGCAACCCTATCTTGTCTCCCCATATTACTACATTTGGGTCCACATAAACATTTCCCAAAATTTAAACTAAAAAGGGAAACTTCTTTTATGTCGTCATTCGGGAAAGGAAGGACCACTGGTTTAAAAGGGGTGTATAAGAAGCCATCCTAGGTAAAAGCTGTCTCCAAAGAACATTTTGAGACATCACCTTATATCTGCCAAAATCCCAAAATCGCCTTTTTTGACGGGAAGATTACCTCTAATGTGTAGTCTTATGAATACAAATGTTATAACTTGCCGATTCAGAAAAGAGAATACACTAGTTTTATGGACCACAACTCTTTTAATTTAAAAGCTCAGAGACACAATGCAGCACAAAAATTGCCTTCCATGTACTACTTGCCTCCTACTTTTGACATCTGAAGAAAAATAAATACAAACAAAAATACAAGATATCTATATTTACACTTTGTGACCAGCTAAGTGTGGCACTTGTGCGTCAGTGGAAGGAGAAAATATACAAATACACTTATGTAAATATGTGTGTATATGTATAACTGTGCTACTCTTTCAAAATAACTGCTAATGCAGCAACATGATGCATCGCCTCCCCTTACAATAAAGTCATTGTGTAAAGACCTTTGAGGCCATACATGCAATTATGTACATGCATGCTCTCTTTGTATTGACTGTTGAGCTGAAAACGTGAATGATGACGAAATAACGTGATGACAGTTAGCTAAAAATGCGTCGTTGTACAGCAACACAACAATGGGTTACATTGCTTTTCAGCGCTTACAACGGCAGCACATTATCATGCATTTGAGTGAAAATAATATTCTTGCAACTAGAGTTGTCCGATATTATCGGGTAGCCAATAATATTGGCTGATAAAAACATTTTAAAATGATATCGGATATTGTCGACATTGGTTTTGGGCAAATATGCAAACAGTAGTGCTGTCATGTCCACTCATTGTGTTTTTGGTTTCTTTGCCCTCTGCTGGCGCTTAGGTGTAATTAGTTTTGATAGGTTCCAGCTCTTTCTGCTGATGCATTCATATGTCAGTGCAATCTCTTTATAAATAGAGAGAGTTACTTGGACGAGCTAACGTCAGCAGCCAGTGTATCATCGCGGTTCTTGCCATCTCACCACCTTGTTTGTGCCTTATACAAGTATTGCTTGTAAGTTACAGTTTTTATTTGCTTTATACTCAAGAGTGTTGTGTAGTATATTAAAGATGTGTATATTTCGCTTTGTTTGCATTTGCGGTAAAATGTGGTTATATTAATTAATTGGTTGCAAGCTGGACTACCAGTTGCTTTTCAAATTGACACATAATGTTTATACTTAATATTATTTTTGTGACTTTATTTCATATTATTGACACAATGTTTTGTTTTTTACAGTTTTACAAAAAAAATATCAGTGCTCTTGTCAAGAGAAAGATGGCCACAGTAAAGCCAATTCAACTTTACTTCAGAGTCTGACTTTTCAGAGCCTGATTTGTTCGCTGTCTGTCAATTTGTGTACCCACACACACATAGAACAGAATACGTGCCTTATGGACATGTTGAACGATTACGATTCCACCTTTCGATTCCGGTTCCAAACGATTCTCGATTCTGATTCTTTTAATAGGCTGGGTAAACAATAAAATTGCAGTTTATATCAATTTCTTAACGTCTTGATTATTTTTTAAGTTCGCTTTCAATTAACTTTGGTCTTAATTTCTGGCAGGACTATTTTTAACTTGTACAGTATATTAATATCAGTCTTTAAACTTGAATATGATGAAGTTTCTTTCCACAGGAGTGCACTTTCACAAAGATGTTTATTTTTCAAAAGCTCATTTTGCCTATGTTTAGAGTGTCTTATGTTGCAGGCATTTATCGTATTACATTGTTTGTTTTAGGTGGTATTTCTACAAGTTAGGTAAGGGCTGATCATTTCTGTTTGTTTATTCTGTTACTTTGTTGTCATTTATAGGAAGCAACACGTTTTTTTGTGCTAAGCTAAATTAACCACTTCATTTGATTTGCTCATAATGGAGCTAGTCTTCATGTGGCTTGTTCTTCGTGGTGTTCAGCAGCTATTTTTTCCGGTCAGGGCATCAAAATTTGGAATCGAAATTTTAAAAACTCGAATGGTTCCGGGAGATCCGTAGTGTTACTCCCGAATCAAATCGATGCTCGATGCCCAACCCTACACTTGATCCATATAGCTGATGTTTGCACTATTTTGATTTCAACAATAAATATAGTAGTGCAATAAAGGCACATTTTACATAACTTTAGTTGAAATTGTTCTCTTATTTTTCACGGAATGTGTATTTGGAAAACCTTGATGTTGTTACATTTATCATTATGAAAGCATCCAGTGGGGCATAACAATACAATCAGTCATAATATGTTATGTCCATTACCGCATATATCGATTTTATATCAGTATCGGATTTTTTGGAGTTGGGCAATATCGTGATATGAAATAAAAAGTCATTATCGGACAACTCTACTCACAACACATCTAGATGCTGTAGCCTCCAAACACCTTTCATTACATTTCAAACACATTACAACCATATTTCACCACTGTACATTCACCGAAATAGAAATAAAACATGGAAACTCTAATAAGACTCTAGGATATTCATTTGGCTTTGGTCACTTGACAATAAAATCTATTAAACAACATAAACGCCATTATACTTTTGCGAACCAACAAGGAGAAGATGCTTTCAAGTGTTGCATGCTGTAGTTCACATTCAAAAGGCATTGATACTGCAAATGTCATGTATAAAATGTATGGTCCTTCTAAAAAAATTGCATATTGTGATAAAGTTCATTATTTTCTGTAATGTACTGATAACTTTCAGATATTTTAGATGCATTACACACAACTGAAATAGTTTAAGACTTTTACAGTTTTAATAATAATAATAATAATACAGTTTACAGTTTTAATGTTAATGATTTTGGCAAAAAAGAAAAACCAAAAATCCCTATCTCAAAATATTAGCATATCATGAAAAGGTACTCTAAAGAAGCTGCTAACTTCATGATCTGAATCAACAAATGAACTCAAAACCCCTGCGAAAGATTCCTGAGGCTTTTAAAACTCCCAGGCTGGTTCATTACTCAAAACCGCAATCATGTGCAAGACTGCCGACCTGACTGCTGTCCAGAAGGCCATTATTGACACCCTCAAGCAAGAGGCTAAGACACAGAAAGAAATTTCCGAGCGAATAGGCTTTTCCCAGAGTGCTGTATCAAGGCACCTCAGCAGGAAGTCTGTGGGAAGGAAAAAGTGTGGCAGGAAACGCTGCACAACCAGAAGAGGTGACCGCACCCTGAGAAAGATTGTGGAGAAGGGCCGATTCCAGACCTTGGGGGACCTGCAGAAACAGTGGACTGGGTCTGGAGTAGAAACATACAGAGCCACCGTGCACAGGCGTGTGCTGGAAATAGGCTACAGAACCGCATTCCCCAGGTCAAGCAACTTTTGAACCTGAAACAGAGGCAGAAGCGCGTGACCTGGGCTACAGACAAGCAGCACTGGACTGTTGCTCAGTGGTCCAAAGTACTTTTTTCAGATGAAAGCAAATTTAGCATGTCATTCGGAAATCAAGGAGCCAGAGTTTGGAAGACGACTGGGGAGAAAGAAATACCAAAATGCCTGAAGTCCAGTGTCAAGTACCCATAGTCAGTGATGGTCTGGGGTGCCATGTCAGCTGTTGGTGGTGGTCTACTGTGTTTTATCAAGGGCAGGGTCAATGCAACTAGCTATCAGGAGATTTTGGAGCACTTCATGCTTCCATCTGCTGAAAATCTTTATGGAGATGAAGATTTCATTTTTCAGCACGGCCTGGCACTTGCTCACAGTGCCAAAAACACTGGTAAACAGTTTACTGACCAAGGTATTACTGTGCTCAATTGGCCTGCCAACTCTTCTGACCTGAACCCCATAGAGAATCTGTGGGATATTGTGAAAAGGAAGTTGAGAGACACCAGACCCAACACTGTGGATGAGCTTAAGGCTGCTATCGAAGCATCCTGGGCCTCCGTAACACCTCAGCAGTGCCACAGGCTGATTGCCTCCATGCTACGCCGCATTGAAGCAGTCATTTCAGCAAAAGGATTCCCGACCAAGTATTGAGCGCATAGCTGATATAATTAATTGATGGTTGAATTTTTTTGTATTAAAAAACACTTTTTTTGTATTGGTCGGATGAAATATGCTGATTTTTTGGGGGGATAGGGATTTTTGTTTTTTCATTACATTTTTGCCAAAATCATCTTCATTAAAACAATAAAAGGGTTGAACTACTTCAGTTGTGTGTAATGAATCTTAACTATATGAAAGTCTAATGTTTTTCAGTACATTACAGAAAATAATAAACTTTATCACGATATACTAATTTTTTTTACAAGGACTAGTACATCAATTGCAACTAGAAGTCACACAACAGAAGCAGAATATCAACATTAAAAGTACACATCACACGCAAAAATATAGTCAAACATTGCACAGTACATTATTTTTGTTGGATTCGGCTGCCGATTGTAAATCCCGAGTGTATAATATCCCTAAGTTTTGCTTATATGTTTAAATTTGTTCAGTGCTTAAAAGCATCATTCTTGCTTATCTCTTAACATTGGCGCAGGACTTAGACATCAGTTTCTTCCCCTTCCGTCAGGTAAGCGTGGCAATGTATTCTTTCCTCTCGACATGTGTCCTTCAAGCTAGTGCTGCCATAGTTGGAGTCACCTTGTTGTGACACAAAGGAGAGGTGAAAGGCTTGTTTGTTGACATTCCCCATCTCGTTACTGTAGGACACCACCAATTGGCGGTTTTCGTCAGGAGGGGCGTGACTGGAGGAGCTGTTGTCAGCTTTTCTGAGTTGAGGCGTACCCAGTGACCCCCCACTTGGGTCAGTGGTGTTGTTGTCATGGAGATCAGGCAGGTTTCCTGTGGCAATGCTGCCACTTTTGATATGTGGCGTCTGGCTGTGGGTGTTGCGGTACTCCTCGTCAATGTCCTTACCCAGCTTCCACCGCTTCCACTTTTTCAGCATCTCTGACTGCACCTGCGGGGATAATGGGATTGCGGATAGCCGCCGGCAAAGAGCCATGTAAAGATGATGAGGGAGATTAAATAAGACACTCAAGTGGATGGATGTCTCTAGCCAAAGGATACATTTTGAATGTTTAGCCATCAGTAGAATGCCAATATGCTTGTTCATTTTAGTAGAGAAAGAGAAAGCAGAACAAAGCTTTTAGAGATAGAAAAAAACCCCCCAAAAAAAACAAGGACGCTGAAATAACACTGATGTCAATCATATGTACCTCAGGCCCCTGCTTTTGTATCAAACTCCTCACCTCTTTGTTGACAAAGCAGTACAAGATGGCAACAAGCAGTCCCTGTGGAGAAAAGTGGAGTTGATTGTTTAGAGTTGATTTCCCTTTGAATTGTAACAAATTCAACAATGGAAATGGTACATTCTACACTGTACATTCTCTTAACTCAAAGCTGTACTTGCATGTAAACATTTTCTTCCCATCTTTACCAGCTCAACTATAACTAGTGTTGCACCGATATCATTTTTTGGGCCGGATACCGATACAGATACCTGGCTGTGCAGTATAGGCCGATACCGATACCATTCCGATACTACTCTGTTAGCAAAAAAAAAAAAAAAAAAAAAAAATATATATATATATATATATATATATATATATATATATATATATATATATATATATATATATATATGCAACGATACAGTTAAGTCACGGTTCGGTACGATTTTTGATACAATTCAATACATTTAATGCTCTGAAACAGAAAATACAACTGTTATTATTATGTATTTTTTTTATTTGCTAACAAGCAAAAAATAACAGTGCCATCATATAAACAAGCATTTTAGTGCATAATATTTATGTGCTTACTTCTTACTGATTTGAAGAAATGTTGTATATAAGTGCTGAGAACAATCTTTACTGTTTGTAAAGTGGGGCACACTGTTGATTGCTGCAGCTCTCGTAGCAGCTATAGACCCTACCCACCGACGTCACAAAACCACATGCTCGCTGTATGATTCCGCCCACTTGTCCGTCATTTTGTCTCTGTATTAGCATTGGTTTCAATTGATCGAGGAATTTAAAATGCATTTCATGGAAGACCCGGTGCTTTCTGATGCCGTAAACTCACTGGATGTGTTGCATAAAAGGCGTTATGTGGAAAAGCTTCGTTCTATACAGTCGCCAGATCCATATTTGATGCCCAAATCGATGTTTTTCGACCCACTGTCTTCGCCCTGTCTGCCTGACATCTGCTACGCTGATATTTACAATTATCTTGTCCACACAAAATCAGCCTATTCTCACGAAAGTTTGAAAAACTTTAAGAGTTTGGAGGCTTATAAATACTTCGTTGCTGGTTGGGTGAAACAGGTCCTCGTCCACGAAAATTCGGCAGGAATCTATCTTGTGCTTGGAAAGGTGAGTTACGAAATTTTCAATTCAAAATCTTTTGTTCTTGCTAACATCCACTGTCAAGTCTAATGTATTTCATGTCATTTGTCAATGGAGCTAGGGCTTTTAATGTTTATATTGTTTAGCGATAGCACTCTCACTACATACATACGTGTATGTTGTCGGCGATTAGCCTAGCAATGATCTTAATTGTGGTTGTCAGCCCAAAACCCTCTAAATATATATTAAATGCATCTTACCAGATATAAAATGACTTCTACATAATCTGTGGTAATCGTTTGGAGCCCAGTTTTCTCGTCGAATTGCAGCAGCCCATCTCGCTCTCTCCTCTCCGTGTCTCTCGGAATCCGATTGAACTTCAAGTCTCTCCGTCTATCTTCTCTGTTATTGCAACCGACCGCCACACACGCCTTCACCATTTTGATTATTAATGTTAACGAGCAGAAAAACACGCCGTAAATAGGAGGAATGTACGTAGCCGTAACAGGTCAACACGATGTGTTGACGGACAATTGGGCAGCACCAGTCAGGAGAGCGGAGTTTTGACGTCACGTGGGTAGGGTCTATATTTACCATATAAGCAAAACATCCTATTTCTGGTCCGAGTCCATCTGTAACATGTACTGAATTAACAGTATTTGCAGCATTATCTATAGTCACTGGTATGGATTGATTTGGCCTGCTAAACTTCCATTCAGTCATGGCGCTTTCTATTTCATCAATGTAGTATATGGACTACGCGTCGCTCTGGGCTCACGCAACTAATGGCATGGGATCTAATGTAGCACATATAGGTTGCTATTTGATGATATCTAGTGTGTGCGCGCGAGAGTTGGCATGGGATCTAACATAAGACATCTTCGTTGCTATTTGATGATATCTAGTGTGCGCGGTGCGCCGCTCGAGTGTTTTCTGGTCACAGAAGTGACTTCTGCTCATTACTGCACAACACCATCATATGATAGTCGACTTTCATAAACAGGACGAGTTTGAAGTACGGCGCTCTTAATTTGCCACTCATTGTTCATCATGAAACCATGAGTTTGCTTAGTCTCCCACGATCTTAACCTTTCTAATCCTATCGGCGCAACAACAGTTAGCGTTAGCTAACGCATGCTAATCGTTTGTGAATGCCATGTTAGATGAGCAGTGTAACATCGCATACATCCGTAGTATTGAAGATGAAGGTGTAAATTTCGTTTGGTAATTTCGGGACAAAGACATACATATGTCATGAGTTGGGAAGTTAGCTCACATGGGGAGGACAGTATATTTACGTTCAAGTGATGCCAGTAGATGGTATCGGCGCCCTAAATGTTGGTACTCGTCGATACCGATACCACCAATTTGGGCCGGATCGGCGCCCCCTACCGATATTGGTATCGGTATCGGTGCAACTTTAACTATATCATTTCATTATCCAATCCTATGCTGTATATCACAGGTGGAAACTCAAGGCCCGGGGGCCAGATCTGGTCTGCCACATCATTTTGTGAGCCTGCAATGGCAATTCATATGTATCGACTGCGTGTTTCATGCTAAAACACAGTAGCTATTAGGAGTGGGAACCTCTTGGTACCTCACGATACAATACGATTTGCGATACAAAGCTCACGATAACGATGATCTGACGATATAGCGATATAACGATTTTTGATACATTGGCCGGGAAATCATTCTAGGATATTCTACAAAAACTAATAAACAAAAAAACAAGCTCTTGCTGTGAATTGGAATGAGTTTATCACTATTAGACGTCCAATCCATTTGAACTGGGAGGGTGGCAGCGAATGAACGAATGTTCATTTGCTGCCATCCCTCCCACTTCAAACGGATTGAACGTCGATGGCTGTCAGTGGTAGCCAATGCCAGGCAATGAATAATTTTGGGCCATTTAAGGTCATTTACCTGTTGATTTTCAGTTACTTCCTGTTGATTTTGGGGTATTTTGGGTCACTTGCTGTTTATTTTGCGTTACAGAACAGGAAGTGACCTGGGAATCACCCAAATGACTAGGCACTGACTCAAACTCAACAGGAAATTACCTGTAAATGCCCTAAAATGAAAAGCAAGTGACCTGTAAATGCCCCGAAAATCGGACCGAATGACTGTGAATGCTCTGGTTTTGAATGAACCAGAGCATTTTTTTTTTTTTTTTTTTTTTTTTTAAATTGACACCTTTTTAAAACGATATTTCGATTCTTGACAGGAGCATATCAATAACCTTTTGGGGTACAAATCATCACAATATATCACCATTTCGATATTTTGTCACACCCCCAAGTAGCAATATTTAAAATTGCTGTGACTTTTTTTTTTTTTTAAATGGGAATGGTGCATAACCATAATTACGATGGGGCCACAACAAAGAGTTGGACAGGACACCTCTGCTACAGTACGTACTTTTGTTGCACGATCATACATTTTTTAACCAATATCAATAATTTCCTCCCCATTCCAGCCAATAACCGGTAATCGATAGCCGATAATCATGTCAAGCTGATAATTCTATTAAAAGATATATATACAATTTTAAAGTATACACAAGAATAAATGTTATTGTGCAAAAATTGAATTCATCGCTACTTTTTCTACATAAAATGTGAACAAGTAGTAAATTCCAACATCTAAACAATGACAGATTGTATGACAACGTTTAATGGCAAGCTTTTGACAACAATAACTTAGAGTAAATACATAAGGTACACAAAAATGCCTTTAAAAATAGGCCATTGTTAACACATACAATATAATATTACTATGCTGCAAAAACAAACTTCCTTAAAACTAGTTAAATTCCCTTGTTTTCGGTGTAAATCTATTGGAAATGAGTGAAATCATCTGCCAGTGCTTCAAGTAAATTTCACTCGGACTTTTTGAAATAAGAAAAATAGCTAAGTGAAAATAAGCTTAACAACCTTATTTTAAGCAATAAATTATTGCATTTAATCTTAAAAACAGATTTTTTTTTTGTCACAAATGTTCTTTATTCAAGAATAGATATGGTTTAAAATATTATTTGAAAGCAATTTTTTCTTGGTTTAGTTGAAAAATGACCAATTTTTAAATGTATCGGACACATCCGAAAACTAGCGGCAATCGAGATGAGGTAGCGGGGCTCCAATGCGGTAAAATCAGCCGAAACCCCATGTTCTCAACGGCGGTGAACGGCTAGTCAGGCTATAAACTGCATTATGTTTTCATCCAGGTCTTTGGCTCCCTGATCACTTCAGTAAAAACGTCTCTGCTTGTCAAAAGCGTCCCTGATGGTCACAGGCCCCGCATCTTTGCATTTGTTTATTTATTAGGTTTAGCCTTCGTGCTAGCGGAAGCCTCGTATTTGTTCCACAAATCTTTGTGATGCAGCTTTATATGGCTAATCAGGTTAGTGGTGTTGAAAGAGGACACTTTCTTTCCGCTTTGTGGAACTTCTGCTCTGCATATTTTGCAGAAGACGAGCGCGTCATTTGTTGCACACACGGAAACATTAACCAACGCTGGTGACACAGCCGCCATGATATCCAAATTCTTCAACCATGTCGTGTGATGCGTCACTCATGCGACAGAGGCTTTAGAGGGAGGAGGGGTTGAGGCGGCGGTGCAGAACTGGACAAAACTGCGTCGATTGCGCACATTTGGAGGCTATATCAAATATATAATTATCGGATTGCATTATCGGTTAATTTTTTTTATCTGGATTATCTGTGTGAAGTTATAATTGCCATTATTGGCCGATAATCATCGGTAACCGATATTATCCTGCATTTTTAGTACATACTCTGGCATCTGCCTAAGAGACAAGTCAGGGAGCATTTTAATGACTTCTGACCTGAAAGGAGTTGAACAGAAGGTCAACGAAGAGCCGAATCAGGCGCAACATGGAACCTTTTGGGACGGCTTCATCAATGACAAAGGTGAAGAGAATTGCGTGAATCCCCAGCAGAGGGATAAGAGTTAGAGTTGATTTTGCCAATCTGGACCAAAATACAAACATAGACATTGGCAAATGGATTACTACAAGTACTCCAGTGAAAATGATAGTATCAATTGCCGTAGTGACTGCAGTAATATGGTATAGCGTGATAACTTAATACTACCACTTGGTTAAAAACAACAACAACAACAAAAAATCAGCAATATATATAGTCTATTATTGCATGCATGATACAAATAAACTAAAAGAAATAGGTGTAACCTGAACTTGTAGTCAGTGTATCTCATCTGATGAGCTCTGAGTTTAGACATCAAGATTTTGATGATTCGTATGAAAATGAAAAAATTGATCTGTAATGGGAGGAGACATTAATTATAACTAGTTTACATTCCCTTGATTTTATAGTACTTAGTCAAAGCACTCCCTGCCAGATATGGTCAAGTCTCACACACAAGTAAGAACACAAACAAACATTCAAACACACACCCACTAGCACACACAGTGGTGATCAAGTGCAGACCCCTCTCTAATTACAGAGTACA
This sequence comes from Corythoichthys intestinalis, assembly GCF_030265065.1. Lineage (NCBI taxonomy): Eukaryota > Metazoa > Chordata > Actinopteri > Syngnathiformes > Syngnathidae > Corythoichthys > Corythoichthys intestinalis. Next base: position 16,149,163 of record NC_080402.1, read on the forward strand.
TCATATAATACCACGCTCATGATATTACTGTTGTGTTCCACTTGTCTCAAGTGTGTACGTCTGTTGGGGTGTGTAGAGCTGTTTGTATGAATCTAAGCGTGTGAACAATAAATGTTTATCAGTTGTGTTTTTGCATGAATTTGAACTAATAAAAACTACAACATTTTTCCAAAGTATAAACCAAAAAAAATCTCTGTTACAGCCATAGGGTGAGTGTGAGTGCATGTGTTTATACACTCATGCACTCACACTCAAAAATGCACATAAATTTGTTTTTATGTATCACAACCTTATGCAGTACTGTTAAGCATTTGTGGTTTTGCTCGAGAACACAAATTGATCTTAATGAGCATACGATCAATATGTTCAGTATGTTTTTTTTATGCCATTATTTGTCTCAATGAAAACTGTGTATGGGTGAATCTACCCCCCCACACCATTTCTATAGGTAAATTACATTTAAGTAAAAAAAATTATAATCCTGTTCAATAAGTTATTATCTGCATTAGAGCTGAAACGAATACTCGAGCAACTCAAGTAACTCGAGTTTAAAAACTGATCCGAGTAATTTTATTCATCTCCAGTAATCGTTTATTTTGACAGCTCTAAGCATCACGTTTTGCTCGGACTACTTTTAATGCGGGACAACGCGCTGATGTCACGTGCGTAGAGGAAGACAAAAAAAAAAACTTACTGCAGCCGACAGCCGCTACAAACGACGCCGACGTTGCTAAACACTAGCCCGCACGATGCTACGTTGGTAGCAGGTAGCGTCTGATGAGTCTCATAGAGATCACATGTATGTTGAACTAGATGCGAAAGACAGACTCGGCCGCATCTTGGCAGGCTTAGCAAACAGCCGCCATCTTAAAGCAGTAGAGCGCTAAGCGCTAATAAAGAGCGCTAAGCGCTAATAAATAAGATTATCGTTACTGTCACTAGCTCAAGTAACGTTAGCCCTGCGGAGGGTTAAGTTTCTATTAATTATGACCACTTTCGATCCGTGGCTAACGTGTCTTACATACAGGCTTTGACATAACATAGCGTTGTGGAGTGATGAGGGTGTAAAATAAAAACTCAATAATGCTAACTATCAATTTTAGCTCAGTAGTCATTGCTGGATAAAACACCAAGTAGCACTGGTCCCTAATGTGCTCCAATACAGCCTGTATCATACATTTATTTTGAACAATGCAAAAACTCAAAATCCTATCAAGGGCTTACAGTTTAGACTAACTTAAAACTTAACTAGAACTTAAAAATGGCTTGACACAAATAGAAATTCAATTGAAACACGTGGGAAAAAATCCTAACTTTTAAGTAATGTGTTATCAAGTGTAACGGCATTTTTAGGTATATACAGTGGGGAGAACAAGTATTTGACACACTGCCAATGGGAAAACCCTACATATATATATTTTTTAATAAGATCTAAAGGTTTTTTCGAGTGAAAGCAGTGAATTAGTCTTTTTTTATTCTAGTTACATCTGAGATGCAATTGTTGGCTGTTTTCAACAATATACAGTACATCGAAAATAAAGACATTGATTGACTGAAAATGGTTCAAGATTAGATGAAATATCTTGTTTTCTCATGTATATTTATAATTGCTCCCACCTAAAAATATATTTGTTTTATCTGATTACTCGATTAATCAATAGAATTTTCAGTCGATTACTCGATTACTAAAATATTCGATAGCTGCAGCCCTAATCTGCATGCATATTTGATATCATTTGCAAGGTGGCGTCATTTGTGCAAATCTTCAGCTATCCTATATTGACACATGGCTGCAACATCGTAAAAATACAGTTTATTCCTGCACTTGAATGCATAAATTAACTAATAATAAAAATTAATAATTAATAAATCAACTCATATACAGTCATTAGTTTAGAAACTACATCACATGATAATTATAGTAATTGCATTGTAATTTTTTAGAGTAGTTGTGTTCTCTGAAGGCCATTTGCTGGTCCAAACAATTCAATGACATGAATTTAAAAACATATTTACAGTGTTTACTTGCCACATATACTGGATTCACATTTAGAAAAATCACCACACATACACAGACATACAAAGAGGACAATAGACTTACCAAGTAAGAAACAAGTATTGGGCAACGGATTATCCACCAGTATCCCATATTAGTATTTCTCTCCCAGCATCTACACAAACATACAAGCAGTGTTTTAATCTTACTTTAAAAGGGTAATTAGTTAAAGTTACAAAATACTTCTCTCAAAAATTAATTGAGGATACTCAGTTACCTCATTGTAAGAGTAATTAGTCACTAAGCAAAGTAAATGACGTTACTTTTCATGTTCTACACCTTATCTCATTATACGTTCTACAACATCTTTCATATAAAATGTTTATATTAACTGATTGAATTAAACTGATTTTTTTTCATTCCCTCAAAAAATAAAAAACTTAGTTCACACTTTAATTTTTTAAAATTTCACCGATATAAGAGTGTAAGGGTATACAAACTTTAACTTTTAAAAGCCTTTTTGTTTTTGCTGCTGTACTGAATCCGCACCAAACCCTGATCTCCGTACTGAAGGGAAAAGGTACCGTTCTCGCACACACCATATAATTGTTTGCATTAGTATAACAAATTCATTTAACTATAGTTTAGGCAGACTCCACTCAGTGGCCTTGAACACAGTAAAATGAATCACCTTATCGGCGCTCATGAGGGGGAAAAGGAAAAATGGTACCGTTTCTCGTAGGCACCGTCTAACTGTTTGCATTACTCAAACACACATAATATAATCAATCAGGGAATTGTATCATTTCACATATTCACTGTAGGACTGCACCACTCTAACACACGTAATGTAAAATAATTAGCACACCATAGTTTAAAGAAAAAGAATAGATACACAACACCATCTTATTACAGAAGCCTAAAACGTGTGCGCCATGAGCAAGATTGACGCACCAAACTCTGGCAATCAGTCCTCCCGACAAACGAACAAGGACAAAGACCAGCGCGTTTTGTCCTAAAACAAGTAGTGCCAGCCCGGATAATAAAGTTGATAGCAGGCGCTTGTGACGTCAAGACCAGTCGGTCGCTGAGGCAACCACATCCCATCCACGCACGAACCTAAACAGCCCGAAACCAGCCAGAGAGGGATGATCCCAAAGCAACGCCTGGACACACCTCCAGCTGGCCCACGGACTTAAAAAACACTGGACAATGAGATAAGACAGATTTTGCTGCTCAGAAACATGTAGCCTTGTTTTGGATCCAGAATTGTCCCTCCGTCGTCTGTTTTTGCCTTGTTTTTGACCATTGTCGACGAATAAATTGTCAACCTGCTTTCGGCGAGTCTTTTTCAAACTTTTGGAACATGGGTACAAAGGGTTAATATCAGAGATGAACGCGCGAAGTTCCGCCTTCCCGGTTGGCGCACGCGAGGCAGCATCGGCCGAGTGGCACTTGTTTTGGCTGTCGCTGTTTCCGTGCGGCTTGACTGGGGAGGCGAATTTCAACAGTACCGAGGTACGTACCGAACCATGACTTGCGTGTATCGTCACACCCCTAATATACATTCATTCATTCATTCATTTTCCATGCCGCTTTTCCTCACGAGTGTCGCGGAGGTGCTGGAGCCTATCCCAGCTAACTCGGGGCAGTAGGCAGGGGAGACCCTGAACTGGTTGCCAGCCAATTGCAGGGCACAAGGAGACATACAACCATTCACACACACACTCATACCTACGGGCAATTTTAGAGTGTTCAATCAGCCTACCATGCATGTTTTTGGGATTTGGGAGGAAACTGGAGTTCCCGGAGGAAACCCACGCAGGCACGGGGAGAACATGCAAACTCCACACAGGAAGGCCGAAGCCCGGGATTGAACCCTTGATCTTAGAACTGTGAGGCAGACGTGCTAACCACTCAGCCACCGTGCCGCCCCCTAATATACAGTATATAGATAATATTTTTCAATACGCAGGTGAGCCTCTGAATCTCCTGCCTCTTTTGTCTTTGTCCTCATTGTTTTGATTAAATAATATCACACAAAGTTCATGGCTACATCATTCAAGAAAGATTTAGGAAAGGTGACTATTTTTGGTACCATAAAAAAAAACATACAGTTTATAATATTGTACTGTAGCGTCTACAAGGACAATGCCAACTTGTTGATGATAATGCACATTCAGCGGGAAAACAGTACATTATTTTCAATTAATTGCACCCACCTGGACGCCACAAACTGTCTATAAAAAGTTTCCCGAGAGTTTAAATGCCGCTCGCCACGCTAAATGCTAATGCTAACGAGAATGCAAATGCAATGCTAATGCTCCGGGCCACCTAGCCAATCATTGTTGCGTTTGCAACAGCGTCACCACCCCCTTCTACTCTTCCCCCCTCCCGCTCTGCTCTCTCCCAGGCAGCTGTGACAAAATCAGACAACACGCGCTTCCTTTAACCAAATTGTAGTAACGCGCCCCTTAAAATCCTCAGTAACGGTAACAGTGTTGGAAAGATGGGAAAGTTATTGATTAGATTACTCACTACTGAAAAAAAAATAAAAAAAACGCTGTTCGAAACGCCATTATTAACTAGAAACTGCAATTTCAGGAGAAAATTGATGGGGCTTTGCTGTGGTAGATACAGATCTATCAGGTCACTTCCTGTTGATTTGGGAACATTTGGGGGACAATTCCTGTTGATAGCAGGTCACTTCCTATTGATTTTGGGACCTTTCGGGGAACATGTCCTGTTCATATCATAGTTTTTGTTTATTTGGGGACATTTCAGGGACACGTCCTGTTGCATGGCTCTAAATGACATGGACTTACTCTCTATGGCTGTCAGTTGAATGTCAATGGGTTGTAATGGCAGGTTTTTGGTCAAAAATCACAACCACATAGGTTTTTCTGCCATTGAAAATGAATGGCAAATTTGGACATACATGGCCATCAATGGAATGGACGTGCATGGCTGTCAATGGCATCAACTTACTTGGGAACCAGTTGAATCTCAATGGGCTGTCATGCTCCATGGTCACAAATCACAAGGACTTATGTTTACCTTCCATTGAAAATGAATGGAAAATTTGGACTTGCAGTACATGGCTGTCAACGGTTTCCAATTAGAAATGAATGGGACAGTATTTGGCAAATTTTGTGGAACGTTTTTTTCCAAATTCTCTATAAAAAGTTTTATGCCTCTTACTGCCCTGGCATTTTTCATGTCTAAATTATGTGGTCAAAAATTGTAGGAAAGGTAACGTTGAAAAATTTTGAAAAATATTTTTTTTAAAAACCCGTGTTTATGGGCAAAAGTAAACATTTTTAGGGGTCATTCGAAAAACAGCCCGCGACGCATGAAAATTCCGGTCATTTCGATGTTTGAACGGTATCGATCAGCCGAACGGTGTCGATCGGCCAAACGGTTTGGGCTGTGCGGTGTGCCGAAAAAACACGGAGAACATTTTGATCAAATAAAGTTGTAGAATTTTACTATCTGGGCCTTTGCAACGCAAAGCCCCATATAACAACATTGCATACCGGTGTTTCAGTATGACAAGTTCTGCCAAAGTACGCATATGACATTAACGTTCCACCTTAAAGGATATCAATAAAAATTGGTACATCACAGTGAAAATGATCACGTACTCTTCATTCTCAAAGAGGTATTTGACTGCAATCCAGGGAGAAACAAATACGAGCGGTGCACCTGAAAAAGACGAAATGTGATGACTTGAGTGTCAGATTATACGAAAAAAGATAATCATATAGGCAAAATAAGGTAAGACATTATCATTTTGTCCCAAGTGACAAAATGAGTTTTACTACATTATAATACATGATGATGACCTAAGCAGGAGTGCTCATCATTTGAGAAACTCATATTTACCCCAACCGATCGCCAAGTAGATGTAAAAATACTTCTTCTCACTGAACACAGTGATGACGAGCAGGCTGTGCAGGTAGATGCCCTCCACCAACAGCCAGTAGTTGTTGGCCATCACTGTATACTGCATCATCACCATAGCGCCCCGACACCACATGATAGCCTGCATGGCAGTGGACGACAATTACGTAAGCGCTGTGCAGAAATTCATGAATGCAAAGTTTGCAGTGATCCCTAGCTATATCGTGCTTCAAACTTCGCGCCCTCATTCCATGGCAGATTTTTTCAAAAAAAAAAAAATAAATAATAATAATAAATATAGTATTTCATTTAAAAATTTAAGATATATGCATGCATACACGTGCAAATCATTGTTTTACCATATAATAATTTTTACATTTGCAGTGCTTAAAAACTATTTATTAAGGCATACAGATGGCGGAAAACATACACAAGGCTGAAAAAGCAGTTTCTGCTCTTGCACCCCATTTAAAATAAACTGCTGTATTTTTGGCCAAACGAATTGTTGTGTTTGATAGAAAAATATGTCTATATACTGCCATAACAGTTTCATGACGCATTATGCCCCCGGACTACTTTTAATGTGTCCGTTTTACCCTGGAGACCCTCATTTCAGACACTGCGCAACCGCTTTGGTTTCAACTCAGCCATAAAAAGAAGGTAAGTAATTAAATTTGTTATTCGAAAGGTCTATCATATTTAGCTTAGAATCATCAATTGATGTCCAATATTTAGCTTAAAAGAAAGAACGACAAAAAAAAAAAAAAAAAAAAATTCATTCGCATATTTTAAACTTTTAAAGAAATTACGTCAGAATGAAAAAAACAGGTCACGGATATCTACCTCATTCTATTGCTTGATTGTATATATATTTGGGCTGTCAAAATTATCGCGTTAACGGGCGTTAATTAAATTTTTAAATTAATCACGTTAAAATATTTGACGCAATTAACGCAGATGCCCCGCTCAGAGAGATTTAAATGACAGTACAGTGAAACGCTCACTTGTGTTTTATGGAGTTTTGTCGCCCTCTGCTGGCGCTTGGGTGCGACTGATTTTATAGGCTTCAGCACCCATGAGCATTGTGTAAGTAATTATTGACATCAACAATGGCGGGCTACTAGTTTTTTTTTTTGATTGAAAATTTTACAAATTTTATTAAAACGAAAACATTAAGAGGGGTTTTAATATAAAATTTCTATAACTTGTACTAAAAAGTCTGCAAAAGTCTTTCTATCCATGGATCACTTTAACAGAATGTTAATAATGTTAATGCTATCTTGTTGATTTATTGTTATAATAAACAAATACAGTCCTTATGTACCGTATGTTGAATGTATATATCCATCTTGTGTCTTATCTTTCAATTCCAACAATGATTTACAGAAAATTATGGCATATTTTATAGATGGTTTGAATTGCGATTAATGGCGATTAATTACGATTAATTAATTTTTAAGCTGTAATTAACTTGATTAAAAATTTTAATCGTTTGACAGCCCTAATATATATATATATATATATATATATATATTTTAGTAACTGTCACATTTTCCCCAATATTTTTGATGATATTTAATCAATCCAAACAAAGAAAAAAAAATGAAAAAAAAAGTTTAAAAGGATAAATATTTGAAAAAGAAAACCATAACCACTCCTTATTGTCCATGACTTCTGCGTCATGCCCCTTGTTATATTACCGTGTTTCACCCTTAAAATCCCCACAAAGTCCGACTGCGGCCATTTACAGCTGTGTCTTTACACTCGGTGATACATGCTACACGGCGTGTCTTTATTGTTGCTCGCTCATGCTTGCACCTCAAGTTACTGGAAAGCCACAAAAAGACGTACATTGCAGTCAAACGCTAGCGCGAGAATTATGGACACAGCAGGCTAACTGACCAGCTTGCTATCAATTATCTTTTCGACCCTTGTTTACTTTTGGATTACATACTATGGGATGATATTGATGTACAGTGGGGCAAAATAAGTATTTAGTCAACCACCAAGTGTGCAAGTTCTCCTACCTGAAAAGATTAAAGAGGCCTGTCATTGTCAACATGGGTAAATCTCAACCATGAGAGACAGAATGTGGGGAAAAAAAAAAATCACATTGTTTGATTTTTAAAGAATTTATTTCCAAATTAGAGTGGAAAATAAGTATTTGGTCACCTACAAACAAGCAAGATTTCTGGCTGTCAAAGAGGTCTAACTTCTTCTAACGAGGCTCCACTCGTTACCTGTATTAATGACACCCGTTTTAACTCATTATCGGTATAAAAGACACCTGTCCACAAACTCCGTCAGTCACACTCCAAACTCCAATATGGCCAAGACCAAAGAGCTGTCGAAGGACACCAGAGACAAAATTGTAGACCTGCACCAGGCTGGGAAGACTGAATCTGCAATAGGTAAAACGCTTGTTGTAAAGAAATCAACTGTGGAAGCAATTATTAGAAAATGGAAGACATACAAGACCACTGATAATCTCCCTCCATCTGGGGCTCTATGCAAGCGCTCACCCTGTGGCATCAAAATGATAACAAGAACGGTGAGCAAAAATCCCAGAACCACACGGGGGGACCTAGTGAATGACCTACAGAGAGCTGGGACCACAGTAACAAAGGCTACTATCAGTAACACAATGCGCCGCCAGGGACTCAAATTCTGCACTGCCAGACGTGTCCCCCTGCTGAAGCCAGTACACGTCCAGGCCCGTCTGCGTTTTGCTAGAGAGCATTTGGATGATCCAGAAGAGGACTGGGAGAATGTGTTATGGTCAGCTGAAACCAAAATAGAACTTTTTGGTAGAAACACAGGTTCTCGTGTTTGGAGGAGAAAGAATACTGAATTGTATCCAAAGAACACCATACCCACCGTGAAGCATTGGGTTGGAAACATCATGCTTTGGGGATGTTTTTCTGCAAAGGGACCAGGACACCTGATATGTGTAAAGGAAAGAATGAATGGGCCATATATCGAGAGAGTTTGAGTGAAAATCTCCTTCCATCAGCAAGGGCATTTAAGATGAGACATGGCTGGGTCTTTCAGCATGACAATGATCCCAAACACACAGCCAGGGCAACAAAGGACTAGCTTCGTAAAAAGCATTTCAAGGTGCTGAAGTGGCCTAGCCAGTCTCCAGATCTCAACCCCATAGAAAATCTGTGGAGGGAGTTGAAAGTCCGTGTTGCCCAACGACAGCCCCAAAACATCACTGCTCTAGAGGAGATCTGCATGGAGAAATGGGCCAAAATACCAGCAACAGTGTGTGAAAAGCTTGTGAAGAGTTGCAGAAAACGTTTGGCCTCAGTTATTGCCAACAAAGGGTACATAACAAAGTATTGAGATGAACTTTTGGTATTTACTAAATACTCATTTTCCACCATGATTTGCAAATAAATTCTTTAAAAATCAAACAATGTGATTTTCTGTTTTTTTTCCCACATTCTGTCTCTCCCTGTTGAGGTTTACCCATGTTGACAATTACAGGCCTCTCTAATATTTTCAAATGGGAGAACAATTAGTGGTTGACTAAATACTTATTTGCCCCACTGCATTAGATACATTAGATCATGGGTGTCCAAACGTTTTGCAAAGGGGGCCAGATTTGGTGTGATAAAAATGTGGGTGGGCCGACCTTGGCTGACGTCCTTTACATAGAACAATATATTTAAGCAAATTTTAGCAAGCCATTCTGTGTGTCACATTTGCTTTATTATGATTTTTTAATTAATAATTTCAACAATCTTGCAACTAGCCTTTGTGGCGTACTCTTTCGAGTCTCTGGCTCTTGCGAAATGCTACTGCTGTGAAATTAAACTAGTTTCAAGTTGCTTCAGTTTATCGCTACGTATATTCCCTGTAATCTTGTCGTACATGTCAGCATGTCTTGTTTGGTAATATCGCCTCACATTGAACTCTTTAAAACTGTCTCTTTGCAAATGAGGCAGACACAGTTGTTGCGTATTTTAGAGAAGAAATAGTCCAATTTCCACCTATCCTTGAAGCGTCAGCGGTTGCAGTCAAATTTCTTTTTTTTTGTTGATTGTTGCCATTTTAGAAAATTAAGAGTAAAGGGTCACACGGGGTAATGTTGCTTAGAGTGCTGCTGCCTTTTGGTGGGTAAATGAGGAGCAGCATTTAGTGTGTAAGCTACTTCATATGCAGGTAGCAGTGCTGCTGACCAATTTATCAAGTCTGTGTGTAGGCCAGACGTTATTGATTTTATCACAGAGGCAGGGGGCCTAATGAAATTTGTCCACGGGCCGCATTTGGCCCCCGGGCCTGACTTTGGACACGTCTGCATTAGATGTTTAAATCATAAAGCCTACGTCTTAGGCTTCAATGCTATAGGTCTTAGGCTTCAATGCTAAATACAATAAATAGATAGTGATATGTACTCACATTTATATGTTCCCTTTAAGCATATGGAACCTTTTATTCTAGCAGTCGTTAAAGCAGTCGTGCATTCACATTCTTTAATCATAATTAAAAAAAATATTTTAAAAGCTCACTGCAAAAATTAAAATATTTTATAGTATCAGAATTCGGTTCGGGGGCTCCCTATTAACTGGGAAAAACAAGGGATCACGTTACTGCATTACAGAATGACAAAACTTCTTTGTTTTCATATTTTATATCATAAATTCATGTTTCTTTTTACATTCACCACAGTTACTTTCATAAGTGACCTTCTGTGCAATTTTGTTCAATCAAATGTCCATGTATGACAATGCACCAAACTCTTGAAAAAAATAATCATGTTGTGTGTTCTCTAACCGGTATGTTGATCCAGGTTTGAGCCCGAGTTCCACCACTGCTCCTGGGGTCCAGTGTTAGGGTCAACAGGGCATCTTTGACCAGAATGGATACGGCTCTCAGGATAAAGGAGGCAAACAAGTTCATGTGGATGTTGTTCCTCATACAGTGCAGCTTCCTGGTGATGAGGTAACAGGGTCTAATTCAGACTACTAGTATTTACAACCGCAAGGCGTGATGTGCAATTTTAAAAATTTTTGTTGTTTTTGATCATTCAGATTTTCGTGAAGCTGTTCATATTGCTAATAGACTGCTATAAGTCACTTATGACAGAACTGGATCCCCCCAAATATTTATATATATAAAACAGTGTTGTTGTTTTTTTTTTTACTAATATGGATTTTTTTCCTGTTCCCTAACCAACCTCATTCCATCCGACTGAATTTTCTCAAAAATATCAATATCTCCATATAAATAACCCCAGAGTGTATCAAGTTCTGATGTCACAAAGAAAAACACTCAAAATCAGTATGCTGCATTGTGATATTTTCTTGCTTCCAAACTACAATATTGAAGCCTTATTCACAGTGTGATAACATCTCCCTTTGTTTGCCTTTATGATTTATGTTTACCTGAAACTGATGAGGATTCCCAGAGCAAGAAGCAAAGCTCCCAGGGACAGTGAGTATCCCACCGTATACACAATCCGAAATTGACTGAGGATGCGGCCATACTGCTGCTGCACACATAGTAGATGTGGTCTTTTTATCTTCATAAAAGGTTTTTTACACATACACAGACATACAAGATGGAAACAAGCTGTAAGAACAGATGGGGTGATGTTTCAGGAACTGAATATACTGTATATGTAAATATGTCGAGCCATTTCCACATTAGCCACCCATCTGCTGCTTAAGGTGTCCTAAACATGAAAAAGATCAAGAAGTCACACATTAGCACACACCTGGCTAGAGTCATGCTCACATTCACTAGTATTTTTCTGGGCCCATCGACCGTCTTCACCGCAGAATCTGTAGACCAACCCATCTTGGACTGTTAAAATAGGCATACAGTTCAAATAATACAGGTCAAACAAAACCATTCAGTTCAAGATAGCCAAAACTTGCCCTGGTAAAGTAGTTGACTCATTAGAGAGGATATCGATAAACACAGAAATGCAATCCGTGGAACTTTTACTATGATTATTACTGTTTAGAAGTGTTGTTAATAAGCTCTCTGTACAATTACATTAAACAGAGAAAGTGCGAAAAACGGCATGAATTCAAATAGATCGAGTTGGGACTGGATCATTTAAAGCAACACTTGGTAACTTTTCAGTTTTAGTCGATTTTAGCAATGCTGGTGGACATAAGCAGTAGTGTTTTGCCTTAAGGAAGACTGCGTTTCCCATGAGGACCAGTGTCGTTAAATCAGGATGGTCGCCTGCAGATGGATTAAACAACATTTCTGTTTCCAGCGGCTGTACGAAGGATGAAAAGTGTCACACCAGCGAGTGAAAGCCGGGTCAATATTTATTCTGTATATCATGGTAGCCGCTCTTTCTTTTTACTCCTCGGACAAAACTTTTTGTCTCTGTTGCTCTGCCGTCTTTGCGGATTTCGCGCGAAAGCGTTCGCATCGACTTCCATCTTTATAATGAATGGGGAAAGGGGGAGGTGACGTATCTGGAAAGCAGCCGGCACATTTGTAGTTTTTTTGTGTGGAAGGGTTCCTGCCACCCTCCTCAAAGTTAATGAGTGCCGATGAAAGTGATACAGACCCCCTCAAGATATAAAAGAGGTGTCATTCAATGAAAATTATGAAAATATTTTATAAGGTTAAAAAGTTACCCAGTGTTCTTTAAAACAATATGATTAAACTAACTTGACCATGAGGAAATTGACATATAGACATTAGGCTTGTTTTTTGACTAAGTGTATCATTCTTACAATTCACATAAAGTAGAAAAAAAATGCAAAAGTCCATTTTGGATCTTGAAAATTTGAAATCAAACCGCGAATCCAACTTGCCTTGAAACAAGAAATAATAAATATCATTGTGTGAATGAGGGAGAACAATTTGCCCCTAAGAATATGTCTTACATGTAAGGGGTAACATATGTTTGGGTTTCACTAGTTTTGTGTGAGAATGGTTAGAATCCATTACTGTAAAGCAGTCAGTGTTGTTTTTGTCAACAATAACGATAACGAAAATATTTCGTCTATGAACACTTTTTTCATGACGATGATGAAACGATAACGAGCTAAAAACGGGTTTTGGGAGACTAAAACCTAACAAGACATACAGCAGTTTTTGTCTGATGAGACGAGAACAAGACTTCGCAGTAGTTTCCGTCACGTTTACAATGTGTGACATTTTATGTGTAGTTAGCCTACATCATAGCAGTGTCTGGTTGTGTTATTTGTGACCAGTGTTGTTAATAACGGCACTAGAGTATAACAGCGTTACTAACGGCGTTAATTTTTTCAGTAGTGAGGAATCTAATTAATTACTTTTCTCATCTAGGCATCGCCGTTACCGTTACTGAGGATGTAAAGGCGTGCGTTTCTATGCGTTACTACGTTGGTTGAATGACGCGAGAAAAGTCTTTGAGAGACATGGACTCACGGAGACGAGAGAGCTGAGCGGGAGTGGGGAGGAGGCAAAGGTGTTGTGAGGCCGTTGCAAACACTTTACTAGGTGGCTCCAATAATACCTGACTGTAGCCGATAGCCTACAAACTACGCCCAAATGATGCTAAGGTAGATATCATACTGTATGTATATATAACTAGATGCGAATGAGAAACACGGCGGCGTTAGCACATGTATGGAAAACTAGATGCGAAATGATCAACTCACCGGCGTTAGTGAACAGCCGCCATTTTAAAGCAGTAGACTTCTCAGGAAGGCTCTGTTGTAGCGAACTTTCCTAGCGAACCTAAGTAACTTTTAATCTAAAATACTCCTAAATACGCAAAATCTTTGAATGATGAAACAGCTTTAAAACTTTCACATATCGAAAGTAGACAGAAGGGAACTAATGCAATAACGGGAGCAATTGTAACAACTTTATCGGTTCATTCACAGCATTAAATGACTTCCAAACATAGCAAAGGTTACTATGTTTTTTTGGGGGGGGTGAGGGGGTAAAAAAAAAAAAACATGAAAGATAATACCAGATACTTTGACGAGTAACTAATTACTCTTACATTCAGGTAACTGGGTTACTAACTCAATTGCTTTTTGGGAGAATTAATGTGTAACTGTAACTAATTATTTTTTTTAAAGTAAGATTAACAACACTGCTCGTGACGTGCTGCTCCCCGCCCCCTTCCCGACTCACCAGATTTGTTTTCTTGGCCAGAGAAAATATGCAATGTTGCTTGACTTTTAAAGGTAGGTACTAAGTGATAATTACACATTAATGTAACTCGTAGCATTAACATAGCATTCGCGTGAGCATTAGGCTAATGCTAACAGCAAGCGTCCTCTTAAACTCTCACCCAACTTTTTTTTACTTACAGTTTGTGGCATTCAGGCGGGTATAATTAATTGAAAGTAATGTACTGTTTTCCTGCTGAGTGTGTATTATCACCAAGTTGGCGTTGTCCTTGTAGACCAGTGGTTCCTAACCTTGCCAAAGGTACAGAATCCCACAAGTATCACATGTGGATTCACCGAACCCTTCGGAATTAGATAATAAAACTTTTTTTTTTTTTTTTTAATTCAAAACCAATATATCTAAGCTAGCAAGCAAATAATTGAGCAAATTCCCGTTCAAAATTATTCTCCTTTTGACAGCATCTTTTATAAAGAAGACATTTTAAATGCGAGTCAACCTTCCACTGAGCAAACCAGTTCCTCCTTCCATTAGATCAGTACTTCTCAAATAGTGGGGCGCACCCCCCCAGGGGGGCGCAGAGCGATGCCAGGGGTGGCGCGTGTGACCTCGGGGAACAAGTTTTTTTTTTTTTTTTTGCCGTACTAGAATTAAGTGTACTTGCACATCCACTTAGTTGGTGGCAGTGGCGCTCTCATTTTCAAAGTGCGCACAGTATTTTTGAAGTAAGCAAGAGCACACGGAAGAGACTCATGAAGAGCTGGAGAGCTGTGCGCCGTTTTCGAAAGTCGTTTTCCGGCCGGACTCACGCAGCGACCCACTGTCTTCTCGGTGTAGGCGCACTATCCTATTCCCCTCACTATCCACTCGCGGGGGCCTGCGCTTGTCAGTGACGTTCCTTATTCTCGCTATATGATTATACAACTTTAGCATTTGTTAATAATACGCTCTGTGTGTAGTATCATCCATCGCTTTTCCTTTTTAAATGGGCACTTTTAAGCGAACGCAAGAAGTAACAACGGGAACATTTTTAAACAGGCATTTCACGGGAGAGCATTTCGACTCTTCGGCCAATTATATAGCGAGAGCAAGTGGATAGTGAGGGGAAGGGGATAGTGAACCTACACCAGTTCTCACGTGACCGCCGAGAAGTGCCATTTTCGGCTTGGGATCGTCACGACGACCGCCCTCACCTACGGTTCTCCCTCGGCCGCCGAGAATGCGCTTTTTTCGGGCCGTTTGCCTTTTGGCTTCGACATTTAATACAGTGGTAGACGAGGAAAGACCACTGTTTACTGTGTCTAGAAATGATTATAGCGGACAGCCGGAAGCCAAATCAAGAAAGACGCCACTTAAAGACATTAGACCCCAATCTCATTGATAAGCCGCTTGGATGTTTTTCAGCGAAAACGTGCCGAATATTGCCAACAATCGTCCCGCTTTGTCAGTGTTATATCAGTAAACCAGTGAGCACTGTTAGCATGCTCGGTGCAATATAACCCCACATCATTGCAAACTGGAGGTGACACTGGGAGCAGCGAAAATAAAAACTGTTCTTCTGTCCAATGACACTTTATTTTAAATGCCTTCTTCTATTCAGTTTTGTTTTTTCGGTCAAATTTTTTGGCATATTGTCCTCATGAGTTAATGTTTCTAATCAATTTGAATTTGTTATTATTTACTGATTTTATTTTTCAGTATCAAATGGCCAAAAATGTACCTTGAGTGTATTTTTACAGTTTGGATGTGACTTTTTTTTTTTTTTTTTAAATTCAGGCAAATTGATGCGCGTTGTCTTTTCTGTTACAAACAAAACATCGTTAATAAAGTTATACTTTATAAGTTGATCTGTTATTTTCCCTAATAGAAAAAAAGGATACAATGTGAGGCAGAGGCGTACTTATAATAGTAATATTATAGACAAATGATACTATTTACAGTGACGGCAGAGTTTGGGGGGGCGCGAAACATTTACGTCTTCCTGGGGGGGCGTAACAGAAAATAAGTGAGAAGCACTGCATTAGATCGAGGACTAGCAGTTAAAAGAAATGGATTAAGCCTGTAAATTGGGAGCAAACCAGTCCAAAACCTGGTCTAAAAAGCCACTACGCCTAGATTTAATCAGCGTATGAAAATAGGGCTGCGTTGTTTTACATTCGCCGAACCCCTTAGACTTACTCACCGATCAAACCCAGGTTAAGAACCACTGTTGTAGACACTTTCATATGTGCTCGTCCGTCAATGTTCATTTGAAATAGTTGGAAACATTTCTTTTTTTATTTATTTTTGGAGGAAAATGTTTAAATTTTAAAGACGAAAACATTTTTAGAAAACGTCGACTGCAACTAGACAAAATCAGTCTCGTAATTTCGTCTCGAAAAACTAGACGAAGACAAACACATTTTGAGATGACTAAAATGTGACTAAGATTATAAGTATTATCGTCCAAAAGACTAAGACTAAAATGAAAATTAAAAGGGCTATCAAAAAAAACACTGAAAGCAGTCTGAAAGCCAAGCGGTGTGTCAATGCTTCTGTTGATGTTGACAGTTCACTATGTCAAATCCACAAACGCAGGGATTTTGACAACTCAGACAAAGGAGAGCTGGACTCTACAGCTAGTAGAGCTAGCGACTGCTCTAACTCTCTTCATTATTCACCAGCTTAACCTCCTGGCATTTTCTTGCAAATTTCTATGGTTGCCATGCAGGAAGTCATTCAAGCTAACCTTCATAATACCATGGTAGGAACTTAGGGCAAGAGACATTGACCGTGGTTCCAAGGAGTCCATCAGGCCAGCAGGCATACTGGTCAAAGGTCCTGTTACACACCGGCCCTGCATGGGTGGATTGCATATTGGATTTGCAGTATGCACTTGTTATATTTGTTTGCATACTTCCTAAAACTATGTGAAGAACAGTCCAACCTGCTGTGGGGGGAGCGCGGTTCAAAGAGTCTAAACACTCGTTTTTGTAATTTCTCCACTGCTCCTCAACTCGCTGCCAGGCTGTGGTAGAAGAGACCTGTAGTAAGAGCGCATATATTAAGGCTTGCTACCGTAGGAAAGTGGATATTAGAATGGCAGTCTTACCTTTGTGCAGCTGCAGAGCACAAGCAATGCTAAGAGTGGACACACCTGGAACATCCCACTGAAGCTGGGAGGAAGAGGGGAGGTGGGGAAGAGAACACAGCGGAGGAAGCCCCACACATGAGGGGCTCCTGGCCAGATGACACTGTGGGAAACCAGGAATGGAGGGGTAATAACAGTATAACCAAAAAAATGAGTTGTTATATCTGCACCTGCACGTTTTTCTTTTACTTTCACTTCTGTCACTTCAAATATATGTTCTACTCCAACTTTGTCCCCCGATCACTTGAGATCTTGATTAAAGGAGGTCCTGGCAAGGGCGTACGTTTGGTCTCAACATTGGTAGGGACGATATAGCAGGATAAACTGCATGTACACATTAATAAAACCAAATTAATGAGACCAAACAGATTATTGAACCAGGGTCAGGGCTGCATTTCTCACAAATATGAGATAAGAGATGATGATCCATGCAAAATAAATCTGTATTGACTTATATTAACTTTCATGCGTATTGGTTCAGGTGAAACAATGTTCAATTCAACCTTTGTTTTCAAAAACTACTAAAGAACCATTTGAAGTGCAAGTCCCTTTATTGAAAAAACGGGGAACTTTCCAAGAATGGGTCCACTTTTGGGGGCACTGGAGCACCCCAAGACTCAAACTAAAATATTGCAACATAAAAGTGATTTGGGAAAAAAAAAAAATCAATGAAAAAAAATATGAGCTGTCCAATGAACGGTCTACATCTGAGCCATACTAGACTACCCCAAGACTTTAAATAAAGGGACTCACACTCTGAAGCCACCGTCATGCATTACCGTGATGCACATAATGCAAATAATGATCCAAATGAGGGATGGCAAGCTTGACGGCAGTCGTTTTGCAGGTTAGCAAGTTCACACAGTTTAATGTTATGCCAACTCTGATGCAGGTCTGACTTTCAGTACCAGAATTAGTGTTGTGTTCCCCATCTCCACAAGATTGACGTCTTTTGACATTACTTACAGTGGCTGCTGCTGGCTGAAAAAACTTCTAATATCACTCCTCTTTTAAGGGGGCGGAGGAGGCGGCATGTTGTCATTATGAATCTGTCGGGGTTGTGTCGGTGTGCGTGTGTCTGTGAGGCGGGAGGGTGTGTGTGTGTTTGGAGGCGGGGGTCAAGTCATCAGCCAATCAAACGTGCGTTTGAAGGGGGGAAAAATGAACCGGCACATTCAGCAAGTGAAAAGGGATAAAGTTTGAACATAATAATAATTCATTAAATAATGCTAGGGTGTATTCTATCCTTACAACATATGTGAAGATAATCTAAATTTCTATCATATTATATAAATATAATAATTATTATCATACAACTGAATTCATTATGACATGCAAATAAGGTTGCTTAAAAGTTGGTGGGGACAATTTGGACATCCTGAAAAGTTGGTAGTGTTCTGTCCCCACCGTCCCTATTCAAACCTACGCCCTTGGGTCCTGGCGTCAGAGAACATAAACTTTTTCACTGCAATTGACTAATTTCAATTCACAGCAGAAGGATATCAAGAGTCACGTGTGGCTCCGGAGGTGCAGCTTTTAACCCTCTATCATCGTGAATGGCACTGAAAGAATTAACAACATTGACGCACCAGATTTGAAAAGGCCAGATTAAAGCGGTAGTTCAGAATCTTCGAGTTAGCGGGGGTTTAATTAGTTGGTGGAGTTGATTTCAACAAATTACGTGCAGTTATTTGTGAGTTTCAGGGCTCCTGAATTGCTAAGCTAGCGTGAGGAAATGGCGCCTTCCTAGCATGCTAATAAATAAACGATACAGAGCCACGAACAGATCCAACATAGTCAAATAAATTCAAAACACAGATCATTGTTCCAAAACACCCATGCAGCCAAAACAATGTCACACCACACTGACGTAATTCGTTTCATTCTGCAGCACAATTTTTCTGGATGAGTAATACGACCACAATAGTGAGGAGTGCTTCGGCCACTCGTACTCACACTGAGAAAGGTGGGAAGTCGGACTTTTTCCAATCGGAGAGTACCAGTTGCGACCTAAAAGCGTTCCAAGCAAATATAAACAGCAAACACGGCTGATCATGACAAGTTGTTTTTTATTTTGGCCATCATAAGACATTTTGACCTCCAGCACACCTGTCTTCTCGTAAGTGATCAAATAGTGGGGGCATTCCAATGATATTTTACCATATGGGAGGTTGGAAACTCTTGACTTCCCATCTTTCTCGAATGCAGCACCAGTCTGCTGAGTTAACTGACGGCCGGCAACGTGGCGAAATGTGCATTTAGAGGCTGCGGAAAAAGACAGAAGAAATGGGCAAACGAAAGTTTCCACAAATTCTCTATGACGAACGAGGAACAATATAAATTGGTTACTTGCTGCTGGCTACGACGTAGAAAATCAGCGGAGGGGGACGATGTGATCTCACTCCGCCCTGCTCCTCTGCGGAGCTTCTGGATTACAAATGTTGCAGTTCATACTGCAATTATTGACATGCAATGGTAAGTTTTAATAACTTTATCCTGAAAACATAGCCAACACTATTGATTGCGTGGGTCATCGATGATTTACATGTGTGCATACAGTGGGGCAAATAGGTATTTAGTCAACCACCAATTGTGCAAGTTCTCCCACTTGAAAATATTAGAGAGGCCTGTAATTGTCAACATAGGTAAATATCAACCATGAGAGACAGAATGTGGAGAACCCCCCCCCCCCAGAAAATTACATTGTTTGATTTTTAAAGAATTTATTTGCAAATCATAATGGAAAATAACTATATGGTCAATACCAAAAGTTCATCTCAATACTTAGTTATGTACCCTTTGTTGGCAATAACGGAGGCCAAACGTTTTCTGTAACTCTTCACAAGCTTTTCACACACTGTTGCTGGTATTTTGGCCCATTCCTCCATACAGATCTCCTCTAGAGCACTGATGTTTTGGGGCTGTCGTTGGGCAACACGGACTTTCAACTCCCTCCACATATTTTCCATGGGGTTAAGATCTGGAGACTGGCTAGGCCACTCCAAGACCTTAAAATGCTCCTTAAGAAGCCACTCCTTTGTTGCCCTGGCTGTGTGTTTGGGATCATTGTCATGCTGAAGGATGCAGCCACGTCTCATCTTCACTGCCCTTGCTGATGGAAGGAGATTTTCACTCAAAATCTCTTGATACATGGCCCTATTCATTCTTTACTTTACACAGATCAGTCGTCCTGGTCCCTTTGGAGAAAAACAGCCCCAAAGCATGATGTTTCCACCCCCATGCTTCACAGTGGGTATGGTGCAATTCAGTATTCTTTTTCCTCCAAACATGAGAACCTGTGTTTCAACCAAAAAGTTCTATTTTGGTTTCATCTGACCATAACACATTCTCCCAGTCCTCTTCTGGATAATCCAAATGCTCTCTTGCGAACTGCAGACGGGCCTGGACTTGTACTTTCTTCAACAGGGGGACACGTCTGACAGTGCAGGATTTGAGTCCCTGGCGGCGCATTGTATTACTGGATTACTGTATTACCTTTGTTACTGTGGTCCCAGCTCTCTGTAGGTCATTCACTAGGTTCCCCCGTGTGGTTCTGGGATTTTTGCTCACCTTTCTCGTTATCATTTTGATGCCACGAGGTGAGAAGGGAGTTGAAAGTCCGTGTCGCCCAACGACAGCCTCAAAACATCGCTGCTCTAGAGGAGATCTGCATGGAGGAATGGGCCAAAATACCAGCAACAGTGTGTGAAAAGCTTGTGAAGAGTTACAGAAAACGTTATTGCCAACAAAGGGTACATAACAAAGTATTGAGATGAACTTTTGGTGTTGACCAAATACTTATTTTCCACCATGATTTGCAAATAAATTCTTTAAAAATCAAACAATGTGAATTTCTGTTTTTTTTTTTCTCCACATTCTGTCTCTCATAGTTGAGGTTTACCCATGTTGACAATTACAGGCCTCTCTAATATTTTCAAGTGGGAGAACTTGCACAATTAGTGGTTGACTAAATACTTATTTGCCTCACTGTATTTTGTTTTTTATTGGCATGCTAAGATGGCCCAATTGACTCGCGCTAGCTTAGCCACTCCGGAGCCCTGAAACTAACAAATAACTAGCAAACTACACAGAATTTGTCAACTCAACTCCACCTACTAATTAAACCCTGGCTAACTCGAAGATTAAGCCAGATGTAAAAAATCCTGAACTTCCCCTTTAAGAAAGCTTTAAATATCAATTTATACACTCTTGTGGTCACCCAAACCACACCAAGCATGCAAATTTCCTCTGGTTTCTGCAAATTTTCCTCTTTTTTTATTTGGCCAAGCCCAAATGAAAAAAGTTGGCTTGAGTCATTAAGGGCCTGTCACAAATAAACTGCAAACCAAACCACACTCTTTAATAAATGACTTTAATCAGAACTTCTAATAACACTATTTTTTAATGCAAATTCTGCCACGTAAGTGTGTGACTAAATTTGCCACCTCTGTGAGACACTGTGTGTGTAGGTGTTTTTTTTTTTTTTTAACAGTAAACATACACTAAACACCATATCAATCATTATTTAAAATGCCCATAATGTAATTTTCTAGCTATTTGTTGGTCCTTTTTACTTGCCTCTACAAACACTTCAGATTGACGTGTCGGATTAGGTGAATTTGAATATTTAATGTTTAACTATAAACTCGTCGCGCTGAATGAATGTTGGCACGTGGGTGTGTTGTTGTGGGCAAGTGTTTATATTAAGACCTTGTTATTGGAGGTAATAGCGAGTCTGTTTCTGACAACAAAATTCAGAGTAACTATTATTAAAATGTATATCCTCAGATTTCCAAGCAATAACTTGCTGAATGAATAGAAAACACATTTTTGTTCTTTTAATACAGACTCGATTTTCAAAAGGGATTGTCCATTTTGGTATGCTACTGGCAAAGGTTATTGTTGAGTTGTTACATTCCTTCACAAGACCCACTCAGTCAACATTCTCCATCTCCTTGTTCCCTAAAGTACAATTAAGTTAAAGTTTTACAATTACGCAGTAAATCATTTCAGCCGTCAGCCATCCTCCCATACGTAAAAACATGACTTTTTGGTTAACTAAAAACTATGAGTGTGAATGCTTTACGACTAGGAGTGGGAACCTCTTGGTACCTCACGATTTGATTCAATTTGCAATTCAAAGCTCACGATAACAATGATCTTGTGATATGCCGATACAACGATTATTGATACAATGGTCAGGAAATCATCCTAAAATATTGTACAAAACAACTAATCAGGACTGAACTGGAATGGGTTTATCACTAGTAGACGTCATTTGCTGCCACGCTCCCAGTTCAAATGGATTGGATGTCTATGATCGTCGGTAGCAGCCTATGCCAGGATACGAGGTAATTTTGGGGCATTTCTGGGTCATTTCTTGTTGATTTTAGGGCATTTTATGGGTCACTTCTGCTTATTTTGGGTTACAGAACAGGAAGTGACTCAGGAATCTCCAAACTGAATAGGCAGTGACTCAAACTCAACCTGTAAATGTACTAAAATGAACTTAAACCGACCTGTAAATGGCCTGAAAATCAGAAAGAGTGACTGTGAATGCTCATTCGCCCTTCCCAGTCTTAAAGGATTGGGCGTCGAGCGCCGTAAATGGCAGCCATAGAGTTAACTGAGACACTTTTATGGTGGAAGACTTTGGTAGCAACTGGTTGGTTGCCTTTTTTTTTTTTTTTTTAACAGTGACACCTTTTTAAAACGATGCTTCAGTTCTTGGCATGAGCATATCGATAACCTTTCGGGATACAAAGTATCACGATATATCACCATTTCGATATTTTGTCACACCCCTATTTATGACAGTCACTGAAGTCTTGAAACTTGGCATTTTTTTAAGGCATCGGTTGAGAATCTTCACATATGAAGTTGGAGAACAAAACGGAATCTGAAACGTTTCTGCAAAAAACACCTTATGTGTGGAAACATTTTTGGCTAAAACGTTTCAAATTCCATTCAGTTCCAGTCTCTTTGTCTTCAGCTTTGTTTGCCTGTTCTTGACTTTGAAAAACACATTAATACCGTGATTTGTTTGTTGTTGTGTCCCAAGAAAATGAATACTACTAAAACTATAGCAGAGTTGAAGGATTATTTTTGGGGGAATGTTTTTGTTGATTTTGTTTGTCTTCTGTGTTTTCTTTTGATGATTATGTGTGTGTGTGTGTGTGTGTGGGGGGGGGGGGTACATACTGTATTTGGTAGGGGTGTAACGGTACACAAAAATCTTGCTTCAGTACGTATATCGGTTTTGAGGTCACGGTTTGGTTCATTTTCGGTGCAGTAAGAAAACAAAATGCAAAATATAAATGTGCTCGTTGTTTAAAGATAATAATCCAACAACAATTTGCCTTTCAGACCCCGCGTATTGGTCAGCTTTCTTTCTGAAAGAAAGAAGAAAAAAGAAGTCCTGTGCTAAAGAGAAAAGCAATCCCAATGACAGACATTTTAACATGTATTATACAAATGAAATGTCTCAATCATTTTTTTTTCTTATGAACTGTTTTCAAAAGCTTTATTGGTGGATTTTCTCAAGTTAAAGCTCCACACAGAAATTAATAAATTTAATTGTGTAAGCAGGATCTGTGTATAATTATGTATTATTTAATTACAGGTGTTTTGGCTCATTTCAACTTATTTTATTTAATTGGGCTATTATTTATTTTATTATGTGTTTATGTTTTACAAAAGTGATGTAGTATTCATTTATATTGTATATTTTATGTTGTATAACTTTAGTTCCTATGGGAATATTAGTTCCTACTTGTTTTGTTGTGGTAGGAGGGTTTTGTATTGAACACGGGTCCGTGTTGGTTATTATTATAGCAGAGAAGACTGCAGTAAATCAACAAAGACAAGTCAACTGTGCCCCGATCTACCACTCAAGAGATCTGATGGACTCAAAAAGTGGGTTACGATTAGAGCTGGGAATCTTTGGGCACCTAACGATTCGATTACGATTACGATTCAGAGGCTCCGATTCGATTATAAAACGAGTATTGATGCACCCCACTCCTTTTTTTGTTTTTTTTTGTTTAATTTGTTTTGTACATTAGTTCCAAAATTGTTCAAAAATCCTCTCAGGCTAAACCAAACTACTATTTCAGTATCAAGTTAACATATAGCAGTAAACAAATATACAAAAATAACAGTAAATAAAAAACTCCAGTCCCCATTCTATATCAGCAGCTTTAAACTACTTTCAATTAATTTAATGTTGTGAATCAACCGTTAAAGTTGTTAAAATTGCTCCTGTTATTCCATAATTTGTCTTTTGTCTACTTTCAACATGTAAAAGTTTTAAAACTATTTTAAAGATAGATTCAAGTCAATATTTTACCGATTTAGGAGTATTTTAGATAAAAAGTTAATTAGGTTCGCTTGGAAGGTTCGCAACAACAGCCTTGCAGGGAAGTGTACTGCTTTAAGATGGCAGCCGTTACTAACGCCCGCATCTAGTTTTTTGTAGATGTGCTGGTAACGATACCGAAGCTATAATGCATCTAGTCCTATATAAATGATATCTACCGTAACATAATGTGGCTTGTAGCAGCTTTTCGGCAGCAGTCAGGTATGTTGTTGTTTTTTTTTTTTTATCTCGTGGCATGAGTTGAGCTAGAGCCGTGAGTTGAGCATTGGCGTTACCCGAGGGGCCGGGTAATGAGAAGCATGATGTTTAGCTACTCTCGCTCCGTCCCTAACTGCGTACCGAAGACCGCGCGGCGCGCTGAGTGTGTCGTACTTCTGCTTTACTTGGCATATTTCAATAATCGGAATTTGGATGTTTGTGAATCGTTCTCGAATCTTCCACGGCCGAATCGCGAATAATCTAAGAATCGGAAATTTTGCACACCTCTAGTTACGATTGAATATTAGTTTGAAAATCGACCGGAGCCACCGTATTTTTACACGAGTGACTTCCGGTCTGCCCGATCCTAGCTTGTACTATTGACGCAGGAGGGCCGCGTCTCGCGTCAAATAATAAACTCTGCCGTTGTTTTCGCGCGCGTCGCGTTGAGCCCCTTCTGGGACGCGTCTAACACGCGGCCGCACTGTGACTGGTGTGCATTGACTGATTGACTTTAACGCCCACATTTCACTGCGTTCTCGCGGCGGCCACGTTGTCGCGCCGTTGACGATTCTGGGTTATACTTGTCTACCGTGTTGGTCCTCATCATAGTAGAGAAGACTGAGTAAATATAATCTACACAAAGAAACCGTAACCCAATCGACTCACAGCCTCGAAAAGTAAGGGTTACATTACGTCAGAAACTTGTTCGGTATGCCTCCGTTCCGAACCGAGCACCCCATACCGAAATGGTTCAATACAAATACATGTACTGTTACACACTTTGTATTTGGGGTAAAATTCAGAAGCAGAAAATCATAAGGAGCATATCTGTGAAATAGTCATCAAATGTCACGTAGAACTGTGCGCAACAGTAAGCTCTCTGTGTGTCATTGTTTGCAGATCATGCCTTTGTCTTTGAATCATTTCAAGTGCAGCAAATCTGGCACCTGTCACATTTCCTACCCATGGTTAGTACCATTGTAGACGTTGGGCTGTTTGTCCTTGTCTGCATGTCTCTCATGTCACCCTCACGTCTCAATATGCGGGAGTGTCAAACTCATTTTTTTCTCATGGGCCATATCATTGTTATTTTTTTCGTCAGAGGGCCATTATGACTGTTAAGCTACCGTATTTTTCGGACTATAAGTCGCACAAGCCATAAAATGCCCAACAAAGAGGGAAAAAACTTATACAGTGGGGGAAATAAGTATTTAGTCAACCACTAATTGTGCAAGTTCTCCCACTTGAAAATATTAGAGAGGCCTGTAATTGTCAACATGGGTATATCTCAACCATGAGAGACAGAATGTGGAAAAAAAAAACAAAACAAAAAAACAGAAAATCACATTGTTTGATTTTTGAAGAATTTATTTGCAAATCATGGTGGAAAATAAGTATTTGGTCAATACCAAAAGCTCATCTCATTACTTTGTTATGTACCCTTTGTTAGGGATAACGGAGGCCAAACGTTTTCTGTTACTCTTCACAAGCTTTTCACACACTGTTGCTGGTATTTTGACCCAATCCTCCATGCAGATCTCCTCTAGAGCAGTGATGTTTTGAGGCTGTCGTTGGGTAACACGGACTTTCAACTCCTTCCACAGATTTTCTATGGGGTTGAGATCTGGAGACTGGCTAGGCCACTCCAGGACCTGGAAATGCTTCTTACGAAGCCACTCCTTTGTTGCCCTGGCTGTGTGTTTGGGATCATTGTCATCCTGAGAGACCCAGCCACGTCTCATCTTCAATGCCCTTGCTGATGGAAGGAGATTTTCACTCAAAATCTCTCGGTACATGGCCCCATTCATTCTTTCCTTTACACAGATCAGTTGTCCTGGTCCCTTTGCAGAAAAACTGCCCCAAAGTATAATGTTTCCACCCCATGCTACACAGTGGGTATGGTGTTCTTCGGATGCAATTCAGTATTCTTTCTTCTCCAAACATGAGAACCTGTGTTTCTACCAAGAAGTTCTATTTTGGTTTCATCTGATCATAACACATTCTCCCAGTCCTCTTCTGGATCATCCAAACGCTCTCTAGCGAACCGCAGACAGGCCTGGCTTCAGCAGGGGGACACGTCTGGCAGTGCAGGATTTGAGTCCCTGGCGGCGGATGTTACTGATGGAAGCCTTTGTTACTGTGGTCCCAGCTCTCTGTAGGTCATTCACTAGGTCCCCCCGTGTGGTTCTGGGATTTTTGCTCACCGTTCTTATTATCAGATTGACACCACGGGGTGAGATCTTGCATGGAGCCCCAGATCGAGGGAGATTATCAGTGGTCTTGTATGTCTTCCATTTTCTAATCATTGCTCCCACAGTTGATTTATTTACACCAAGCGTTTTACCTATTGCAGATTCAGTCTTCCCAGCCTGGTGCAGGTCTACAATTTTGTCTCTGGTGTCCTTCGACAGCTCTTTGGTCTTGGCCATAGTGGAGTTTGGAGTGTGACTGACTGAGATTGCGGACAAGTGTCTTTTATACCGATAAAGAGTTAAAACAGGTGCCAATAATACAGGTAACGAGTGGAGCCTCGTTATACCTCATTAGAAGAAGTTAGACCTCTTTGACAGCCAGAAATCTTGCTTGTTTGTAGGTGACCAAATACTTATTTTCCACTGTAATCTGGAAATAAATTCTTTAAAAATCAAACAATGTGATTTTCCTTTTTTTCCACATTCTGTCTCTCATGGTTGGGGTTTACCCATGTTGACAAATACAGGCCTCTCTAATCTTTTCAAGTAGGAGAACTTGCACAATTGGTGGTTGACTAAATACTTATTTGCCCCACTGTATAAGTCCCACCAGAGTTTAAGTCGCATTTTTTGGGGACATTTTCTTGACATATCTGTTCTATGTGTTGGATTTAATTATCGTGAAAGGCAATTTAATATAAAAAATACAATAGAGAACAACATGCTGAATAAGTGAACAGTATGATAATGTTACATATAATTTGCTGACTTTATTTTGGCCGTCGTTATGACACCATCATTTGAAGAGTGAAACTAAAAATAGAAAGAATACAAATTAATTTCGTTCTCGATACCAAACAGGTTCGCATCAACGTAAATAAATGATAATTAGCTGCTATTACAGCAATGACACAAACTGTTAGCATGCGTTCGCTAGCATTAGCACATCGTTCAAACAACCACACAACTGGCTCTAAGTGTCCGATCGCGGGTGGAAAACACACAACAACAACAGAAAAGATGATACACACAGGCGTTGCCTCTGTAGATATATTTTACAAGCATAAACAATGAATGTACGTTCGCAGCCTTGTTTCTCTCTCTCGCCCACTCGCTCAGACGCTGTGTAGCTGTCCTCCTTCTTCTGGAGTGTGAGCGCTCTTCTTCACATAAGCAAGTGCGAGCGCGCCCCCACTTGGCCGTGAAAGCGCCACAAACTAAAAGCATGCATTTCAATATAAAAAAGTCAATAATACAGTTGAACACACATTGCCAAAGGCAGAACGCAAACGTGGCCATAGCTATTAAGAGTTATTCAGATAACTATAGCATAAAGAACATGATAACAAGTTTACCAAACCATCAGTGTCACTCCAAAACACCAAAATAACATGTGAAATGATGTCATAATGTGTTAATAATTTCACACATAAGTCATTCCTGAGTATAAGTCACACCCCCAGCCAAACTATGAAAAAAAATGCGACTTATAGTCCGAAAAATACGGTAGATGTTTATTATCATTTTTATCTACTTGAAATGGTGGATCGTTAACAAAAACAAAAATCCCAATTATGCTGACCCTTTGTGATTTTGTTATTTTAGCTAGAAATTTGAAGTAAGTGCACATAACTTGCTTTTGCAGGCCACAGCAACTGCGGTGGTGGGCCGAAACTGTCCCCCAGACCTTAAGTTTGACACCCATGCACGAGAGCATCACCAAAATGCTTTAGGAAAATTCTCCAGCTGTAGATTTACCCATTAAATTATAAAAAATCATGAAATATGAAGCCCCATTCAATACGTTTTTTTTTTATTTTTTATTTTTTATGATAGACATTAAATGTGGTTAAACTGACCCAAAAGGTTAGATCGTCTCCCTTTCAAAATAGCACTGACAGAAAATATGTACATTTTCCAGCAAACAGCAGAATATTTTCATTCCAGACTGAAAAGCACCACAGAAGCATAAATTAAAAGATGAAGCCATAAGGTAGTTATGGAAAAAAGGTAACATTTTATTCGTGTTGCTATGGCCACAAATGGCCTTGTCATTTCTATCAAAAATAATGGCATTTAAGTGAAATCTTTACCCAAGTGAGCTCTTTCCAAATAGCAGACGATAGTGTAATATCATTTTTCCTTCTATCCCAAAAGTGATTTAAGAAAAGTCAACATATTCATTGAGGTTATTGCTTCTTTTATAACCTGGGGCATGTGGCATCTTTTTGAAAACAGTGGAAAATTGCACAATAGATGAAATCTTAAAACAGACACTTAACGTCCGCCAAGTGCAAAAAAAACAATATATTTGAGTGAAGTGGAAAACAAGGTATTTCCACTTGTCATTTCTCCAAATGTTTTATTTTGCTCTTGACATTAACTTCCCAGCCTCTGCATGTCTGTTTTTATTTATTCTTTTTGTGCACCACAATCATTCAAAAAATATACATCATATGGATGCACACACACATACTGCTACAGTTTCGAATGTAACATGAATACAATATGTCCTATACTGTCAAGGAAGTGAAGACGGCTTTACATCACAAGTCATAGGCATACATTTAAATATACTGTATTCCTTGATTAGCATGAGTAAATCCAGATGATTTCCAGTCCTCTGTAGGCATGTGCCGGGATGAGATTCTGACGGTATTATAACCTTGAGCCAAAATATTACGGTATAACGGTATTGCAATTACAGCTCTAAAATTTGTTACTTTTAGATATATGGGTTTAAAAAAAAAAAATTTTCCAATGAACAGGATTTTTATTTTTTTCAAAACATATGAGCAAATTGGAACATAAGTATGTTAAGTTAAAAAAAAAAATATATATATATATATATTAGGGCTGTCAAAATTATCGCGTTAACGGGCGTTAATTAATTTTTTAAATTAATCCCGTTAAAAAATTTGACGCAATTAACGCACTTGGCCCAGCTCAGACAGATTTAAATGACAGAGGAGTGAAAGGCCCACTTGTTAATTGTGTTTTGCGGAGTTTTGCTGCCCTCTGCTGGCGCTTGGGTGCGACTGATTTTATAGTGTAAGTAATTATTGCCATCAACAATGGCGGGCTACAAGTTTATTTTTTGATTGAAAATTTTACAAATTTTATTAAAACGAAAACATTAAGAGGGGTTTTAATATAAAATTTCTATAACTTGTACTAACATTTTTCATAAAGAACTACAAGTCTTTCTATCCATGGATCACTTTAACAGAATGTTAATGATGTTAATGCCATCTTGTTGATTTATTGTTATAATAAACAAATACAGTCCTTAAGTACCGCATGCTGAATATATATATATCCATCTTGCGTCTTATCTTTCCATTCCAACAATAATTTACAGAAAAATATGGCATACTATATAGATGGTTTGAATTGCGATTAAATGTGATTAATTATGATTAATTAATTTTTAAGCTGTAATTAACTCGATTAAAATTTTTAATCGTTTGACAGCCCTAATATATATACAGGGGTGCACATAATTTTTTTGCCCAGGTTCTCAGAGGAGGACCTGGAGATGTGACTTGGTCCTCATTGAGCTTGAGAGCCGACCCGCCTGATGTGATAAATTTATGACAAGCTTTACTTAGAGCCAATTAACTTTAATTAATTATATTAACAATTAATGCTTGCTTAACATCAACTGGCACAACAAAACTGCCATTACTTTGAAGTGTATATATATATATATATATATATATAATATATATATATACACTAATATCGAAATGGTGATATATCGTGATACTTTGTATCCCAAAAGGTTATCGATATGCTCCTGTCAAGAATCGAGATATCGTTTTAAAAAGGTGTCAATTACAAATTTATTTTTTTTTAAAAGGCTGCCATTGACGGTGCTTGACGCCCGATCCATTTACACTGGGAATGTTCGTTTTTTTCAAAACTAAAGCATTCAGTCATTCAGTCCGATTTTCGGGGCATTTACAGGTCACTTGCTTTTCATTTTAGGGCATTTACAGGTCATTTCCTGTTACGTTTGAGTCACTGCCGATACATTTGGGTGATTCCCAGGTCACTTCCTGTTCTGTAATGAAAAATAAACAGCAAGTGACCCATAAAATACCCCAAAATCAACAGAAAGTAACTGAAAATCAACAGGTAAATGACTTTAAATAGCCCCAAATTACTCATTGCCTGGCATTGGCTGCCACTGACGGCCATAGACGTTCAATCCGTTTGAAGTGGGAGGGATGGCAGCGAATCCCAGTTCAAATGGATTGGACGTCTACTAGTGATAAACTCATTCCAATTCACAGCAGACATTTGTTTTCCTGTTTATTAGTTTTTTGTAGAATATCCTTGAATGATTTCCTGACCAATGTATCGAAAATCATTGTATTGCTATATCGTCAGAATATCGTTATCGTGAGCTTTGTATCGCAAATCGTATCGTATCGTGAGGTACAAAGAGGTTCCCACTCCTAATATATATATATATGTGTGTGTGTGTATATATATATATATATGTGTGTATATATATATATATATATATATATATATATATATGTGTGTGTGTGTGTATATATATATATATATGTGTGTATATATGTATATATAATATACAGTGCCTTGCAAAAGTATTCGGCCCCCTTGAATCTTGCAACCTTTCGCCACATTTCAGGCTTCAAACATAAAGATATGAAATTTAATTTTTTTGTCAAGAATCAACAACAAGTGGGACACAATCATGAAGTGGAACAACATTTATTGGATAATTTTAACTTTTTTAACAAATAAAAAACTGAAAAGTGGGGCGTGCAATATTATTCGGCCCCTTTACTCTCAGTGCAGCAAACTCACTCCAGAAGTTCAGTGAGGATCTCTGAATGATCCAATGTTGTCCTAAATGACCGATGATGATAAATAGAATCCACCTGTGTGTAATCAAGTCTCCGTATAAATGCACCTACTCTGTGATAGTCTCAGGGTTCTGTTTAAAGTGCAGAGAGCATTATGAAAACCAAGGAACACACCAGGCAGGTCCGAGATACTGTTGTGGAGAAGTTTAAAGCCGGATTTGGATACAAAAAGATTTCCCAAGCTTTAAACATCTCAAGGAGCACTGTGCAAGCCATCATACTGAAATGGAAGGAGCATCAGACCACTGCAAATCTACCAAGACCCGGCTGTCCTTCCAAACTTTCTTCTCAAACAAGGAGAAAACTGATCAGAGATGCAGCCAAGAGGCCCATGATCACTCTGGATGAACTGCAGAGATCTACAGCTGAGGTGGGAGAGTCTGTCAATAGGACAACAATCAGTCGTACACTGCACAAATCTGGCCTTTATGGAAGAGTGGCAAGAAGAAAGCCATTTCTCAAAGATATCCATAAAAAGTCTCGTTTAAAGTTTGCCACAAGCCACCTGGGAGACACACCAAACATGTGGAAGAAGGTGCTCTGGTCAGATGAAACCAAAATTGAACTTTTTGGCCACAGTGCAAAACGATATGTTTGGCGTAAAAGCAACACAGCTCATCACCCTGAACACACCATCCCCACTGTCAAACATGGTAATGGCAGCATCATGGTTTGGGCCTGCTTTTCTTCAGCAGGGACAGGGAAGATGGTTAAAATTGACGGGAAGATGGATGCAGCCAAATACAGGAACATTCTGGAAGAAAACCTGTTGGTATCTGCACAAGACCTGAGACTGGGACGGAGATTTATCTTCCAACAGGACAATGATCCAAAACATAAAGCCAAATCTACAATGGAATGGTTCAAAAATAAACGTATCCAGGTGTTAGAATGGCCAAGTCAAAGTCCAGACCTGAATCCAATTGAGAATCTGTGGAAAGAGCTGAAGATTGCTGTTCACAAACACTCTCTCTCCAACCTCACTGAGCTCGAGCTGTTTTGCAAGGAAGAATGGGCAAGAATGTCAGTCTCACGATGTGCAAAACTGATAGAAACATACCCCAAGCGACTTGCAGCTGTAATTGGAGCAAAAGGTGGCACTACAAAGTATTAACGCAAGAGGCCGAATAATATTGCACGCCCCACTTTTCAGTTTTTTATTTGTTAAAAAAGTTTAAATTATCCAATAAATTTTGTTCCACTTCACGATTGTGTCCCACTTATTGTTGATTCTTGACAAAAAATTAAAATTTTATATCTTTATGTTTGAAGCCTGAAATGTGGCGAAAGGTTGCAAGGTTCAAGGGGGCCGAATACTTTTGCAAGGCACTGTGTATATATATATATATATATATATATATATATTCTAAATAAAATAAAAATAAATACAGTCCTTTTAGGTGAACCCACAGCTTAACATTATTACCATCAGAACAAAAATAATTGAATTATTTTCCATAAAGAGCACGAGTGTATGACTCGTATCAAGTTTACATTATAAACACACTCTCTTCCTCAACACTAACGATTCGATTACGATTCAGCGGCTACGATTCGATTATAAATCGATTATTGATGCATCCCCCAGCTATTGGCTGCTTTTAATATTTCGTACATTAGTTACAAAAATTGTACAAAAATCCTTTTAGGCTTAAATAAATGACTATTTCAGTATCAACAGTTCCAAGCAGTATATAAAATGCTCAAGTCCACATTCTGTATCGGCAGCTTTAAACTACATTTGATTAATTTAATGTTGTGAATCAACCGTTAAAGTTGATAAAATTGCTCCTGTTATTCCATAATTTCCCTTCTGTCTACTTTCATTCAACTTACATGTGAAAGTTTTAAAGCTGTTTTAAAGATAGATTCAAGTCAAGATTTTGTCCATTTAGGAGTATTTTTAGATAAAAAGTTCATTAGCTTTGCTTGATAGGTTCGTTACAACAGCCTTCCGGAGAAGTCTACTGCTCTACTGCATCTAGTTTTCTACTGTATACATGTGCTGCTAACGCCGCCGAGTCTGTCATTTCGCATCTAGTTCTTTATACATGTGATATCTACCGTAGCATTATGTGGACGTAGTTTGAAGCAGTGGTCGGCAGCAGTCAGGTATTATTGATTTTTTAAAATTTATTTATTTATTTTTTTTTATCTAGCAGCATGAGTTGAGTCAGAGCTGTGAGTTGAGCATTGTCATTACCCGGGTAATGACAAGCATGATGTTTACTCTCGGTCCTTTCCTCATTGCGTCCCGAAGACCGCGGTGACTGTGTTTTAGTTCCGCTTTACTTGACATATTTCAATAATCGGAATTTGGATGTTTGTGAATTGTTCTCGAATCATCCACGGCCAAATCACGAATAATCAAAGAATCAGAAATTTCTCACACCTCTAGTGTTTACTTAAATTTACCTTTAATTTCGTATAAATGCGAAATCATATTAGAGGTACTGCCTCCTCGGCAGCCACCTTCCGCAAACATGTTTTACATGTTGGTTGGCTCTCCTCCTCTAAGCCAGGGCGGTCTGTAACTTTTCTGTAGCTGAAGTATTCCCGTACCAGTGATTTTGTTTTCTTCGATGGGGGAAAAAGTTCAGAAGTTTCACCTTTTCCAGCCATCGTGTAGTAAAGCTGATTCACTGACACTAAGCAACAACCGGTGGGGGAGGGTTGAGCCTTGCAGCTGCAAGCGAGTGATTTCTCCCTGCATTTTTGGGACATTAAAAATAGCTAATAACTTCGGGACAGTATGACGGAAACATTTTGCGGTATTGAAACTGTGACGTTTTAATACCACTGTATACCTTGAAACCGGTAAACGGCACATGTCTAGTCCTATGCATAGTCAGTCACATTCATACTACACTTTAGCATTGTCCTTTGAAGTATCATCAGTAATTATTTGGTTAACTAATTGATAGAGCTGTTCATACTAAGTAGAGTTGTCCGACAATGACGTTTTAACTGATATTCCGATATTGTCCAACTTCAAGAATCTGAAACCGATATCAAACTGATATTGATATACAGTATGTGGTCGTGGACTTAACATATTATGGCTCATTATATTGTGATGCTTGTGATGCCACTGGATGCTTTCATAATGATAAATGTAACAACTTCCAGGTTTTCCAAATAAACATTTTGTGAAAAATAAGAACAACTTCAACTGAGGTTACGGAAAATGTGCCTATATAGCATCACTTAATTTATTGTTAAAATTAAAATAGTGCAAATGTCAGTTTTTTCTGGATCAAGTGCAAGTGCAAAGTGACAATAAAGCACTTATTTTGTCCTTGATGTGTGTGCGGGTATACAAATCGACAGATAGCAAACAAATCAGGCTCTAAAGAGAAATCAGACACTAGACAAAGGTTGAGGTCATCTTTCTCTTGACAACAGCACTGATACTTTTTTATAAAACTGAAAACAACAAAATATTGCGTCAATAATATAAAATATTCTCAACAAATAAAAGTGAAGTATACACCATTTGTCAATTTCAGTAGCAACAGGTAACACAGCTTGCAAGCAATTAAATAATGTAATGGCTTTTTATCACAAATGCAAACAAAACGAAATGTACATCTCCAATATACTACACAACGCTCATGAATATAAAAGGAAGAATAAAACTTACAAGCGATTCTTGTTTAAGGCACAAACAACGTGGTAAGATGGCAAGAACTGCTATGGTACATTAGCTGCAGACGTTAGCTCGCCCATTTAGCTCTCTCTCCATTCACAATCAGCTCACTTCGGCATATGAATACGTCAGCAGAAAGTGCTGGAACTTATTAAAACCAATTACACCCCTAAGCGCCAGCGGAGGGGCAACAAAACTCCAGAAACACAGACAGGCAATAAGTGGACATGTCAGCACTGCCATATGCATATTGGCCCAAAACCGACAATGAAAAACCAATGTCAATATTATCAGATATAATTTTAAAATGCTTTTATTGACTGATTATATCGGCTACCTGATAATATTGGACAACTGTAATAGTAAGGATGTTCAAACTACAGTATGTACAATGCAATGGGGTAGTTGGAAAAATTAAGACCATAAACAGACATACTGTATAATCATAAACTGATGTCTTAATGTTTCTGTTCATGTTGAATTGTCAGGTTACATGATGTCATGTTGTTATGATGTCACACACTTCGACTCGGCTATTATCTTTCTATTTATAAAGCCCACTATGAAAATATCACACAGATCAAGGTATACTGTTACGAACAATGCTATTGTTTTGCCCAACTCAAATGTATTTGTAACCAGAAGCATGTAAGCATTTTTTTTTTTTTTTTTCAGTTTTCCTGCGTGACACAACACATGAGGCAAGCATTAAATTAATAGTGGTGTATATATATAAAGTGGTGAGCATCTTAAAGCTGCAGGCTGCTGCTTCTGTAGCCCCCAAATTTTTCATTTGCAATTCAGTACCTCTCAACCTACGTGAAGAAATGTCATAAAAACGTGTGTCCTCTTTGTTATGCTTTGCTGAATGCACGGTCACACATGTGACACCTGCAAACATGAGGGACGCAACAGCATTTGTCGTTACCCTGTATATTACTTCTCTGTGTGTGTGTGTGTATGTGTGCGTGTGTGTGTGTGTGTGTGTTATTGCTACATACATGACAGCACATGAGTTGTTTCATAAGACAATCGTGGTACCCATATGAAAACGCACGCAAATATTTAGACACATATCCAAAACAGTACGAGTGACATTGCAAAGGTACATTATAACAAGGTGGGTTTTGTCCTCATTTTCAGTTTCATTGTTTCAGTCTGCATTTTGATGGGAAATAATTTAGATTAGACATAAAGAGATAGAAAAAATAAAAACAATCAGGTTGATCTCAAGCAACAGCCAGCCTGAATGAACAGCCGCTTTTTTATGACACAATTTTTCGAAAATGGCGTCTCGTGGCGCCGGGTGATCATTTTTACCTTGGTGCTAGATTATACATATACATGGTGTATCATAAAAAAGTGACAGAAACAGAAAAAAAATTCAGGACTGGTGCCAGAAGATATATTTAAAGCACAAATGATGCAAAAAGTATAGTACGTACTTTTTTCCCTTCCATCAAATTTCTCTGCAGTATATAACGGTACTGTATAGAAATAGCACCTAATATGCAATAGCCTAAGAATGCATAGCCTAAGACAGCAAAACACTGGAAATTAATGTCTTAGTCAAGCTGATTGATGCTCATTGTGAGACGTGCGAGATTTCCGATTCTTAGATTATTAGCGATTCAGTTGTGGAAGATTCGAGAACGATTCACAAACATCCAAATTCCCATTATTGAAATAGGCCAAATAAAGCGGAACTAAAACACAGTCAGCGCGGTCTTCAGGACGCAATGAGGAAGGGACCGACAACTTATGCCACTGGATAAAAAAAAATAACAATTCTAGTTGTTGTTCAAGTTCTAATAATAGAACTAGATGCGCATAGATATGCATCAATAATAAAATCAATAATAAAAATATAATCGAATCATAGCCTCTGAATCATAATCATAATTGAATTGTTAGGTGCCCAAAGATTCCCACCTCTATTGTATATGGTAACATAATGGTAGCTATGGTTACCAGAATTTTACCATGGCACAAAAAAAAAAAAGAAAGAAAAAAAACCGTGAAATACAGTGATCCCTCCCTACTTCGCACTTCTAACGCGCCCTCAGTCTATCACGTTTTTGTTTTCTTTTTCCAATTTAAAAAAATAAATAAATACAGTATTTTATAGAACTGTCTCATTCGCCCTCCTACTGCTTTTCTTGGTCAGGCAGTGCACTAAAGTTGAATGTTAAATTTAACGATGATTGACAGGCGTTAAGATTTGATCTTGCAGAGAAGCTTGAAAGTAGGCATGTGCCGGTATGATATTCTGACGGTATGATAACCTTAAGCCAAAATATCACTGTTTTACGGTATCATGGTATTGCAATTACAGCTTTAAAATGTGTTACTTTGAGATATCTGGGTTTAAAAAAAAAAAAAAAATATATATATATATATATATATATATATATACAGGGGCGGACTGGGACTAAAAAGCAGCCCTGGACTTTGACTCAGCCCAGCCCACAAGAATCGCTATACAAAGGGAAACACAGACCCCCTAGGGGGTCCGGGGGCATGCCCCCCCCCCCCCCCCCCCCCCCCGGGAGACTTATTTATTTATTTATTTATTTTTTTTACATTTCATTGTAAAATGCGGCAATTTCGTTCACTTTGAGAGAAAATGAAGAAAATGTGTCTAGACTGTGACTGTCTGACTTGGGGCGCTCAAAGTATTGCAAGGCTGAACTGGAGTTGGGTTCATTTTCTGTACTAGCTCTATGATCAACCTGAAAAAACAAATGAAAGAATGTATTTTTCAAAGCAAATTTTATGTATCCAATCGATTACAATATATCTCTATATATCTCTGTCTATAAAATGATTTCATTTCATTGTTTATGCCATAATTCAGTGGTCTCCAAACTATTCCACATAGGGCCGCAGCGGGCGCAGGATTTCATTCCAACAAAACAAGACAACACCTATGCACCAATCTGAACTCTTACAAGTGTAATCAGTTGATTGCAGTCAGGTGCTGCTTGTTTTAGCGGAAACTTCATTGGTTAAACTGTCGGTACTCGATCAGTTGAAACAAAAACCAGGCCCCACAGCGGCCCTTGAGGACCGGTTTGGAGACCCCTGCCATAATTAATCTTGCCATACAAATAATAAATTTCAATGAAAATACAATAAAATTTTCAAGACAAATCCTGGATACATAACCTTCATTGGAAAGTACTAACCAGGAAACAAAACGATATATACATGATTAAAAATATATATCATATCAATTTAACGAACTAATCTTTAAAGTAAAACCATTCATTTTATTAATATTTTGTTATGTTTCTTCTGAATTAATATTGCTGCTGCGTGTGCATATGTTGTTTTACAGCTAAAATATTTTTCCTTAGGAGAGTGATAGTAGGACTAGCATACTGTAACTTGACACGATTGCAAACGGAGTAGCCGGCACTAACCCTTTAATTGTCATTTATTTCATTTAAAATGTACCTACCTGGTGGATAACAATTGCAAGTATTCCGAGCAAGTGACCCTCTTCGTCCCTTTTTACTTGCCCTGCGCTTGTCTGGAGAACTTCCTCCAGCTAATCGTTACACCCTCCCTCTTCTTTTCTCTCTCCCTGCACCGGCGGCGGCTGCACGTCAGAGCGGCTCCCCCTCTCACCATCGCCGGGGTTGGGGGCTGGGCTGTTGACTTGTTACCCGACGCGGCCGTTGCAGCCAGACTGCTGCTTGCGAAAATATTTGTCAACATATGACATTTTAATGCTTCGCTCTCCAGTTTTTTAAATTTTTTTCTCCCTAACCTTCTCCGCGCCACCCTTCTCTTTTCTTTTTTTGCCACCACCATCCATATTGCGCATTGACGCTCGTCGCTAGTTTGCTTCCACAAAGAACCAATGAAGGCTACTTTGTGCTTTCTTCGTTCGGACCGGCGATGAACAGCAAGGCGCATTGCTGCCACCTGTCAGATTGGATACGAACTGTAGATAATCAGAGGCTAGGGGGGATAAAAACAGTGATGTATAATGAATGGCGGCCGCCGGCCGTCCAGGGCACCGGCCGTTCTGTGATCCTCCAGAACCCACAGATTACCAGTCCGCCCCTGTATATATATATATATATATATATATATATATATATATATATGTATATACTGTATATTTATATATATATATGTATAGGGTGTGACAAAATATCGAAAGGGTGATATATCATGATACTTTGTATCCCAAAAGGTTATCGATATGCTCCTGTCAAGAATCGAGATATCGTTTTATCAAGGTGTCAATGTTTTTAAAAAAAAAAAAAAAAAAAGAACCATCAAGTTGCTACCAAAATCTTCCACCATAATAGTGTCTCAGTTAACTCTAAGGCTGCCAGTGACTGTGCTCGATGCCTAATCCATTAGACTGGGAACGTTCGTTCATTCAAAACCAGAGCATTCACAGTCATTCGGTCCAATTTTCGGGGCATTAACAGGTCACTTGCTGTTTATTTTAGGGCATTTAAAGGTCATTTCCCGTTGAGTTTGAGTCACTGCCTATTCATTTGGCTGATTTCCAGGTCACTTCCTGTTCATTAACTCAAAATAAACAGGAAGTGACCCATAAAATACCCCAAAATCAACTGGAAGTTACTGGAAATCAACAGGTAAATGACCTTAATTGGCCCAAAATTACCTCATTGCCTGGCATTGGGTGCCACTGACGTCCATAGACGTTCAATCCGTTTGAAGTGGGAGGGATGGCAATGAATGAACATTCGTTCATTCACCTCCACCCTCCCAGTTCAAAGGGATTGGGCGTCTACTATTGATAAACTCATTCCAGTTCACAGCAAAAGCTTGTTTTTCTGTTTATTAGTTCAATCATCTTTGTAAATATCACTGGAACGGCATCAAACAAAAGTTCCAGCATCATCACCTTGTCAAGAGTCAAGAACCTGCATTGGACAAGGTGTCAAGAGTCAAAAATCTGCATTGGACAAGGTGATGATGCTGGAACTTTTGTTTGGTGCTGTTCCAGTGAGACCCAAAATGGCCCAAAATTACCTAATTGCCTGGCCATTGACTGCCACTGACAGCCATAGACGTTCAATTCATTTGAAGTGGGAGGGCTGGCAGCGAATGAACGAATGTTCATTCGCTGCCACCCTCCCAGTTCAAATGGATTGGACGTCTATTAGTGATAAACTCATTCCAATTTACAGCAGAAGCGTGTTTTTCTGTTTATTAGTTCTTTGTAGAATATCCTAGAATGATTCACTGACCAATGTATCGATAATCGTTGTATCACCATACCGTCAGATCATCATTATCGTGAGCTTTGTATTGCAAATCGTATCGTATCGTGAGGTACCAAAAGGTTCCCACTCCTATATATATAAATATATGTATATATATATATATGTATATATATATATGTATATATATATATATTTATCTGTTTCTGTTGAATTATGAAATAAAACTATTGAGTTTCATTTTTTTCTGTTGAATGTTTATCCTAACCAATATATATATAATATATAATATATATATAAAACAATATAACGGCGTTACTAACGGCGTTATTTTTTTCAGTAGTGGGTAATCTAATTAATTACTTTTCTCATCTTGGCAACACCGTTATCGTTACTGAGGACAGAAAGGCATGTGTTACCATGCGTTACTATATTGGTCGAAAAGTCTGAGGGAGACGGACTCACCGAGACGACAGAGCAGAGCAGATGTGGGGAGGAGGCAAGAAAGTTGTGACGCCGAGCAAACGCGATGCTAGGTAGCTCCAATAATACATGTTGTAGCCGATAGCCTACAAACTACGCCCGCATGGATATGGTAAACATGGTAGATATCACATGTACTGTATATAGATATAACTAGATGCAAAATGACAGACATGGCACTAAATGCGTTAGTAGACAGCCGCCATCTTAAAGCAGTAGACTTTTTAGGACGGCTCTGTTGTAGAGAACCTTCCTAGCGAACATAAGTAACTTTTTATCTAAAATACTTCTAAATTGGCAAAATCTTGACTTGAATCTATCTTTAAATGATGAAACAGTTTTAAAACTTTCAT
Organism: Corythoichthys intestinalis; assembly: GCF_030265065.1. Classification (NCBI taxonomy): domain Eukaryota; kingdom Metazoa; phylum Chordata; class Actinopteri; order Syngnathiformes; family Syngnathidae; genus Corythoichthys; species Corythoichthys intestinalis. Next base: position 16,190,665 of record NC_080402.1, read on the forward strand.
ATGTCGAAAGTAGAGAGAAGGAAACTAATGCAATAATGGGAGCAAATTTAACAACTTTTAACAGTTGATTCAGGGTACAGGGTAAATTAGGGTAAAGAATTGGGCTCGGGCCAATTGTACCAAAAACCTTCACAAAAAACTTCACATAGTGTGGCCAATGTTTTTTTTGTTTGTTTGTTTGTTTCTTTTTTTGAGGAAAAAAAAAAAGTAATTATCACCAATTACTTTGCCAAGTAACTAATTACTCTTACATTCAGGTAATTGAGTTACTAACGCAATTACTTTTTGGGAGAAGTAATTTGTAACTATAATTAATTACTTTTTTTCAGTAAGATTAACCACACTGATCCTAACAAGTTCAATAAAATATTATCAAGCATCAAAACATTTCGTATGCATGTTGGATTGTCAATGGGACTTCAATATTATAAATCGACAAAAAATTGTCACTTTTTTTTTTTTTTTTTTTTTTGTCTTTTAGGGTCCATAATAATTATACAACCGCTAGCAAAAAGTATAAAATCACCTGTCTCGGAGGAGCACTCACTCAGACATTTTATCAAGAGTCAAGAATCTGCATTGAACAAGGTGTCAAGAGTTAGGAACCTGCATTGGACAAGGTGATGATGCTGGAACTTTTGTTTGGTGCTGTTTAGAGAGATTTAAAAAGACGACTGCCCGAAAAAACATCTAAATTTCCTCAGTCCTCGATGATATGGGGCTGAATATCAGGCAAAGGCACCGGGGAGATGGCTGTGGTTAAATCTTCAATAAATGCACAAGTTTGCATTGAAATTTTAGACAGCTTTCTTATCCCTTCAATTGAAAATATGTTTGTCATTTTCCAAGATAACAATGCATCATGCCACAGAGCTAAAACTGTTAAAGCATTCCTTGGAGAAATACTCATCCAATCAATGTCATGGCCTGCAAATAGCCCAGATCTCAACCCTATTGAAAACCTGTGGTGGAAATTGAAAAAAATAGTCCACAGCAAGGCTCCAACCTGCAAGGAAGATCTGGCAACTACAATCAAAGAGAGTTGGCATTGGTGAAGAATACTAATCAAGTGCATGCCACAGAGACTGCAAGTTGTCATAAAAGCCAGAGGTGGTGCTACTAAATACTAAAATTGTGTTTTGATTGTTATTTCTTTGTTTGTTTCTCATGATTCCTTATTTTTTCCCTCAGAATGGAGTGATTCCATATATATTTCCCTACACTTGCTCTATCAAAGTAATATTCACTGACCACCACAATGTTTTTATTCATTTCTTTTAGCGTTTCTGAGTGCTGAAGAGTTGCACTTTTGAACTAATTCATTATTTTTTCAAGCTTTTTATCTGAGTTTGTTCTACATGATAAAATGTCTAAGTGAGTGCTCGTCCGAGAATGGTGATTCCATACTTTTTGCTAGGGATTGTAATTGATCATTGAAGAAAACAACATTTTGGACATGAAGGTTATGGTGTCCTGAAAAAACGGACTCAGCCAGGCCACTGTGAATATTTCATTTTCTTCTTTGAAATAGAAAGGCAACAGGAAAGACATGCAAATTCAGACAAAATAAGCCCAGGCGTTAAAGGGTTAATGTCTATTAAAATATCAGGACCATTTAATGAATATTTTGAAGTGGAATGTCTTACATACGGCTCCTTTAAATTAGAAATGCACTACAGAGGATGAAGAATGGAAAGGCAGTTGATCGTGATGTCACTACCCAAAGAGGTGCAGTGAATGCAAGAAACAGGTGGAGGAAAAATAATCAAAATATGGACAGGCAGTGCAAAGGAGAAAGAATGACGAAAACCAATATACAGTGGGGAGAACAGGTATTTGATACACTGCCGATTTTGCTGGTTTTCCCACTTGCAAGCCATGTAGAGGTCTGTAATTTGTATCATAAGTTCTCTTCAACTGTGAGGGACGAATCTAATACAAAAATCCAGGAAATCACATTGTATAATTTTTGAATAATAAATTTGTATTTAACTGCATGAAGTAAGTATTTGATACATTACCAACTAGTAAATATTTTGGCTCTCAGTTCTTTTTTAAGAACCCCTCCTGTTTTCCACTCATTACCGGAAGTAACTGCACCTGTTTGAACGTGTTACCTGTATAAAAGACACCTGTTCACATGCTCAAACAAACAAACTCCAACCTCTCCACAATGGCCAAGACCAAAGAGCTGTGTAAGGACATCAGGGATAAAATAATAGACCTGCACAAGGCTGGGATGGGCTACAGGAAAATAATCAAGCAGCTTGGTGAGAAGGTAACAACTGTTGGAGCGATTATTAGAAAATTGAAAAAGTTCAAGTTGACGGTCAATCTGCCTCGTTCTGGGGCTCCATGCAAGATCTCACCTCGTGGGGCATCACTGATCATGAGGAAGGTGAGGGATCAGCCCAGAACTACACGGCAGGACCTGGTCAATGACCTGAAGAGAGCTGGAACCACAGTCTTGAAGAAAACCATCGGAAACACATTACGCCATCATGGATTAAAATCCTACAGCGCACGCAAGGTCCCACTGCTGAAGCCAGTGCATGTCCAGACACGTCTGAAGTTTGCCACTGACCATCTGGATGATCCAGGGAGAAGGTCATGTGGTCGTATGAGACCAAAATTGAACTTTTTGTTCTAAACTCGGCTGGTCGTGTTTGGAGGAAAAAGAAGGATGAGTACAACCCCAAGAACACCATCCCAACCGTGAAACATGGAGGAGGAAACATCATTTTTTGGGGCTGCTTCTCTGGCAAGGGTACAGGACGACTGCACCGTATTGAGGGTAGGATGGATGGGGCTATGTATCGCCAGATCTTGGCTGACAACCGCCTTCCTTCAGTGAGAGCCCTGAAGATGGGTCTTGGCTGGGTCTTCCAGCATGACAAAGACCCAAAGCACACAGCCAAGGCAACTAAAGAGTGGCTCCGTAAGAAGCATCTTAAGGTCCTGGAGTGGCCTAGCCAGTCACCAGATCTGAACCCAATAGAAAATCTATGGAGGGAGCTGAAAGTCCGTGTTGCCCGGCAGCAGCTCCGAAACCTGAAGGCTCTGGAGAAGATCTGCATGGAGGAGTGGCCCAAAATCCCTGCTGCAAACCTTGTCAGGGACTACAGGAAATGTTTGGTATCTGTAATAGTAAACAAAGGTTTCTGTACCCAGGCATGAAAATCTCTCACCTTTCGGCGAAATTCGCCGTTTTGAAGTAAAAAAGGATGACCTACGTGAATCGTGTAGATCCGAGGAGAAAATTTTTAAGGGGGGGGGGGGGGGGTCGGGTGTAGGCATGTGCCGGTTACCTTCACGGTTTATCATGCTATTAAAACGTCGAGGTTACAAAACCACTAAAATTTTTCGTCATACAGTAGTACGTAATCGGTATTTTTCATATGTCAAAAATGCAGCCAGAAGTGGCTTGGCGCGGCAGCGCTTACCCTTTCCCCTGTTTGATGCTGCGTGTGCCTGTGACGCTATTCCAGCAAACCCAAAAACAAGCACTCTAAACGCAAGGCGTACTTCTCTGCAATTTATTGATCTCTCACATCGTGGCAACTGAAATATACCAAATGAATACATTTAAAACGTTGTACAATCGTATTTTTCCAAGTGTGAGTAGCTTCAACAGTTTAGCTTCATGAAAAAGTTCGCCAAAAAACCCCCCACACATTTTCCTTTCAAATTCAATACACAAAGTTACTAAAAACTTACAAAGCAGAATGATAGGCAAGGCTTAGCAAGGAGAGCAACTTCATTGAGGTTAATCACAGCCGCTGAGAGAGAAACAAGTTTGAATGCAGGGGGGGAGAAAAGAGCGTCAAAGATCGTTAATTGCGACAGATGATCTTGTTCTAAGTACAAAATCACGTTCGCTGGAAGAGGAGAGGTCTCACTCCCAATTTTTTTTAGATGAATGCATTTGCCAGCATATTGAATTTGGTGAGTAATGGTTTCAATCGTTTTCATATTTTGCATTATGACAAGTTACTGCCGTTCGTTCCAGCTTGCATTGAATACTGCCAGAGCTAGCCAAATCTCTGGTGAAAAAAATAGCTCCCGTTAAGTTAGCGTCAAGCTTGTGTATTTAATGGTAATATAAAAGCAGTGTTGTCAGTAACGCGTTATGTGAGTAATGCGTAACAGTAATCTGATTACTTTCTTTCAGTAAAGAGCAATCTAACGCGTTCATTTTTCTAAATCCGTAATCTGATTAAAGTTACTTTCCTTGATGCCTGTGCGTTACTATTTTGTTATTGCCCCATAATGTATGTATAATGAAGAATACTGTAGTCATGGGAGTGACAGCACGTGTCACATTTTCTAATCGGGTATGGAAAAAAAACAGGTGACGTGTTTTACCATGATGCGTGAGCCGTGAGCGCTGGGAATTTGCGGTCAAAACAACATAGCCTTGCAATCTCGCCAGGATGCAATTAAATAGGCAGGAGATATACTACAAACGGCTGCATTTGCACACTGGAAACACAGCCATTACTTCACATTTTTGTCCAGTAAAGATGACAAAAATATCTCCTTGCGCTGGCTCTAAAAGACTGTTGACTGCTAAAGCATCCAATTCAAGCACCACCTGGAATTACAGCACAACAGGTAACAAGACAGCCAGGACTTTTTGATACTGCTCGTGCTCAATCCTCTGTTCAAGCTCAGTTGTTGTTGAGGGTTTTGAAAGCTTAGGTTTAAAGAAATTCTAAATATCCATCTTGCCTCCTCAGCTGTAGTTTTGGCTAAGCAAAGCAAACGGCTGTCTCTCAGGTGCTATAGTCACAGGATCTGTTCGAAAAATAATTTGGACCCATTATGAAATACTTTGAAGGATTCTTATTCATTTCATTCATTTTTGTTGTTTTATTGCTCTAAAACTTTTATAGACAACATTTTAATGGTCATATTCAATGGTCTATACTTTAAAGGGGAAGTTCAGAATTTTTTACATTAGGCTTAATCTTTGAGTTAGCCTGGGTTCAATTAGTCGCTGGAGTTGATTTGAACAAATTCTGTGCAGTTTGCCAGTTATTTGATAGTTTCAGGGCTTCGGAGTGAGAGCGCGAGTCAATGGTGGTTGAAATCAACTCCTTCAACTAATTAAACCCCTGCTAATTTGAATATTAAGCCTTATGTGAAAAATTAAAATTGTCAAATTCGCCTCATGTTTCGCCAACGGAGGACATTTTGGCAGAACGCCGGAACATATTTCCTCCACACCCTTCTCACCTTTTTAACCCCTGACCCATTTTCATGCCTGTGTACCAAATATTAAGTTCGATTTTTGAGATGTATCAAATTCTTATTTCATGCAATTAAATGCATATTTATTATTTAAAAATCATACAACGTGATTTTCTGTTTTTTTGTATTAGATTCCGTCCCTCACAGTTGAAGAGAACTTATGATACAAATTACAGACCTCTACATGCTTTGCAAGTGGGAAAACCAGCAAAATCGGCAGTGTATCAAATACTTGTTCTCCCCACTGTATGTGGAGCTGAAAGAGTAAGGCTACAGCAAAGCGATAGCAAGGGTCAAGGACTTGAAATACTTCAGTCCAGAGAAATGGTGAAGAAGCACATCCAAGGTTTTAATGCAAGAGTCTGTAAGGATGGATGAAGCGTAAAGTTTATAAAACAGTACATGCTGACCATGATGTATAGCTTAGAGACAGCAGGATAGAAGACAAAACAGACTGCAAAAGCTGGACAAAATAAAAATGTTAAGGTTGTCTTTCGAGCTGACCAGTTTGCATTTGATTTAGAAAAAAGCCTATCGGAGGGATAGCCAAGGTTAGATGTTTTGGAGGCAAAGCAAGAGTGAGCACACATTCAGCCAATAAAATCTCAATGCTCACTGCTCAGTGGTTAAAAATATTGAACTGTGTGTTTTATTACCTTTTGAAATTGTCAAATGTTATCAAGGGTTCATTTCAAGTCATTTTCTGGCCCAAGTGTTTTTTTTTTTCCGCGTGTGTCATTTTATGAGTTCATTAACTTTTTAATGAGTTTTCTTCACTTGCAAATGGTTCTTTGCTTTATGATTCTTTTCTTTATTTTGTGAGAATTGAGAACAAAAATTCAGCGCTGTTTATCTTTCCTTTTATATCTCACATTAATTTCATCATTAACTTGAATGTATACTTTCATTTGCAATCTTGAATCTTGCTGGACTTAAAATATATGAGTGTGAGAGTCAAAGCGTCAGAGCATAACTTTTTAATGAATCTTTGTTGTAAAACAAAATGTGTGCTTTCTTCTCCTGTCAGATATTTTCAAGTTAGTGTACATTTACACCTGCAGACAATTTAATCTTCATTTGACCTGACATGCGGGTCATTATAGAATAGGAGGGCAGTTTATGCTACGCCCTTCAAATTTTATATAATCCTCATACTATAACATGCAGTTTCTGAGTCAATTTACTTGTCCTGAGTCCAAATTTGGAAACTAAAGAAACAAGCATGCTTGGAAAATATTTTTAAAAGTACCGCCTAAGTACCGTATTTTCCACACTGTAAGGTGCACCTAAAAGCCTTAAATTATCTCAAAAGCCGACAGTGTGCCTTATAATCCGTTATTTTTTTTTTTGTTTGTTTGTTTTTTTGACAGATTTATACAAATTAGCAAAAAAAAAAAAAAAAAAAAAACGGGCTTACAAAATTGCACCCTTATAATAAGCAAACCACAAATAACACTCTCTGGCCTGGTTTGGTTCCTTTTTTCAGGACACCTTGAGCTTCATGTCCAAACTGTTGTTTTCTTCACTGACCAATTATAAATCAATAGTTTGGGACCAAAAAGACAAAAAATTCCCTCCCAAATTTGAATAAATAGTTTTATATTTGATAATTCAACATAAGCAGCAGGTATAGTCATAGGCGGTTTTGGCCTTTATACATGCTCTGGTCAAATACAGTGCATACATTGCAAAACAGTGGAAAAATTATAACCCATCTAACACAAAAAGGGTGATTGTGGAAAAGAAAAAGGTTCCCCTCCACCATGTGATATAAATGTTGCACTACATGTTTTACCTTGCTATTTTGTTGATGTTTGTTGACATTCCCTTTAGCGCAGCACCGTCTAATGGATGCATAAAATAACCCCAGCCTCTACTGTAGCGTTTATTCTATGCGCCTTATAATGTGGTCCGCCCTATATATGGAACATTTTTTAAATATGTCATTCATTGAAGGTGCAATCTATAATCCGGTGCGCCTTATAGTGCGGAAAATACGGTACTCATGGACATGCATTGCAGCACTTCATGAATTTAATTTTTCTGTCAAACTCACCCATCAAAGTCATTGTCCGGGACTAACACCTGACCCCCTTCCCCCTTCTCTTGTCCCACCAGTGCAAAGTTAAATTTAAATTTTTATGTATTATTTATTTCATTGGTGTCGTTTGTAACAGCGGGAACATTTGTTTTAAAAACCATTATATTTCAAATATGAATTCTTATTCAAGGAATGTGTGTTCCACAACATGCACACAATCCTGTTAAAGTAACCTGACTATGATGGCAGTAGAAGCTGAAAGCAGTTAATCATATTATACATTTTTACATTATACAACGAGATTTAAAGCTCGTCATAACGTGCACCACATAAAACAAAAGTGCAATAAGGCTAATATGAAAACACTGGCTACAGGGTACACCAATTCGGAATAAAATGAATGTAACTAGCAGCAAGTGGTATGGTAGTGGTAATAAAACAGTGGGTTTATGACAATTTATAATACTCAGACTAGGAGGCAGATGGCTGACTTGATATGACAGTTGTCACATTCTGCTGCTGGTCAGATTTTGTTTTGTTACAGAGCCAGCTGTGGGGGCATTCGCGACGTCGCACCTGCAGCTAACTCCAGCACATCAAGTCGTCTATAAACACGGGCCATCCAAGAGAAGGGTGCCTAGATAATAACTTGCCGGTCGCTATTCGACACCTAGTACTTTTGAGTTGCATTGTATTTGCTAGCTTGTTCGTCAGCTGCCTTTGTTTTGTGATCCTCTACCTTGTGCAGGTCCATCCATTATGAACCGCTTAAACCGGGGACGGGTCGCGACGGCAGCAGCTTTAGCAGGGAAGCCCAGACTTCCCTCTCCCCAAGCTATTTCAACCAGGCCAGCCGAGAGACATAGTCTCTCCAGCGTGTCCTGGGCCGTCCCTGGACATGCCTGGAACACCTCACCTGGGAGGCGTCCAGGAGGCATCCGAACCAGATGCCCGAGCCACCTCAGTTGGCTCCTCTCAACGCAGAGGAGTAGCGGCTCGACACGAGTCCCTCCCGGATGACCGGATTTCTCACCCTATCTCTAAAGGAGAGCCCGGACACCCTGTGGAGGAAACGAATTTTGGCCGCTTGTATCCGGGATCTTGTTCTTAAGTCACGACCCACAGCTCGTGACCATAGGTGAAGGTAGGAACGTAGACCGACCCGTAAATCGAGAGCTTCGCCTTTTGGCTCAGCTCCTTCTTCAACAGTGCAGAGTCTGCATCACTGCAGATGCTGCACCGATCTGCCTGTCAATCTCCCGATCCCTCCTACCCTCACTCGTGAACATGACCCCAAGATACTTGAAATCCTCCACGTGGGGCAGGATCTCATCCCCGACCCGGAGAGGGCACGCCACCCTTTTCCGGCTGAGGACCATGGTCTCGGATTTGGAGGTGCTGATCTTCATCCCAACCGCTTCACATTTGGCTGCGAACCGCTCCAGTAAGAGTTGGAGGTCGCGGCTTGAAGAAGCCAACAGCACCACATCATCTGCAAAAAGCAGAGATGCAATGCTGAGGCCACCACACCAGACACCCTCAACGCTTCGGCTGCGCCTAGAAATTCTGTCCATAGAAATTATGAAGAGAATCTGTGACAAAGGGCAGCCTTAGCGGAGTCCAACCCTCACTGGGAACGAATTTGAGTTACTGCCGGCAATGCGGACCAGACTCTGACACCGGTCGTACAGGGACCGGACAGCCCTTACCAAGGGGGTCGGTACCTCATACTCCCGGAGCACCTTCCACAGGACTCCCCTAGGCACACGGTCGAACGCCTTCTCCAAATCCACAAAACACATGTAGACTGGTTGAGCGAACTCCCATGCACCCTCGAGGATCCTGCCAACGGTGTAGAGCTGGTCCACTGTTCCAGGGCCGGGACGAAAACCACACTGCTCCTCCTGAATCCGAGATTCGACTTCCCGACGCACCGTCCTCTCCAGTATCCCTTAATAGACTTTACCAGGGAGGCTGAGGAGTGTGATTCCTCTATAATTGGAACAGACCCTCCGGTCCCACTTCATAAAAAGGGGACCACCACCCCGGTCTACCAATCCAGAGGCACTGTCCCCGATGTCCACGCGATGTTGTAGAGGCGTGTCAGCCACGACAGCCCCACAACATCCAGAGCCTTTAGGAACTCCAAGCGGATCTCATCTACCCTCGGGGTCTTGCCACTGAGGAGCTTTCCAACCACCTCAGTGACTTCGACCCTAGAGATTGGAGAGCCCAGCCCAGAGTCCCCAGACTCTGCTTCCTCAAATGTCGGTGGAATTGAGGAAGTCTTCAAAGTATTCTCCCCACCGACTCACGACGTCCCGAGTCGAGGTCGATTGTACCCCACCTCCACTATATACAGTGTTGATGGTGCGCTTCTTTCCTCTCTGCAGACGCCGGATGGTGGACCAGAATTTCCTCGAAGCCGTCCGGAAGTCGTTTTCCATTGCCTCGCCAAACTCCTCCCATGCCCGAGTTTTTACCTCGGTGACCGCCGTAGCTGCAATCCGCTTGACCAGCCGGTACCTGTCAGCTGCCTCTGGAATCCCACAGGCCAGAAAGGCCCAGTAGGCCTCCCTTCTTCAGCTTGACGGCATCCCTTACCACTGGTGTCCACCAGCGGGTTTGGGGATTGCCGCCACGGCAGGCACCAACCACCTTAAGGCCACAGCTCCGATCGGCTGCCTCAACAATGGAGGTGCAGAACATGGTCCACTCGGACTCAATGTCCCCCCCACCTCCCCTAGGACAAGGGAGAAGTTCTGCCGGAGGTGGGTGTTGAAGCTCTTTCTGACAGGGGATTCTGCCAGACATTCCCAGCAGAACCTATCAATATGTTTGGGCCTGCCAGGTCTGTCCAGCATCTTCCCCCGCCATCAGAGCCAACACACCACCAGGTGGTGATCAGTTGACAGCTCCACCCCTCTCTCCACCCGAGTGTCCAAAACATACGGCCGCAAGTCCGATGACACGATTACAAAGTCGATCGTCGAACTGCGGCCTAGGGTGTCCTGGTGCCAAGTGCACATATGGACACCCCTATGTTTGAACATGGTGTTCGTTATTGACAATCCGTGACGAGCACAGAAGTCCAATAACAGAACACTACTCGGGTTCTAATCAGGGGGGCCGTTCCTCCCAATCACGCCCCTCCAGGTCTCACTGTTATTACCCACATGAGCGTTGAAGTCCCCCAGCAGAACGAGGGAGTCCCCAGAGGGGGCGCTTTCGAGCACACCCTCCAAGGACTCCAAAAAGGGTGGCTACTCTAAATTGCTGTTTGGTGCGTAAGCACAAACAACAGTCAGGACCCGTCCCCCCACCCGAAGGCGGAGGGAGGCTACCCTCTCGTCTACTGGGGTAAACCCCAGCGTACAGACGCCAAGCTGAGGGGCAATAAGTATGCCCACACCTGCTCGGCGCCTCTCACTGTGGGCAACTCCAGAGTGGAAGAGAGTCCAACCCCTCTCGAGAGGACTGGTACCAGAACCCAAACTCTGTGTGGAGGCGAGTCCAACTATATCTAGTCGGAACTTCTCTGCCTCACAGCTCGGGCTCCTTCCCCGCCAGAGAGGTGACATTCCATGTCCCAAGAGTTATCTTCTGTAGCCGAGGGTCGTTCCGCCAAGGCCCCCACCTTTGGCTGCCGCCCAAATCACTATGCACCCGACCCCTTTGGCCCTTCCCACAGGTGGTGAGCCCATGGGAAGGCGGACCCATGTTGCCTTTTTGGGCTGTACCCGGCTGGGCCCCATGGGAACAGGTCCGGCCACCAGACGCTCGCCTTCAAGCCCCACTCCCAGGCCTGGCTCCAGAGGGGGGCCCCGGTAACCCGAGTCTGAGGAAGGGAAACCTGAATCCATTAATGTTCTTCATCATAAGGGGTCTTTTGAGCCATGCTTTGTCTGGCTAATCTGAGCTAGTCATGCCTTTGGTAGCTTAGTACCTATTGTTGATAAAGATGTAGTTAAAAATCAGAAAACTGAAGGCTCATTTTTTTCCCAAGAAATTTAAAGCCCAAACGTCCTCCAATACTGGGCTGAACCATGTACAGGAAGTCCCCGGGTTACAGCATACTCGATTTACGTGATTTTGACTTTATGACGCAGGAGTCTCAACTAACATTTTGTCTCCAGTCGAGTAAACAGTACCTTATTGTACTTCACAGTTTGACTTAGACAGTTGACTTTTGTTTTGTGATGCATTCCTTGCACACACCATTAAAAGCACACAGAGTAGGGAAAGATTACAACATAGCTCGCTGTCTAGCAAGAATTTAGCTCCAACATCTTGGTGAGGACAGTACATTTATGTCTAATACATGTTTTTGGATGGTTATTTTGAGATTTAGGGCGTATTCATGAACAAGCCCGTCGACAAGGGGGGGCAACCGGGTATGCTGTCCTGGGCCTCAGGAACCATAGGGGCCCCTGAATGACCCTTGATTTACTTTACTTTAAATTCACATATTTCGTTTTTATTTAAATCATTGTCTGATTAAATATTATGTTCTATTCGATAAGTACCTAAAAACCTTTAACATATTAAATATTTAAATATATGTATATATTATTTTTTGCACAACACACACCCCCACCCCCTCTGTCTTAGCAGAGAATGGTTTGACCCCGCTCTGGCGCACTCAAGGCTAAACTACATACGAGCCCTGAAGCAGGAAATTAAAATCTGTCATTGTTATAAACTCAGATCATGGCAAGTCGTCATAAATCGGTTGCACAGAAAAGAAAAGAAAAAAAGGAAAAGAGATGAAGATCATAGAGGTGAACGAGAAAAAATTATGACATTTTTAAAAGGGGGACGAGAAGCCAGAGAATTAGGGCTAGCGTTGGCTGTGGACGGTGATGTCGGTCAGTGAACAGCAGTTGCTAACACTGAACGTTTACATTCGCGATCACCGTGACCAAAGCCCGATTTGAGTCTGTCACCGGCCATTTGTAGCCTATTGAGCTGCGACATACTGCTCGCGTTGAGCTGAGGAGAGAGAAGGTGATGGAAGATCAGGGATATACAGTATGTTCGTCTGTGGGGAGCAGGTGCGCGAGGCTGAACATACTCGGGTCTGGCGGCTGGATTTATCTTGGGTTTACAATCCACTGTGTATTATAGCAAACACTAATACGAATCCAGGTTGATTTTTGCACATGCATGCTATGCATTTTCTTGTCTTTGCCAGTGACTGTAGCTGGAGGAGAGCGAGCCTTCAGTAAAATGAAAATAATAAAAAAACTACCTACGCTCCACCATATCAGAGGGCAGGCTTAACAACCTAGCCATGCTCTCCATTGAGTGTGAGCTTGCTCAAAAACTGGATTTCACTAATGTTATAAATGACTTTGCTGTCAAAAAATCTAGGCGCATCACTGTTAGAGGGCTTGCTTTTCCCAGGGAAGTGGAGGGGGCAGGCACAGGATGTTTAGTCATACTGTTTTGTTGCTTAGCTGGCAGGCATAGCACTCTCAGTTATATTGTACTGTAGCCAACATGGGACAATAGATGGAAATTGTTTGTTTATATTGCGTCACATCACATTATGGTCAGTTAAACTTAACTGTCCTTCTCAAATTAAATAATTTGACAATATACCTGTCGTTGCTTTCAAAGCGTTAAAAGTACTGCTTGTGTTGTCGTAACAAGCCGGTGGCAGGGGTTTGGTGGGGTGGGGTGGGTTTAATGGTCTCTTGTCCCCGGGCTTCTGCAAGTCTGTTGACAGCCCTGTTCATGAATATTTAAAGTGTTAATTCCGATTTACGCGGAAATTCGGGTCACATCGCCAGTGTAGTAATGGAACTCGTTCGTAACCCGGGGACTATGTGTACTTTTCTGGAGTGTGTAAGGAAACCAGATGCTTAAGAGAAAACTGTAAGCCATTTCACCCCCAAACCCAAGTACTACCTGATGCTGCATTATTAACGGCACATTTACAACACTGTATATTTTTTGCGGGCCCACAAGTTATAGCTGGCAAACCCCTAGGGATCCAGCAACCCACTGGATCCTGAGGTTTAATTGTAACTTCCACTGTGGATCATGAAAACACAGTGACGTCGGGGGAGCAGTGGCATTGACGTAGGTATGTGTTCCTGTCAAAGACGAAATTCTAATGTGGTTTGGAGTGCCCTGCAGCTAATGTATCTTTCTGATCACTGGCAGAAGAGAAGCTTTATTTGAAGCAACTCAGTCAATCATTCCTTTTGGTTCACAAGCATCATCATTATGAATAATCATTTGACTGAAATCTTTTTTTTTTTTCTCTAAAGTGAGTCATCTGAGCGCAATCATTGGAATACAATTGTATTCATTCAGAGAACTCTCTCGCCATGGGAACAGTCAGGGAGAATCCATGCTCACTAAGCAGTAGTTAAAAATCTTTAACTGAAAATTATATGACTATTTGTAATTGTCCAATGCTAATAGGAATTCATTCAAAGTCGTTTTCTGCCTCGTGTGCTTTCTCCGCAGGTCTAGTTTTATGAGTTTGTTAACTTTTAAGTGGTTTTATTCAGTTTTTAATGATTCTTGTCTTTTTAATACTTTGCTTCATTTTCTTATATAAAGAAATCATGCTGACTTTCTTCCCCCCAACCTACTGTATTCGTTTCAAATTATTTATTTGTCATCATCATTTTGGCATTCATATACTAGTATATCTAGAGAGGTTTGTTTTTTCTAAACCTGTTCAGGTCTTATTCTGTTCCACCTGTGTGCCTTCCTGAATAGATTAAACATTACTTTAAGGTACTACTCATACAGTATGAAGCTTTATTTGACTTTCCACTGCCTCCAAAGATAATCAGAGGGCACGCGTTTGGGTCATAGTTAATGAAGGCTTAATTTCCACCTAATTTAGCATTAATAAACTGGGCGCCTGCTACCCACAGACCCTCCTAACCCCGCTGCACACATGCTCACACTTATCTGCACCTACAGTATCTACTGTGTGTCTTGTACACAAATACATGCCGGGGGGAATTCACATAATTTTCAAATAAATACATAGCCATAGTTCTAATGCATAAATTAACAATCTTTCATGCATAAGTACTCAAACACAAAACCCATCATATCTCATTTAAAATATACGACACAATGCATTTCGCATGGAGTAGACCATACGATGCTGAATACCTCCAAACAACTATTTGCAAGATGCCGCTGGCAAAATTTCATCGTACAGCTCCATCTGGTCTTTATAATGAAATAGATTACATTTGCTGTCACTGTTGGGCTCTTCTCTAAATGAATACAAACACACTTGATGACAATCTAAATTTGTCTGCAAGCACTTGTGCATGGTGAGGAGGATAGATACGTACATTACTGTATATTAGATAGATGTCATACATAGACTCTGAGGCGTCTGCAAATACATTGAACAGACTCTCTGTGATCAATGCATATCGTATTCCACTTGGTATTGGCGGAGGTGAAAATTTATCCATTTTGGTTTGCAGTACATGCATTAAATGAAGCCTCAATGCCAGGGAATAATAAATGAACTTTCCAACATTCTTTTAGTCCATATTGATTTTTTGTGTGCTGCAGACTGTATTATCACTCTTAGTTAAGTTGGTGGCAGCATGGTGGATGAGTGTGTAGCACGTCCGCCTTACAGTTCTGAGATCATGGGTTCAATCCTGAGCTCCAGCCTTCATGTGTGGAGTTTGCATGTTCTCCTTATTAGGATTGGGCATTGATGGGATCTGGGACGAAGACTCCGTTGCTCCCACAACCGTTCCAATTTTTAAATTTCGATTCCATGTTTCATTGCCCTGACCGCCGGAAAAAAACAGCTGCCGAAAACCACAAAAAAGAAGCCACATGAAGCGTGTGTTTGTGCATTGCGACTTGATTTCAACCATGGACACAGTGCGGCGGCACTCAAAAGTTTGGCTCAACAACTTTAAAAAGAAAAATGAACAGTCTGCTCAGTGCAACATTTTTCAACACAGCTATATGATGCATATAATATACATTATATCATATAATATAAAAAAGTAATTGAGAAGTTAAGAAATTATTATAAGCAATGCAATTGTTTTTACCCTGCCTATTAAAAGAATCGGAATCGAGAATGGATTGGAAGCGGAATCGAAACGTGGAATTGGAACCAGAACCGTTCAAATTCAAACGATGCCCAACCCTACTCCTCATGCCTGCGCGTGTTTTATCCGGGGACTCCCATATCCTAAAAGGCTGATTGAACACTCCAAATTTTCCATAGGTATGAGTGTGTGAACAAATGGCTGTTTGTCTCATTGTGCCCTGCAATCCTAACACACCACCTTGGATGACAAACGGAGTTCAACAGCTCATCCAAGCTAGGAATAGTGCTTTTAGGTCTGGAAATCAGGAGGCGTACAGCAGAGCCAGGGTTGCCCTCAGGAAATGGATCAACATCGCCAACGCAGCACCATAGGAGGCACATCGAAGCCAGGTTTGCTGACACAGCGAATCCCAGGCAGGTCTGGGAAGGCATCCGGGCTAATGGGCAATAAAAAGAAGACACCACCTCTCCCAGCTAGTCCACCTTGGCTGAGGACTTAAATGCTTTTTATGCCCGCTTTCATAAGGAAAATAACGACCTGGTTCTGGACCAGATGGAATGCCGGGCCGGGTGCTCAAAGAGTGTGCTGCAGAGCTCACTGACGTCTTCACCTCCATCTACAACACCTCGCTGTCCACTTCCTGGGTCCCAGCCTGCTTCAAAGCTGCTGCAATTGTCCCGCTCCCCAAGCAGTCCCAGGTCACAGGCTTGAACGACTACAGGCCCGTGGCTCTCACCCCCATTCTGCCAAATGCATGGAAAGACTGGTCATCAGCTACATCAAGGCCGCTATACCCAGGGGTGAAAGTGGGCCAGAACGGTCAGGAACGCAGTTCCGGTATAAGATTCAGGGCCAGAACGCAGTTCCGGTATAACAGGGTACCAGCGGGTTATTTAAAAGTATTTTAAAAAAGCATTGAATTTAGTTTTCCATTATTAAAGGTATTAAAAGTATTAAATTAGCTGTCGTAAGTCTAGAATTTTTTCACCGTGGTTTTAATTTTGAAGAACATCTCAGTGCAACCTAAATTATATCCGTGACAAAGTTTTTTTTTTTTTTAAATTCATAACGAAGATGACGCGTAGAATTTTTACGATGCACTGCACTATAAATCATAATGCACCTCGTGCGTGCGAGCTTTAGCATTATTAGCATCAACATCACAACAGCAGGCAATCGCACAGTACTGTGTGCTAACAATAAGGAACTGCTCAGATGCCTTAGTTGTTATGTTCGACGAAAGCCTAAACAAGACAACCAAGTCCAAACAGTTGGACCAGCATGTGAGGTATTTGATCGGCGACCAAGTCGCATCCAGATACTTTGGGTCGCACTTTATGGGTCATGCGAAGGCAGTGGACCTGCTTAACATTTCAAAGTAAGTTGCCAGTTTCTCCAATTAAAATGTGTTAGATGCAATAATGTATTTCTGCACGGTTTGCCTTTCGAATGAATGTGAATTTCGTAGTTTTCACTCAAGAGTTAGCCATGTTCAATGGGGTATTGGCAGGTGCACTAGCCTTAGCATGGATAAACCGGAGTCTTAGATCAACCATCACCCTCAGATACACAACACGATTGACACTATTATTGGAACGAGTGCGGGGTAACGTTGATATGAATAACATGGCATGGTGATAGGCAAATTATAATGTAGGTGATAGTAAAACACCTCCTGGTATATTTAAATGTTTATCTTGATTGAATAAGAGTATGGATTTTCTCTATCTGAAATGAAGAAATGTCTTCAATAGAGAAGGATTAACATGTGTTTTGTATACTTCTTGTAATGTGATTAGAAAAAAACAATTACCAAGGGAAATGGTCATGTGTAGATTTTTTATTTTGTGGTAATTAATGGTAAACTACTGCTATTTAGTGGCTGTTTTTTAAACTTTCACTGCCAATTGCAAGATTTTCCCAAGCACTTTACAGTTAAGGTGACCAACTTGACAATCACCAACCTACCACCATGACTAGGTCCTCTTAAAAGGTAAACCTGTTGAACTGCAAATGTAATTTCTGAAGTTGCTTTACAAAAATAGTGTAAAATCCATTTTATCCTGGGGGGAAAAAATCTGAAAGACCTTATATTTAAATGTGTTTTAATTGTATCTTCAGTAAATGTGCATTCTTTTGTCAAACACACTTAGTGATTGAGGTTAAATTTGATGTTCAGTGCTTTATTTTTTTAATATGATTCAATATTATCTAAATAATGGGTGCGAGAAAAGTATTAATTTTCAGTTGAAATGGCATTAAAAAAGGTCTTGAATTTAGATTTATCAATCCTGGGGGGACCCTGTATAAGATTCAGGGCCGGAATGCTGTTCAGGTACACGATGCTTTGATTCCGAAACTATCACAGCAACTGACAAAACGCTATGTAAAAAAAATAAATAAATAAAAATGCTAAGCTGCCACACACACATTTCAGCTCCAAGAAGAAAACAATGTACCAACATCAGATTTAAATACACAAGTGTTAACAACAAGCATAATAAAGTGCTTGTGTAGCATAATCCGTTTCCACCAATATTAAAATTGAGATTTGGCCTTTAGTATGTGAGGAAATGGGGGGAAATAAAAAAATAGGAGGTGGAGGTTGGGATTATTGCTGTTTTTGTTAACTTTTATTTGCAAATCATTGAAAAAATACAATTTTGAAACAAAAATCAAATAAATAAAATTTCTGGCTCTGTGGCGACCTTCACGTCGAGGAGTTCCGGCAAGAAATTCTAGCCACTTTCACCCCTGGCTATACCACCATCACACGATCCATACCAGTTTGCTTACAAGGAAAATCGCTCAACAGAGGACGCCATCACTACAGTGCTCCACGCACTACTGGAGCATCTGGAACTTAAAAACACCTACGCTCGCCTCCTGTTTGTGATTTACAGTTCAGCCTTCAACACCATCCGGCCATACAGCCTACGCCCCAAAGTCAAACAGCTGGGACTTAACACCACCCTGTGCAACTGGATTGTGGACTTCCTCACAAACTGCACACAGAGTGTCAGAGTGGTTAATAACACCTCCTCCACCCTTGCCATCAACACCAGGGCTCCCCAGGGTTGTGTGTAAAGCCCTGTGCTCGACACTTTGTTCACCTATTACTGCTCTGCCTCCTCCAACGTCATCGTCAAGTTCGCGGACGACACCACTGTCCTTGGACTTATCTCCAACAACAATGAGACGAAATACAGGAAAGAGGTGCAACATCTGGCGTCATGATGTAAGAACAACAACCTGGTTCTAAACATTAAATAAAGGGTTGTTTCGATCATGTTTTTTTGCTCCCGATCCGATCCCGATCGTTTTAGTTTGAGTATCTGCCGATCCCAATATTTCCCGATCCAATTGCTTTTTTTTTTGCTCCCGATTCAATTCCAATCATTCCCGATAATTTTTCCCGATCATATACATTTTGGCAATGCATTAAGACAAAAATGAATAAAACTCGGACGAATATATACATTCAACATACAGTACATAAGTACTGTATTTGTTTATTATGACAATCAATCCTCAAGATGGCATTTACATTATTAACATTTTTTCTGTGAGAGGGATCCACGGATAGAAAGACTTGTAATTCTTAAAGGACACATGTGACTTTGTATATTGTGACTAAATATTGCCATCTAGTGGACTTTTATGAGCTTTCAGTAAATGATAATTCAGCCATTTAACTTCTGCCCAAATGCATGATGGGAAGTGCAACCATGACTCCGTGTAATGGTACCAATTGATATATCTTCTCAGCGTTGGGAAATAAATTAGGGTGTTAAGACAAAGATCAACTATTACCTTTCTTCCCCACATTGCTTTCCACGATAATTCTCATGGGATAGTTGAGAGAGGGATTGTAAGGCTTTAGCCAATAAAAGAAGGCCTCAAAGGCTGCCAAAATTCTCTACACATTTTATGTTGCCCTTTAGTTCAATGAACAGGTAATACATTGCCATTATAGATTGAACGTGACATTGCGTGAGTGGGTAGTGCAGCGCATGCAGTAATTGCGTTAAATATTTTAATATTAATCCCGCCGTTGGCGCGATAAACTTGACAGCTCCACTTTAAACCAAAACTAAAGACTCTGGATGTGTGTAAGACATTTTGTCTGCAACGTTAAAAACAATTAGAAAACGATTTAATTAAAAGAAGGAAAAAACACACACACACACACACACATATATATATATATATATATATATATATACATATATATACATATATTAGGGCTGTCAAACTATTAAAATTTTTAATCGAGTTAATTACAGCTTAAAAATTAATTAATCGCAATTAATCGCAATTCAAAACATCTCTAAAATATGCCATATTTTTCTGTAAATTATTGTTGGAATGGAAAGATAAGACACACAACAGATAAATACATACAACATACTGTACATAAATACTGTATTTGTTTATTGTAACAATAAATCCATAAATGGCATTATTAACATTCTTTCTGTTAAAGTGATCCACGGATAGAAAGACTTGTAGTTCTTAAAAGATAATTGTTATAGTTACAAGTTATAGTAATTTTATATTAAAACCCCTCTTCATGTTTTAGTTTTAATAAAATTTGTAGGGCTGTCAAAATTATCGCGTTAACTCGCGGTAATTAATTTTTTTAATTAATCACGTTAAAATATTTGACGCAATTAACGCACATGTCCCGCTCAGAAAGTATTCTGCCTTTTGGTAAGTTTTACAGCAAGGGTTTTTGTGCTGTCCAACAGCGAACTCTTGTGGTCGCTTTGTGACATGGTTTATTGTTTTCTTGCCAGTTCATTATGGCTGCACGACGTCTCGGGCTGATAATGTTGTGCTTATATGACCCTTGGACAAGATTTGTCCGTAAGTATGGTTGTTGTAAAGAATGTACATATTATGTTAGTAGGCGAAATGTTATATTTTTTGTATAAGACGCTTTTTGTTTATGTTTAGTGAACCTGTATAGCGTGCTAAGCTAACGTTGTTGCTAATGCAATGCTTGTGTACTTTTTGTAGTTTTACGACGGTCTAAAGAGGACAATGGTTTGAGGCCATTTTATTAATAAAGCAGATGAAAAAGGAAGAAGTCTAATTATTAAGGCGTCGTTCACTAGCTGTCTAGCTTTGGAAAAAGTAGACGCTTCGGAGTGAGGACAGCATAGACAGATTTAAATGACAGTAGAGTGAAATGCCCACTGCAGTCTTTATACCGTATGTTGAATGTATATATCCATCTTGTGTCTTATCTTTCCATTCCAACAATTTATTTTACAGAATATATATATAATTTACAGAAAAATATGGCATATTTTATAGATGGTTTGAATTGCTATTAATTGCGATTAATTACGATTAATTAATTTTTAAGCTGTAATTAACTCGATTAAAAATTGTAATCGTTTGACAGCCCTCAAAATTTGTAAAAATTTTAATAAAAAGTAGAGTTAATATAATAATAATAAGAATAAAAATAACAATAATAAAAACAGTGACCAAAGTCTAAGTTTTACATGTATTTTGCATAGCTATTTTGATATGGAATGCCAGTTGATTTTGCATTGTTGTTTAACTGTGTGTCAGAATAGGGCCTCATTACTATAGACTGAAGTGCTTTTCTTTTTGTGAACATTATTTTTTTTGGTGAGATAGGAATATTTTTTTTGTTGTGCTTGTCTTACCCAAAATACAACAAGACACATAATTGCCACTAAAAGAAAGAAAACTTACCAAAATATGTGTGGAGCACAAATAGCAATTTGAATTGCTTTGTGAATACAGCATGAACGTCTCACAACTACTGATTTTCCCACGTTTAGAAGAAATAACATGAGTATGGAACGGCGCTGCCCCCAAGCGGCCGGTGGCGTTCTCTTCACTCTTAATGTCCATAAACGGCCTCATTGTAATCTGTTTGAGGCAATGTGCAAGCGGGTCATTTAGTGCATGCGTTAATTGCGTCAAATATGTTAACTTGATTAATTAAAAAAATTAATTAACGCCCGTTAACGCGATAATTTTGACAGCCTAATTTATATATATATATATATTAAAAAAGGCATGTCCGATATTTTTATGCCGATTCCGATACTTTGAAAATGACATGACTAATTAATCTCTAATTAAATAGACATAGATTAAAAGAAATCATTGTGCACTTCCATATACGCAAGCCAAAACACCACAGCCCTCTCACCATTGGCTCTGAGGTGGTGGAGAGGGTCAGCGGTTTTAAGTTCCTGGCGGTAACCATGGCAGAGGACCTATCCTGGAACAATCACATTGCTTCAGGAGTTGGTAAGGCCCAACAGTGCCTCTTCTACCTGAGGAAGCTGAGGAGCCACAACATCCCCAGACCACTGCTGGTGAACTTTTACAGCTGTGCCATCAGCAGCGTTCTGACGTATGCATTTCTGGCTCGGTACTCAGGCTCCACCAAAGCAGACCAGCAGGCACTCCAGCGTGTGGAAAAAACAGCTGAGAAAATCACTTGGACCCCACTCACTGAGAAAAGTACCATCTAGAACACACGCAGTCTTAACAGAGTGCAGAACATCCTGCAGGACCAATACCACCCTGCCTATCACCTCTTCCACCATCTACCCTCATTATCATCATAAGGGGGAGCAGGGGGGGTGCATGGATGGCTATGTAAATTTATCGATATTAATTATTTATTTATGGTGGGGATTGTGGGGGGCACTGGGGACACTTTACCTTTATCCTGCTCTGCACCAAGCACTTTTAATGGGTACTGACAAGGTATAGTTGTTGGAACTCCAATATGAATTTCGTATTATATATCCTGACAATAACAAATAAACTCTGAATCTGATTGGCTGGCAACCAATTCAGGGTGCACCTCGCCTACTGCCCCTAGTTAACTGAGATAGGCTCCAGCACCTCCACGACCCTTGTGAGGTTAAGCGGCATGGAAAGTGAATATTAGTTAAGTCTTTAACTGATACAAAATTACAATAGAAGAAGAATCAGTAACTTTATATAAATAGAACTCACACTAAATTGTGTTTAACGATCGCCTAGCATCTCCTGGCTCTTCTATATGCTGATGATATTGTTTTGTGCTTGACAGCTTCAGGGATTGTCAAAGAGAACAATTACAGAAAAATACTGTTTTGCCAATAGCTATTTTAAAGGGGACATATTATGGAAATGTGGGGTTTTAATTACTTTATTTTTAATTAGTGGAGTTTCCTTGATACAAACACACCAAGAGTGAAATTAAATGAAATCTATTAAGGGGTATTTTTGCTTGCTGTCAAGGTGGTGGCACGTAACCTGGAAATGCCACAAATCAACATGAGGTGACCTCACATCACCAAAATTGACATGAAATTATTTGAAATCAACAGAAAATGATCCTGACTTGCCCCAAATTTGACAGGAACTGACCCGAAAGTGGCCCGCTAATCAACAGGAAGTGGTCCCACTTCCCCAACATGTAAGCATAGTGTTCCAAAATCCACAGGAGTTTAACGACTAACCTGGAAATATTCCCTGACAATTTCTCCAGAAATTGCATTTACTGTTTAACATATTTTTAATAGGGCTGTCAAACGATTAAAAATTTTAATCGAGTTAATCCCAGCGTAAAAATGAATTAATCATAATTAAATTTAATTCAAACCATCTCTAAAATATGCCATATTTTTCTGTAAATTATTGTTGGAATGGAAAGATAAGACACAAGACGGATATACTGTATACATTCAACATACTGTACATAAGTACTGTATTTGTTTATTATAACAATAAATCCACAAGATGGCATTAACATTATTAACATTCTTTCTGTTAAAGGGATCCGCGGATAGAAAGAATTGTAGTTCTTAGAAGATAAATGTTAGTACAAGTTATAGTAATTTTATATTAAAACACCTCTTAATGTTTTTGTTTTAATAAAATTTGTAAAATTTTCAATCAAAAAATAAACTAATAGCTCGCCATTGTTTACGTCCCCGAGCGCTGACGTCACACGGGCTCCCTGCCGTTCTTCCACAGTGTCTTTAACGACGTAAGGTAGTGGTTAAAATACAACACAAGGTGCCAATGGTGAGTTTTAATTAGAAATCAAGCCAATGTGTAGAAATCAAGCCAATGAGTGTGTTTTGTCCCTCGACTGACGCAGTAGTTCCCTGTTTACGGGTCCATCCACCTCATTTGTGTGCTGGCTTCACTACGTACGAGACCTCTGATAGTTTGTATATTGTGACTAAATATTGCCATCCAGTGTATTTGTTGAGCTAAACGAAATGTTTGAATAGAGTTTGGCCAAAGTCTGAGAAAGTTTTATGTGTATTTCACATAGCTATTTTGATTGGGAATGCCAGTTCTCTTTGCATAGAGTGTTTTTCTTTTTGTGAACATTATTTTTTTGAGAGATAAGAATATTATTTTTGTTGTGCTTTCACTAAATGATACTTATGTTTGTTGTGAAGGAGTTGCCGAAGCTAATGCTAATAAACGGCGCGGTCCAATGAATGCCTGTGTCCACTCGCCTTTCTCTGCCTCTTAGCTCTCAATGTGCGGCGTCATTGTAATGTTTGAGGCAATGCATGAGCGGGTCATTCCACGTATGCGTTAAATGCGTCAAATATTTTAACTAGGGCTGTCAAACGATTAAAATTTTTAATAGAGTTAATTACAGCTTAAAAATTAATTAATCGCAATTAATCACAATTCAAACCATCTATAAAATATGCCATATTTTTCTGTAAATTATTGTTGGAATGGAAAGAAGACACAAGATGGAAATATAAATTCAACATACGGTACATAAGGACTGTATTTGTATATTATAACAATAAATCAACAAGATGGCATTAACATTATTAACATTCTGTTAAAGCGATCCATGGATAGAAAGACTTGTAGTTCTTAAAAGATAAATGTTAGTACAAGTTATAGAAATTTTATATTAAAACCCCCTGTTCATGTTTTCATTTTAATAAAATTTGTAAAATTTTAAATAAAAAAATAAACTAGTTGCCCGCCATTGTTGATGTCAATAATTACTTACACAATGCTCATGGGTGCTGAA
Source organism: Corythoichthys intestinalis (assembly GCF_030265065.1). NCBI lineage: Eukaryota > Metazoa > Chordata > Actinopteri > Syngnathiformes > Syngnathidae > Corythoichthys > Corythoichthys intestinalis. The sequence continues at coordinate 16,215,089 of NC_080402.1, forward strand.
GCCTATAAAATCAGTCGCACCCAAGTGCCAGCAGAGGGCAGAAAAACTCCATAAAACACAACAAGTGAGCGTTTCACTGTACTGTCATTTAAATCTGTCTGAGCGGTTCATCTGCGTTAATTGCGTCAAATATTTTAACGTGATTAATTTTTAAAAATTAATTAACGCCCGTTAACGCGATAATTTTGACAGCCCTAATTTTAACGTGATTAATTTAAAAAAATAATTACCACCTGTTCACGCGATAAATTTGATAGCACTAATTTTTAATATTCACCTATGCATTTTAAATTAGGTAAAAATGTTGCTATAAATATGTACTAAATACCTGCAAATTAAATATACCAACCGATCAAACAAACGTTATCTTCATTGTGCAGCTAGCTGGTTGTTGTGTGTATATGAATCAATAATATTATTGTGTTGTGTTCAATTATTTGCAAGCGCCAGAAAATTTGAAATATTTACAACACCACCCAAAAAAATGTGTAACATATTATTCCATATATACATCCAAAAGGAAATGTTTTGGCCTGATTTTTTGTCTTAGTTGTTGTAGGTTCTAAATGAATAGAGAGGAATGTCACTGAGCTTTGTGAATTCACGCTTGACCCAGCATGGCCTGAAATATGTTCATTCTTTTTCTCAATGATCTGAAATTAGTCACATTATCATAAGTGTCCTCTGTGGGATATCTTACATAATGGTTGCCAGAACAACAGGAGCCATGACAACAGACTGGCATCATGACTAAACCATGGGAGTAATTGAAATACATGAAGAGGTAAGTGATATCCTAGAAGGTATCATGCTTACCTGTCAAATCCTATACTTTACTTGCGGTGTGGTACAGCAAGTAGACACAATAAGATGACGCATTCCCTAATCTGATAATTGTGAGTCAGTCGGTGAGAGAATGATTCAGTCGAAAGAGAAAGGAACACTTTCGATAATGGATATATGTTGATCGTATCAAAATGTCTTCCATGGCTGATGCCAACAGACTGTATTAACCACTTGAATCTATTCATCCTCGCTCTTATTCACCTGCCTAGCATCTGTGCAGGTGTTGTCCCTTTTGGGTTCCAGCATCAAAGCTAAGTCTTGTAATATACAGTGGGGCAAATAAGTATTTAGTCAAGAGAGGCCTGTAATTGTCAACATGAGTAAACCTCAACCATGACAGACAGAAAGTGCCCCCCCCCCACCCACCCCGAAAATCACATTGTTTGATTTTTAAAGAATTTCTTTGCAAATCATGGTGGAAAGTAAGTATTTGGGCAATACCAAAATTTCATCTCAATACTTTATTATGTACCCTTTGGTGGCAATAACTGAGGCCAAACGTTTTCTGTAACTCGTCACAAGCTTTTCACACACTGTTGCTGGTATTTTGGCCCATTCCTCCATGCAGATCTCCTCTAGAGCAGTGATGTTTTGGGGCTGTCGTTGGGCAACAAGGACTTTCAACTCCCTTTGCAGATTTTCTATGGGGTTGAGATCTGGAGACTGGCTAGGCCACTTCAGGACCTTGAAATGCTTTTTACGAAGCTAGTCCTTTGTTGCCCTGGCTGTGTGTTTGGGATCATTGTCATGCTGAAAGACCCAGCCACGTCTCATCTTCAATGCCCTTGCTGATGGAAGGGGATTTTCATTCAAAATCTATCGATAGATGGCCCCATTCATTCTTTCCTTGATACAAACCATTCGTCCTGGTCCCTTTGCAGAAAAACAGAACCAAAGCATGATGTTTCCACCCCCATGCTTCACAGTGGGTATGGTGTTCTTCGGATGCAATTTAGTATTCTTTCTCCTCCAAACACTAGAACTTGTGTTTCTACCAAAAAGTTAAATTTTGGTTTCATTTGATCATAACACATTCTTCCAGTCCTCTTCTGGATCATCCAAATGCTCTCTAGTGAACCGCAGATGGGCCTGAACGTGTACTTTCTTCAGCAGGGAGACACGTCTGGCAGTGCAGAGTTTGAGTCCCTGGCGGCGCATTGTGTTACTGATAGTAGCCTTTGTTACTGTGGTCCCAGCTCTCTGTACGTCATTCACTAGGTCCCCCCGTGAGGTTCTTGGATTTTTGCTCACTGTTCTTGTTATCATTTTGACGCCACGGGGTGAGATCTTGCATGGAGTCCCAGATTGAGGGAGATTATCAGTGGTTTTGTATGTCTTCCATTTTCTAATAATTGCTCCCACAGTTGATTTCTTTACACCAGTGGTGTCCAAACTATTCCACATAAGGCCGCAGTGGTTGCTGGATTTCATTCCTACAAAACAAGACATCTTTTCACCAATCTGGTGTCTCACAAGTGTAATGAGTTGATTGCAGTCAGGTGCTGCTTGTTTTAGCACAAACTTCATTGGTTAAACTGTCTGTGCTTGATTGGTAGGAACAAAAACCAGGACCCACAGCGGCCCTTGAGGACAGGTTTGGATACCCATGCTTTACACCAAGCGTTTTACCTATTCCAGATTCAGTCTTCCCACCCGGGTGCAGGTCTATAATTTTGTCTCTGGTGTCCTTCGACAGCTCTTTGGTCTTGGCCAGAGTGGAGTTTGGAGTGTGATTGAGGTTGTGGACAGGTGTCTTTTATACCGATAATGAGTTAAAACAGGTGTCATTAATACAGGTAACGAGCGGAGCCTCGTTAGACCTCGTTAGAAGAAGTTAGCCCTATTTGACAGCCAGAAATCTTGCTTGTCTGTAGGTGACCAAACACTTATTTTCCACTCTAATTTGGAAATAAAATCTTTAAAAATCAAACAATGTGATTTTCTGTTTTTTTTTCCACATTATGTCTCTCATGGTTGAGGTTTACCGATGTTGACAATTATAGGCGTCTCTAATCTTTTCAAGTAGAACTTGCACAATTGGTGGCTGACTAAATACTTATTTGCTCCACTGTATATATATATATTGATACATATATAATTTGATATAGAGCGCTGCCCTCAACATGACTCGAAAGTGCGGATTTTAACCCCTCTCCCAGTTTTTAACTGGCACCATTTCGATTGACCACCGAAAACCGGAGGTATGATTCTTTTAATTTCAAAATAGTAATTATGAAGGAACTCTTCACTATTCAAGCTAGGAACTACGTTCTCCACCAGAGGGTCCTCATGCTCTTTGGACGAATAATGCTTCATTTATATAATTTTTTTTCTCGTCGGAATTCAATGATTTTTTTTTTTTTTTCCTTTGGCTTAATGTGGTCATGTATTGGGTTGCTGTACAGTATCATCATAACAACAGTTCACATTAGAGATGTCCGATCACGTCCGATCCCGTCATTAAAGTATCGGAATCGGCAAAAAATATCGGCCACGCCTTTTTTAAATATATACGTATATATATTTTTTAATTAAATCGTTTTCTAATTGTATTTAACGTTACAGACATAATATGTTACACTCATCCAGAGTCTTTAGTTTAGGCTTAAGGTAGGGTTATCAAATTTATCCCGAAAACGGCGGTAATTAATTTTTTTTTAAAATGTATCACGATAAAATATTTAACGCAATTAATGCATGCGCTGCACGACCCACTCACGCATTGTCGCGCTCAATCTGTAATGGTGCCGTTTTACCTATATAGAGAGATAAAAGGCAGCGTAAAATGAGTAGCATGAATTTTGGCAGCCTTTGGAGCCTTTTTTTAATTGGCTAAAGCCTTACAATCCCTCTCCCTACGACTAGAAATATCATGGGAAGCAATGTGTGGAAGCAAGGTAGCAATTGATCTTTTTCTTAACACCTTATGTTATTTCCCAACGCAGAGAAGATATATGAATGGGTAGCACTACGCACAGTCATGGTTCCACTTCCCATCATGCCTTTGGGCATGGCTACAGTATCATTTACTGAAAGCTCAACAAATACACTAGATGGCAATATTCAGTCACAATATACAAAGTCACAAGTCTTTCTATCTGTGGCTCCCTATCACAGAATGTTAATAATGTAAATGCCATCTTGAGGATTTATTGTCATAATAAACAAATACAGTACTTATGTACTGTATGTTGAATGTACTGTATATATTCGTCCGAGTTTTATTCATTTTTTTCTTAATGCATTGCCAAAATGTATATGATCGGGAAAAATTATCGGGAATGATTGGAATTGAATCGGGAGCAAAAAAAAGCAATTGGATCGGGAAATATGGGGATCGGCAGATACTCAAACTAAAACGATCGGGATCGGATCGGGAGCAAAAAAACATGATCGGAACAACCCTAGTTCATATAGATTACTTTTTGCTCAGAAAAAAAAAACTATTGTTTAAAAAAACAAATCCCAACAAAAATATAAGCAGTCACTTACAATTTTACTCATTACTTGAGTATTCCTTTCACCAAATAGTTTTTTTACTTGAACTTGAGAACATTTTTTTGGACGACTACATTTACTTTTACCTGAGTAATACCATTTTTAATGAACGTTACTCTTACTTGAGTAAAATTTTTGGCTACTCTACCCACCTCTCTACCTTCCCACCTGCTTTACAGGTTAGTGCCAGTTAAACTGCCCATCCTTGTTGGTTGTTTTTACGTTTGTGCTGATAAAACCCTGGATTTAGTCATTTTGAGCAGTGCAAATGCCCGAGGCAATTTAAAGCTACCGTGAACCTGCAAATTGTGAAATTATCTGAAGGGCATCAAGGGGGAAGAATGGAAAGCCATTCACTACATACAAAGCGCAGGCAGGACTGCCAGAGGTAAAGCTTCACTTCAATTGTTTAAGTGTGTGAGAGCATGTTGAGGGATAAAAAATTTGGTGATTTGAGGTGCAACCGAGAGAGAAATGACAGGAGCTAAGATAAGTAGTAAAAAGATGGTTCACTGAGGGCAGAGTGAAAATTTGATTCATGCCATTTCTCCTCAAAGTGAGGATTATCATCATTTTAGAGTTTGCAACTGTGAAAGATGAGAGATTTGGATGCAGGAAAAGGTGAAGTGGCTGATGACGCAGGTACGTAATGAACATGATAGAGCTATTCCAGTTTTTCATTTCATTGGCAGTCAGAGACATTGGCTCGCAGTGCGAAGATTAGATTTGTCTAGATTAGTGACAAACAAAAGCACGACACACATGCCCGAACAAAAATAAATAAATAAAACGTGCAGCGTTGCAATATTATAAAAGAAAGTGTCTTAATAGGTTATTTCTATATTAGGGGACTGCATTACCTTGCATTTTGTAGAGGGCAAGCAGAGCAGTAGTTGTGCGCATTGAATACAAAACAAAGAATAATGTGAGTTATTTTGTCATGTTTAAAAGAATTTGCAACTAAAATGATTCTCAAAAAAACAAGTTGACTACCACAATAGTCATTTGTAAACTTTACAAATTTTCTTTTAGGCGCATGATAATTAGGAGTGTTAATTGATGAATGAAATATTAATAAATGAAAAAAGGAAAATAAAATACATCATAAACAACAACAAAAATAAGGCTTTCTCTTTGCTTCATGGCAACATGCATTCAGTATATAACTTCCACTCCTGTGGTCATTTACAGCTTTATTTAGCCTCATTGGGGAAAGCCGCCTTGTTCATCTCTGTGCATGCATGTACAAGACAGCTCCAACTAATGTGGCGCCGAAAGCAAAATTTTATTCGGCTTCCTTCTTTGTTTATGATTTAAATATGCATACAAAAGACATTGAGTAGTACTGTTTATTATTTTGTTTTAGTTATGAAAAAACTAAATAAAAAAAGAATCAGTAAATAATTTTCGGTTACGTGTAAAATTTCCAAGCCTAGCCAAGCTAAGCAAATTATGGACAAAATTTAAATCTTAAACCTTTAAAGCAGGGGTTCCCAAACTACGGCCCGCGGGCCGAATACCCCCCACCTCCACATTTGGTCTGGCCCCCTGAACATTTTTTTTTTGTTCAGTAGTGTTATTTATTTCCTGGCTTTTTTTTTTTTGTGAAGAACCCAGAGAGGGTTATTTGGTTATTAACTTTTTAATTAATAGTGTTATTATATTATATTATATTATATTAAAATTTTTAATCGAGTTAATCACAGCTTAAAAATTAATTAATCATAATTAATAGCAATTCACACCATCTATAAAATATGCCATATTTTTCTGTAAATTATTGTTGGAATGGAAAGATAAGACACAAGACAGATATATACATTCAACATACTGTACATAAGTAATGTATTTGTTTATTATAACAATAAATCAACAAGATGGCTTTAACATTATTAACATTCTGTTAAAGTGATCCATGGATAGAAAGAGTAAGTAGTTCTTAAAAGATAAATGTAAGTTATAGTAATTTTATATTAAAACCCCTCTTAATGTTTTTGTTTTAATAAAATTAAAATACATTTTTTGGGTAAAATTTTCAAACAAAAAATAAACTAGTAGCTCGCCATTGTTGATGTCAATAATTACACAATGCTCATGGTGCTGAAACCCATGAAATCAGTCGCATCCAAGTGCCAGCAGAGGGTGACAAAACACCAAAAAACACAAGTAACAAATGGACATGACACTGTGCTGTCATTTTATGTGCGTTAAATGCATCAAATGTTTTAACGTGATTAATTTTAAAAAATAATTACCGCCGTTATTGTAATAATTTTGTCAGCCCTATATATTATATCATATTATATTGTATTATATTATATTTTGGATTGTCAAACGATTAACATTTTTAATCGAGTTAATCACAGTTTAAAAATTAATTAATCGGAATTAATCGCAATTCACACCATCTATAAAATATGCCATATCTTTCTGTAAATTATTGTAGGAATGGAAAGATAAGACACGAGACGGATATATACATTCAACATACTGTACATAAATACTGTATTTGTTTATTATAACAATACATCAACAAGATGGCTTTAACATTATTAACATTCTGTTAAAGTGATCCATGGATAGAAAGACTTGTAGTTCTTAAAAGATAAATGTTAGTACAAGTTATAGAAATTTTATATTAAAACCCCTCTTAATGTTTTTGTTTTAATAAAATTAAAATACATTTTTTGGGGTAAAATTTTCAAACAAAAAATAAACTAGTAGCTCGCCATTGTTGATGTCAATAATTACACAATGCTCATGGTGCTGAAACCCATGAAATCAGTCGCATCCAAGTGCCAGCAGAGGGTGACAAAACACCAAAAAACACAAGTAACAAATGGAAATGATACTGTGCTGTCATTTTATGTGCGTTAAATGCATCAAATGTTTTAACGTGATTAATTTTAAAAAATAATTACCGCCCGTTAACGTGATAATTTTGTCAGCCCTATATATTATATTATATTATATTATATTATATTATATTATATTATATTATATTATATTATATTATATTATATTATATTATATTATATTATATTATACTATTTTTATTTTATTTTATTTACTTTTGTTCCGTGAAGAATTCAGAAAGGGTTATTTGATTGTGGCTTTCTGAAAAACAATACATTTTTACATTTAGGCACTCCTGCAATCGTCACACTTTTTCTGTTACAAACTGACATGGCCCCTCATCAGAGAAGGAAAAAGTTATGTGGCCCTCACAAGAAAAAGTTTGGGGACCCCTGCTTTAAAGGAATTATAGAGTCGCTTTTTTACTCAAGACTGCTACCTCTGGCTTAAAGCATGACTGCAGCTTGTGAATGGCGCGCATGCTTGTACGAGCCCGAACATAAGCATCAAGCGTTTGGCCCTTGAAATCAGCACTAGAAGTGTAAAAACTAGGGATGTACCTAAAGCAAAAATTCTTGCCTGAAACCAAAAACCAAATATTGGAAACACTTGGACGAAAACCAAAAAGCCCAAAAATATGCATGTATACAATATATTTTTTATTTCATTTTTATTTTTTATTATTGTTACAGTGATCTCTCGTTTTTCACGGGTAATGGGGAACGGCCCACCCCCTGCGATAATCGAAATCTGCAAAGTAGAGGCGGAGCTTAATTACATAAAAGAAATGAGTTGCCACATGTTCAAGAAGCTAAACGAGTTAAATTAACACTTAAAATCCCATATAGAAACGTTTCCTGAGCGAAATATGGGCAGTAGGGGTGTGACAAAATATCGAAATGGTGATATATTGTGATACTTTGTATCCCAAAAGGTTATCGATATGCTCCTGCCAAGAATCGAGATATCGTTTCAGAAAGGTGTCAATGTTTTATAATTTTTTTATTTTAATTAAAAAAAAGAAACCAACAAGTTGCTATCAAAATCTTCCACCGTAATAGTGTCTCAGTTAACTCTAAGGCTGCCATTGACGGTGCTCGATGCTAAATCCATTTAGGCTGGGAACGTTCGCTCATTCGAAACCAGAGCATTCGCAGACATTCTGTCCGATTTTCGGGGCATTTACAAGTCACTTGCTGCTCATTTACAGGTCATTTCCTGTTGAGTTTGAGTCCCTGCCTATTCATTTGGGTGATTACCAAGTCACTACCTGTTCTGTAATTCCAAATATACAGGAAGTGACCCATAAAATACCCCAAAATCAACAGGAAGTAACTGAAAATCAACAGGTAAATGACCTTAAATGGCCCAAAATTACCCCATTTCCTGACATTGGCTGCCACTGACAGCCTTAGACGTTCAATCCATTTGAAGTGGGAGGGATGGCAGCGAATGATTCATTCATTTGAAGTGGGAGGGATGGCAGTGAATGATTCATTCATTCGCTGCCACCCTCCCACTTCAAATGGATTGGATGTCTACTAGTGAAAAAATAATTCCAATTCACAGCAGAAGCTTGTTTTTCTCTTTATTAGTTGTTTGTAGAATGTCGTAGAATGATTTCCTGACCAATGTACTGAAAATCGTATCACTATATCGTCAGATCATCGCTATCGTGAGCTTGTATCGCAAATCGTATCGTATCGTGAGGTACCAAGAGGTTCCCACTCCTAATGGGCAGCGCCATCTTGCAAAATGTCTGTTCTGAACTTCCGGTTTAGAAAGAACAATATGAATTGCGGTTCAAGTAAACAGTGTGTTGACAAAGTTAAAACTGCAAAATCGAGCCAGAGGAACTCACGGAATCTCCCAAAATAGATTCAGCATGAAGTAGATGAGACGTAGATGAGTATGTATGATTGTTTTTATAACTTTGTTGATCATTTGTGGACAAAATTATAACAACCTGCCAGCCTGTGCTGACGTGAGGTATAGATTGATAAGACAAAATGAGGTGAAATTACAAATTATATTACATTTGCCAAATGCAGAAGGGCTGAGACGGATTTTGTTGTTACAAGGAAATACTACAAGGTATGTACATCTACACAAAAATACAGTATTGGCCCGAATATAAGATGATGTTTTTTGCATTGAAATAAGACTGAAAAAGAGGGGGTCGGGCTTCAATTTTTTTGAGTTCCTGATAACCACGTGACTTAATACGTAAGCACACTGACTGCTTTCTTAAAGGGGAATGAACATAGCCGAACAACACAGTCAAAGCGGGATGAAAAGACTATTTTCTTGTTTTATCAAATTACCAAATTTACCGACATGGTCAAAATTACGTCGGTCATCGTGAAGAATTTCGGTAACTGTAAATTTTCGGTATACCGCCCGGCTCTAGCGTATATATATATATATATATATATATATATATATTTTTTTTTTAACGGCTTCACTTATTATGGCCTAATGTGCAGGCACATGCTAGTGAAAGAACCACTGAATGCTTCGGAGACTTGTTCTGTGTTGCTTAAACAAACAATTGTGTTTGTAGCACTGACCTCTCACCATGCATGCATAGCTATTACACACAAGCATGGCACACCTCTTTACGTTACAACTTTGCTATTGAGCGTCACTATTTGTTTTCACTTTAAAGTATTTTTTCTAACAGTAAATAATGGGGGGAAGAAATTAAACTTATAAAATGACAAAAGGGAGGAAATTAATTAAATTTAAAAAAAAAAAAAAGAAAAACTGCATTAACCTGCATTAACATTTTGCACTTGGTAATGACATACTCGATTGCATAAGAGAGGCGTGACAAGAGGCCCTATGCATGGTCAGCCAACCGTAACCAGAACTCTCCAATGAATAAAGAACAGAGACTGATCAAATGGAAGATCATACAAAGAAAAGAGATATAAAATATTCAGGAGAAGCTTTCACATAAGTCGACTTTAGATTCCAAACATGTCAGCTAGACTTTGAAGCAGCCACAACCAAATCAGCATTCAATCAGCAAGAATTCCTATGCAACATGGTGGACATAATGTGTTTTGTTTTTTATTCAATGATAGATTAAACGAATACAGTATTGGGATAGGCTATATTGTGTGGACTGACCATTGACCTGCATCTACTCAGGCATTTATCGTCAGACATCCTCTGCATGATGATATGCTGATGAGAGCATTCACTAGTGCATGTCATAAACTAACATATCACATCCCATGTCAGTGTTTTCACACTGGGATTATAAAAACCACAGAAGGGGTGATTATCGACTACTCAGCTGTGTAAATTAACATCATAATTCACAGTTTGCACATTCTGTGGTGTCAAGCATGAATAAACAAGAGTAATAGTAATTACAATAAAATATCTAATGACGGTATAATCGAGTTGAACATTAAAAATAAGATGCCATAACTCTATTGGATAGTCATCTACTGTGTTACATTACTTAAGTAGTACATTCAGTTCAACATCATTGATACCTGTTTTCAGTGAGACCTTGACTCATAATCTTGACTCATATATTAAAGGAACAGATAACCCAGTGGAACGGATCTTGTTTAATAAATTTTAAAAACCCAGAATTTCAGAATAGAGGAGAAAAATTAAAGCCGGTATTTCCAAAAAGTGTTTAAAGCATTATTTTCTCCACTATCATAGATCTAAAAAAATTTGAAATGTGCATACTTAAATACGTTGAGCAAGTGACTATTACATGAATGTCATTTATATTAGGTGTTGTCTTTCCCTTTAAATCAATACTACTAATTAAAATTAATTAATACAGTATTATTGTAGGAGGAACATGTCGACTGACACTGTGCTAAATGTCGGGGTGGGAACCTCTACATACCTCATGATACGATACGATTTGCGATACAAGGCTCATGACAGCGATGATCTCACGAGATGGAGATACAACAATTATCAATACATGGGTCAGGATTAGACATGTGCAGATTACAGGTTTCAAGGTATACCGTCGTATGAAAACGTCACGGTTTCAAAACCGCAAAAAATTTTCCGTCCCTACGGTATTGGCCATTTGTTATGTCCCAAAAATGCATTGCGATATCCCTCGCTTGCAGCTTCAAGGCTCAACCCTCCCTCACCGGTTGTTGCTCAGTGTCAGTGTTACACAATGGCTGGAGGAGGTGAAAGTCCTGAACTTTTCCCCCCATCAAAGAAAACGAAATCGCTGGTATGGGAATACTTCTGCTACGGAAAAGTTACAGACAGCCGCGGCTTAGAGGAGCAGGGCCAACCGACACGCAAAGCATGTTTGCAGAGGGTGGCTGCCGAGGAGGCAATGCCTCCAATATGATTTCGCATTTATATAAAATGAAAGGTTAGTAAACACTGTCATGACCGTTTCCCACCAGCTATGAGTTAACTCCAGTGTGTTTAGTGTGTCTAGCAGTGGTAAAAACATGTTTTTCCTCTCTGACAAGTGTCTGTGTTAAGAAAGACAGAAATTGTATAACGTAAACATGAGATGAGTCATACACACATTCTTTTTATGGGAAAAAAATCAATTATTTTTGTTTTTGTTGTGTTGTTCTGAACCTGTTGGCTCCTTTTATTCATTTTTTTCTTCAAGAGTGACACATTTCTAAAACGATTTATCGTTTCTTGGTGTGAGCATATCGATAACATTTTGGCCTACAAAGTATCGCGGTATATCAACTTTTCGATACAATGTCACACGCACTAATTAAATGTTTTTTTTTCCACTTCATTCGAGCGGCAGCATATGTAACACTCATTACTCAAATTTTGGCAATCAATCAATCAATCAATCAATCAATCAATCAATCAATCAATCAATCAATCAATCAATCAATCAATCAAGCATGCGACGACTCATAGTTTGACATCATGCTGTAAATGACAGCAGAATTTGAGCTGATTGTAAAGTGACACGTACTTTATGTCACACAGTCAAGGTGACGTCACTCTCTGTCATAAAGCTTAGGTAAAAAATATCTCATACGATCATGTCACATCGAATAAAGCTGGGAGGTGCTAGATGGTCCTTTCTAAAAACTTGCCACGAGAATACAAAAGTCCTGATTCCCATGACAATGTACAAGGCAGATCAAAGGTAAGCAGTCTCCACGTTCATCTCCTGTATGCAAGGTAATGTGTTCACGTTTCACTGGCTACAGAAGAAATGTCTTAAATCTTAACTCATTAGCTGCCATTGACGGAGATAGACCTCCAATACATTTTGACTAGGACCCCGATAGATTGGACATACCAATGACAGTGAACAGGTTAAAAGTCCTTTAAAAAAAAAAAAAAAAAACTTTCATCTCATATACTGCTTCACAGACCTGCTATAAAAACAATGTGGTATTGAGGATCCACCACCAACAATAGTTGAATTGATCGATGTTACGATGCTGTACTGTGCAAAGGGTAGATATACACTCTCCGGCCACTTTATTAGGTACACCATGCTAATAACAGGTTGGATCCCCTTTTGCTTTCAGAACTGCCTCAATTCTTCATGGCATAGATTGAACAAGGTGCTGGAAGCATTCCTCAGAGAGTTTGGTCCATATTGACATGGTGGCAACACACAGTTGGTGCAGATTTGTCGGCTGCACATCCATGTTGCAAATCTCCCGTTCCACCACATCCCAAAGATGCTCTATTGGATTGAGATCTGGTGACTGTGGAGGCCATTTGAGTACAGTGAACTCATTCTCATGTTCAAGAAACCAGTCTGAGACGATTCCAGCTTTATGACATGGCGCATTATCCTGCTGACAGTAGCCATCAGAAGTTAGGTATATTGTGGTCATAAAGGGATTGACATGGTCAACAACAATACTCAGGTAGGCTGTGGCGTTCCAACGATGCTCAATTGGTGCCAAGGGGCCCAAAGAGTGCCAAGAAAATATTCCCCACACCATTACACCACCACAACCAGCCTGAACCGTTGATACAAGGCAGGATGGATCCATGCTTTCATGTTGCTGACGCCAAATTCTGACCCTACCATGCGAATGTCGCAGCAGAAATCGAGACTCATCAGACCAGGCAACATTTTCCAATCTTCTATTGTCCAATTTCGATGAGCTTGTGCAAATTGTAGCCTCAGTTTCCTGTTCTTAGCTGAAAGGAGTGGCACCCGGCGTGGTCTTCTGCTGCTGTAGCCCATCTGCCTCAAAGTTCGACGTACTGTGCGTTCAGAGATGCTCTTCTGCCTACCTTGATTGTAACGGGTGGTTATTTGAGTCACTGTTGCCTTTCTATCAGCTCGAACCAGTCTGGCCATTCTCCCCTGACCTCTGGCATCCACAAGGCATTTCCGCCCACAGAACTGCCGCTCACTGGATATTTTTTCATTTTCGGACCATTCTCTGTAAACCGTTGAGATGGTTGTGCTTGAAAATCCCAGGAGATAGCAGTTTCTGAAATACTCAGACCAGCCCTTCTGGCACCAACAACCATGCCACGTTCAAAGTCACTCAACTCACCTTTCTTCCCCATACTGATGCTCGGTTTGAACTGCAGGAGATTGTCTTAAACCATGTCTACATGCCTAAATGCATTGAGTTGCCACCATGTGACTGGCTGATTAGAAATTAAGTGTTGGAGCAGTTGGACAGGTGTACCTAATAAAGTGGCCGGTGAGTGTATATAGAGGTTCGTATGTAAGTGCCATAAGCAATGGGTATGTATGAAGGGCGTAGGTTTGCATAGGGACGGTGGGGACATAACACTACCAACTTTTCAGTATGCTGAAATTATCCCTACCAACTTTTAAGCAACCTTATTTGCAGTATCACTTCAGTTATATAGGTCATTTAGATTGTCTTCCTATATGTTGTGAGGATAGAATTGATCCTACCATTATTAAGTGAATTACAGTACTTTCATTTTGTTCAGACTTACATTGACCCCTTTTCACTCGCTGAATGTGCCAGTCCATTTTTTTCCCTCACGCACGTTTGATTGGCTCATGACTTCAACCCCCCCCACACACACACACACACACGCATTCACAGCCCGACAGAAATAAAACATGCCACCCCACCCACCGCCTTCAAAGACGAAGGATATTAGAATGTAGAAGTAATGTAAAAAGACGTCAAGATTGTGGAGGTAGGGAACACACCACTAATTTTGCATCTGCTACAGTGCTTCAAATCAATTTTACTCACTTAGATTTCTTGATATAAGAAAAACAGCTAGCTGAAAATAAGATTAACAGACTTTATTTAAGCAAAAAGTTTGTACATTTAATCTTAAAAGAAAAACTTGTTTGTCAGAAATGTTCTTAATGCAAGAATATTGTTCAAAACATTATTTGAAAGCAATTTTTTCTTGATTTAGGTGAAAAATGACCAACTGTTAGATGTATGGGCTCAATACAAATAAACAGTAATATTTACTTAGAGTAAGTAGAAGAATCTGACGCAGTAATCCGTTTACTAGCCTTTAACACTCAAAACAAGATTGGAAAAAATATTTGACTAGATTTAACTAAAAAATATCAGATTAAGACGTTATAAATTTGCAGTGTGAAAGTTAATATAGGTCAATACAGATTTATTTTGTATTAATCATTTAGCCTATCAATTAATTAGGTTCATATTGGTGAGAAGTGTAGCCCTGACCGCCGTTCACTAAATATGTTTGGTCTTATTAATGTCCAGTCCCCAGCAAAAAGTGTACATGCAGGTTATGCTGTTATATCGTCCTTACCAATATTGAGACCAAACCTACGGCCTTGGTATGTATACATAACATATGTGCAATGCAAATTTCATGGATGGAGGAGTGTCGCGTACTGCCCATGTGAGTGACACACCAAGTTTAAATAATGTGACACTTCTGGACTTCTGGATATCTTATTTTACATTAACAGTGCTTTATTTTTAGTGATATTCATCCCATTCACAGCTGCTACCAGGAAGATATATGCTACAAGAGATGATTCATTTAACAGATGGAAATCAAAATTCAGAGGCACAATCAGGGGGATTGCTAATAAAGTTTCCAATAAAACTTTGAAATGCAGCAATCATTGCATTCAAGATATTAATGGACATCAAGGAATTGTACTTCATATGACTATATTAAGACAGAAAAAAGGTCAATATTATCTCACTGTGTGCATTGCCTTGCAGAGAAACTTGAGTGGAGTTTTTACATAATCCTGCTGACTGGCAGAAAGGCCGGTTATTGAGATGTGGGTAATAACAAAACCTCTTTGGACAAGGTTATTTGAGGGTTTTTCATCTGATGTGTATTTACACAGAAGTAATGCTACAATAGCTAAAATAACTTGACAACCATGCCACTTGAAAGGGATTGCATCCATTGCCACCCATATTGTGAATGGTGGTCACAGAATTCTGGGCATTAAATAAAGGGGGCTTCATTTGCCATCTTTCTGCTGTAACAGTCAGGCAGTAACCTTCCCAATATGAACTTGAACTGAGGAACACATTTAAGTAAGACATAGACTTCATAATATATTAATGGGACATGGGGCGCGGGGCCGATTTATACGGGGCCTATCTTCGTCAAAGCTGACCGAGTGGAAACACAAAGGGCTTTTTCCGTTAAATATTCTTGTGAATAAATGCTAAAATGAATTATTTCTGGTTATGGACGTGAAAAAAAAAATCTCGATTCTTGGTTAAAAGCAAAACAAAAACAAAAACAAACAAACAAAAAAAACGTGCAGTTTACGTAAATATTGCAAACTATAATGCTAGTCAGTAAGCAAATTAGCGGCCGCCATATCACAGACAAAGAGCTTTTTCCGTTGAAAATTCTAGTGAATAAATGCTTAAATCCCTGTATTCTTTATAGGATATGGACATAAAACAGTCTTGATTCTTGGTTAAAAGCTAAATAAAAACATGCAGTTAGCATTTATTTTACGAATACATTGCGAACTATGATGCTAGTCAGTAAGCAAATGTAAACGAACAGCTCTTTCCGTTGAAATTTCTTATGAATAAATGCTTCAATCCCTGAATTCTTTATAGATATGGATGTAAAACTGTCGATTCATGGTAAAAAGCTAAATAAAAACATGCAGTTAGCATTTATTTTACGAATACATTGCGAACTATGATGCTAGTCAGTAAGCAAATTAGCGGCCGCCATATGTAAACAAAGAGCTTTTTCCGTTGAAAATTCTTGTGAATAAATGCTTAAATCCCTGAATTCTTTATAGATGTGGACGTAAAACAGTTTTGATTCTTCGTTAAAAGCAAAAAAAAAAAACGTGCAGTTAACATTTATTTTACGTAAATATTGCAAACTATGATGCTAGTCAGTAAGCAAATGTAAACAAAGAGCTTTTTCCGTTGAAAATTCTTGTGAATAAATGCTTAAATCCCTGAGTTCTTTATAGATATGGATGTAAAAAAGTTTTAATTCTTGGTTAAAAGCAAAAAAAAAAAAAAAAAATCATGCAGTTAACATTTATTTTACGTAAATATTGCGAACTATGATGCTAGTCAGTAAGCAAATGTAAACGAAGAGCTCTTTCCGTTGAAAATTCTTGTGAATAAATGCTTAAATCCCTGAATTCTTTATAGATATGGATGTAAAACTGTCGATTCATGGTAAAAACCAAAATAAAAACATGCAGTTAGCATTTATTTTATGAATACATTGCGAACTATGATGCTCGTCAGTAAGCAAATTAGCGGCCGCCATATGTAAACAAAGAGCTTTTTCCGTTGAAAATTCTTGTGAATAAATGCTTAAATCCCTGTATTCTTTATAGATGTGGACGTAAAACAGTTTTGATTCTTCGTTAAAAGCACAAAAAAAAAAAAAACGTGCAGTTAGCAGTTATTTTACGTAAATATTGCGAACTTTGATGCTAGTCAGTAAGCAAATGTAAACAATGAGCTTTTTCCGTTGAAAATTCTTGTGAATAAATGCTTATATCCCTGAATTCTTGATAGACATAGATGTAAAACAGTGTCGATTCTTGTTAAAAAACAAAAAACAAAAAAAACATGCAGTTAGCATTTATTTTGTGAATACATTGCGAACTATGATGCTAGTCAGTAAGCAAATTAGCAGCCGCCGTATGTAAACAAAGAGCTTTTTCCGTTGAAAATTCTTGTAAATAAATGCTTAAATCCCTGAATTCTTTCTAAATATGGACGTAAAACAGTTTTGATTCTTGGTTAAAAGCAATAAAAAAAACGTGCAGTTAGCAGTTATTTTTACGTAAATATTGCGGAAGTATAATGCCAATGCTGTAGCAGCTAATTTCATTATATTAATTGATTTTTTTCACGTTTCACAATGCATGCTTGGTACGAAAAATATAATTCCTTGAATCCTCGAACAAACCACTCCTGAGATAATCTTTCCTGTTTGTATGCGGTGTAGCTTTCGTACTTTTTCAACCTAAATCTGGCGTTAGATCGCTGCATGTGACCGACTGCTAATAAATGAAGCGGAGTGAAGCCTTCGAGAAGACGTGATGCAGTGAATGGGGAATGTGTCACGTCAATATTTGATGAAGTCTAGGACTAAGACCATATAAATTCATATCGGGGCCAATTTGAAACAAAAATTCTGTCATGTTAGATTTTTATGCTGTTTACAAAAGTTTACCATGCTAATTCCAAAATTTCAATCAGTTTTACTCAGGCAAATAATGCTTTTCCTCCTTAGCTTACCTAGTTATGTTGTCACGACATGCGCACAATAAAAAATACAATCGATACAGCCTTTGTTGACACAATTGTGTTAAATCAACATTGCAGTCGTGCCTGTTTCTTTCATTTTTAATTATAAGCCAATATTGTATATATATTTTATAAAACAAGCACATATTATTTTTCATATTTGTTTTTCATTTTGCACCAAAAAACAAGCAAAAAATGCTCTCAGGCCTTTACAACCCCCCCCCAAAAAGTAAAGTGTTCCCACTGTTATCTATCCACATTATCCAAACGGAGATTACACAGCTACTTTTCCTTCAACCCTTTATTATTTATAACACTTAGACTGGGGCAGTGTTTTTCAACCAGTGTGCTGCGGCACACTAGTGTGCCGTGGGAGATCGTCAGGTGTGCCGCGAGAATGTATTATTTTTTTTACGTCATCGGGCGAAGCTGCAGTAGAAAGGAAGGAGTAGGTAGAAGTTTTCGATGGTGTGCAGCTGAGCATGTTCAAGAGGTGCTCGAATTTCTATCCATGAGCCATCTTGCTGTCCGCGACAATGTGGACCCCAGCACGTCTACTGTACATTAGTGACGGGATCTGTCGTTCACTTGAGTAAACGAATCCATTCCGGTTCGTTCAGTAGAAAGATTCGTTCAAACAAATCGTTCAACGAATCGTTCGCCCCCCTCATCTCCCTCCCCGCCCAAATGAAAGTGACGTTGCCGAACGAATCACCAAAGACCGCTTCGCAGTATAACTGAACGGGAAGTGACATTGCTTGGTCCCTCCCTCTCTTGCACACAGGCTCCTCATTGACCGCTCGTCGTAGTTTCAGAAATGAGTGACAGGCGATATCATTCTGCTTTCACAGAAAGCCTCGTCTCCCTCCCGCTGCTGCAAAAGCGAGGGAGAACTTCTGCGTCGTCTGTCCTAGTTCTATGGGCTCAAAGTTATGGCTCATGATTGCATTTCGATTTAGGACACGATTAAACATTTTCCTTTCGTGGGGGGAGTGGGGGTTTGGGGTCGGGGGCGCACTGACTTTCTTTAGCATGTTCTTGATCACATATACAATGCTGCTGCTACCAGCCAACGCAGCATGCTTGCTGTCACGAAAATAAAAATAAATCGAAAGTTTAATTTCTAAATATGGAACGACCAACACATCATATTTACCTCTCGCTCTGTTCTATTTTTGTTTTTATGCTCATCACTATTATTTTTGGTCACTACTGTTAAAAATATAAGTGTAAATAGCTAGTTGTCAAATGTGCTGCTCTGAAATAAAAACAATACTACATTTGGATATTTGACAGTTTAATTGCACATCAGTATTAAGATGATCGTATTGAATTTTTGCACTGGTATTAATAAATAAAATAATCCGGTCATCTCCCCTGTTGTCCCCGCATCTCAGATCGTCAAATGCTGACGAGAAATAATTGTTTGCTCTTTACGATGTCGCCTTTCTACTCTCATTAGTCTGTTGGGAAAAATGTAGACATATTGCGACATGTCCCGTGTCCTCGTGCGTTGTTTTTGGGCGCTTGAGTAGCACATGATGGACGGATTGACATAATTTGTCAAACAAACCAACACCCGACATGCTCTGACACGAAAAAAAATAAAACACTCGGAAAAAATTAGCATGTATATACAGTTTCATTGCAAATCAGTATTATGGTTATCGTATTGAATTTTTGCACTGGTATTAATAAATAAAATAATCCGGTCAGCTCCCCTGTCGTCCCCGCATCTCAGATCGTCAAATGCTGACGAGAAATAATTGCTCTTTACGATGTCGCCTATCTACTCTCATTAGTCTGTTAAGAAAAAGGTAGACATATTGCGATATCTCCCGTGTCCGTTGTTTTTGGGCGCTTGAGTAGCACATGATGGACGGATTGACATAATTTGTCAAACCAACCAACACCCGACACGCTCTGACAGGAAAAAAAAATAAAACACTCGGAAAAAATTAACATGTATATACAGTTTCATTGCAAATCAGTATTATGATGATCATACTAAATATTATTTTTTTCTGTGCACATATGAGGTAAATATCGCTGCCATGAAGCCTCCACATAGTGACAGTTCTCTGCCCCCTTCACTGTTGTCACGCGACCGCAGCTCAGCTTTTGCTTGCCTCGTTGCTACCTGTGTTTTAAATTACTGTAATTTTGATAGTATGTCGTCATAGATAGTCCCGAGTCTGTTGAGAAAAGTAGTACACTAAACCATGCTCGCTAGATTTGTGTGGTGTTTTTGTCTGTTTGAGGAGCATTTGATAGGCTCCACGTTAACAAATATGTGACATATTTTTTAATTCGTTCACCGCATAGTCATTACTGGAACGTCAAGTTAGCAGCAAGCTAGGTCAGGAACCGGAGGACCGAATCACTGAACGGGAAGTGACAAAACTCAGTCTTGCCCCCCCTGCCTGCACGCTAGCTGCTTATTGGCCACACGTGGAAGTGAGTGACAGACGCCCTGATTCTGTTTCCGCTCCCTCCCCTGCCCGCGATGAGGCTGGCGTCTGATTGGTCGTGTGCGATGTCAGAAGACGCTGCCGCTTGCTCAACGCCCTCCCACGCAGCGAACAAGCACCAACTTCATAGAACGAATCAGTGCAGATGGTGATTAGTTCGGTCTCGTTCACCCAAACAATTCGTTCAAAAAGAACAAATCGTTCGCGACGATACAACACTACTGTACATTTCATGAGTCTCGTCAAGTGTCGATATACACGAAAGTGTCTTTTTCATTTAATCCATATATGACGATCATCAATCCCCCTGTGTTTTATTCCAACACATTGTCGAGGATAGCAAGGTGGCCGATGGCTAGAAATCCGAGCAGCTCTTGAACATGACACGAGCAGCTATCGCTAGCGCCATTGTGCCAAGTAAGCTTAAATGTCATCTCCAAACGAAACACCCGTCGCTTCAAAACAAGTCGATGGATTATTTTGTTGGCCCTCGTGAAAACAGAGAAACAGGCAACTTTTTTTGAGAAAAACTACAATGCCTTGTTGCCGAACTTGGGGCTAAATCCAAAAAGTTCTACACTGTGGCAGAGGCATCAATACTACCTCCCTGCAAAGTCATTGTCAGCGAGTTGCTCGGCCTGATGATGTTAAAGACATTGCTACTGTCCCTGTCTGATAATTCTAATTCTAAACTTTTCAAGCCTAACTGCTATAAAAATTAAAAACAGACTGAGAGGTGTTGAAGAAGAGCTGTGTGTGTGTCTTCAATTCCTGACCTGAAATCGGTTTTGTGTTCATCTAAACAGGCACAGGTTTCACACTGAGTAAGTGTAACTATTGGAAAGTTCTTTTATAATTATATCTACTGTACAAAAAGTTATTTATGGAACATTTTTGGTTTGTGGTGTGCTGCAAGATTTTTTCCAATGTGAAAATGTGTTGTGACTCAGAAAAGATTTAAAAACACTGGACTAGGGCACTCATTTAATTCATTGGCTGCAATTGACATCCAATCCATTTTGACCGGAAGGGATGAATCATTCGCCCCTCCCAATCAAAGTGGATTGGTGCCATCAATGGCACTGAAGCATGAGCATTCATAGCCAGTTTTTCTAGCTTTATATGAGTTGGACGTCTATCGCCATTAATGGCATATAATGAGTTAAATACTATGACAAAAAAAAAATCAACTTTAGAGCCTTACATGGGGCTGCTATCAGTGTGTGTTTTGGTTTTATTCATAGTAATTCAGTTACTTTAGTTTTTATTAACATTGTATTAATATAAAAATTTACTTATAATAGAAAAAATACAATCATGGTTAACGATATAAAAAACTTCATAATTGCTAATAATTTTTCTTTTTTTTTTTTATTTTTTTTTTTTTTATAATGACCAAAATGTTCATCTGCCCCATAAGGGGTAATGATCTTAAGTGTCAAAAATCTTTAAAAATAATATATATATGGCGGAAAACACAAACAATACTGAAAAAGCAGTTTCTGCTCTTGCACTCCTCTTTAAAAGAAACTGCTGTATATTAAGCCAAAACAACTGTTGTGTTTGATAGAACAATATGTCTATATGCTGCCATAGCAGATTAATGGCGCATTAAGCCCTCATCTATTTTCAATTTGTCCATTTTACCCTAAAAACCCCCGTTTACAGATGTCGCGCAACAGCTTTTGTTTCAACCCAGCCATAAAACGAAGGTAATTAATTATATTTATTATTCAAAATGTGTGTCGTTTTTAGCTTAGAATCATTAATTGATGTCTCATATTTCATTTAAAAAAAAAAAACGATTTACGAAAAATTATTCACTCACATATTTTAAACTTTTTTTTAAAAATTATGTCACAATGAAAAAAATGGCGTCCGTAAAAAAGTCACGGATATCTACCTCATAACTATCACTTAATTGTTTGGTTTTTTTTTTTGGTTACTGTCACATTTTCTCTGATATGTTAGATGATAAATAATCGATCCAAACAAAAACAACAAAAAAAACTTTTAAAAGGGTAAATATATGAAAAAGAAAATCTCGACCACTCCTTGATGTCTGCGATTTCTGCATCGCGACCCTTGTTATATTACCATGTTTCACCCATAAAATCTCCCAAAAATCCAGCTGGTAAGTACGCGATAATATCTCGTTAGTCATGGCGTCTATAATTCTGCCCTCGCGTGCTCTCACCTCCATGGGTTTTGCTGTTTAAAAAACTTTTTTTTACCAAATATGTATGTACGTTTATTCATTCATTCATTTTCCATGCCGCTTTTCCTCATGAGGGTCGCGGAGGTGCTGGAGCCTATCCCAGCTAACTACGGGCAGTAGGCAGGGGACACCCTGAACTGGTTGCCAGCCAATCGCAGGGCACAAGGAGACATATAACCATTCACGCACACACTCATACCTACGGACAATTTAGAGTGTTCAATCAGCCTACCATGCATGTTTTTGGGATGTGGGAGGAAACAGGGAGTTCCCGGGGGAAACCCACGCAGGCACGGGGAGAACATGCAAACTCCACACAGGAAGGCCGAAGCCCGGGATTGAACCCCTGATCTCAGAACTGTGAGACAGACGTGCTAACCACTCAGCCACCGTGCCGCCATATATATAATATATACACACACACACACACACACACACACACACACACACATATACAGTGGGGAGAACAAGTATTTGATACACTCACAATGGGAAAACCCATTGGCAGTGTATCAAATACTTGTTCTCCCCACTGTATATAGATACACACACATATATATGTATATATATATATATATATGGCGGAAAACTCAATTTTCTGGGGGAAGAAAAATTTTGAACAGGAGGGCATTTTTCAAAAAAAATGTTTTTTGTTAACAGCAAAACCCTATCTGGAGGTGAGAGCACGCGAGAGCAGAATTACAGACGCCATGACTTAAACGAATTATTATCTTGTACTTACCTTGTTTCGATCCAAAAACTCAATGTAGCATGTATCACTGAGTGTCAAGACACAGCTGTGAATGGCCACAGCTGGATTTTTTTTTTAGAATTTTATGGGTGAACTATGGTAATATAACAAGGGTCGCGATGCAGAAATCGCAGACATCAAGGAGTGGTCGAGATGTTCTTTTTCATATTTTACCCTTTTAAACGTTTTTTAAAAAAATTTCTGTGTTTGGATCGATTATTTACCATCTAACATATCGGGGCAAATGCAAAAGTAACAAACAAAAAAATACAATTAAGCGATAGTTATGAGGCAGATATCCGTGACTTTTTTACAGACACCAAATTTTTCATCCTGATGTAATTTGTTTAAAAGTTTAAAATGCGAGTGAATAATTTAATTTTTTTTTAAACAATATATTGGACATCGAATAATGACTGTAAGCGAAAAATAACAGACATTTTGAATAATAAATATGATTACTTACCTTCTTTTTATGGCTGGGTTGCAACAACAGCGGTTGCGCGACATCTGTAAACGGGTGTTTCCAGGGTAAAACGGAGAAATTAAAAATAGTTCGGGGCTTAACGCACCATGAATCTGCTATGGCAGCATATAGACATATTGTTCTATCAAACACAACAGTTCTTTTGGCTTATAATACAGCAGATTATTTTAAAAAGGGGGGGAAAGGGTAGAAACTGCTTTGTCAGTCTTATCAATGTTTTCCGCCAATATAAATATATTTTATTTTATTTTATTTTTTTCCATTTACTAGAAATACAGTAGTCTGCAAGTGACCAAGCTATCACTAAAGTGTTCATTGGTGGTAACTGTCCCTGAAAGTGTTAATTAGATTACAACATGCAAACATAAAAATCGCATTTGCAGGCATAAAGACATTGCAGTTGCCGTTATTTGTACAGGATATGAAGCATATATGCAGAAATGTTGGTTTTCCAGTCATATAATGCTTGAATACAGGAGAAAAGAAGGTAACAAGTAAAATAAATAAATAAATAAAAACGTGCTTTGGCATGCGTTTTCTCAAAATTCACATTGATCTGAGTGAATAATACATATATTTTTTGCTTTTTTTTTTTTACCTAAGCTTGCAGATGTCCTCTCGCTCTCCGGGGACGCACACACCTCCGGAGGTCCATCACAATCCAAGCGCAGTCCAAGGCGCGCAACCAGGACGCATCGTCGAGTCCAGCGAAAAAGAGAAGAAAAAAGAAAGGAAGGAAGAACGCAGAAGAAGAAAAGAACAGAAAAGAGAGAAAAAGAGAGAAAGAAAGCGGGAACGGGAAAAGGAGCGTGAAAGAAATCGAGAGCGAAAGAAATCCAAAAAGAAAATGAGAAAGAGGGAAGGAAAGGATGAAAAACAGGAAAGTGTGAACTG
The DNA here is from genome assembly GCF_030265065.1 of Corythoichthys intestinalis. Taxonomy (NCBI): domain Eukaryota; kingdom Metazoa; phylum Chordata; class Actinopteri; order Syngnathiformes; family Syngnathidae; genus Corythoichthys; species Corythoichthys intestinalis. The sequence continues at coordinate 16,239,822 of NC_080402.1, forward strand.
ACTGACCTGTGTCGTAAATAAATGAACTCTTCGACTGATCTTAATTAGTGTCAACAATTACTTTTTCTGTTCATAAACTCAGTATTGTTGCAGAGCGAATGAAAAGTGACTTGGCGCTTTGCGCTCGAATACGATATGTGTCAATTAAAGAAGATATGACAAGGTGATTACCGGTGAAAAATAATTTCAAAATAAAAGTTGCAATGGAATCTGTCAAATCAGCCATAACATGAATAGGATTTCTGGTTGGAGCTTTCAAAATAAAAGGTTCAAACTGCCACAGGAATAAAAATATCAACTATTGTTTACTCCAGGGCCGTTCCCGACCAATTTGGCACCCAAGGCAACATTTGCATATTTAAACACTCACACTGTACGCCTTTTTCCACTAGCAGTTTGTGTTTGTGTGTAGGAAGGTACTGGACTTGGTAGGCTTGGATTTGGTGCTGATGTGGATAAGGTGGCTGTAAAAGATGGCCAGAGATGTACAGAGGTGGAAGGCAAAATATTTCAGAAGAGCATCTACAAAGAAGAAAGTGGGATGTTACATTTAATTAGTCAAATAGCTGTTGATTGTGAAACCAGCATGACATAACCATAATAGCACCTAACTTTAGAAGTCTACGGTACCGGGCTCAATCGGGTGTTTGGATAAAGCCACTAAATTTGACGGGCGAGGGCGAAAAATAAATTCATGAATCACTGCAAGTACACAGGATCGTCCATAATAATGATTTAAATAATATATGATGAAAAAAATGAAATTAAATATTTTTTATATGAACTGAATTGCCATTTTAATGAATTAATGACACATTTAATAATACATGTTGGCATTTACATCCATGACACTTTTAGTCCGCCATACCGCAGAACTATGAAATTATTACAGTGGTATGAAAAAGTATCTGAATCTCTCTCGCATTTGTATGATAATATTAACCCCGTAGAGGCCAGCGTTGTGGAAGTACAGCATTTATAACTTTTGTAAAAAAGGGTTGAAATGTTTTTTTCTTGTTTTTTTTTTTTTTACATTAATGTAGTCATTGGGTCCTACTGTTCAGTCTCACAATAGGTGTGGATAGGAAATTTGTATATAAGCCCTGCTCACAGTTCCAGGACTTTCAGAATCTGCAGAACTTTGGCTATGCAACAACACTTTGATTCCTTGGACTGGATTTATCAGATTTAAGTAAGTAAAATGCCTTTAATATTTTTTTTTTGTTATCATTACACTTACTAGACCATGTACATATGCAATTATTGTGAAATACATTCATCAAATGTAAATTTGAGCATTTTGTATATATGTTGTAATTTTACAACTCTGGCCCTTGGGTAGTGAAAATGGCCATGGTGTAGGTTTAGAAATTACCTGGCTAAGTGTAGCCTAAATAGACATTTTGACATAGACCTTCTATTTTTCACAATATATTTTAAAATTATACACATCTAGTACACTTTCCAGATACTGTACTGTATTATATAGGCTTTATATTTATTTTGAATTTCCAAACCAGTGCTATTTGGAACCCACTTTACAAGAAGCTGTATTACCGAAATATATTGCAATAGCATACCACTTTCTACTGCTTATAATTGTAATCACCAACAATAGTTCAGTTTCTCATTCTGTTTGTATATATGTGCCTAGTATGTTGGCTCAATTCATCGCCCAAGCAGTTAGATCTGGGGGGATGCCGAAGGGTGTCTGTTGCATTGTTCCAGAAAAGGTGACAACTTTCGGAAATGCATTCCCATTGCAGACATTATCATCTTTGTAGAAATGCAACATGCCTTCCTTTTGGGATGGTGGTTTCACATTCTTGAACCTTCTCACCTAATAATCAGAGCACAATAAGTTGGCCAGACAGTATTGTTTGACTAGTGAGATGTGTAAATAGTTTACTTTGCACCCCACCCATGTACTAATGTTATTTCCATTTAGTTTTTGTCATTTCAGAATGTCTTCAGCAAGGAGAAAGACCTTCTACACTGTGCAGGAGGTCATCGATGCTGTCCAAAATGAAGACTGATGTGGACATAGACTTTGATGAAACTCATGAAGAAGTGGACAAAGAAAACCATCCACCCACTGACTGCCCAGCCAATGAGGACACTGATCCCCGACCAGCCAAACATGTCATGCCTCGTGACAGATATCGATGGCAGAAAAAAATTTTCATCATCCCTGATTTGGATATTTCTGGCCCACCTCTCACAAAAGATGGTAATTCCCTGCACACACCATTGGAACGCTTCCGACAATTTGTGTCTGAAGACATGATTGAGTCACTCACAATAAACACAAATGAGTATAGCCTTCAAACACATGGAAGATCCATAAACACCAACAAAGAAGAAAAAGAACGAATGATGGGCATGTATCTGAAGATGGGCCTGGTTCAAATGGCTGGAGTGCGAATGTACTGGGAGACAGACACACGGCATGCACCTGTTGCTGATGTGATGTTTGTAAATAAATATGCTATTCGTAAAAATATGGCTACTGTTGAAATTATCATTCATATTATGTACTGTTCTGGGGCTATGTAACAAGCAACCAACCAGTGTAAATTAACCCATAGTGTTTTTTTTTTTTTTTTTTTTTTTTTACTGAGATATAAACATTTGTACCTTTCTGAGTTGACAATGAGTACAACTAGGGTTAGAGTCAGGAAATCCTGCTACCCCATTTAGCCAGCGTTGTAAGATCACAACGTTCTCATAAAACTTTACAAAAACATTTTTTTTTTTTTGCAAACACTTGATTTTCATCTTCAAAGGCCTCCTACAGCACCATATAAGTGGTTGAATTTTTTTTCTTTTATTTTTTTTCTATGTCTGGCCACTACAGGGTTAAAATATGAAAATCTATAAATGGTTGGTTTTAGTTAAGCAGACACCGTTTTTCCATCAGTGTGATTTTGACAAAGGTCAGGTCACATTTGATTTTATGCAGAAAATGTGAGAAATTCCAAATGGTTCAGATAGTTTTTTTTACACCTCTGTAATTGCATATTTAATGGTGTATTTATTTAATTAACCTTAATACTTTTAGGCAAGACAAATTTATTAGAATACCACAATTTAACATAATGTAAATGTGCTACACATGACATCAAAATAAGAAAGACACAATTTTAGCCCCCAATATACTTTGTCCAACTTTCTCTAAAATGGGAAAGGAAGTAAATTTAACTAATCCACAGCTGGCCGAATCCTGAAAATATTTCTAAAACAACATGCCTGGCTCGTGATACAGTATAATTTAGCTTTAGCTGTATATCATTTAACTCTTTGTAAATAACCGCTAGCTTGCAATTGCGCTAAGTACCTGTTTATGCAATTAAATATTTTTTTTCATCACAACAAACCTGTCTTTTTGACGTTTATGCTCCACTTCTATCTAAGGTGCGACCCGGTGGGCTTTTGTCTTCTCATGAAGTTTTCACCGTGGATTCAGAGACTGTGTTGAAATTACCGCATCACAGGAAACAGTGAAATGGGCAGAAGGTGCATTAAAAAATGATTCCATTATTATTCAAAGACTTATTACAATATGTTTGTTATTTTGTTTTATTGCCTTGTGCGTTTTTTTTCCGGACTATAAGTCTTTTTTTTTTTCATAATTTGGCTGGGGGTGCGACTTATACTCAGAAGCGACTTATGTGTAAAATTATTAACACATTATGATATCATTTCACATGTTATTTTGGTGTTTTGGAGTGACACTGATGGTTTGGTAAACTTGTTCTGCCTTTGGCAATGTGTGTTCAATTTTATTGACTTTTTACATTCAAATGCATGCTTTTAGTTTGTGGCACTTTCACGCCCAAGTGGGGGCGCACTCGCACTTGTTTACGCGAAGAAGAGCGCTCACACGCCAGAAGAAGATGGACAGCTACGCAGCGTCTGTGCGATTGGGCGAGAGAGCGAGAGAGAGAAACACGGCTTCGAACCTATGTTCATCGTTTAACGTCTGTGTGTATCATCTTTTCTGTTGTTGTAGTGTTTTCCACCCACGATCGGACACTTAAAGCCAGTTGTGTGGCTGTTTGAAAGATGTGCTAATGCTAGTGAATGCATGCTAACTGTTTGTGTCATTGCTGTAATAGCAGCTAATCAATATTTATTTACGTTGATGCGATCCAGTTTGGTATAAACGACGAAATTGATTTGTATTTCTATTTTTATCACTCTTCAAATGATGGTGTCATAACGACGGCCAAAATAAAGCGAAATTATACGGACGTCCAGCATCGTCATTTGGGAGTTTAGCTCGCTGTATAGGCAGGACCAAACCGTAGGACAGTATATTCGCATTTCGTTGTTCATGCATCATGTAACATTATCATACTGTACACTTATTCAGCATATTGTTCTCTATTGTATTTTTATTTTAAATTGCCTTTCAAGATGGCATACAGTATGTATTCTATGTGTTGGATTTTATGAAGTAAATTTCCCCCAAAAATGCGACTTATACTCCGGTGCGACTTTTATGTTTTTTTTTTCCTCTTCGTTGGGCATTTTATGGCTGGTGTGAGTTATACCCAGGTGCAACTTAGTCCGAAAAATACAATATGTATGTTTTGAATACTGCTATCAAATATTATTTGAACATTTTTTTATGGCCTTTTGGACACTGAGACACCCCTACCATTTGCCTAGCTCGCCTTATGGACTCCAGTGAGTTCTATTCAGTTAATTTCAGTTCTATTCTAGTTGACTTTCTAAATTTAAATTGATATGCATGAATACAATCAAATTTGTTCAGCGAGTACAGCTTTAATGTACTGGCTAATATGATGGAAATAACAGCTTTAAGTGGTTAGCACATCTTCCTTAAAATAATATAGAGCTTACACTTGATCTGTGTTTAAATAAAAAGTAACAATGCAAGTCAGGTTGACTGACTAATTAAAAGAAAAATACATTGATTAGCATTATGGTCCCATGACGTGATACTGTGAGTACGAAGGATTTTCATTCATACAGGATATACAGTACCTTCCAGCTCCATAGAATGGAAGTGGTATAGAAAAGATGGATCAGAAGATGAATTTCATCGCTCAACAAATGACCTTCACATAGGTGCAGGGACGAATGCACAACACATAAACCATAAACTACATTGTCTGTGGCTTTTTTATTATCTTTAAACAAGCCTAGCCATACAAGCACAATTAGTGCATCTGTATTTCAGTCTGTTGAAACCACCACCAACTTTTAGGGATTGTCCCCACCAACCTTTAAGCAATCTTATTTGCATTATATAATGAGTTCAGTTACAGTATATTGGTAATTTTGATACTTACGTTTACAACCTTTCACTTGCTGAATGTGCTGGTCCATTTTTTCCCCTTCAAACGCACATTTGATTGGCTGATGACTAGATTCACACAATCCCAAAAGAAATACATGTTGACATGCCGCACCCTCCGACCCCGTTGAAGAGGAGGGATATTAGAAGGTTTCGGCCAGCAGCAGCCACTTTAAGTACTGTAAAAATACGTCAATGTTGTGAAGGTGGGGAACACACCACTAATTTTGCAACTGAAAGTCCGACCTGCATCAGAATTAGCATAACATTAAACAGCGTGAACTTGCTAAAACTTGAGTAGAAAGCTGTTTAGTGACGTGTCTTCCTGTACTTTTTCTACTGTTAACGTTAATCCAACTGTGCATTTTGTGCATTAATTCCCTAATTAAAATGTTAAAATGTATGTATTTTCTCTCTTATCATTAAAAAAATAATAATATTTGCAGCCGATGCACATTTTTTTACCCTCCCCCCAAAAAACAAAAAAAAAACAAAACCACTGTAAAATTCCTTCGTATGAAGCAAGCATTTTTGAAAAATGACTTTCTCCCATGAAAATAATTTTATTGAAACCTTTTTTCATTTTTACGTAGAAACCAGCTATATTTGAGAAATTTACCCAATCTGTTTGATCTTATTAATGTCCCGTCCACAGCAAAAAGTGTACATGCAGGTTATGCTGCTATAGCGTCCCTACCAATGTTGAGACCAAACCTACGCCATTGGTGTATGATATTATTCTCCTTGAACTGAATCAAGAGATTACTTTCCAGCATCATAAACCACATACTGTACACCTATTTTCCTTAATTTTGCACCAATCAGATGTGCACTATTCACTATGGTTGTGCAAAAGCACTGACATCCTGCAACATGTGCCATAAAAATGGACTGTGTTCTATTATACTGTAGAAAAAGCTTAAAGACTCTGTACACATTTTAATAGTTTTGAATGTCCATTGGTCTAGTTTGTATGAAAATTTAGTGTGTAAAAGATCATTTTCAAGTCACTCTAGTCGACTCAAAATATTGGCTGGACGTGACGATTGGCTTATTCATATTTTATACGTAAATAAGCTTTGCATTGAATGGGTCCTGCGTTCCTTAGATTGAATATGGAAATCAGCTTTGCTCGCATATCTCAGTGTCAACAGTAAATGGAGAGCGCGTACCTGTATATAATGCACCAATAATCAAAGCAAGGATGAATAGTGAGCACTCATGGTGAGGTTGCTTGCTGAACCTAATGTGTGGCTGTATTTTGGTGGTCACAGACTGTAAGCCTCAATATTTAATCCACATGTGCATATTGCAAATATGGTTAAGTCTTAAGTTTATTATACTTCATATCCTGTGTTTGTATGAAATACATTTGTGTGATTACATTGTCTACAGTATGAAATGATTAAGTCTTAATCATTTTTACCGATTAAGAATCCTTTAAATCCTGGTAATAATTTTAACCGATTCTGACGCCATTTGTTGAAAATTTGCCCCCCAAAAATATAAACTCACCAGAAGTTATGTGCGAGTCAGTCTTAAAATATAGACAAAGACAGACAGACAGACAGACAAATACAGTATCACAAAAGTGAGTACACCCCTTGCATAATTTATTTTCCCCTCAAAATAACTCAAAATATAGCCACTAATATCTAAACCATGGGTCCCCAACTGCTGGGCCGCGGACCGGTACCAAATTAACTTTGGCGTGTGCCCCTTAACACGCCAATATCCCTGTCTACTCTATATAAAATACTACAGGATAAAATGTCGTCATAGAAATCCATTGATTGAACTGCTAGCAGTACATCTTGTTTTGTATATCTATGTGCGCTTGTCCTCGATAATGATGTATGACGTAGGGCGGGCACATCACACTTGTTCCCGGGTTAATAATTAGCCCCCACACTACAATGACTGAAAAACACGTCATTGGACAGATTTTTTCGGGGAAAAGGGAACCTGACGAGCCAGAAGATGAGCCTACAACCTCGAAGAAAACAAAATCCATGCTAATTCCCAATCACTAAAGACCCACGAACTGCGAAGGAGTAGATTTGTGACCCGTATGTGAATAAATCGAGTGATTCGAGCATGTCTGTACAACAGGAATATCCGCTTGTAGGTATCGCAAATCACAGCGACCATAAACGTACGAAACCTACAAGCGTGCGACAACAACTATACCGAGATTCTGACCATGGTAAAGTCATTTCGGAATATCTTAACATCGATAGGAGAGCACATAGAAACTGCTACAATTTCCAACATCGTATCTTTGTGAAGCGGGCTTCTCTCACTCTCCCCTCTCGGGACCATCTCGTCTCAACGAAACAAGCTCGGACCTCCCACTGATTCAGCGGGTGAGTTGTATTTTCCCTGCACTTAACACAACGAGGCTAAAACAAATGTTATTTGATATTTGCTGTATTTTTCTGCAGCACATTGCCGGTTTTTTGACAAATTTGGCATGCACCTAACAACAACAATAATAATAATAATAATAATAATACATTTTATTTCTAGAGCGCTTTTCAAAACGCACAAAGACGCTTCACAAGAAACATGGAATCACAGTCCGATAAAAAGGTATTAAAAGGATAAAAAATTAAAAGCACAATAAAAAGTAAAAATATAACAGCTAGGGGTTATGATGGGTAAGAAAGAGTGAACAGGTGTGTTTTCAGTCTGGATTTGAAAAGTGATAGGGTAGATATGCTGCGAAGATCAGGGGGTAGGGAGTTCAAGAGCTGGGGGGCGCAATGACTAAAAGCTCTGGAACCAAAGTTGGAGAGGCGGACACGGGGGACGGAGAGGGGAAGAATAGTGGTAGAGCGAAGTGAACGGGTTGGCTTGTTTAGACGGAGAAGATCGCAAAGGTAGGGAGGGGCCAGGGCATGGAGTATTTTAAAGGTGATGATGAGGATCTTGTCGTTGATTCTTTGTTTGACGGGAAGCCAGTGACGTTGACGGAGGATGGGGGTGATGTGGTGTGTTGCGGGGGTTCGAGTGATGAGGCATAACGTTAAAAATGACCGCAAATGCAACGATTCCAAAGTACTACAAACTTTAAAGAAAGGAATATTAACTTACGTTTGCCATGTTAGCTGTACGCAACAACTGCATGCAGCTCTCTCACTTAACGACTTCGCAGTGTCGTTAAGCATTAATTTACGCCATTTTCGTGTCGCACATGTATGTTTATGATGTAAATCGTTTTTTAGCACCATTGGATAACATTGAGAGTCCAACTGAATATAAAAGAGGGCCACAAAAGCTTTGGGAGCAAAATTTTATAAGGGTGCAAAATTTGACAGAACACCGGTCCGTGAAAAAAAAGACCCAAATCACACCGGTCCGTGGAGCAAAAAAGGTTGGGTCCCCCTGATCTAAACCCCTGGCAACAAAAGTGAGTAAACCCCTTAGAAACTACGTACATCCCTAAATGTCCAAATTGAGTACTGCTTGTCATTTTCCCTCCAAAATGTCATGTGACTCGTTACAGGAGTGTTGTCTGCATTGCTGCAGAGATTGAAGAGGTGGGGGGGTCAGTCTGTTCGTGCTCAGATCATACGCCGCACTCTACATCAAATTGGTGTGCATGGCTGTCACCCCAGGAGAAAGCCTCTTCCAAAGACTGTACACAAGAAAGCCTGCAAACAGTTTGCTGAAGATATGTCAACAAAGCACATGGATTACTGGAACCATGTCCTATATGGTCTGATGCGGCCGGCGGGATTTATTGTGCACTGTAGATGGATTCTTATGATTTCCAGTGTGAAGACAAAGCTGATGGAAGCCCAACATTTTTTTCATGGGTAGAATCTCTCTTGATTGCAAAAGTGTGCCAAATGTTTTGCCCAGAAAACAAGCAATCTTCAGCCTTAATTACATTCATAGGAGCTTCCCTGAATTATTTTTGTTTGTCGATTTCTTCAATACAGGACAGATTTAAATTTTTATTCTGAGCCACCCGCTTCCACGTGTAAATCAACCTCAGACACTGGGTGATGAAGTACCTCACGCTAAATAACGTGAGGGGGAAAACAAAACTATAAAATTGTATTTGATTTTTAAATGTTACATAATTTCATATCCTGTACTGCAACTTTTTATTTCTTCATTTCCTTTTGGCTTTTCCCTTCAGGGGTCGCCTCAGCGAATCAGTTGTCTCTATCTAACCATGTCCTCTGCATCTACTGCTCTCACACCAACTACCTTCATGTCCTCATTAACTACATCCATAAACATGTTTGCATTGAACTATAAAATACAATGCAAATTTATTGTAGGAAGAAGATGCCCACAGAGAAGAAGTAAATTTTCTTTTTTTTCTTTTAGTCACAGAGCTCTGGTATAGATAAAATTCTATGAATTTCCAGTATTTAAGCAGTATTGCAAAAACACTAAAGCGTTTAAAGAGTGTAAGATTGGCAACTGAAATGTTTTTGTCACTGCTTGAATGGTCATATTTGTATTGTATAGAAAAGTTTCCTGAGCGAAATATGGGCGGCGCCATCTTGGAAAATTTCTGCTTCGAACTTCCGGTTCAGAAAAAAACTCATTAGTTGCGGTTGAAGTCAGCAGGGTGTTGACGAAGTTAAAACAGCAAAATCAAGCCAGAGAACCCTCGGAATCTCTAAAAATCGATTCAGCACGACGTAGATGAGACGTAGATTAGATTGTATGATTGTTTCTATCACTTCGTTGATCATTCGTGGACAAAATTATAATAACCTGTCAGCCTATGTTGACGTGAAGTATAGATTGATACTCCGGCCACTTTAGTGACCAAAATGATATGAAACATTACAGGTCCTTCTCAAAAAATTAGCATATTGTGATAAAGTTCATTATTTTCTGTAATGTACTGATAAACATTAGACTTTCATATATTTTAGATTCATTACACACAACTGTAGTTCAACCTAATATTGATGATTTTGCCCCCCCCCCCCCCCAAAAAAAAATCCCTATCTAAAAAAATTTGCATATCATGAAAAGGTACTCTAAAGAAGCTACTAACCTAATCATCCGAATCAACGAATTAACTAAAACCCCCTGCGAAAGATTCCTGAGGCTTTTAAAAACTCCCAGCCTGGTTCATTACTCAAAACTGCAATCATGGGCAAGACTGCCGACCTAACTGCTGTCCAGAAGGCCATCATTGACACTCTCAAGCAAGAGGCTAAGACACAGAAAGACATTTCTGAGCGAATAGGCTGTTCCCAGAGTGCTGTATCAAGGCACCTCAGTGGGAAATCTGTGGGAAGGAAGAAGTGTGGCAGGAAACGCTGCACAACCAGAAGAGGTGACCGCACCCTGAGAAAGATTGTGAAGAAGGGCCGATTCCAGACGTTGGGGGACCTGCAGAAACAGTGGACTGAGTCTGGAGTAGAAACATCCAGAGCCACCGTGCACAGGTGTGTGCTGAAAATGGGATACAGGTGCCGCATTCCCCAGGTCAAGCCACTTTTGAACCTGAAACAGCAGCAGAAGCGCCTGACGTGGGCTACAGAGAAGCAGCTCTGGACTGTTGCTCAGTGGTCCAAAGTACTTTTTTCAGGTGAAAGCAAATTTTGCATGTTATTCTGAAATCTAGGTGACAGAGTTTGGAGGAAGACTGGGACGAACGAAATGCCAAAATGGTCTACTGTGTTTTATCAAGGGCAGGGTTAATGCTGCTAGCTATCAGATTTTGGAGCACTTCATGCTTCCATCTGCTGAAAAGCTTTATGGAGATGAAGATTTCGTTTTTCAGCACGACCTGGCACCTGCTCACAGTGCCAAAACCACTGGTAAATGGTTTACTGATCATTGCCTTACTGCACTCAATTGGCCTGCCATCGCTCCTGACTTGAACCCCATAGAGAATCTGTAGGATATTGTGAAGAGGAAGTTGAGAGATACCAGACGCAACACTGTGGATGAGCTTAAGGCTGCTATCGAAGCATCCTGGGCCTCCATAACACCTGTGCCACAGGCTGATTGCCTCCATGCCACGCTGCATTAAAGCAGTCATTTCTGCAAAAGGATTCCCGACAAAGTATTGAGTGCACAGCTGGTATAATTAATTGAAGGTTGACTTTTTTTGTATTAAACACTTTTTTGTATTGGTCGGATGAAATATGCAAATTTTTTTAGATAGTCCAGAAAAACAAAAAATCCCTTTTTTGCAAAAATCATCAATATTAAAACAATAAAAGGCTTGAAGTACTTCAGTTGTGTGAAATGAATCTAAAATAAATGAAATTCTATTGTTTATCAGTACATTACAGAAAATAATTAACTTTAGCACAATATGCTAATTTTTTCGAAGGACTAGTGTATTACATTTGCCGATTGCAGAAGGGCTGACACGGATTTTGTTGTTACAATAAAATACTAAAAGGTATGGCCATATAAACAAAACTAGTATGTCATTCTTTTTTATTGCAGATATTGATCGCAATAAAAAACATTTGGACAGCATACAAAAACACTGTTTTTGTGGTGGCACGAGCTTGGTTCCATATCTGCCTTCATTAAAATGCGGTCCTCCCCTGTCGTGATGATGGCAGATGGACGCGGTATTTCCAAATTGTCTTTTTTAAGGGATTTTGATGTGTAATGTTACTCCAGGCGTTTTTATTGAAATTTTGTACTACTTAAACTCCCACAACACATACTTTAGCTACTTTATGAATACACATACAGGGGACTATGAATAATATACTAGTCGTTCCTGGGCTGACAATGAAGAAGTTCAATATAGTATACCGTAATTTTCGGACTATAACTCGCAGTTTTTTTTCCATAGTTTGGCTAGGGGTGCGACTTATACTCTGGAGCGACTTATGTGTGAAATTATTAACACATTATGATATCATTTCACATATTATTTTGGTGTTTTGGGGTGACGCTGATGGTTGGGTAAACTGGTTAGCATGTTCTTTATGCTAAAGTTATCTGAATAACTTTTAATAGCTATGTTACGTTAACATACCTGCCACGTTCGCATTTCGTTGTTAATGCATCATGTAACATTATCATACTGTACACTTACTCAGCACATTGTATTATTTTCAATTGCTTTTTAAGATGACATATCTGTTCTATGTGTTGGATTTTATCAAGTAAAATTCCCCCAAAAATGCGACTTATACTCAGGTGCGACTTATAGTCCGAAAATACGGTAGTTAGCAATTGGCATGTGCCGGTTACCAGTTTCAAAGGTTACCTTAAAAACATCAGTTTTAAAACCACTAAAATTTTCCTGTCATACTGTAGTTACGGTATTAGCCATTTTTGAGGTCCCAAAAATGTAGCGAGAAATCCGTGCCTTTGAGCGGCAGTGCTCACCCATCCCCTTCCAGTTGTTGTTCTGTCCTGTGTCTGTCGTTGTGTTGTAGAATAGACATAATGGCTGAAGGTGTTGAAACTACACCTGCGCTTTACCCCCTCGAAAATAGACAAAGTCGCTAGTCAGGGAGTACTTTGGCTACCAAAAAGAAGATGGCTGCGGCTTAGAAGAGGCAGGACAGCCGACGTGCAGGCAACACCTCTAACATGATTTCACATTTACGTGAAAATCATCCGTCACTTTTCACATAATTTAAGGTAAGTCAATGCTGTCATGAACGTTTCCCACCAGCTACGAGAGTTCACTGAAACTGGTGTAGCGTGTCTAGTGAAGGAATTCCCGGCCAAGCCGCACCGAAACAGCTACAGCCGAACGGAAACGGTGCTCCGCTGCTGCCGCTTCCGTGAGTCAACCGGGACGGGCTGATTTTCCCGTTCCCTTTCTGTGTTAACCGTTTGTACTGACTCCATGTTCCAAAAGTTTGAAGAAGGCTCACCCAAAAAAGGTTGACAATTTATTCGTCGACGATGGTCAAAAAACAAGGCAAAAATAGACGACGGAGGGACAATTCTGGATCCAGGGTCATCAAAACAAAGGCTACATAGCAATGATCCCAAGCAGCGAACCGTTTGTTATCTCAGTGTCCAGTCTTTTTTATAGCTGCGGTGAAGTGGGCCGGGCCGAAGGTGTGGCTGGGTGTTGTCTTGGGATAATCCCTCTGTGGCCGGTTTTGGGCGGTTGGGTTCGTGCGTGGTTGCCACAGGGACCGACGCTGGTCTTGACGTCCCAAGCGCCCGCTATCAACTTTGTTGTCCTGGCTGGCCGAGACGTTACTTGTTTTAGGACAGAGCGCCCTGCTCTTTGTCCTTGGAGTGGCCGGGACAACTGATTGCAAGAGTTGGTGTGTCAATCTTGCTCTTGACGCACACGTTGGGCTTCTGTGATAAGATGCCGTTGTGTATTTATTCTTCTTTTCATTAAACTATGGTGTGCTATTTATTTTATATTAGGTGTGTTAGAGTAGTACAAACAATCCTACAGCACATATGAGAAACGGTACTATTCCCTGATTGATTATATTAAGTGTGTTAGAGTAAAACCATCGAAATGCTAAAACTGCTTTTGGCACAGTTACAAATATAACACACAATAAAACAACAGGTTTCACAGTGGTTTGCACGTTCCCTTCACAGTTCTGAGATCAACAAGTGTTCAATCACGGGCTCCAATCTTCCAGTGTGGAGTTTGCATGTTCTCACCACGCCTGCGTTGGTTTTCTCCTGGTGTGCGTGAAAGCAGGGCTAAACTAAACAGGAAACAGGGCAAGCTGGAAATAGTTAAATTAAACTGAAAATATAACAAAATTATACGTTCGTTTCGGGCCAGGGTTCTCGCTAACTTTTTAAAATAAATATATATTTATATATGTATACTAAAACGATGTATGAATGTTAACTAAGGAATACTTGTTACCAAATAATTTGGAAAAAAGAGAAGGCGCTGCATGGTCATTGCAGAGCCAGAGCGTGCCATGCGCCCTCTTTTTAATATTCACCTCTGCAGGACGGCAAAACTGCGTCTCTTTATTTATATTTAGCCAACTTTTCCAGCGTTATTTCCTTGTGTAAATGTATTTATTATGATCTTAAAAATATGTAGACTATTTCAACATTAAGAAAAGTTGCGTTTTTTCTCTGCCGACTGAGAAGTCGTTACAAAAGACAGGCGTTTATGCATAGGCATTGTCACCAAATGCACAAAATGCAACCAGTCCGTTTTTCCAAGCAGCAAGCAGTGCTTTGTCCATGTCTGACTGGCGCATCTCTTCCCTCTCCTTCTCCTCCTGAGTCATCACAAATAATACATAGAATTTTGAGTTTTTTATCGGGCTCGGGCCTACAAATAAAATATAACATTTGTTTTTTTTTCCGGGGTCAGGCCTACAAATAAAACATAACATTTGGGGGGGGTTTTCGGGCTCGGGCCGGGTCGGGCTACAATACCCGCGGACCCGGGTCGGGTCGGGCTGGATTTTTCAGCCCCGATCTTTCCTCTTGATGACCTTAAACTGGTTGCAGTTACATGTCAGGAACGGTCCCTCCGGAACAAAACACGACACGATTTGACCAACATTGTGACAACCAATGCTGACCAAAAATGACGTAATGTCCAGGTTATAAAATTGCGCCAGCAGCCCTCCACGCACAGAGAGCGCCAGTAGGCAACACGGTACAAGTCCGTGAAAGCATCCAACCTGCTTCATTCTCAAGACATCTTTTCATGTGAAATAATAAAAATCAGTTAAAACGGACGACGCTAAACAAGCTCTTTATTAGGCTTGTTGTTAACATTTTTGATTGTAAATCTGACGTTAGTAGATTGTTCTTATTGGTGATGCGTGTGTGGCAACGTGGCAGTTTTTTTTATTTTTTATTTTTTATGGGTTTTGACAGTTGCCGTCATATTTTCGGGATCAAAGCACCGTATGCCGGATCAGCGTTCCGCCATCGTATTTCTTGGCGGAACGACGATCCAGTGCGTTCCGGCTCACTTTCATCCCTGAGTACATCCGAGACAAATGATTATAACAATATATTTGAGATAAAAAGCATGTTATTTTGCCTCATTCAAATCTTAATATCTGAACATTTAAATATGTAAACTATAGTGCAATCACATTCGTGAATGAATGGCTTCTGGTTGTTGAAATGTAAGTAAACCAATCTATTGTGATAAAACAACAAAATTGCAATAAGTGCATTAACCATCAAAGTGAAATCTAACTAGCTAGTCTTGAAACAAATCTGAATAAGGAAAAACATTGCAATAAAATAATGCAAACTGGTTAAACTAAAAAGAGTAGCTGAGATCTGTCATGACAGAACATTGCTTCAATGATATCTGGCGCCATCTAGCGTCGTCAATGGGGAGAGTAGCTGAGCGCTATCATGACAGAACGTCGCTTCAATGATATCTGGCGCCATCTAGCGTCATGAATGGGTATAATGTCTAGACCGCAAATATAAGATGACCCCCTCTTTTTCAGTGTTATTTCAATGCAAAAAACACGGTATGCGGCAAACAACCAATTCTGACGTGGGCTGAGCACCCACTAACAGCTTACTAAAATAGGCAATGTACTTATTCCACTAACCAATAATTCAAAGCCTTTAAAGTTGTATCACTTTTTGTTGATTACTTGTCTCAGTTTAAAATGCTGTTCAGTGGGTGTATACAATTTCAAATGATGGGCATCAATTCATATTGATTTGTGGGGCTTATATTGATTGTCCTTTGCAGATAAATATATTAAATATTAAATATTGCTGTATCATTTTTTTGTGATGAGGTTATCCATTGTACTGCTCTGCTGGATTTCTGCCCAGACTTCTTTTGAATCATCCGTTATTCAAACTTGGTTTCTAAAAGTGATAGAAGGCCACACAGGAAAGGCAGTTAAAAGATTTGCAAATGTAGAGTGATGTCTGAAAACGTCTCCGGTATGTAAAGTGGAGCCATTATAGTACATCATCAAACACTAGAACATGAGTCCTTTTGGGACATAAAAGAGACAGTAAGTATAGAGACCCATTTAGGCATGTAAGTATAAAAGAAGTGGAGTGGTCTGTCCATTACATCTATTTAAATTCAATAGTGTCCTTCATTTAAAAAAAAAAAAAAAAATTTGCTTAAATCCTGTTCAAATACGCAACTGAAATGGGATGTTTACCCTTTGTACAATGTTTCAGTGAAGTTGGAGCATTGTATGAATTGTAAGTTAAATAAATAAAATAAAAAAATGATATCCTTTACGCTCATAAGCTTGCACGCTCAGTAAAACCAATGGCAATTTAAAATTTACTCAAATTCTCTTGGGATGCCCAGTGTCCTTAATTTCCCAGTCGCTACAATTTTGAAACGGCACTACCCAGAATGCCCAGTGGTTAAGAACAGCGTATTTATCGGTAATTCCGTTTAGCTGTTAATTGTTTATTATTGTTGTTGTTCTAGCATCCTGAGTAAAGTTAGTATTCTGTTCAGTGACATTACATTGGAAGAACAAAAGGAATTATATTTGTTAATGAATAAATTCACTGTAAACTGAAAAACAGTAAGCATCATACTATAGTGATAATGCCACTGTGAACCAGAATGGGTTTGGGATCTAAACAATCTCACATTATGTGTCCTCACGTCAGCTTTGCAAGATGTGACATAGAACAACTTAAAGCAATGTTACATTCTTATGTACTCCTCATAAATACCACCTCTCAAACACAAGACCAGAAAACACCGACATTTTTCCTTTTTATGCATCTGTCAAGAGGATTTTTTTGTTGAAATTTTTAAAAACTGTTATATCTATAATTTAAAGTGCCTATGATGGCAAAAAGCATTTTTATTTCATATTTCACGCCGTATTTTATGCTCCTGAATGAAATAGACCGCTTGGATGTGTGTGGAAGCGATCGATTTATATTTTGAATTTTTTAAATCCCGCGCCATGAAAATGAGTTCCTGGATTGAGGAGGAATGCGACGTCACCGGGGTCAGCATCTCATAATACAGCATTGATTTATAGCATGCAGATGGACTGCGGATTCATCTTATTTTGTGAATTAATTCATTTATTTTTCACATCACGCCAGCTAAATGTGCTGCAGGGTTTTGTTGCTGCACCAGGGAGAGGCATGTGAGCCTTTTTGGGTTTCAAAAAGTTCCCGTTCACCGCGGACTGAATAAATGTATTTGGAATATTTCATATTCCATTTAGCACATAACTGTTATTTGTCATGACTAGTCAATTTATTTAGCAATTGGGGAAAAATACTTAGAATATCCTGTAAAAAAAAAATTTGGGTAGAGAGCTTGAAACAATGACATTTTGCTGCTCTCTTCGTTCCATTTTCCTCGTTCTGAATAATTCCCCCTCAAAGGGCTGAAATCTAAATCAGATGAAATTGTGGCCGTCCGATGTCATTCTCCAGCTGGGGACGCTAGAGCGCTATAATGACTTGCGGGGCTAAACGGCAGATTATAATACTAATTTCTCGTCATCTGCGCTTTGCCAAATTGTTGTATATAGTCGAATCGTCTCGAATATAATTCTAATTCACATAATACTGTTATTTAAGAATTTTTTTAAAATGCTGTCGCAGGCACTTTAATTAAGGCACTAGAGCGAGTGATAATCCCATATCTGTTCATCAAAAAATACTGTACCGGAAAGTCTTCTAAATCAAGAACAAATCTAAGTTATCTAGATAAAATATTAATAATGCCTATTCTGATAGTTACTCCTTCCAAAAGCGTTAACTTGTATAACATACGATCAGGGCAAAACAAGAAAAACAACGTCTTGAGCCACAGTGACCAACTCCTCATAAGATGAAATGCAGCTCTTCTAAGCTATTCATCTTTTGTTTATTTTTTTAAATCGTGACATAATTTCAGTGTTGTGTGTCTTGCTCCCACACAATGTCCTTGCAAATGTATGAATGGTTCGGGTATTAACCAAATGATGATTTGAACATAATTCAACTACTGCACAAACAAAAGAAACTGAGGACGTGAAGTTGTATTAAAATCGGTCTCTGAAAGAGGAAAAACTGTGTTGGATGCAATGATAAAGAAAAAAATTGCCCCTCTATTGGTTGAGATTAAAAAATAAAAAAACGAAAAAAAACACAACCGTATTTTGAGGTAAAATGAGAGTAGAAAGGAATCGCTGTAGTAGAAATCTCTCGAGGAACTTAATTTAAATAAAGAATAAGAAAAGAATAATTCCTTTATACACAACTGAAGGTAGATTTTTAATCGGCATTAACAGTATACCCTAATATGTTTGTGTGACCTCGGGAACACAGCCATTCACTTTTATATATACAGCCGCTGGTGTCAATGAGGATAAATCCCTGAGGGTGCAGATATGCATCATCAAACTGTTGTGCATCAACGGATTTTGTCGGATCAGCATCTGATTCAGATGATAAATAGGACATTGTTGTCATTTAGGTCACGTAAATACATTTGAACAGCCTAATTCATTAAAAAAAACACTGAATCATACATGTATTTTCATTAGTGTTTAATTAAAAAGCTATTCATTTGCATTAAAAATGTAAAAGCAACACACAGCAACAGGTGTGTGTTCATACAGTTAGTTAATAAGGCTGTTCATTAAGTCATATTACAGAGGACATGAAGTACAAGTAAAGCTGGTGGTTCTCTAAAAATGAATGCTGGGATGAAGGTGCAAGTCTAGAGGGATGTCCACAAGAGGAGAGTTCCAAGCTGATGGTATTGCTATACTGCCCCCAGGAGGACACATTTTGTAAGGCAACAGGAAAATGATTCTCATCAATGAGGACAAATGGGCAAATCTTTACGGTGGATCATTGTTAATGGCTAATACTGTACAACTACTGCTCTCTTTTAAGCAGTAACATTTGGAAATTCCAAAACAGGTTTACGAGGTAAGTTTAGTTAATAAGATTCCAGGGTTTCAATAAAGTGCCGCTCTTCAAAATAGCAGAATCCCCAGTCATTAAATTGACATGCATTTAGACAGTAAACACTACTGCCCAACTTTTGCATTCATAAGTTCTTCTTAAGTTATTCTATTCTAAAGCTAACTTGAAATTTTGGGATAGGGTTGTGTGGGGTGGGGCTGCCAAGTGTACCATGATGATTAGAATGATAGCTGATGTTAAAATGAGACAAGTTGGTCCACTCTTCAAAGATTAGACTGAGCAGATGGATGGAATGAGGCCACAAAGCTTAATAGACTTCTGCTTGATTTTCAGTTCTAAAATAAGTACAACACCAACTAGAGGATTGTAGGCCATTTGGTCAGTACTGTTGGGAATGAATATGAAATTACATTTGAGTACACATATTTAGTCTAACTGTATTTGTTTACAACAATGCATGTCATATTTGGCAAATGTGCTGGCCTAATATGGCACTTGTTTAATTTCCTGCCATTTATTATTTCAACTGCAGTCTATTTGACCCCTGCCCCAACCCCACCTCCTAAAAAAAAGGTTTACAGTGCACTAATGGATCAATGTAGTTAATCAACGAAATAGATCAGTGGATCTCGAAAGATTTTCAGCAAGTACCAGCCCAAAGTAGTACTGGGCTCTCCGAGTACCACTGTCATGGGGGACGTTAAAATACAGGAGTGTAGTGGGCTGAAATGTTTAGGAGGGACAAAAAAAAAGAAAAGGTATTTTTATTGGTTAAAAATTTTAACAATTAATACTGCGTTTAGATTTCCCGGATGGGAAAAAAAATGGTATTACATTGGTACCTCAACATACAATTTTTCAGAGTGGCTTTCGTGTATGATTTTTTTTTTCCATAAAGAATCACGTTTTACATGTAAATCCCTTACAGTGATCGCTAGTTTTTCGCGATTAATACGGACCAGAACCCGCCGCGATAAGTGAAAAACTGCTAAGTAGCTCTTCAACAAAAAACAAAAACAAAAAAAAAACCACTTGTTTTGTGTGTGTTCAATGTATTTATTAGATTTAGCATTGCAAATGTATATATATAAGACGTAATTTTTCATTTTTTCCCCCAAATTTGTTGCAAAATGTCAAAATGTTTGACCCCATTTCATGGGCCAATAATTTTGATAATTTTCGTTGGAATGACCTAAAATTTTCACAGCTTGTGTAGAAATGTTTCAAGCTTTTGTGTGTAACATTTGGCATTTCTATCTTTTCAGGTTAAGAAATGCCATTTCAGTTCAAAAGAAAAGGCATTTTGTGTGTTAAGAGTATGCATGGACTCAGTCACCGTAGAGAGTGTAGCATTCCTTCACAAATTTTGCAAAGAAGGCACCAACAATAAACAAAATAACAGAGAATTACAGCTGCAGCGGAAACTGTTACCAAAGACATGCTACAGCAAGTTTGGCACGAGCTTGAATACAGACTCGACGTGTGCACACGAGTCACACACGGCACTCATATTGAACATTTATGAAAATCTGTCATAGAACCTACAAATAATTGTACTTTTCTTTGTAAATTTAACCAATAAAACCTATGACCTTCAACATAAAGTGTATTTAGTTTCATTAAGATCCATCAAGTAGTTTCCAAAATATGGACATTTAGAATGGAGTCAACCATTTTGGAACACCCTGTATATATTTTAATAAATGGTTTTTAAGCACTTCAAATGTAATAATTATGGTAAGTTTTAAACATGTTACTGTCCCACCGAATTATTGTTAAACAAGAATAAAGCAGAAAAATGCTTGGCTTCATAAAATGTTTCATTGAGTGAGTCCACTCAAATCCGCTCAATTACACACAATGAGTTGCCACAGCAACTGTTTAATAAGTTAAACAACGACTGACGCATGCGGCCCTTCGAAGTTCACTTCTCTGGCAAGTTCAAACATTAAACGCTGTCAATCATCGTGAACTTTAATAAGCAACTCCAGTGCACTCACTGCCTGACCAGGGAGGGAGGGATCGAGAGTGAGACTATGCGATGGGCTCAGGACAACTTATCTGTATCTTTGTTGTATTTTTTAAATTTTAATTCGGGAAAAAAAATTCAGTGATGGACTGAGGGCACGAAGTTTGAAGCGCCAAGTAGCGAGGATCACTGTAATTCTTTCTAAGCGCTTTTAAAACACCACACTAAATTTGTTGTCATGTCCTGCGATTGCTTGTCTGGCCCTAGTGGCGCTAAAGTGTAAGTAGTTTGTTATGTTCCATCTTATTTTACAGACATTATCACATGACTACTCAACCTCATAGCAAACACTGAGTGTTAAAATAAGAGCAAACTTCAGCAGTCATTGTTTCCTATTTCATCTCACTGTTTGTACCTTGATAACGCATCGCTTCTAGTATATGAGCATTGTGTACCAAACACATTGTGGTATGTAAATTTCATTTGTTTACATTTATAGTCAAACAAAGTTACAGTGTTGCATGGCTGCGAGGGGGAATTATCTATTACACTACATATAATCTTTCATATGATCAATAATTTTTCATTATATGAAGTGAAATAGCATTTTGAGGTACCAATTTTCGAAATTGTTCATAAATAGTATTTGAAAGGAACCCATTTTAAAACATGAAATGTGAATCTTTTTACTTAGGTTAAATAAAATTGAACTGTACTCGAAAAATGCACTGTACTGGATTCATCCTCCTGTTTTGTTCACTTCAGGAAAAACAAGCTAGCAAACAAAATGAGCATAAAAACAAAACATTTTTTCTTAGTCATTAAGCACCAATTTTTTTTTTCTTCTCGGTTGTTCGGTTGAGATTGTGTGTAGAAGGTTTCGCTCATTTGCCAGGAACAGCAATGTTGTACACTAAACAGGACAAAATTGAACCATAAATAACCAGGATTAAAAAAAATCATAAATTTTGAAGTTAAACTCAGCCAATTTGCCATAGGCCTACCACTAGAGGGAGGCCGTGTACTACTTTGAGAACCACTGATCTAGATTTAAAAATAATGGGATTGAGAATTAGTATAATTCACAATAAAGTTAGTTATTTTCATTAAAATGTACAGACAGACGCTTAATCTAAAACATAAGATTGCGAACCTGAAATCTTTTCCTACGCTAGCAAGCTATTCCAAAGATCTTGATACCACAGGTTTAAATTTGCATTTTCAAATAGTTTGTTCCAGTATTTATCCCTCTTACTGTGCAAACACTCAGCTTCATGCCATGAGATAAGGTCGAGGTAGAGCAAAAGGGAGCAACACGCCCAAGCCGTCCTTCGTACGAGGCTTCCCCTCTTCCTTTTTTCTGATGATTACAGCAGAGTGGTTGACTAATGGCCAGTCGCATTCTGCCATCAGGAAATGATGCGAATCCCAAAGTTCTTTTTCAGCTGCTCCAGGAAGATGAATGTGAGCACTGTATGAGGAATCAAGCGAATCCCTGCAGGAACAAGGCCCTGCGACACAATGTAGAACATCTCATTACTGAATAGGAAAAAGTTGTATATTAAGTATACATTTGAGTTGAATGCGTGTTACTACCTTATAAAATGCCAGAGGACCCAACTTGGCGGTTTCTTGCAAGCAATGTCGTACCCCCTGAAAGTAAACTGACACTAGTTAGCGCAAGTAACTTTATTACCCCTGACTACAAGTCATTCTTTCTAGTAAAGGCGGTAGAGCTAAGCTAAGCTAACGGGAACGTTGAGTTGGATACAGGGTTCTCAACTCTCACTTATTGTTTGTTACTAAGGCTAAGTTCACAATGCAGGTCTTAATGCACTGGGGCTGCAGCCATAGGCGGAGTATGACTTTTGGGGCAGGGGGGGCACAAGATGTTGTTGACCCCAAAACGCAGTGTCAGCGATAAAATTAACTTACAGGAATATTTATAATAATAAGTTGACACTGAAAGTTTTTTGTTTCCCATCATTCTTGAGGGGAATTCTAAATCAGGCTGCTTAGGCAATACTTTTCGCCAAGATCGCATCCATTGATTTTGGTACACCCGCTGGTGTCGTGCCAATATAGTTACCCCAGTCAAAAATGGTATCCCCTGTGCGGAGCCATATGGAGGTAGATTTGTGTCTCCATTATTCAATCAAAAAAAGTTGCTTCAATTAAAAAAAAAAAAAAAATGCTTCAATCAAAATATTTTCAACCCACAAAAAAGTCGCTTCAATTAAAAAAAATGTGTTTGAATGCAAAAATAAATTTAAAAACTTAAAAATCTCCGAAAACTGCATGTGAAATCTATTTTTCTTTGAATAATTTTTATTTATATACACATATATATATATATATATATATATACACATATATATATATATATATATATATTTATTTATTTTTTTTTTTTTTTTAAGTCAAGTTTTTTTTTTAATGAAGCAACTTTTTGATTGGACTAATGCTGATTTGTGTTTGGGCCACATTTTGGCTAGGACAGGTTTGTCTTCGTTAATCAAAAAATAAGTTGCATGAAAAAAAAAAAAAAATCTAGACTTTCAAAAAGAAAAATCAATCAAAACAAGAAAAAATTCAATCATAGAAAGAAGTTTTTGAATGCAAAAAAATATTTGAGATGGAAAAAAATTGCACTTAATGTTTTATTGAAAAAGTTTTCTTTGATTGAAGCAATCCTTTTTGTGTGGGCCATATTATGATTAGGACATTCGTGTCTAAATCATTCAATCCCCAAAAAGTTGCTTCAATCAAAAAAAATATTTTCAAAGAAAATAATCATTAAAAAAACAACAACATTCTAATACATATATATATATACATAATTATATGCGAAACAAATGACCGTATAAGGTGCTCGAAAAAATAATTTCGACCCATTAAAAAAAAATTTTTTTTTGTCCTTTTCATTCATTTTTGTTGCAGTTGTACAACTTTTATATATATAGGAAAGTCAATTACATGCAATGACACTTTTCGGCCACCAGGCGGGGCCAGGCCCCCTCTTAAAATCCGCTTATGGCTGCAGCTATCAATTATTTCAGTAGTCGATTAATCGATGAAGTAGTTAGGTCGAATAACCGAGTAATCAGATAAGGAACATAAAAAATAAAATAGCTGTGCCTCAAACGGTATTAAAAATAAATAAATAAGGATCTAAGTACAACAAAAGAATTGGCGTACTTACATAGCAAAAGTCCGCTAGCCTAAATGCTATAAAACACAAACGTTTTTTATTTATTTATTTTTACAATGCTCATAACAAATGGTTCAGAAACATTCCCACAAAAAACTGCTTAATATAGTTATAAACTAAATTACGAATGCATTAAAAAAAAACATTAGTTAATACAAAAACATGGCTGATGTTGGTTTTAACATGGAGCAACTGGATTCTGCCATGTGAAATGAAGCAGACTAGAAGGCAGTGTTTGAGGACTTACAAGTATTACACATGCGCACTAATTTGCAGTCTGACAAGCGATGAGCAAACTGACCCGCATGCGCAAAAGCATCAAAACAAATAACTATGGCGCACAGTGGAAACCGAGCATTATCAGGCTTATCCTTTTATTCATTGTATTTTTTATGACTGTGGTCAAGCCGGCCTCCTGCATAGTAAAAGCAGAGTTCAAGCTAGGCGCTTGTGAACCGCTACATCGCTGCCGCCTTGCGTGCTGCTCTTGCTCTTTGCTGACGTAATTGCTGCTTGATTTGGGAGACTTGACAGTTCAGACCGCCGCCACATTCTGGAAAAAATGTGGCCCAAATCGGATTTAAACCACATACGAAAGTGACCCGGATCAGATTTGAAATGGTCCACTTCTATGAGACTTGTGGGCGTGGCATGGCTCAGCGGTAGAGTAGTTGTCCCCGAACCCAGAGGTTGTGGGTTTGATTCTCCGCCCTGATGAACTTGTCTAAGTATCCTTAAGCAAGATACTGAACCTCATGTTGCTCCTGGTGCTGTGTCACCAGTAGGTGGATGGGGAAGTAGTGTAAAGCTCTTTGAGGGCCTTCAAAGTGGAAAGACGCACACAAGTATAACTCTAGTTACCATTTGTCAAATTCAGACCATCAAGTTAATGCCTCACTCGAGTCGGGAAAAACACGAAAAAAATCAGGATTTGTGCATTAAGACCTGCGGTCTGAACCTAGCCTAAGTGATCATTTCAGTTTTGTTATGATATCATGACTGTGCATGACACTTAACTAATTCAGACCAAGAAAGTCCATAGTTTGCGTTCTTTTGTCCACACGAGAATACATTTGGTCGAGACTTTTTGGGCGCAGTTTATTTTCATATTGCAATTTCAGCAGGCGACCCAGGATTTGACAACAAGCCTATGCATGAGCAAACATTGTTCAATCACTGGGGGGAAAAAAAAAAAAGTCTGGGCGGGGTAACATGCTAAAATGCAGAAGTAAACAATCATGGAGCTCCGGCTTGCAACACTGGTGCTCATAATGATTTGTTTGAGCCAAGTAAAAGCATTTGCCCATATGTCTTAGAAGACATTCAGTCTCCTCATTACTCCACGTGAAACCTCGACTCATGTTAGCCAACGTACTGCTAACCACAGAATGTGATGCTAACCCAACAATCCCATAAAGCCTGTTACGTGCCAACAGGTGTGTGATCTTAGTTTTGGTCCGAACCACGGTGCGTTCACATTTACACATAAAGCGAACCGCACCGCAGTCCGCATGGAAGCGAACTGAGGCCACCTCTACGGCAAGGTCTCCGATCGGCTGTTTGGTCCGGACCAGTTCGCCGTTGTTCTGTCAGATTATGCACCCTGATCAGATTTTGCTACTGAAGGTTCAGTGGCGGTGAATGAGGACTCTTTTATATTCAGCTGGACTCTCAATATTATCCAGAGGTGCTAAATAAACAAGTTACATCATAAACATGCATGTGCAATATAAAGGCAGTGTAAATAATTGCTAAAGGGCACGGGGAAGACATTACCAGTGAGAGATCGGCGTGCAGTCGAGTTGAGCGTAGCCACATGGTAGGATATGTGTGTGTGGAGAACTTTCCTTTCTATGCGTCCATAACCAAATGTAAGTAGATATTTCTTTCTTTATAGAAAGTTTGTGGTGTTTGGTTTGGACCAGATACATGCCTTCGCGGCCATTTGTAAAATCACACACAAGCACAACCACAAAATCGCCATTTCTAATGGGGTGAAAGATCTGACAGAACGGTTTGTATTCACACCAGCCCAAAAGGTGCACACCACCAACTTTTTGAGTTTGGGTCGGTGTTCGGCCATTCCTTACTACGTGGCGAAACCTCCTACACAATGCTCAGCGTGCTTGCACAAGCATCCGCACGCATGCGCACATCGGTTAGAAGTGGCGAGTACTCACTATTTCTGTTTTTATTTTATTTTTTAGCCCTTTTCATTGCCTCAAAAATACTTTTTGCAAAAATACTTTTTGCATGTATTACCCTCTCATATTTTTAACCATTGTGTTTTTTTGTGTTAGCTTTGAAGCAGTTGACCGCATTAGTCACGTAGCGTATTTAAACCGTCCTTATTTGAGATACACTGGGGCATATAAGTATTTAGTCAACCACTAATTGTGCAAGTTTTCCCACTTGAAAATATTAGAGGTCTGTAATTGTCAACATGGGTAAACCTCAACCATGAGAGACAGAATGTGGAAAAAAATAAATAATAATAACATTGTTTGATTTTGAAAGAATTTATTTGCAAATCATGGTGGAAAATAAGTGGTCAATACCAAAAGTTCATCTCAATACTTTGTTATGTACCCTTTGCTGGCAATAACGGAGGCCAAACGTTTTGTATAACTCTTTACAAGCTTTTCACACACTGTTGCTGGTATTTTGGCCCATTCCTCCATGCAGATCTCCTCTAGAGCAGTGATGTTTTTGGGCTGTCGTTGGGCAACACGGACTTTCGACTCCCTCCGCAGATTTTCTATGGGGTTGAGATCTGGAGACTGGCTAGGTCACTCCAGGACCTTGAAATGCTTCTTACAAAGCCTGGCAGTGTGTATGGGATCATTGTCATGCTGAAAGACCCAGCCACGTCTCTTCTTCAATGCCCTTGCTGATGGAAGGAGATTTTACCTCAAAATCTCTCGATACATGGCCCCATTCATTCTTTCCTTTACACAGATCAGTCGTCCTGGTCCCTTTGCACAAAAACAGCCCCAAAGCACGATGTTTCCACCCCCATGCTCCAGAGTGGGTATGGTGTTCTTCGGATGCAATTCAGTATTCTTTCTCTTCCAAACACGAGAACCTGTGTTTCTACCAGAGTTTGATTTTGGTTTCATCTGACCATAACACATTCTCCCAGTCCTCTTCCGGATCATCCAAATGCTCTCTAGCGAACCGCAGACGGGCCTGGACGTGTACTGGCTTTAGCAGGGGCACAAGTCTGGCAGTCCTGGTGGCGCATTGTGTTACTGATAGTAGCCTTTGTTACTGTGGTCCCAGCTCTCTGTAGGTCATTCACTAGGTCCTCCCGTGTGGTTCTGGGATTTTTGCTCACCGTTTTTGTTATCATTTTGACGCCACGGGGTGAGATCTTGCATGGAGTCCCAGATTGAGGGAGATTATCAGTGCTCTTGTATGTCTTCCATTTTCTAATAATTGTTCCCACTGTTTTACCTATTGCAGATTCAGTCTTCCCAGCCTGGTGCAGGTCTACAATTTTGTCTCTGGTGTCCTTCTACAGCTCTTTGGTCTTGGAGTTTGACTGACTGAGGTTTTGGACAGGTGTCTTTTATGTAATAATGAGTTAAAACAGGTGCCATTAATACAGGTAATGAGTGGAGCCTCATTAGACCTCGTTAGTATTTGTAGATGACCAAATACTTATTTTCCACTCTAATTTGGAAATAAATTCTTTAAAAATCAAACAATGTGATTTTGGGTTTTTTTTCCCCACATTCTGTCTCTCATGGTTGAGGGTTACACATGCTGACAATTACAGGCCTCTCTAATCCTTTCAAGTAACTTGCACCATTGGTGGTTGACTAAATACTTATTTGCCCCACTCTAACTACATTTAAGTATTTTCTTAAGGCATTTTTTCAGTACGTTCTGCTTGTGTGCATCTAAACAAAACAAGTTTAGAGCGTACGGTAGTACTTTGGGTGTCAAATTCAACTAATGTAGGACGTTTCGCTGATGTAGCAGATGTTGGCAGAACACCGGACCAAACAGAGCAGGTTTGAATAGGCCCTTAATGACATGCCATTATTTGTCATTGTTTGTAGAAGAGAATGTAATCCTGTTTTTCTGCTTACAAAACTAAGGTGCAATTATCCCTCATTGTCTCCTGAGAGCCATAATATAGAACGAACATGCCATTTTGGTCAGGTCATCACTTTAGCATTTTGCATATAAGTTGCTCTCTGGAGTATAAAATAGCACAGTGTGTGGGGGTGTGATTGTGTGTGGGGGGCTGTGTGTCATACTCTAAACAATGTTCATAAATTGAGAATGCTGTGAATAATATCTAAAACAGTAAAACACTGTACAATTAAAATTAAAGAAAGCTCACAAAGTAAGTGTTGTTGAGTAGAAGTGATATTATGTGTAGCTCGCTAAATTATTGTAAAATTACATTAGAACTAGTACTGCATGATTTGTGACTGTACAGCACGGCCGGCGATGAAGGTGGTTTTGACATTTTCGCAACAATTCCATTCAAGTAGTGACTGTTTTTAGCTAATAGGTGAGGATAAAAGGGTGGACAACATGCATCCGGTATTCCATCAAAAATTCGACATGCTTTGTTTTCATCGTCTTGATGCATTTTCTGACTAGTGTGACCCAAATAAAAAGATCACAATAAGTACAGAAGAGGCACTTACCGTGTACTCTCCCTTTGAGTTCATGAGTCTTGTCTTTAGAACATCAAGTGGCTGACAAAGGAACGTTGCACAACCTCCCTGCACAAGGTACATTGAAACACTTGTTAATTCAATAATAATAAAACAGGACTTGTTCTGTGATCAAATGAGTTGATTAACCGGATACTTACAGCAATGAAGCTCGAGAGGAAGTGTGTGATCATATTATCTCCCAGCATTCCTGTTCCCAACACAAGCTGCTTTGCCTGGTCATAACAGGCCAACTGAAAGGGAAGGTGAATTATAGTGAGAAGAATAACACATCAAGAAACATCAGTAGTATTTGTATTAGCCCACATGAACTCTAGTAAACCACCACTTTATACAAGGTTGGAAACTTTCCAAATTTCGCTATTTATCTAGTCTTTTATACCAGCTGCTTCCCAAGCATACTGGAATTGCTTTATAAATTCCAGTATCAATGTTGAGAGATGTGACTGAAATGCAATGATCTTGAATTAAGCTCATGATCTTGTTTCTGGTATTTGGTATCCAAGGTCAACTTGTTGGAAGAATCAAGTAAAGTTAAGTGCACAGTCGCAGTGAAGAACATGTTTTGAACTCTTTAAGATGTTTTAATCTGCTGAGAAATACCATTAGCATTTAGTTGAACGCCTGATTCCCTCGTCAATAAAATAAAATCTATTAATTCGAGAAAAGCTAGTTGCCGTAATGTACTAAAAGCAGGTACAAATAATGCATGCAAGTCAGGCAAATTGGTTTTTAGGGACTCTTACACAGTTGTGTGTTTCTTAAGTAAACATTAGGGCATTGGGCATCGAGCATCGATGGGAACCGGTTCTAACACTCCGATGCTCCCGGAATCGTTCAAATTTTTAAATTTTTATTACTTATTTCGATGCCCTGACCACCGAGCGGAAAAAAATTGCTTGCGTTTAAAGACTGATATTTATTTATATACAAGTTATAATTAGCCCTGTGAGATGTTCATTTAATTAAAAAAAAAAAAAAAAAAAAAAACGTTGAGAAGTTAAGAATTTAATATAAACTATGCAATTTTTTGGGACCCTGCATTTTTTGGGAGGGACCTTGCCTCTTAAACGAATCAGAATCGGCAATCATTCGGAACCGGAACAGAAACGTGGAATCGGAATCTGAACCGGAATCGTTCAATTTCAAACGATGCCCAACCCTAGTAAACATGCACAACCTCCACACAAAGTAATTATGACAACAATGCTTATACACAAAATGTTTTCCCCCAGCAATAATTTTGCTAAATCAAGCACCCTAAGCACCCACACCCTTTAAAATTCAAGTCATTGTATATTTAAAGTCTTCGGTTCTTCATTCATGTACACTATAACGCACACAAACCTGCATAAAGTTCATTCATAAATCATTCATATTTAAATGTAACCACTTATACTACTTCCCAATTCGTTCCAAATATTGATTTAACAATAATGCATTAACTTGACTTTAAATTACATTTTAATTGTGTTATTGTATTACAGATGAGTACTGATTTATGCACAGTAAGTAACTCAACTTGCCTGTCCCACAGTGACCAAGGCTCCCCTGCTGGACGCCATGGTGGCTCCTGAAAACAGCTTCCTCACACCCTCTATGGGACATTTCAGAGGTCTCAAATGACAGTGCTTTATTTTCAAGTCAGTGTCTGCGTACAGTAGTTGATGCTACCTTCTCTGAAGACTCTGAAGAGCCCATCAATGGCATGTTTGTAGCTGAAGAAAACATTTAGGTTAGCATTTTCCATAAAAGTTCAACATTTGTGATTTGCTGATATTCTGCATCACTTACTTTCTCCTCAGTTCTGCTGGTAGTTTCATGTCATTTTGCATCCTGGAGTCAATAATGCATCATTTGAAGATCATAATCATTTGAATAAATGACAGAACGTTACTCATTCATGACACATTACCTGACATTCACCATGTCTGCTGGCGTGCCAACAAAGCCCCCAGTAAAACCTATTAAGGTTGAAAGCTGTTAATTTATTGAAATGTTTCCATGTGGATGAGCAAGCACAAACCTCCAAACGCTCCCAACGCAACTTTTTGATAGAAAGGCATGGGCCCCTGGCTTTTGTTTCCAATCACGTCCCTGACCGTCTCATAGATGGCAAATCTGGTCAGGGAATAGGACATCTGAAAGAGAAAGGATTAAAAATATAAATAAAAAGAGAGACAGAGACCTTTGAGCAACAATAAGCCTTTTGTACATTTTTGAAATATGAGTTAGAGGGAAAAAAATATGTATACAGGGGATACAATGTGAATTGATGTATTTATCCAATTGCTTTTCTTGTACAGCACGTTCTACAAAAACACAATCTGGAGTACTGTAAAGACTTAAATGAATTTTGAGTTAATTGGAAAGCAAAAGTTCTAATATTGAAAATTTTAAAGGAAGAGTTTTTTAAATGCGATTTTATCTAATTGGTCATAAAATCAGTTATTTGCTAAAAAAAAATATATATATATATATTGCTTTTCATCCATGCTAACATCATTAGAGAAGTGACAGGCAGAAGTTATATATTTTTCCGCTAGATGGCGCAATATTCTGTCCTTGCTCAACAAAGGTTAGGAACTTTGGCATCTCAAATTCCATTAAAATGAAAAACATTCGTTGCAGATGTACTGTCTTGTGACTATGATTCATTTTTTAAATTGTTTTTAGACACTTATGGCAATGCCACATCTAAAAATGTCATTTTAGCTCAGAATTTGGCAACGTTGTGAATAACTTGGTTGTAAAAATTTAAATACCATCATTTCAAATAAGATTTTTTTTTTTAACATGAATCAAAGTAACAAGGAACTTAATATTTAATCGCTACTTCTGCCTAAATACAGGTGACATAAGTATTCACATTTGAGGCCGCAGTGTCCATGTGTCATGAGTACTAGTAAGCAGTGGCGTCATTAGGCCTAAAATAGTCAAAAGCCCCCCTAAATAATTTGGTGTTGTTTTATTTTAAAAAAATATATAAATGTTTATATACAAAAAAAACTGACAGACTTACCATGAAGTTGCCAGAGTATTAGTTGAAATCAATCATATAACCTGTCATTATTATTTATATATTATATTATATTATATATTATTATATGTAATTATTTTTTTGTTTTGTTGGTAATAACATTTAGTTAGCTGCAGCCCCCAGCGAACAGCAGAAAGTCCCATGTAATTAAGCAAATACTCCGTGTTTGCGGTCAAAACTTACATTCCAGCTCTAAAATAACGCTGTTACTTAACTGCTGCTAGCTAGTTAGTCTGAAATGCATTGTGAAGGTCCAGGTTGTTTATAGAGTTAAGTCTTTTTACCGCTATCTTTGAGGTGACTTCCTTCTGGAGCATCAGCTGTGTTTCTCTCTTTACGCATAGATGAGAACAGGAGCTGAGCTCATTCAAGTACAGTACAGGCCAAAATTTTGGACACACCTCATTCAATGCGACACAAATGATGGTCTCAACCCCAAATGGCAAAAGTGTGCAAAAAAAGTAATCAGAGGAAAGGGGGGCTACTTTGAAGGTAATAGAATACTATACAGGTTTTTCAGTATTTCACCTTTTTTTTTGGGGGGGGGGGGGGGGGTAAGTACACAATCCCACACATGTTCATTTATAGTTTTATTACCATCAGTGAGAATTCACAGTGTAAAAAAACTCATGAAAATAAAGAAAACCCATGGATGAGAACATTTCCAAACTTTATCCTGACCCAGATATTACCTAATTTCAAGTTAGTAGTTGTAGTTTTAGGGTTTGGAATTACAGCCATTTTTGTTACATATGTGCCCAAAATGTAATCTGTACAACTTACAAATATTTTTGCTTGTATGCTAGGTTCACTTACATCCTCTGCAACTCCTGGGGGCTAAAACCCAGTGACGCCCCAGCTGGTAGGTAATATTTGATAACAAAACTGAGGGTCAAGCAGTGGAGCTACTGAAGTAGCCGCTGATGTAAGTGAAAGGTCATGTATACAATTTAGCATGATTCTACATAGGGATGGGAATTGATAGGATTTTTACGATTCCGATTCCATTATCGATATTGCTTAACGATTCAATTCTTTATCGATTCTCTTATCGATTCTAATTTGGGGAAAAAGAAGAACAAACGTTTTGATTGGCATCGAGTTTGTTTAATCAGAACTCACAACCTTACAAACTCACAACGAAATCAAAAGAGGCCCAAAGCCTCAATGTTAACTATGGCAATAAGTGGCAAATACACAAGAATGTGTAACATTTTACTGAAACATTTATCTAATAGAAATAAAAAAATATTGGTATATATTGGCAGATAGGTTGTTGTTCTGCCTTTGGCAATATGTGTTAAAACAGGGGTCCCCAAACTTTTTCCTGTGAGGACCACATAACTTTTCCCTTCTCTGATGAGGGGCCGGGGTCAGTTTGTAACAGAAAAAGTGTGACGATTGCAGAAGTGCATAAATGTAAAAAATTATTGTTTTTCAGAAAGCCACAATCAAATAACCCTTTCTGGATTCTTCACGGAATGAAAGTAAATAAAATAAAAATAATGATATAATAATAATAACTAATAATAAAAACACTATTAATTAAATACATAATAACCAAATAACCCTCTCTGAATTCTTCAAGGAAAAAGGCCAGGAAATAAATAACACGATTGAGAAAAAAAAAAAAATTCAAAATGGTCGGACCAAATGTGGAGGCGGGCCGTATTTGGGCCGCAGGCCGCAGTTTCGCCACCCGAAGAAATGCCGCATCCAAGCGAGTGAGCGAGCGAAGTGAGAGAGGGAAACACTTCTACGAGCCTACGTTCTTTGTTAATGTTAATATCTACAGAGGCAACGCCTGTATGTATCATCTTTTGTGTTTGTTGTTGTGTTTCCACTCGCGATCGGACACTTAAATCCAGTTGTGTAGTGGTTTGAACGATGTGCTAATGCTAGCGAACGAATGCTAACCATACTGTTATTAGCAGCTAATCATCGCTGATTTACGTTGATGCAAACCTGTTTGTTATTGGGGACGAAATTGATTTGTTTCATTTCTATTCTTAGTTTCACTCTTCAAGTGATGATTGAATAAAGTCAGCAACTTATACCAACGTCTTCTACATCGTCATTTGGGAGTTTAGCTAGCTGTATAGCTAGAACTGAGCCTTAGCCTCTCTGTGAGGACAGCGCAGTCGTATTCCCTCCCGATGCAGTAATCTCCACCTTGCAATGACTGCAAGTCGCTTTGTTGTAATTTTTCCTCGTGAAGTGAAGACACACTTTCGAGCGTTTGAACCTACGTGCTGTCATTGTTATGTTTATGGCTGCAATGCTCATGCTTACCCGTCGTAACCTTTCATTTTCACACTCTTTCCTGGTGAAGTGTAGTCAAACTTTGGACCGAGTGGTTCTTGGCGCCATGCTAGTTTGATGCGTCTGGACAACAAGACACGTCACGACGCAATACGCGTCTTTAGGAATCGTTAAAGGGATCGTTAAAGCTTTTTCATTGTGATGTCGAGGCCTCGAAACAGTCGGAACCGGTTCCGAATTGGAATCGGATTTCGATTCCCATCCCTAATTCTACATCACAACAGGAAAACGGTTACAAAAAAACCTACACATACCTGTCTGCAAAGGGAAGCAGATAGGCCATTGTAAAGAGCAAGAACTCCATCGTTCTTTACCACTTGCACGGCCATGCCAAACATCCTCTTCTTTACCTCCTGTTGTGTTTGCAGGTGCACCTGCAAACAAGAAATTCTAGCATTATTGATAAATCATAGACAGCAGCTTGTGCTTTTATGTGAGCTGTTATCACCGCTATCACAACTTCCATAATTTTAAAACAATTATAAAACTGTTTCATTTTGATACAAAACTATCAATATGGAAAACGCACATTCCATAGTATGTATATCGTATTTGACATCCAAACATTTTAAATCGATTATCTCTCCACCTTTAGCATTAATTTTCTATTTTTACACATATTTAAAAGAAAAACATGAAAACAAATGTATATATTGTATTTTTAGACTGTGAAGAGCACTTAAAATCCTTTATTTTTGTTGACAGTGTGCCGTATGAATTCTGTTTGTGCTTAATGACCTTGGACCTATTTTGTGTGAGCAAATCTGTAGTACACCGCTCCAGTAAAGTGCTCAAGACATACTGTACATTCATCATTCATCCAAACATTACATAAGACAGTAAAAAATGAAATGTATGAACAATAATTACTATCGTAAAAGATAAAGAACAAATTTCAAGTAGGGCTGAACAATTTTGCAAAAAACTGATATTGCGATTTTTGGGGGGCTTTGCGATATATATTTCAATATTGAAACCAGAAGAATTTTTACCAGACTTGAATAACTCTGTTTGAGAAGACTTTGACTCAATATGACCACATTGTTTTCATCAGAGATATCCCGATCCGATCTCATGATCGGAAATCGGGCTGGTCGCGTCGTTTTTCAGAGGATCGGAATCAGGTGAAAGAATCAGATTTTGTAATTTAAAAAAATATATTTCTGGTTTTCCACTTCATGTTTGTCCAGCCTCTCACCCTCCCTCCTGAAATGTAGTGCGACCTAACTCCTTTTCTTCGTCATCAGTGCAGCTGGAATTTGCTACTTAAGTTCATGATGATTGACAGGTTTGTAGCTTTGATCTGGCCAGAGACACTTCGGTAGCTCTACAATCAAAGGCAAAAATAATGTTAATCATCATTAAGCTTGGTAAACAGTCTGAAGTGTGCTGTGGCAACTCATTACTTGTGTAAGTGAGAGGCTGTTCTCGACAGCATGAGTCAAAGCAAAAAAACTTTTTTTCGGTATCAGATCGGGACACGGTATCGGCAGACTCGCAAAATTAGGTGACTTGGACTGGGACTAGGTTGCAAAAATGTGCGATCTGGACACCCCTAGTTTTCATATAATACCGTTTAATCCAGGCTAAAGGGTTTCTCTGTGAATGATAAGAGATTGGTGCACATAAAAGTGATACAGGAACCCATGTATCTCCGAAATTGCAGCTTTTATGAAGTAGAAAACAAAATTTTACATTAAAAAAAAAAAAAAAAAAAAAATCGTACGTCCTGCGTTGGGACAATTGCGCACGTGCACAATGGCGATGTTCAAACTAGAGCTGAAATGAATACTCGAGGAACTTGAGTAACTCGAGTTTAAAAACTGATCCGAGTAATTTTATTTGCCTCAAGGAATCGTTTAATTGTGCCAGTTCTAAGCATCACGTTTTTCCCGGACTACTTTTAATATGGGACAATGCGCAGACGTAGCGTTAGCCCTGCAGAGGGCTAGGTTTTTCTCAATTATGAATACTGTCGTTGCGTGGCCAACGAGTCTTACATACAGGCTTTACTTAATCTGTAAAAACATAGCTCTGTGGAGTGATGAGGGTGTAAAATAAAAACATAATAAAGCCAACTGTTAATCATAGCTCAGTAGTCATTTCTGGATAAAACACCAAGTTGTACTGGTCCCTATTGTGCTACAATACAGCAGGTATTATACATTTATATTGAACACTGAAAAAACTCAAAATCCTGTCAGGACTTACAGTTTAGACTAACTTAAAACTTAACTAGGACTTATAAATAGCTTGACACAAATGGAATTTCAACTGAAACACGTGGGAAAAACACCTAACTTTCATGTGATGTGTGTTATCAGGCATTTTTTTTTTTTTATAAGATCTAGAATCTTTTGAGTGAAAGCAATGAATTTTTTTTTCCCTAGTCACATCTGATATGCAATTGTTGGCAGTTTTCATAAATATACATTGAAAATAAAGA
Source organism: Corythoichthys intestinalis (assembly GCF_030265065.1). Lineage (NCBI taxonomy): Eukaryota > Metazoa > Chordata > Actinopteri > Syngnathiformes > Syngnathidae > Corythoichthys > Corythoichthys intestinalis. The sequence continues at coordinate 16,276,651 of NC_080402.1, forward strand.
CATTGATTGACTGTAAATGGTTCAACATTAGATGAAATGTCTTGTTTTCTCATGTTTATTTATAATTGCTCTTTACCTAAAAAAATATGTTTTACCCGGTTACTCGATTAATCGATAAAATTTTGTAGTGCTGCAACAATTAATCGATTAACTCGAGTATTCGATTAGAAAAAAATATTCGAATTAATTTTTGTTGCTTCGAGTATTCGTTTAATTAAAGTGGCGTTGTAATGGTTTATTTTGAAAGTGTTTGCATTTAGTTTTATTAATTAGGGTGAACACTGCCCTCTGGTCTGGCTCTTTTCACATGGCTGAATCCAACTGCTCCCTGTTTAGACCAACGTAAGCTAAGTTTTTGTTTGAGCTAATGTTTTTTAACGCATACTTATAAACTAAATTATGAATATTTAGCAGTTGTTGCTTTTTTTTTTTTTTTGAGGGAATATGTGTCTGAACCATTTGTTAAAAGCATTGTAAAAAAACTTTAGCATTTTATAGCATTTAAGCTAGTGGACTTTTTCTATGTAAGGTAGCCAATTGTTCTTTTGTTGAACTTAGGTCCTCATTTTTTTAAAAAATATATATTTATATATATACCGTTTGAGGCTCAGCTCAGGTATTTTCATTTTTCATGTTCCTTATCCGATTACTCGATTATTCGAACTAAGTAGTCCATCGATTAATGGACTACTAAAATATTCGATAGCTGCAGCCCTAGAATTTTCAGTCGAATACTCGATTAATAAAATATTCAATAGCTGTAGCCCTAGTTCGAACGATATATTGTGCAGGCCTAATTTCAAGTTTAGTACATTTATGCACTGCAGCACCTTATGTACAGATGAAAATAAACATGCTCATTGGTGGTGCGCGTTATAATCTGATGCGCTTTATAGTCCCACAAAAAATATGGTGAAATGTACCCCAGTGATGAAGTAACACAGCTTTTGTTGCTACCCAACAAGTTTTTGTTTTGTTTCACAATGTCACTTGAGATTGCCCTAATTTCCCCCTTCCTGCCTGGTGAATGTTATCACTAATCTTGTAAAAAGGTTTTTTCTATCACAGAGATATTAATTTTTTTAGGCCATGAACACCATGACATCATGAATAAAGCAGGTTCATAACAGTATTAATAACGCATAATAAATATTATCACTGTAACATAAGCAAATTTTTTAAACAAGGAATGTCCTGGGGTGGTCAGACTCAGTATTTTCACAATGTGGCCTTTACCCTCTGTTCTAATAATATTTTTTTATTGTATGGCCTTCAAGTCTTAAAAGCAGTATTTTATGAATCCGTACTTAACTAAAACAGGGCCATGATTCTTTTCACCTATCTTTTTACCAATTGGTCTACCGCAGTATTTCTAAACCCTTAAGACTTTTTTATTTTATTTCATAATACAACTTGTTTTGAAACGACAAACCGTTTTAAATCTAACACTAGGATAGTGTACTGTTTTGCACTTGTGGAGGGATGACAAATCACACGTAAAATAGACTGGAAACGTTGGAGAAACGACACAACACAGCATGTGGCTGTGTTTTCCTCTTAAGATAATGGGCTTGATAAGCACACCTCCAGAGAAGTGTATATTTACTTTGACCAGCTGAGACACATTACTCCCATGGGCTATAACTCAAATTGTCAACCCAAATATATACCAAATGCCTTTCAGTCCCTTAACGGCGCTTTATTGGGTCACAAATTTGAAAACAGGAACACTTGCAAGACTGTGAAACAAGAGGGAAATTTCCTGTTACTTTTACCCTGCAGCAACTAATCTTACAAGGATGAACTTTTTGTGCCATTGTAAGCATTTGTCCCTTTAAAGCCCCCCTCCCAGCTAGTAGCCCACTGTCCTCTGATTGGTTTTCAGAAGTTGGCAAAGTGAAAAGAAACCTCTCTGTCCTCTGGAGGAAAAGCAGAAAATGGTGGCCTGCAGGGACTTTAAAAGCTGAGTAATGACTGACAAAGCAGAATTTTTGTCATGCTTGTTAAACTGTTTTCCTGTCTTCCAATCAGAATGTGCAATGTTGCTGAATTAAGAGGTTAATAGATGCAGCGAGAGGGGGAAAACATGACTAGCACAAAGCTGTGTAATAAAAAATAACCAAGTTATAAAGGAGCATTCATAATCTCTCATTATTGTGTTCCATATTCAAAATTAACATAATAAAGAAAAAGCCAGTGAAAATTGGGAACACACGCTTTACTAAACATTTGTAATCAATGGCCTCCAGTCAATAATTACACACCACATGATTCCAGTGGGTCAGGTCATGTGATGCAGTTTTTGCCATTGTCATGTCATTCAAGTGCAAGTATGTGTCTGGTATGGTATGCAGCAGTTTGGTCAGATGCAATATATAGAAGCAACATATATAAAATCGGTAACCTGAAGCAAACCTTTAAGCACTAATGAAAAAAACACTATCTTGGGTTCTTTCTATATTTGCTGGACACTTGGGAATGTGTACCCAACTTGTAAATGATCTCATTGAATCAGACTTTGACTCGTCTAGCTGACAAAGTCCAGTTCCAGGCATTTTTGGTGATTTATTATTGCCTAAAACTTCTGTTTGTTTACCTTATGAAAAGACACAAGAAAAACACATGTGGGATTTGGGTGCAATTAAAAATGTACGAGTACGGACTCAAATAGCTACTTATTCCATTCCGTGACAATAACCCAAGACTGCAACAGGTTTGTCGTAGTGGGAAAGAGCACCAAAACCCAAACTAAGCACTTTCTATTATGTTGCTCGTGTCTTGTAACAATAGAGAATCCAAACATTAGAAACCAGTTGGTATTACGTTATGCTTTTTTAAACACTGAAAACACAAATAAATTTAAAATAAAAAGTCAATACCAAAATGACTGTTCCTATATGGTCTCTCTCATGTTCCATTTGGCTCACAATCAGTGGCGCCTCCAGAAATTTTTCATAGGGGTGGCCAGATGGGGCAACATAAAATCTTGGGGTGGCCAAAACTAAAAGCCATAATTTCAGGTTTTCATTATATTATTGCAGTAAAAAGGTCAGGGGGAAACTATCAGAAAGACTTAAGGACAAGGCTACTGATGTACTTTGGTGTATTGTGTAATATTTGATGTTACTAATGATTTAATGTGAACGATTAAAATTTTTAATCGAGTTAATCACAGCTTAAAAATGCATTAATCGTAATTAATCGCAATTCAAACCATCTCTAAAATATGCCATATTTTTCTGTAAATTATTGTTGGAATGGAAAGATAAGACGGATATATACATTCAACATACTGTACATAAATACTGTATTTGTTTATTATAACAATAAACCCACACGATGGCATTAACATTATTAACAGTCTTTCTGTCAAAGGGATCCACGGATAGAAAGACTTGAAAATCTTAAAGGATAAATGTGAGTTTGTATGTTGTGACTAAATATTGCCATCTAGTGTATTTGTTGGGTTTTCAGTAAATGATACTGTAGCGACTAAACTGTTCTGTCCAAATGCATGATGGGAAGTGGTGCAACCATGACTGTGTGTGGTGGCTGCAAATGCTATATCTTCTCTGCGTTGGATACACTACAGGGTGTTAAGAAAAAGATCAACTCCTGTCATTCTTCCCAACGTCGCTACCCACAATATTAATAGTATCTGTGGGGGAGATGACAAAGCTTTTGCCAATTAAAAGCACGGCCCCAATGAATGCTTTTATCTACTCCACTCACTTGACACTGCCTCTTATCTCTGTATAGAACGGCGCCATTGTAGGCTGTTTGCGGCAATGCGTGAATGAGTCGTAATGCGAATGCGTTAATTGCGATAAATATTTTCACATGATTAATTTTAAAAAATTAATTACCGCCCGTTAACGCAATAAATTTGACAGCCCTACATTTAACAAAACAAAATCAATGCATTCATTTGGGATGAAATGCATAACTGATGCTACAACAATCTAACAATATACTGGCAAGCGGGGTGGCCAGTGGGGTGGCCAACCAATTTATAGGGGTGGCTGTGGCCACCCCTGGCCACCCAACTGGTGGTGCCACTGCTCACAATTAAATTGGGGTCATGTGTCACTCAGAAGCCCTAATTAAATGGACGGATTACTTCTTCATCCTCCATTTCAAATATGTACCATCGACACCAGTTTTGTGTTATTATTGTTTAGGCGGTTTAGTTTGTTTGACCTCACACTTCAAACAAGCAATCAAATACACACCTTTCTTCCAATACTCATACAACAGGGGCATTAAACTCAAATCATCCAGGGTGTTGTTGGTGTGTGGGCTGCATAAATTATTCAACAAAAATGTCCAAGTATATCAAAAAAGTGCAAGTACCATAATCTGATCTTCTCAATCTTTGTGGATAAAAAATGAGAACATTCACATTTCAGAACAGATAAATTGGTGAGCATTGCAACATTCTCTGCGTATACAGTCGGCCTGCACAATATATCGTTTCAACATCGCCATCGCAATGTGCACATGCTCAATAGTCCCATCGCAGGACGTACAATTGTTTTTTGGTTGTTCTTTTTTTTTTTTTTTTTTTTATGTGAACTTTATTTTTTCCATAAAAGCATTAAGTGTACAGACATGGCTTCCAGGAAACCTTTTATATACACCAATCTTCATCATTCACAGATAAACCCCAAAAGCCTGGATTTAAACTGTGTTATATAAATCAGGGTTCACCAAATCCGGACCTCGGTGCCACTTTTCCTGTCGTGTTTTCCATGTCTCCCTCCTCTAACACACCTAAATCAAAAATAATCAGGATCCGTTGTCCCGCGCCTCATGACCATAGGGGCCCCTGAATGACCCTTAATTTATTTTACTTTACATATTTCTTTTTTATCTAAATCATTGTCTGATTAAATAGTATGTTGTACTCGATATATACTTAAAAACTTTAACATATTAAATATTTCAAATATATATTTTTTCCTTTTTTTTGCACAACGCCACCCCCCCCACCCCCTCTGTCTTAGCAGAGAATGGTTTGACCCCGCTCTGGCGCACTCAAGGCTACACTACGTACGTGCCCTGAAGCGTGAAATTCAACTCTGTCATTGTTATAAACTCTAAACATGGCGAGTCGTCATAAATCGGGTGCGCAAAAAAGAAAAGAAAAAAGAAAAAGAGATGAAGATCAGAGAGGTGAACGAGAAAAAATGATGACGTTTTTAAAAGGGGGACAAGAAGCCAGAGAATTAAGGCTAGAGTTGGCTGTGAACGATGATGTCGGTAAGTGAACAACAGCCGCTAACACTGAACGTTTACATTCGCGATCACCGTGACCAAAGCCCGATTTGAGTCTGTCACCAGCCGCTTGTAGTCTATTGAGCTGCGGTATGACAAGACATGCTGTTCGCGTTGAGCCGAGGAGAGAAGGTGATGGGAGATCTGGGATATATGTTAGTCTGTGGGGAGCAGGTATTGGAGGCTGAACAGAAAATGCGTAGCCTACGCATTTTCTTGTCTTTGCCAGTGACTGTAGCTGGAGGAGAGCGAGCCTTCAGTAAAATGAAAATAAGAAAAAACTACCTACACTCCACCATACCACAGGGCAGGCCTAACAACCTAGCCCTGCTCTCCATTGAGCGTGAGTTTTTGCTCAAAAACTGGATTTCACTGATGTTATAAATGACTTTGCTGTCAAAAAATCTAGGCGCGTCACTGTTTGAGGGCTTGATAACCACAGGGACGTGGAGGGGACAGGCACAGGATGTTTAGTATACTGTTTTGCTGCTTTGCAGGCAGGCATAGCACTCTCAGTTGTATTGTATTGTAGCCTACATGGGACAATAAATGGAAATTGTTTATATTGTGTCACATCACATTACGGTTTAACTGTCCATCTCAAATTAAATTATTTGAAAATTTACACGGTCTTTGCTTGCTAAGCGTTAAAAGTAGAGATCGATCGGGGTGCCAATCGATCGGGTCCGATCACGTCATTTTCAAAGTATTGGAATCGGCAAAAAAATATCGTCCATGCCTTTTTTAAATATATATCTATATTTATTTAATTAAATAATTTTCTAATTGTATTTAACTTTACAGACATAATATGTTTCACTCTTCCAGGGTCTTTAGTTTAGGCTTAAGGTAGGGTTATCAAATTTATCCTAATATCGGCGGTAATTAATTTTTTTAAAAAATGTATCACGCTAAAATATTTGACGCAATTAATGCATGCGCTGCACGACACACTCTCACATTGTCGCTCTCAATCTGTAATGGCACCGTTTTACCTATATAGAGAGGTAAAAGGCAGCGTAAAATGAGTAGAGTGAATTTTGGCAGCCTTTGGAGCCTTTTTTTAAATTGGCTAAAACCTTACAATCCCTCTCCCTACGATTAGAAATATCATGGGAAGCAATGTGAGGAAGCAAGGTAGCAATTGATCTTTATCTTAACACCTTATGTTATTTGCCAACGCAGAGAAGATATATCAATTGATAGCACTATGCACAGTCATGGTTCCACTTCCCATCCTGCATTTGGGCATGACTACAGTATCATTTACTGAAAGCTCAACAAATACACTAGATGGCAATATTTAGTCACAATATACAAAGTCACAAGTCTTTCTATCTGTGGATCCCTCTCACAGAAAGAATGTTAATAATGTAAATGCCATCTTGAGGATTTATTGTCATAATAAACAAATACAGTACTTATGTACTGTATGTTGATTGTATATATTCGTCCGAGTTGTATTCATTTTTTTCTTTATGCATTGCCAAAATGTATATGATCGGGAAAAATTATCGGGAATGATTGGAATTGAATCGGGAGCAAAAAAAAGCAATCGGATCAGGAAATATCGGGATCGGCAGATACTCAAACTAAAACGATCGGGAGCAAAAAAACATGATCGGAACAACCCGAGTTAAAAGTACTGCGTATGTTGTCATGACAAGCCGAGGGCAGGGGTGGGGGGGCCTTATAATGATGTCTTGCCCACGAGCCCCTGCAAGTCTGTTGACAGCCCTGCTGACGCCGATAGATGTCCAATCCGTTATGACTGGGAGGCATGGCAGCGATCGTTGGCAGTGAAACATCGCTAGTGAATGAGTTAAGGGCTATAAGCAACAAAGTGTGGCTCATTTTTATCACATTGGCTGACTAATTACATTTATCTTTTTTTTTTTTTTTTTTTAACAAACTATTTCAACATCATGTTTGGCAGATCCTCAAAATCAGGTGACTCGAACTCGCATGCAAAATCAGGCAACCAAGTGATTGCCGCTTAATTTCCCTTGGGCTAACCCTTTTGACAAACACTGTTGCCATGACCCTGAGATATGGGGCTGTTAGTGATTCTTGCTCAGGGCAAAGACTTCTGGCCTGCACCAACACCAAATGTATGTCAAGGACGGGGCCACAAAATACTGTCACGCGGGCCTTAGTTGGCCCCGGGGCTGAAAATTTAAGACCCGTCCTGAATAATCAGACGCCGGTTGTCATTATTTGTAGGTTTGAGAGGTTCATCAAATATTGACAACAAGACCACAATTATTTACCCAATCACCACAAGACAAATACAATGACTATATGACTAATTAATGTTTCTTTCACTGTGCCTTTTCAAATAAAAATGAACATCTGCAATTAGTGTTATTTATTACTCCTATCCTCTGCACAAGACCAGAGCACAAAATATCTAGCCATGTGTACCCTCGTACATACTCTATCTCCAGCAACCGATTGTATTTGACTATGAAATCAGTTAATGTACTGATTAGAGAGTGATTGCCTGTAACTACTTGTTGGTGAACACAGCTGCAGCCTGCGTTTAGGCCTGCTTTCCTCGACACCCCACCGGGAAGAAGAGGGGGTCACCCCGCGCCATAACCCCTCACCTTGAGGAGATCTAGAGGATGCGTGCAGCAAGCGGCTCCACAGGACGCCAAACCACCGAAATACCACCGCGACATTCTTTTCTCGGCCATGGCTCCGTCCCGTAACGTTGCGCGGTGCATCTACAGCGGTGGCCGCCTTCGTTGCTTCCCAGTCCGGCCGTTTGTACGGGCTCTGCAGCGCTACTGGACGTACTTGTAGTAGTAGAAGCTACTCGCCGATAACCTTGTTAATCTTCAAACATACCGATAAGAGGCGTGCACTTTGGCTCCACACGCACTTGGCACACTCCCGTCACATATTTATGGGACGAAACGCGAGTGTGCGTGCGTGTATGCACGGTGCTCGCTCACAATGTGCAACGATTCAGGAAGCAGCTGAAAAGCGAGAGGAAGAACAGCCAATTGACAGCGTTGATGCCGGAGCTGCCTACCCGCCCCTTCACAGTTGGCCACAATAATACACACGCGCTCACGCCACTTTTCTCACGATCCTGCCTTGTGGCTCTTGAATGCGCTATCTAATGCTGCAAATATACAACCCCACTTTAATTCTAGACCAAAAAGCATTTCCCTGCAGAAAAAAATCCCCACAAAAGACAGTCAGTAGTAATTTTAGGTTTGTTTTTGATGGCAGAATTACATATCAGTCAGATCGTGGCCCGCCCACACAGGGGCGTCACTAGATTTTATGAACGGGGAAATTTAACCCCCCAAGAGATGTGAAGGATTAGAAAGAACGTAGCAACCGGACATTCATTATTCGAAAATTCTTCAAATATATATGTTATTAGTTTTAGTAGTTTAAGTAAGTATTAGTTTAAGTACGGTGGTACCTCTGCTTAAGAAAATAATTGGTTCTCGAAGTCATTTCTTCAATCGATCAAAACAAATGTCTGCGATTTCTGCATTGCGAGCCTTGTTATATTACCGTGTTTCACCCAATAAACCCCCAAAAAGTCCAGCTGCGCCCCTTCACAGCTGTGTCTTGACACTCAGTGAGACATGCTACACAGAGTTTTTGGATCAAAACAAGGTAAGTACGCGATAATATCTCGTTAAAATTATGGTGTCTTTAATTATGCTCTCTCATGCTTTCACCTCGACTTAGTGTTTAGGGCTCGGGTCCTCAAACTTTTTCCTGTGAGGGCCACATAACTTTTCCGTTCTCTGATGAGGGGCTGGGGGTCAGTTTATAACAGAAAAAGTGTGACGATTGCAGGAGTGCCTAAAAAAAATTCATTGTTTTTCAGAAAGCCACAATCAAATAACCCTTTCTGGATTCTTCACGGAACAAAAGTAAATAAAATTTAAAAAAATAATAATATAATATAATATAATATAATATAATATAATATAATATAATATAATATAATATAATATAATATAATATAATATAATATAATATAATTAGGGCTGTCAAAATTATCGCGTTAACGGGCGTTAATTAATTTTTTAAATTAATCACGTTAAAATATTTGACGCAATTAACGCACCCTCTGGCATATTGCCTCAAACATTACAATGAGGCCGTTTATGGACTTTAAGAGTGAAGAGAATGCCACCGGCCGCTTGGGGGCAGCGCCGTTCCATACTCATGTTATGTCTTCTAAAAGTGGGAGAATTAGTAGCTGTGAGACGTTTATGCTAGTGACGAGATTTGTCGTTCACTTGAGCAAACGAATCCATTCCGGTTCGTTCAGTAAAAAGATTCGTTCAAACAAATCGTTCAACGAATCGTTCGCCCCCCTCATCTCCCTCCCCGCCCAAACGAATCGTTCGGTTACTGAACGGGAAGTGACGTTGCCGAACGAATCACCAAAGACCGCTTCGCAGTATAACTGAACGGGAAGTGACATTGCTTGGTCCCTCCCTCTCTTCCACATTGACCACTCGTCGTAGTTTCAGAAATGAGTGACAGGCGGTATCATTCTGCTTTCACAGACAGCCTCGTCTCCCTCCTGCTGCTGCAAAAGCGAGGGAGAACTTCCGCGTCGTCTGTCCTAGTTCTATGGGCTCAAAGTCATGGCTCGTGCTTGCATTTCGATTTAGGACACGGTTAAACATTTTCCTTTTGTGAGGGGAGTAGGGGGCGGGGGCGCACGGACTTTCTTTAGCAGGTTCTTGATCACACATACAATCACATATACAGCATGTTTGCTGTCACGAAAATAAAAATACATCGAAAGTTTAATTTCTGAATATGGAACGACCAACACATCATATTTACATCTCGCTCTGTTGTATTTTTGTTTTTTAGTATTAAGATGATCGTGTTGAATTTTTGCACTGGTATTAATAAATAAAATAATCCGGTCAGCTCCCCTGTCGTCCCCGCATCTCAGATCGTCAAATGCTGACGAGAAATAATTGTTTGCTCTTTACGATGTCGCCTTTCTACTCTCATTAGTCTGTTAAGAAAAATGTAGACATATTGCGACATCTCCCGTGTCCGCGTGCTTTGTTTTTTGGGCGCTTGAGTAGCACATGATGGACGGATTGACATAATTTGTCAAACCAACCAACACCTGACACGAAGAAAAAAAAAAAAAACACTCGGAAAAAAATTACATGTATATACAGTTTCATTGCAAATCAGTATTATGGTGATCATATTGTTTTTTTGCACTGGTATTAATAAATAAAATAATCCGGTCAGCTCCCCTGTCGTCCCCGCATCTCAGATCGTCAAATGCTGACGAGAAATAATTGTCAGCTCTTTACGATGTCGCCTTTCTACTCTCATTAGTCTGTTAAGAAAAATGTAGACATATTGCGACATCTCCCGTGTCTGCGTGCGTTGTTTTGGGCGCTTGAGTAGCACATGATGGACGGATTGACATAATTTGTCAAACCAACCAACACCCGACACGCTGACACGAAAAAAAATAAATAAAACACTCGGGAAAAAATTGACATGTATAAACAGTTTCATTGCAAATCAGTATTATGGTGATCATACTAAATATTTTTTTCTGTGCACATATGAGGTAAATATCGCTGCCATGAAGCCTCCATATAGTGACAGTTCTCTGCCCGCTTCACTGCCGTCACGCGACCGCAGCTCAGCTTTTGCTTGCCTCGTAGCTACCCGTGTTTTAAATTACTGTAAATTTGATAGTATGTCGTCATAGGCAGTCACGAGTTTGTTGAGAAAAGTACTACTCTAAACAATGCTCGCTAGATTTGTGTGGTGTTTTTGTCTGTTTGAGCAGCATTTGATAGGCTCCACGTTAACAAATATGTGACAAAGTCATTTCCTTTCATTTTCTGATTCATTCACCGCATAGTCATTACTGGAAAATCAAGTTAGCAGCAAGCTAGGTCAGGAACCGGAGGACCGAGTCACTGAACGGGAAGTGACAAAACTCAGTCTTGCCCCCCTGCCTGCACGCTGGCTGCTTATTGGCCACACGTGGACGTGAGTGACAAACGCCCTGATTCTGTTTCCGGTCCCTCCCCTGCCCGCGATGAGGCTGGCGTCTGATTGGTCGTGTGCGATGTCAGAAGACGCTGCCGCTTGCTCAACGCCCTCCCACGCAGCGAACAAGCACCACCTTCATAGAACGAATCAGTGCAGATGATGATTAGTTCGGTCTCGTTCACCAAAACAATTCGTTCAAAAAGAACGAATCGTTCGCGACCGATACAACACTAGTTTATGCTGTATTCACAATGCAATGCAAATTGCTATTTGTGCTCCACAGATATTTCGGTAAGTTTTCTTTCTTTTAGTGGCAATTATGTGTCTCTTCTTTTATTTTGGGTAAGATATGTACAGGTACAGTGGGGAGAAGAAGTATTTGATACACTGCCAATGGGTTTTGGCAGTGTATCAAATACTTCTTCTCCCCACTGTATATGCTATACAGTAAGGGCGAGTGGACACAGGCGCGCCGTTTATTGGCATAAGCTTCTCCTTCACAACAAACATAAGTATCGTTTAGTGAAAGCGCAACAAAAATAATATTCCTATCTCTCAACAAAAAAAAATAATGTTCTCAAAAAGAAAAGCACTTCAGTCTATAGTAGTGAGGCCCTATTCTGACATACAGTTAAACAACAATGCTAAATAAACTGGCATTCATATCAATTTAGCTATGCAAAATACACATAAAACTTTTCACTCTATTTTTATTATTGTTATTTTTATTCTTCTTATTATATTAACTCTACTTTTGATTGAAAATTTTACAAATTTTATTAAAACGAAAACATGAAGAGGGGTTTTAATATAAAATTACTATAATTTGTAACTATAACATTTATCGTTTAAGAACTACAAGTCTTTCTATCCGTGGATCACTTTAACAGAAAGAATGTTAATAATGCCATTTGTGGATTTATTGTTACAATAAACAAATACAGTACTGATGTACAGTATGTTGTATGTATATATCCGTCGTGTGTCTTATCTTTCCATTCCAACAATAATTTGCATAAAAATATGGCATATTTTAGAGATGGTTTGAAATGCGATTAATTGCGATTAATTACGATTAATTAATTTTTAAGCTGTAATTAACTCGATTAAAAATTTTAATCGTTTGACAGCCCTAAATATAATATAACAATACTATTAATTAAATAGATAATAACCAAATAACCTTCTCTGGGTTCTTCACAGATAAAGCCAGGAAATAAATAACAAGTAAAAAAAATAATAATAATTTTTTTTTTTTTTTTAATGTTCAGGGGGCTGGACCAAATGTGGGGGCGGGCCGTATCCGTATTTAGGGGTTTAATTTAATTATTTTTTTTTTTATAAAGATTTTTTTTTTTTTTTTTTTTTTTAAGAAAGCTTAAAATCTAAATTTTCTGGGGGAAGAAAAATTCTGAACCAGAAGGCAAAGGATTTTGGGGGCATTTTATGGGTGAAACATGGTCATACAACTAGGGTCGCGATGCAGAAATCGCAGACAACAAGGAGTGGTTGAGATTTTCTTTTTCATATAGTTACCCTTTTAAACGTTATTTTTCTTTTTTTTTTTTTTTAATGTTTAGATCGATTATTTATCATCTAACATATCGGGGAAAATGCGACAGTAACAAAAAAATATATAGTTATGAGGTAAATAGCCGTGACTTTTTTACAGACGCCAAATTTTTCATTGTGACGTAATATGTTTAAAATATGCGAGTGAATAATTTTTTTAAGTGTTTTGTTTTTTTAACTAAATATTAGACATTAATTATGATTCTGAGCCAAAAATGACAGACATTTTGAATAATAAATATATTTACTTGCCTTCTTTTTATGGCTAGGTTCAAACAAAAGCAGTTGCGCGACGTCTGTAAACAGGGGTTTTCAGGGTAAAACGGACTAATTAAAAATAGTTCAGGGACTTCATGCGCCATGAATCTGCTATGGCAGCATGTAGACATATTGTTCCATCAAACGCAACAGTTCTTTTGGCTTAAAATACAGCAGTTCATTTTAAGGAGGGGTGCAAGAGCAGAAACTGCTTTTTCAGCCTTGTCTGTGTTTTCCAGCATATCCATCTTGCCTCTTCGTTCCTCAGGTGGTTTTGGCTCAGCAAAGCAAATGACCAGAGTTACTTTGTATTTGTGGGTTTCTTGATTAAGATAACCTACTGAAAGGGCTGACTGACAGATCTTTAGTTAGAAAACAGAAGAGAAGCATCATCAACATTAACTGTCCACTGGCGGGCTTTTTATCAGCTGTCTCAAGCTCGCTGCTTATCTGACTTCTGTGTTCTGTGACCAGCAGACATTACTACCTGAACATGCAGATACGATTTGCTCATATCATTACAATAGTCACATGATCTGTTCGAAAAATAATTTTGACGCATTATGACTTTTTTTGTTTATTTCATTCATTTTTGTTGTTTTTTTTAATTGCTTCACAACTTTTATAGACAATATTTTACTGGAAAATTCTTACTTTTAAAATCATATATAGGAAAGTCAATTACATGCAATGACACTTTTCGGCCACCAGGGGTGGGCTGGCCCCCCCTGCCCCCTCCTTAAAATCCGCTTATGGCCAAACTGTGGGTCTCAGACCGGAACTTTAAGTCACCTAAAGTCACCTGAGTGTTTTCCGCAATATATAAACCGTATATACATACATGTTTTTCCTAATACAAAATATGTTCTTTGGCTCATTGGATGTTTGGAAACACAGTATGACAAGCTAGAAGCCTCTCTTTGAACAGAAGAAAGTAGAAAACACAATGTATCAACAACTTTTACCAACATCTTAACATTTCTGTCACATCCAGATAGTTTATTTTATACACTTCAATGAATGATACTTTATTTTATATACTGTAATGACCAACAAAATTATATTAATGAATATAGAAGGCTCACAAATGTGGAAGAAAATATGCCTCATCAAACATTGAATCAATTTTTGCGTTTTGTTTACAGCCCTAATAGAAGTGTTCAGTGCATTATTTGTGCACAGATTGTTAACCTTTGAATAAAAAGCTCAACTTTAGTGTCTGCTGCCCCCACGTGGCTACTATCACTAATTACAATCATTCATAATTTGCCTTTATTGCTGCACTGATGTGGCATGGCACGTTTCTAACCTGTCAATTCAACCTAATTCAAAAGACTGTATTTTTACAGTCCTTTGAGAACCAATAAGGACCAACTCAAATGTGCTTTGTAGACATTTTATTAGGTGCTGTTATTTATGTAATATGATATAAATAGGAACGCAAATTGGAGAACACACAGTAAGTATAAAAAAAAAAAAACAACAACAAAAAAGTACAAATAACACTCCAGTTGTACTTGAATACTTTGTACTTGATAACTTTAAACGCCCTGAAAATAATCAGAATAAATTTCATTGAATTAATCTTAACTGTTATTGACACATGTGAAACACTGGCCAAAGAAGACATTTCCAACATTTTAAAAATAAAAGGAGTAAAAAAGAAGTGTAAAAAATAATCAGAAATATTCTTGAAAATTCAACTCATTCAAAATTCCAACAAAACAGACAGAACAGATCTTTGTCACTCTTCCACATTCTCTTGCTCTGCCTCACATGCACACACACACGCACACACACACATTGACAATGTACACTAGTCCTCTGTATGTTTTACCACCCACTCTAGTCACCAGCTCACGCAGGGCTGAGTGAAATTTGACAAATATACGCACATTAGTAAACATCACAGCATTTAAATACCCACTGAATCACATACAAGCATCCATTTAAATACAAAGTTTTTTCTTCATTAATGATTTGATTTATTAGTTTTTAATGTAAAACAACACGTGTTGAAATAAAACACATGACTCGGAAATTTCATTCAGCTGATAGATCAACCAAAATCCATGTTTTATACAAAAGATTTTTCCTGTGGCTTTGCCTCTCCTGCTGCCCCTGAATGTGGGTTGTCTTTTGCTGCTCTCCCAACAGGCAGTGTTCCTCCTCCTTTTGGAGACGAACCAATATGCAGGAGAACGCCACCAAGCACAAGCAGCACACTGGCGCCCCAACCCAAATACAGTGCCGGTCCTAACTCTCTCTTCAGAGGTGCTGCAACGTTCACATCATAAAAGTCTCTAATGGTGGAATAAGCCGTCCAACAGATGGGTATCAAGAAGGCCAAACCGGCCACGATAAAAAGTGCTCCTCCAAGCCTGGAGAGCCGAGCCTTGGTGACTTGGTTGGTGTCACCCAGGCAGTGGGTGCACTTGGCCCCCATCACCCCAAGTAGGAGGGCCAGAATGCAGAGCATCAGAGAGAGAACAGTGATACTCCGCGCGGCTTGAGTGGACGTGGGCAGGGCTAGTGTTGAGTCGTACGTCTTACACTGGATCTGACCTGTGCTCTGAGACAGGCAGTTCATCCACAGTCCTTCCCACATAACCTGGGCAATCACCAGCTCCCCACCCACGAAGGCCGACACACGCCACAGAGGAGCCGCGCACACCAGTATCCCACCCACCCAGCCTACCAGCGCCAGCACTAAACCCAGCAGCTGAAGACCCGTCGATGCCATGTTTGCACTTCAGAAGAACTTTCATATAATATTGCCCAAGGAGCCTTAGTTTGAAGAAGTCCTCGAGATATGTCTCCTGGATGAGTCAACTTCTTAAACACGATGATCTGCATAGATGACATGTTTGGCATGTAATAATTAAAGATGTCCCGATCGATCGGCATCCCGATCGATTGGGTCCGATCACGTCATTTCCAAAGTATCGGAATCGGCAAAAAAATATCGGACATGCCTTTTTTTAATATATATATATATATATATATATATATATATATATATCTTAATTAAATTGTTTTCTAATTGTATTTAACGTTACAGACAAAATGTCTTACAGTCATCCAGAGTTTTTAGTTTTGGCTTAAAGTAGGGCTATCAAATTTATCGCGTTAACGGCGGTAATTAATTTTTTTAACTCATCACGTTAAAATATATAGCGCAATTAATGCATGCGCTGCACGACTCACTCACACATTGTCGCGTTCACTCTATAATGGTGCCGTTTTACCTGTATTTAGAGCTAAAAGGCAGCGTGTGATGAGTAGAGAGAATTTTGGCAGCCTATGGAGTCTTTTTTTTAATTAGCTAAAGCCTTACAATCCCTTTCTCATCAATTAGAAATATCGTGGGAAGCAATGTGGGGAAGCAGTGTAGTAGTTGATCTTTTTCTTAACACCCTATGTTATTTCCCAACGCAGATAAGATATATCAATTGGTGCCACTACGCACAGTCATGGTTGCACTTCCCATCATGCATTTGGGCAGAACAGTTAAATGGCTACAGTATCATTTACTGAAAGCTCAACAAATACACTAGATGGCAATATTTAGTCACAATATACAAAGTCATTTATCCTTTAAGAATTACAAGTCTTTCTATCCGTGGATCCCTCTCACAGAAAGAATGTTAATAATGTAAATGCCATCTTGAGGATTTATTGTCATAATAAACAAATACAGTACTTATGTACTGTATGTTGAATGTATGTGTTCATCCGAGTTTTATCCATTTTTTTCTTAATGCATTGCCAAAATGTATATGATCAGGAAAAATTATCGGGAATGATTGGAATTGAATCGGGAGCACAAAAAAAAAAGCAATCGGATCGGGAAATATCGGGATCGGCAGATACTCAAACTAAATTGATGGGATCGGATCGGGAGTAAAAAAACATGATCGGAACAACCCTAGTAATAATACATTCCATCCTTAAAATCCACTTTTTTCAATAATTACATGTGGGTAAGAGCTTACATTGCCATGTTTTTAAAATACCATAATTTTGAAGTACATACATTACAGTCTTGCCATGTGATTGTTTTACTATCTTCAGTCAATATTTGGTTACGTTTAAAAGACCGGTATCTTGGAAAGAAAAAATTAAATAAAAAGAATGGCTCCTCCAATACAATTGACACCTGTATGATGCATGATTGCATGGAGCCAGTCAATCAATATTGTTTTGCAAAACTTTCCATAATAATGATAACAATAACAATGACTATATGTAGTAAACACAAGAGAAAAAGCCTCTCACCAGTTTAATAGCATCCAACTACAGTGTCCACACAAAGTCTTACACTCTTGTGACTGGCCAGCTTGTTTTTCCATCGCTGGTATAGAGGAGTGTAGGAGGGCTGCAGTGTGTCATACTGCATACTTAATACTCACACGCAGATAGTTATGCCACAAATGACAACACAGAAACACTTTGTTAGGAAAGCATGTTCCAGAAGAACATTCTAATGATCACTGCCCATGATGTCATTTCTTCTAGTTCAAGTGTCCAAATTAAGCGAATGTTGATGATTCTTTAAATCATTTCCTTTAACAGCCTTTTTTGTGTCCTCTCGTAAAAGTGTTCAATATGGCACCCCAGGCAATTTGAATTTGGTTAGATAATTCCACCGCATATCGTGATCCACTGAATTGATAATATTCACTGTAATTTGATGTTTAAGGACGTAGCGGAACATAAAACATTTTTTTACGTTTCCACTAAAGAAAAGACCCACACTTGACGAGTGCAGGGAGGAGGTCTTAGTCCCCTTTCGACATGACTACGGCACCCCTGTGACAGCCATTAAAAAAGTATTTCATATGATAACTCTGACTCATTTCATGACAATGCATAGACTTCATAATGTACTGACATGACACATTCCCCAATATCTGCGTCACGCCTTCTCGAAGGGGGCCGTGCAATACTCAGCTTCATTTATTAGCAGTCTGTCATATGCAGCTACAGTGGGGAGAACAAGTATTTGATACACTGCCGATTTTGCTGGGTTTCCCACTTGCAAGCCATGTAGAGGTCTGTAATTTGTATCATAAGTTCTCTTCAACTGTGAGGGACGGAATCTAATACATAAATCCAGAAAATCACATTGTATAATTTTTAAATAATAAATTTGTATTTAACTGCATGAAATAAGTATTTCATACATTACCAACAAGTAAATATTTCGGCTCTTAGTTCTTTTTCAAGAACCCCTCCTGTTCTCCACTCATTACCGGAAGTAACTGCACCTGTTTGAACTTGTTACCTGTATAAAAGACACCTGTTCACATGCTCAAACAAACAAACTCCAACCTCTCCACAATGGCCAAGACCAAAGAGCTGTGTAAGGACATCAGGGATAAAATAATAGACCTGCACAAGGCTGGGATGGGCTACAGGAAAATAAGGAAGCAGCTTGGTGAGAAGGTAACAACTGTTGGAGTGATTATGTTGACGGTCAATCTGCCTCGTTCTGGGGCTCCATGCAAGATCTCACCTCGTGGGGCATCACTGAGCATGAGGAAGGTGAGGGATCAGCCCAGAACTACACAGCAGGACCTCGTCAATGACCTGAAGAGAGCTGGAACCACAGTCTCGAAGAAAACCATCGGAAACACATTACGCCGTCATGGATTAAAATCCTACAGCGCACGCAAGGTCCCGCTGCTGTAGCCAGTGCATGTCCAGACACGTCTGAAGTTTGCCACTCACCATCTGGATGATCCAGAGGAGCAATGGGAGAAGGTCATGTGGTCAGATGAGACGAAAATTAAACTTTTTGGTCTAAACTCAGCTCGTGGTGTTTGGAGGAAAAAGAAGGATGAGTACAACCCCAAGAACACCATCCCAAACGTGAAACATGGAGGAGGAAACATCGTTTTTTGGGGCTGCTTCTCTGCCAAGGGTACAGGACGACTGCACCGTATTGAGGGGAGGATGGATGGGGCTATGTATGGCCAGATCTTGGCCTACAACCTCCTTCCTTCAGTGAGAGCCCTGAAGATGGGTCGTGGCTGGGTCTTCCAGCATGACAACGACCCAAAGCACGCAGCCAAGGCAACTAAAGAGTGGCTCTGTAAGAAGCATCCTGGTCCTGGAGTGGCCTAACCAGTCACCAGATCTGAACCCGATAGAAAATCTATGGAGGGAGCTGAAAGTCCGTGTTGCACGGCAGCAGCCCCGAAACCTGAAGGCTCTGGAGAAGATCTGCATGGAGGAGTGGGCCAAAATCCCTGCTGCAGTGTGTGCAAACCTTGTCAAGGACTACAGGAAACGTTTGGTATCTGTAATAGCAAACAAAGGTTTCTGTACCAGATATTAAGTTCGATTTTTGTGATGTATCAAATACTTATTTCATGCAATTAAATGCAAATTTATTATATAAAAATCATACGTGATTTTCTGTTTTTTTGTATTAGATTCCGTCCCTCACAGTTGAAGAGAACTTATGATACAAATTACAGACCTCTACATGCTTTGCAAGTGGGAAAACCAGCAAAATCGGCAGTGTATCAAATACTTGTTCTCCCCACTGTATCTAACACCAGATTTAGGTTGAAAAAGTAAGAAAGCTGTACTGCATACAAACAGGAAGGATTGTCTCAGGAGTGATATGTTCAAGGATTCAATCAAATTATTATATTTTTCCTACCATGCATGCATTTTGATATGTTGTGAAAAAAATAAATGGGAGAAATTAGCCGCTACAGCATTAGCATTATACTTCGCAATATTTACGTAAAATAAATACTACCTTCACAGTATTTTTGCTTTTAACCAAGAATTGAGACTAGTTTACGTCCATATCGATGAAGAATTCAGGGATTTAAGCATTTATTCACAAGAATATTGAACGGAAAAAGCTCTTTCTTTACATATGGCAGCCGCTAATTTCCTTACTGACTAGCCTCATTGTTCACAATATTTACGTAAAATAAATGCTACCTGCACGTTTTTTTTTTTTTTTTTTTTGCTTTTAACCAAGAATCAAGACTGTTTTACGTCCATATTTGTAAAGAATTCAGGGATTTAAGCATCTATTCACAAGAACTTTAAACAGAAAAAGCTATTTGTTTACATATGGCGGCAGCTAATTTCCTTACTGACTAGCCTCATACTTCGCAATATTTACGTAAAATAAAGGCTACCTGCCTGGTTTTTTTGTTGTTGTTGTTGTTTTTTTTACTTTTAACCAAGAATCGAGACAGTTTTACGTCCATACCTATAAAGAATTTAGGGATTTAAGCATATATTCACAAGAATCTTTAATGGATTAATGGAAAAAGCTCTCTGTTTACATAGGGTGCCAGCTAATTTCCTTAATGACTAGCCTCATAGTTCGCAATATTTACATAAAATAAATGCTACCTGCACGTTTTTTTTTTTTTTTTTTTTTTTTTGCTTTTAACCAAGAATCGAGACTGTTTTACATCCACATCTATAAAGAATTCAGGGATTTAAGCATTTATTCACAAGAATTTTCAACGGAAAAAGCTCTTTGTCTGTGTTTTCACTAGGTCAGCTTTGACGGAGATAGGCCCCCTATGTATCCCAAAACATTATGAAGTCTATGGACAATGCTTGAGAACTAAGGCAGTGGATTAAGTAGGTTACTTTTTTTATGATTAACCCGGTATTAATAACAGTGATAGTAAACACTTCCTGGCTGATGTGCAACTTGTGGATGTTCATCTCTACAACAGGAAGAGAGGGTCAAAATGTGGGAATTGCCCAGCAAGATGTTAATGTAACTACACCACTGTAAAATACAGCTACAAAAAAATAATAAAACATTTTTGATATTAGCTTTATGAATGTCAATATCTAATTACTGCATATTCTGGACTAGAAATTGCACAAGTTGTTAATTTGCGTTGTTTAAGCTATAGTTATCTAGATTGTTGTGATCCTGCCTTGCATTCCGCTTGGAACTGATGCCTTTCTCCCTCTGTCTGCAGGCTGCATGGGTACAAGAGGGACCGGTCTCCTCAGGAGTGAGGCTAACCAGGAACACATCTGGCTCATTAATAGAGCCTCTTTTAAGCCCTGGCAAACCATACACCAGTTACCAGATGATTCCATCACTAGCACTGTTGGTAGCCTCATTTCTTAGAAGACCAAGCTTTCCTGTGTACTGGATTCGTAGCTGTTCCAGTGGTCACATTTTTGTTTTTTGGGAAAGTATTTTTTCCCCTTTTTGGTGATTTTGTGTTTGAGAGTTTATTTTGAAAATAAATTCTTGTCCACCTCTGCAACTGGGTCCTTGGCATTTCCTGACCATCCCTTAACATAAATAACTGTTTATACTTGTATGCTACATTAAAAGATGCCAAATTAGCCTTATAACTAGAGATGATGCCGATCGATCAGGTCCGATCACGTCATTTTCAAAGTATCGGAATCGGCAAAAAAATATCGGCCATGCCTTTTTTAAATATATATTTTTAAATTAAATCGTTTTCTAATTGTATTTAACATGACAGACATAATATGTTACACTCATCCAGAGTCTTTAGTTCAGTTTTAAGGTAGAGTTATCAAATTTATCTCGATGACAGCGGTAATTAATTTTTTTAAAAATGTATCACGTTAAATATTTAACGCAATTAATGCATGCGTTGCACGACCTACTCATGCATCGTCGCGCTCAATCTGTAACGGTGCCATTTTACTCATTTGGAGAGATAAAATGCAGCGTAAAATGAGTAATGTGAATTTTGGCAGCCTTTGGAGCTTTATTTTAATAGGCTAAAGCCTTACAATCCCTCTCCTTATGATTAGAAATATCATGGGAAGCAATGTGGGGAAGCAAGGTAGCAATTGATCTTTTTCTTAATACCTTATGTTATTTCCCAATGCAGAGAAGATATATCAATTCGTAGCACTACGCACAGTCATGGTTCCACTTCCCATCATGCATTTGGGTTGAATGGCTGCAGTATCATTTACTGAAAGCTCAACAAATACACTAGATGGCAATATTTAGTCACAATATACACAGTCACAAGTCTTTCAATCCGTGGATCCTTCTCACAGAAAGAATGTTAATAATGTAAATGCCATCTTGAGGATTTATTGTCATAATAAACAAATACAGTACTTATGTACTGTATGTTGAATGTATATATTCATCCGAGTTTTATTCATTTTTTTCTTAACGCATTGCCAAAATGTATATGATTGGGAAAAATTTTCGGGTATGATTGGAATTGAATCGGGAGCACAAAAAAAAGCAATCGGATTGGGAAGTATCGGGATCGGTAGATACTCAAACTAAAACGATCAGGATCGGATCGGGAGCAAAAAAACAAGATCAGAACAACCCTACTTATAACCATGAACCCTAAACCCTGGCCCATTTTATTGTTAATGTTTGTTCTTGGTGTCAGATAAAATAAAATCACCGTCAAAATTAAGATTTGTAGTGCGACATGTTATTTTTTCCTGTAGATTATTTATTTTTGGGTGAAAGTGTGACTTTTATAGTTCCGAAATATAAGGTGCAGTATCTTAGTGAGGCAGAATTCTTCTCTTTCTACATTCCCCAGGTTATTTGTAATTTTTCTCCCAGGAAAATACTTTCCTCCCTATATTCCTGACATCTCTTTAGGGGAACTGTCGTTTCTGTGAGCTCGATGACACAATGTACCAAAAATGTGAGTTTACATCTGTGGATGTTTCCTCTCTTTAATAGAAATGTTGGCATACAGGCATTTCCCATTGTCTTTCATTTCCTTAAGGGAAGTGAGCTTGCAATGCTTCTAACTAGTATATACATGACTGTTTAAATAAAGGATACAACCAAAATGATTCCTCAAATTGGACTGCAGCAATTTTCATCTATTATCTCTTTCAGTGCCGATCATGATAACAGATGTCCAAGCAGAGTTTGTGAGCTGTGGCTCTTTTAAACTTCTGCTCTGAATTCAAATTAGCTCGACAGGAGATAGATATCCAATCCATATGAGCTAGGAGGGGCAGTGATCGTTCGATCACTCCCAGTTGGAATGGATTGGACGTGTATCACTGTCATTAGCAGATAGTAAGTTTAAAGATTCACAGTTAAATTCTTAGTATAATAAGTATAATATTGTTTTGGTAGGCAAATCATTCTGTTTACCGTACAATTTCAAATGTTACCTCATATTCATGGAGTTACTACATATAGTTGTTCTAGTTCTTTAAATAGTTTAATTCTGTTATAGAAGTTGCCATAAAGAGCAATGATTTCCAGTCAAACAGACTCATGCACCGAAGACTAAAAAAAAAAAAAAAGTCCACAGAACTTGAAATTTCAAGTCAACCAATATTCCTTGAATGTTCAAGTTTTGATAGAAAACTTTAAAAATCCAGTTATCAGTTAAACCTAAAAATTGTAAGTAGAGATGTCCCGATCGATTGGCATCGATCGAGTCCGATCACGTCATTTTCAAAGTATCGGAATCGGCAAAAAAATATCGGCCATGCCTTTTTTTAATATATACAGTGGGGAGAACAAGTATTTGATACACTGCCAATGGGTTTTCCCATTGGCAGTGTATCAAATACTTGTTCTCCCCACTGGATATATTTTTTGATTAAATCGTTTTCTAATTGTATTTAATGTTACAGACATAATATGTTACACTTATCCAGAGTCTTTAGCTTAGGCTTAAGGTAGGGTTATCAAATTTATCCCAATAATGGTGGCAATTAATTTTTTTTAAAAATGTATCACGTCGAAAAATTTAACGCAATTCATGCATGCGCTGCACGACCCACTCACGCATTGTCGCGCTCCATCTGCAATGGCACCGTTTTACCCATTTAGAGAGATAAAAGGCAACGTTAAATGAGTAGAGAGAACTTTTGGCAGCCTTTAGAGCCTTATATTAATTGGCTAAAGCCTTAAAATCCCTCTCCCTACGTCTAGAAATATGGCAATGTGAGGAAGCACGGTAACAGTTGATCTTTTTCTTAGCACCTTGAATTGTATCCCATCGCAGAGAAGATATATGAATTGGTAGCACTACGCACAGTCGTGGTTTCACTTGTCATGGTTCCACTTCCCATCATGCATTGGGCATGGGCTTCAGTATCATTTACTGAAAGCTCAACAAATACACTAGATGGCAATATTTAGTCACTATCCGTCTTTCTATCCGTGGATCCCTCTCACAGAAAAAAATGTAAATGCCATCTTGAGGATTTATTGTCATAATAAACAAATACAGTACTTATGTACTGTATGTTGAATGTATATATTCGTCCGAGTTTTATTCATTTTTTTCTTAATGCATTGCCAAAATGTACTGTATACGATCGGGAAAAATTATCGGGAATGATTGGAATTGAATCGGGAGAAGAAAAAAAAAAGCAATCGGATCGGGAAATATCGGGATCGGCAGATACTCAAGCTAAAACGATCGGGATAGGATCGGGAGCAAAAAAACATGATCGGAACAACCCTAATTGTAAGTAAAGTGGACTTAGTTCTAAGTAAATATATAATACATTGTTTGAACTGGGGCTCGAACGTAGGACACCACCTGGGTAGTCGAGCGCAAAGACAAGTGAGCTAAACAACCTGACTTAACACTAAATTGTCAACATCCCGTTTTGAAGCCATTGTGAGTGAGGCGAGGGTTACTGTAAGTTCACATAAGATATTATTTCAAGTTCAGTTTTCCCAGAAATTTAAGTGTTGCTCACAAACTTGATAATAAAAGTGAATTCAAATCCTGCGAGCAAGTTTACAATATTAACTTGCAAAAAAATGAGATAGAAATGCTCAAAATAACTTACTTATGAGACCTTAAGAATTTGATGTATGTCTGCTTAAAAGCTTAAGTTGGCACGACCAACGGGATGTTTTCTTTTTTACAGTGTGTACTGAGGATGGTGCTACATGTTCGTGGTCCTGACCTCCTTATACTGGATGATCAGATTTAGCTTTGCATCTAATTCCTTTCCAAAACCAAAGAGCAGTTAAGCCACATAAGACCCCCAAGAGCAAAGTAGGTGCACCAAGAGCCAGCGCCACGGTGGTGTCGGCCCCCACTGCGATAACCATGCCAGCTAACACCAGCACCACAGCAGCCGCCGACGCCACACCAATGTTCTTCCTTTTTGTTTTTTTCTTCTTTTCCCGCACTTTTTCTTCCTTCTCTCGCTCTGCGTCCCACATTTTTCTCTCCTCCTCTTTCTTCTCTTCCTCCTCTTGTTTCTTCCGTTCCTCCTCCTCTTTTAGTTTTCTCTGGGCTTTCTCATACATTTCATTTGTGTAGTGTTTCCCGCCGTTGTCTTGGATCATTTCCTTGATCATTGTAACTAGCTCTTTCACCTGGACTCGATCTTCTGCGTCGTTGTTGTTGAATGCATGATATCTGCGCCCGAACGTGATGGAGAGTCTACGTAGCTCCTTGCACTCCTTTAGAGCATTGTCAGCTTTAGCCTGGTCTTTGCATGTAAATAGCATGATGGTGTACATAGATGCATCATCGCCAAAGTTTTCCTGGATCCACTTCACAGCATTTCTCTCCTCCTCAGTGAACCTCACTCCAAGCCTGATCACTAGTAGGAAGGCGTGAGGGCCAGGCACAGACATTTTGACACATTCCTCTATTCTTGACTTTAATTCATCTTCTGTGATGGCAGTGTCAAACAGGCCTGGTGTGTCTATGACCTGTACCGTGGTTCCATCCACTTCCCCGCTCTGCGTCTCGCAGTGTTTGGTCACCGACACCGGACTGGGATCCTCTTTAAAGGCCGCTCTGCCAAGTATAGTGTTTCCTGATGCGCTCTTTCCTGAGCCAGTCTTCCCTACTAGGACTATTCTCAGGCCTCCAGAAAGATCAAGAGCTGTAAAAAAAAGATGTATTAGTCATTAAGTCCGATGATAGTGTATCTTTTATTAGTCACACCTATGTGTACTGTAAGTTGCACAAGTCAAAGAATGCACAATGACGGGGGAAAGAAAATGTGTATGACTCTCACTGGCGTAGTATTAAACAGTATTTTGAGATGAGTTTTAGTTGGCGAGACAGCTCCTACAGACACTGTGCCACTACTTTCTGTAGCGGGCAGGGCCGGGCCAGGCAGATGTCGTGGCAGCTTTCACCGCGATAAACTCAAACACACACTGCGTCCTAACGCCGGATTTAAGTGGAAACAGGAAGAAAGTTTTAGTGCATAAAAGCAGGCAGGAGTGTCTCAAAAGTGATTAGGTCAAGGATTCAAGGTAATTGTTATATAGAATGGCACCATGCATGCTCTTTGAAACGTGAAAAAAATGAAATGAATGGAAAAAAATTGCGTAACTTTAGCTTGAAATATTTACATAAAATGAATGTAACTCGTTTTTTTTTTTTTTTTTTTTTTTTTTTAACCAAGAATCTAGACTTTTTGATGTTCATATCTACAGAAATTCCAGGATTTACGTTTTTTTTTTTTTTTGCGTTTAACCCTTGAGAGTCGAAGGACGCGCCGGCGCGTCCTCAGCGCACGTCGTCTTTGAAGCGCCCTCGCGTTTTAATTACGTCACCCACATGCCGTTTGTTGGTCTCGTTTTAAAGTGCGGAAGTTGCGGTTTACTCTCGTTGTTATTTGAAGTCAATCGACCAACTAAAACGTGAGATATTGTCATTTAAGTTTTATAGTTTTATTGTCCTCTCAAAAAAACATTAAAACTCTGCATGGATAATTTGTTTATGTCTATATTTCCATCATTTCTTGTCCTTTTTCAAAACGGAAGCTCCATGAAAAAAACACAAATCAAACGAACCCTTTCGAAGTCACAGTGGAAGCACAACATGCATTTTTTTTTTTTTTTTTTTTAAATAAATATAACTGCCGTGCGAGGTTCCACCGAACGAGAGGGAGGAGTGTTCTGAAGCAGCGAGGTGGCGACCGACAGCCGTTTGAATCGAGCGAGCGAGCGAGCGACTTTGTGTGACTTTGAGAATGTACGGATAACTAAATTTATGTTGAATTGTCAAATATAAGACTATTTATTATTATTATTATTATTACTATTTGTTTTTTTGGTTGAATGTTCATCCTAACATGTTGAATAAATATTACAAAGTTTCAAAACGGTTCGTTACGCATGTTTGGTTGTCAATTGGACATCAATATTAAAAATTTTGACAAAACGATTTTGGAATTTTTGGTCTTTTTGGGCCCAAAATGATGATTTATAATTGGTCAGTGAAGGAAACAACAGTTTGGACATGATATTCGAGGTGTCACAAAAAAAGGGACCAAACCAGGCCATCGTAAACAATTCTTTCTTTGAAATATAAAGGCAACTTCAAAGGCATGCAAAATAAGACAAAATAGGCCCAGACCTTAAAGGGTTAACTAGGGCTGTCAAACGATTAAAATTTTTAATCGAGTTAATTACAGCTTAAAAATTAGTTAATCGTAATTAATTGCAATTAATCGCAATTCAAACCATCTATAAAATATGCCATATTTTTCTGTAAATTATTGTTGGAATGGAAAGATAAGACACAAGATGGATATATACATTCAACATATGGTACATAAGGACTGTATTTGTTTATTATAACAATAAATCAACAAGATGGGATTAACATTATTAACATTCTGTTAAAGCTATCCATGGATAGAAAGACTTGTAGTTCTTAAAAGAAAAATGTTAGTACAAGTTATAGAAATTTTATATTAAAACCCCTCTTAATGTTTTCGTTTCAATAAAATTTGTAAAATTTTCAATCAAAAAATAAACTAGTAGCCCGCCATTGTTGATGTCAATAATTACTTACAGAATGCTCATGGGTGCTGAAGCCTATAAAATCAGTCGCACCCAAGTGCCAGTAGAGGGTGGCAAAACTCCATAGAACACGACAAGCGAGCGTTTCACTGTACTGTCATTTTAAATCTGTCTGAGCTGGACATCTGCATTAATTGCGTCAAATATTTTAACGTGGTTAATTTGAAAAATTAATTAACGCCCGTTAATGCAATAATTTTGACAGCCCTACTTTTAACCAAGAATCTAGACTTTTTGATGTTCATATTTACAGAAATTCCAGGATTTACGTATTTACGAGGGGCATTCAAAAAGTAATGCACTCAAGTGCATTGCTCGTACAGCATTTTACCAATCTTGTTTGTATTTAGCACAAACATGATAGGACACACCTTTTTGCAATTGTTATATGTGTTTTTCTTATTTTCAGATTTTTAAAGCTTTAACTAGCTTCCAAAATGGCTGCCCCTCTTGAAACTCGTCAGAAACAAAGAGCTGTAATCGAATTCCTTGTTGCCGAGGGAGAAACCCCTCTGAGGATTCACAACCGGCTGGAAAATGTCCACAAGGATGATACCATAGACTATAGTACTGTAAAAAGATGGCTGCAGCGGTTTAAAAACAATACTGAAGACCATGAAGACAGTGAATGAGAGAATTCACCAAGGACCAAAAAGTTCAAGGCCCAAAAGTCAGCTGGCAAAATTATGGCCACCATGTTTTGTGATTCTCAAGGTGTAATCCTTGTGGATTTTTTGCCGAAGGGGGAAACCATTAACTTTGAGGTATACAGTGAGACTCTTCGGAAACTCAAAGCAAGAATTCGACGTGTTAGGCCCAACTTGGACATAGCAAATGTGCTCCTCCAGCATGACAATGCACGTCCTCAAACAAGCATCAGGACCATGGAGGTCATCACTTCATTTGGATGGACTGTGATACCACATCCGCCATATTCTCCTGATTTGGCACCATCAGACTACCACCTCTTTGTTCCAATGAAAAAAGGACTCCGGGGCAAATGTTACAGCAATGACGATGAAGTGAAAACTGCTGTCAAGAATTGGCTTAGAGATCAACCGGCTGAGTTCTACAACACTGGTATACATGCCCTCGTTCATAGGTGGACTGTAGCTCTTGAGAGAGGTGGAGAAGTAAAAATGTAATCTTCACACTTGTACCTTTCTTTTGATGTATAATACATGTTGCTATATCAATTTGTTTGTACATAATAAAGTTGGGTGCATTACTTTTTGAATACCCCTCGTATATACAAGAATTTTCTATTAAAAAGCGCATTGTTTTGTGAGGGCCGCCATCTTGGATTTTGTATCCATACACAATAGCGTAACTTTACATTCAAATAATCAGGTAATTTTCGGCCAACTGCCTGTTTTTTGGCTAAAAAAATAAAAATAAAAATGTAATTAAGATATTATTTTGTCCACACAAAATAAAAATCGGCTTTTACGTGTTTTATGTAATGCAACATTTCAATCTAAAAATGACAAGGGCCAGATAGACGGCAAGACATGCTGAAGAAATGGTGACATCTGAATTTAACCTAAATAAGTTGTTGTTGTATATAGACAAATGCAAAACTTGGCTTTCTTGGGTAAAATTAAGATTATTCTGCATGCTTTCCTCAAGTATTAAGTTTCTGATGTGAAAATTGAGTGATTTATTAGCTGTTGAAAACTCAAAATTGCACTAAATAAAAATCATTTAAGTCACTGTTTTGGGCAAAAACTCATAAGATATGTTAAATATTGCTCTTGATCCTAAAAATATAGGGGAATATTTGATTTTGTGCATCTATTTTAAAATCTGAGAATTTTATGGTCATTTTAAGTTTTGTTATACTTACATAAAAACTAATTAATGAGGACTTTATTGGGGAACGTCTTTGAATTTTTTGATGCCACTGCTCGAGGAGACTCATATACAGTGGGGAGAACAAGTATTTGATACACTGCCAATGGGTTTTCCCATTGACTGCGTATCAAATAGTTGTTCTCCCCACTGTATGTCAAATGGAGGTGCCTGTTATTGTTTTAGGCCGCTAGCGACTTTGGTTTTAAAAATATTTGCATTTTAAGTTTTTGAAAATAGGCTCCCTACGGAGCGGCCCTATGCCCTGTGTCCCGTGAACTGATAGTGAAGTCTAGGTTTTACTTTATCATCATTGTGCTGGATTTGTTTGAGCCCTATGAAGCACCTAGATCTCTAAGGTAGTCTGGGACTGGTAACTTTTCAACCTTTA
Source organism: Corythoichthys intestinalis (assembly GCF_030265065.1). Classification (NCBI taxonomy): domain Eukaryota; kingdom Metazoa; phylum Chordata; class Actinopteri; order Syngnathiformes; family Syngnathidae; genus Corythoichthys; species Corythoichthys intestinalis. The sequence continues at coordinate 16,306,827 of NC_080402.1, forward strand.
TAAAATATTAACATAACATTTGTGTTAATATGCTGGCTGACAGCTAGCTGAATGACACATCTTTTATATCTTGAGGGGGTCTGTATTGTTTTCACCGGCACTAATTAACTTTGAGGAGCGTGGCAGGAACCTTGCCACATTATTAAAAAAAAAAAAAAAAAACTACTGTGCTTTACGCCTTACGTCACTTCCCCTTTTCCCCATTCATTATAAAGATGGAAGTCGATGCGAACGCTTTCGCGCGAATCCTGCAAAGATGGCAGAGCAACAGAGACAAAAAGTTTTGTCTGAGGAGGAAATAGAAAGGGCAGCTACCAAGATATACAGAATAAACATGGGCCCTGCTTTCACTCACTGGCGTGGGGGGGCTAGCCACACAAAGCCACACAGTTGCTAACCATCATATGCTATTGTTTAACCACAACTGAATTCATTATCTTATTACTATTCATCCTTCACACAACCGCTGGAAACAGAAATGTTGTTTAATCCATCCGCAGGCGACTGGGAGATTGATTTTTGATCGATTGATTATTTTACGACACTGTACGGGTGTGCGCTTCTCCTCATGGGAAGTGCAGCGCCGGTCCTCATAGGAAACGCAGTCTTCCTTTAGGCAAAAAACTACCGCGTTTGTCCACCGGCGTCGCTAAAATATACCAAAACTGAAAAGCTACCAAATGTTGCTTTAAATCTAATCAAAAACAAATCATGGCAGACTTTGTAATATCGGCATATAACGTGTCCAAAGAATCTATATTGTATCATTATGAAAACGGTGATTAACAACTTAGCATCTATTGAGAACCAATAAAAGAGTGACACAATCAAAGTTAAGCTTTTTGCAAAGATGATAACACTTAGTTTTATACTGTGAACTGTTTCCAATACTCTACAAATGACAAATTAGTACATTAACATATCTCTATTTGTATCATTCACGTTGACAGTATCATGTTGTGAAAGCAGGATATTTCACAAGCTTATGTGTTGGCTTATATTAGAGCAAGTGGCCATAATCTTGTAGCTGGTTAATGTAGTTTTCTTATATCAACATTCTAATGTCAGAAAAGATTGTAGATATTAACTGAAGAGGAATATAAGTAGAGAAGAGTGTACCATCAAAGTTATTCAGACCACACCCATCAGATCGAGGTAGACTTTTCAGCTTCTTTTCTCGCAGTGGTATTGCTGGAAGGTCAAATAATCAAGAGGAACCACAAAGACAAAAACATTATTAATCATGAACATTAGCACTACCAAAAAGAACATATTGCCTGTTTCTCATGTCTTCCATGTCCCATTAAAAGCATCTTTACTCAATCATCACACAATCAGTTATTTATGATCAAATCTTTCTCTTACCTTCAGCCATTACTTTATGTCCAATTTTTAGTGTTTCTTCAGGTTCGAATTGAGAATATATTTCGCCTCTCAGCTCAGCTTTCCCGTTTGACTCGGAAACTTCTGGAAGCCAGGGATCGGGACAGGGAGCTTCCTATTTCCTTGTATTGTCTTAAAATTGAATTTGAGACTGAATATGCACTTTGGCATTCCAATGCGCTCTGTAAAAACTAAGGGCATTGGAGTATCAACCTAAGTGCCATGTTTTAGGGAAAGTCAAGTAAACCAATGAGCAGCAGGTCCGTTGTTCCACTGAATAATTTGTCGATTTGACTGGTACTTTTGCTAGTCCACCTTGCTTAAAGGGGAGGGAGAAGACATCATATCCTTCCTTTGGTGACTTCATCTTCCCTCAAAGGCAAGACACAATAGCTACAGTAGACCCAATTGTATGAGTGGATTTTTTTCAGGTTTTACTCAGATGTGTTTAGTTTATTTTATTACTTAGTGTATTTCAATATAAGTTTTTTGTTGGTGTTGTAGTTTTGAAAGCAAAACAAAAGTATTTGACGATACAATGGGTTGTATACAGTACATTGGCAATATCATCATTAGACTCTGAATGATTTGACTTCAGAGTCTTGTATAAATTTAGATGTGTCGTACACAGTAAGAAATTTTTTTTTGTTTGTTTTAGTGACTTATTTATCTAGGTAAATATCAATAATTACACTTCCACTGTTAGGTTTTGTGTTGGTTTCCTCCTAGTGTGTACCTGTGATTGCCCATTGATTTCACCTGTTGTACCTACTCCTAGTGTATCCTACAACCTGCATCTTCCTGTGTCATCCAGCTGTTCCTCGTTGTCTCGTTACCCCTTGTAGTTTCTTTTCACTCCTTGTTGCTTCATTGTCAAAGTCTATGTCAGTGTCCATGTGCACGTCCGAACCTGTTCTCGTCAGTTTTTTCCAAGCCCTCGTGTTCCCCTCAGTAAGTTTTTGATACCCAGGCTTTTTTTAGTAACCTGAGTTTTTTTTGCTTAGACTTTTTGGATTCCCCGGTCATTTTGTTGGTGCTTTGTTTTTTTGTTGGCATTAATTAAGATATTATTGCACCGCCTTTTTTGCCTCGCTTCCCTTTTCCTGCGTTTGGGTCCACACACCACCTGCATTTCTTGACATCCACAAAATAGCAGATCCCCAAGATTGAACAAAAACTTTTTTTTTTTTTTCGGTGTTTTCTTCTTTGTTTTTGTACCTTGGTGCCACTACAGCACTACAAGTTTACCATAGAAGCTTGAAAACAGTATTTGCAGTACAATCATACAGTACTGCAAATACACATCACACTGTGACCACAAACGGTAAATAATAGGATAACACAAACGCTTTGGAAACTGGCAGGTGGCAGGCTTGTATGTTTGCGAATGTACTTGTTCTCTGCTTCTCATTTCGCTGCTCTTTCATATCCTTGTGTGACAAGCTGTCCACAGCTCTCTGTTGAATGTTATCTTGCAGCCGTCGTAAATTAGTGACTGAATGGACTGTTGACAAACACAACGGCTCTCACAATGATGTCACATGCAAACATTTCCACCAGATGTCTGGTGCCAAACAGAGACCCAAACTATAGCATGACTTGGTTAATAACAAGATGTATCTGCAGTCATTACGGGTTAATGCAAAAGTTGTTGCAAAGATAATTACCGTGATTTCCGGACTATAAACTATATATATATATATATATATATATATATATATATATATATATATATATATATATATATATATATATATATATATATATATATATATATATATATATATATATATATAAATAACTATATATAAACTTTTTCCCCTCTATTTGAATACTGCAGCTTATAGTTCAGTGCGGCTTATTTGTTGCTTTCTTGGGTTAATAGGTAACACTTTATTTGACAGTGGCGTCATAAGACTGCCATAAGACCGTCATAGTAATGACATGACACTATCATGGGCATTAATGAATGCATATGACGAATGTCATTTAAGTGTCATCCGGCAAATTATGTCACTAACTTCATTCATGTCCAGCGTGGATCTTTTACATCCATTTAAAAGTAAGACGGTTTGCCAGATGACACAAAAATGATATCCGTCATAAGCATTTATTAATGTTCATGATAGTGTCATGTCATAATTATGATGATTTTATGACAGTCTTATGGCACTAGTGTGAAATAAGCTGTTATCAAATACCATAAATAGCAATAAATGAAACAATTGGAACAGTAACTGAAGAAATAATAAGGACAGAACATGAATTTTGATTGTTATTTGCATCTGTAGTGCGGCAATGCATGCTAGGAGGAATGTTGGACGACAACAGTGTTGACAGCAGGTGGCAGCAGAGGTTGACTGTCTCCCTCAAGGGAGCGGTGATGGCCAAATGAAGCTTCTTGAAGCAATGAAGCTTTGCAGCCAATTGGTTCAAAGCTTCATGGTGGTTCATTTGGACTTATGATAGTCTTATGATGCCCCTGTCAAATGAAGTGTTGCCGGTTAATATTTTTTGGTGTAAATATCCTATGATACAGTAAGGACAGCTATAGTCTAGTGCAGCTTATCGATGAACAAATTCCGTTTTTGTGTCAAATTTGGTGGGTGGAGGCTTATAGTCAGGTGTGCCTTGTAGTCCGAAAATTAAAGTATGTATTTAAATATTTACGATTATTGTACACAATAGTTGTTTGCACGGAAAAATGTTTATCTTTTAAGTTTTTACGCCTTAGGAAACAAAAGGGGTAAGGACTAACCCTAATCCTGCAGCTATAGTCAGAGTCTTCAAAATAGAAAAAACTAAATAGTCTATTAAAGTTCTGCTGAATGACTGTGTCTTTCACGGTCTAGCATGTTGAACATAGTGTTTGGCTTTAATTAACAAACAAGTACAATATAGGATGTAAAGTTGAATGAGAGACAAGTGAATTGATTCAAAGACATACCAGTATATGTAAACTGGACTAAACTTGTGTGGGATGATGCATGCAAGTGATTGGTGGCAATTAGTGTCAATTACCACTCCGGTGGCTACCAAACACACAAACACAAAAACACACAGGAAGTGCAAAAAAAGTGTGGCTGATGCAGAGTTGCTATATAAAAGACTTCTGCCTGTTATGCAATTTTGATATCATAACAAAGCTGACTCAACATCATCCCACATTTCTGATACACACACAAACACACAATAGAGGATGCACTTCAGACTTAAGATTCTTTTTGAATTGAGTCGACGTCAACTTGTCATTAATGATGTCAGTGATTGCCTTTTTTTTTCTTTGAAACAGTTTGATGATAAATTTCTATATTCACCTACAATGAGCAGCTCATATGCCAAATGAACATAGAACAGACACAAAAGAAAGCAAGAGCATTGACGTGGGCTGGAAGGCTCAGCTGCCAAGTGATGGTATTTCCAGCCAATGACCAAAAAAAAAGTCCAACTGCTTGTTACGCTTGTCATTGGGACAGCCAAGTAAAATTGGAACAACTTAACAAAATGGAAAAACCTGTCCTTGTTCTTGGCCAAAAGTTAAAAAAAAAAAAAAAAAAAAAAAGTGGTTATAGTCATGGAAAAAAATACTTAGGGTTGACAAAAACACATTTTCAAAACATGCATGTGATGAATTGGAAACCAATAAAATACTTCAGAACTGTGAAAAACAGGTTTATTCTAATAACGCATAATGTCAAACAGAATACAAACACTGCTGAATTTTGTTTCCAATTTTAACAACTTTTCGGTTTAGAAATAAGGTATGCTACTGCATGTTTTTAGACAATGTAGTACTGTAATGTGATATATTGTAGTGTTTTGTGTTATTTAGTCTACTGAATCTGACATCTTTCTTTTGTTTTGCCTGCCTTGGGTGCATTTTGTGGTCCAATGACTTGTCGCAGATCAGCGCTGAAGCTTGGCCTACGAGCCAATGGGTACAGCACCCCACAAGCATCATCATGTCCCATTGAATGAACTCCAACCCGACCGGCGCGCATGGCCTGATATGAATGGAATGACACTTTGCGGTGTTGAGACGGTCCAGTTTCAGCCGGGAGCCCACCACGCTTTGCCAAAGCCTCAAATACCTTCTCCAGATTAGTACTGTCCTTTGCAGAAGTTTCAAAGTAAGCGCAGTTATCACCGAGAGCCTGGAGCACCTCTGCTTGGGAGACATCCCTCTCAGATTCTGTGAGGTCAACTTTATTTGCACAGACCACTAAGGCGAGTTCCTGCTGTGCGGAATGATGCGACGATTTAGTCAGTTTGGACTTGGCTGCCAGGATCTCCTGTCTTAGAGCACACACCTCTTCGAAAGAGCTTCTGTCATCCAGACTGAAGACGAGCAAGAAAATATCACCTGCAGAAATAACAAGATCTATTTAAATATCACCTTCAATGAGCCCTTTTAAGCTTGATTTTATAAGAGTCAGCCTTTATTATTATGTTGTCTGCAAGTGCTTAAGCACAAATTTTTCTTTGACTTCTGTTAAAAACTATGTTGAACTATTACAATGGGGGGGGGGGATGTTAGATTTGAATAAAACTAAATTGGCATAGAGATTCCCAAATTGCAGTTAATATTTTTCTACTACAGCAATATTGAGTTTTGCAAGAGCTCAAGACAACATGCCATCTGATAAGTACAGTATACATATTTCCTAAATTTCAGGAAAACTGTAGTTTAAAAACTTGACATGATCGAGAAAAACTGAGATCCGTTTTTCATTGTTATACCTTACATAAATTGTGTTCTCCAGTAATATTCAATATGCTGTATCGCTAAATACAGTATGATACAATCAAATAGGGAAAATACAGTATATGATTATTATACCTATAGCTAGTGATCCCTCGCTACTTCGTGCTTCAAACTTCGCGCCCTCAGTCCATTGCGTTTTTTTTTCCGATAAAAAAAAAAAAAAGAAAATAAATACAGATGAGCTCTCCCAAGCCGATCGTGTAGTTGTCTTTTGTTCAGGCAATGCACTGAAGTTGCTTATCAAAGTTAACGATGATTAATAGACGTCTTATTTTTTATCTTGCCACAGATCCCTGCAAGCCTCAGCATCAAACCGCCGCATGTGTCAATCATGGTTTAACTTGTTAAACAATTGCTGTGGCAACTCATTGTGTGTAAGTGAGGAAATGGAGCGGAGTTGAGTGGACTCACTAAATGAAGCATTTAATAAAAACAAGCATTTTTATACTTTATGTTTGTTTAAAAATAATTCGGTGGGACAGTAACATGTTTAAAATGTATAATTATTACATTTGAAGTGCTTAAAAACCATTTATTGAAATATACCTATACATATATTTTTTTTTTAATTCACTTTGGGGAAAAAAGTGAAAAAACATGTCCTATACTTGTATGTACCTCTTTCCAATGCTAAATCTGAACAAATACATTGAACATACACATTTTTTTTGTTGTTGGTTTTTTTGTGCGGGGCACGCTACTTCACGGTCTTTCAATTATAGCAGCGGGTTCTGGTCCCCATTAACCGCGAAAAACGAGGGATCACTGTATATACATACTGCATATGTATGTACAGTGGGGCAAATAAGTATTTTGTCAACCACTAATTGTGCAAGTTCTCCCACTTGAAAATATTAGAGAGGCCTGTAATTGTCAATATGTGTAAACCTAAACCATGAGAGACAGAATGTGGAAAAACCAAACCAGAAAATCACATTGTTTGATTTTTAAAGAGGTCAATACCAAAAGTTCATCTCAATACTTTGTTATGTACCCTTTGTTGGCAATAACGGAGGCCAAACGTTTTCTGTAACTCCTCACAAGCTTTCCACACACTGTTGCTGGTATTTTGGCCTGATTCTGTTGTTGTTGTGTTGTTGGGCAACACGGACTTTCAACTAACTCCCTCCACAGATTTTCTATGGGGTTGAGATCTGGAGACTGGCTAGGCCACTCTAAGACTTTGAAATGCTTCTTACGAAGCCACTCCTTTGTTGCCCTCGCTGTGTGTTTCGGATCATTGTCATGCTGAAAGACCCAGCCATGTCTCATCTTCAATGCCCTTGCTGATGGAATGAGATTTTCACTCAAAATTTCTTGATACATGGCCCCATAAATTCTTTCCTTTACACAGATCAGTCGTCCTGGTCCCTTTGCAGAAAAACAGCCCCAAAGCATGATGTTTCCACCCTCATGCTTCACAGTGGGTATGGTGCAATTCAGTATTCTTTCTCCTCCAAACAGGAGAACCTGTGTTTCTACCAAAAAGTTCAATTTTGGTTTCATCTGACCATAACACATTCTCCCAGTCCTCTTCTGGATCATCCAAATGCTCTCTAGCGAACCGCAGACGGGCCTGGACGTGTACTTTCTTCAGCAGTGGGACACGTCTGGCAGTGCAGGATTTGAGTCCCTGTCGGCGCATTGTGTTACTGATAGTATTTTGGTATTGACCAAATACTTATTTTCCACCATGATTTGCAAATAAATTCTTTAAAAATCAAACATTGTGATTTTCTGGGTTTTTTTCACATTCTGTCTCTCATGGTTGAGGTTTACACATGTTGACAATTAAAGGCCTCTCTAATATTTTCAAGTGGGAGAACTTGCACAATTAGTGGTTGACTAAATACTTATTTGCCCCACTGTATATACATGAATACACACATAATTAATATATACAGTATATGTTGTATATATGATTATTAAGGTGGGAAGTGCAACTGCTTTGTGCCTATAGCGACATTGCAGTATGCTGTATGCATTTCACAATTCCACAAAAGACAAACGATTGATGCTGTAATTTCCTAAAAAGAAATGATCTAGGAAGGTAATGTTTTTTTTAATGCCATTATATCTTAATATCTTTACACAAGTTTATTTTGCATTCATTAGAGGTTGATGGCCTGTCAAGTCGTCACTCTTGTTGTTGTTGTAGGAGTGTAAATTATTATTTTGCCCAATTCCTCCGTTATCAGTGGATATACTATCACAAGTTTTTTTTTTTTTTTTTCCAGGTGCTGATTGATTAATTAATTGCTGTAAAATTTAGGTAATATTTTTGGCGAATATCTAAGATTTTTTTTGCCTTGAGTGGTTCAATAATATACAGTACAATAATGATAAATTTACCATACGCACCAGTAAGGATGGACAATCGCCGCTTGGCTGGGAAGTCCCTCTCCCTTGAAGCATCTAATACGTCAATTTGGTATGTTTCCCCGCGTATACGAAACAATTTTCGGACAAAATCCTCGGACGTGGGCTGGTACTCTTCCACGAAGCCATCGCGCAGGTACCGTCTCAGGATGGAGGTCTTGCCAACCCGCGGCGCGCCGAGAACCACAATGCGCTTACAGTTCTTTGGCTTGGTGGAGAACAACATCTCTTGACGGGGTTCTTGGCCTATTTGTCGTCGCCGCGCTTGGCAATGGAGAACCAGGGCTGCAAGCTGGTCCAGGGGAGTGCGTTTGCACTCGTTATCACAGTTAGTCGGCTGCTTTGTGGCTGCACTTGCGTGCGTCGTCTTGTCATGCCTCCACTGAGACGTGGCCACTTTAAGTATCCCCAAACCTATTTTGATCCCCGACGAGTTGAGGTTCTGCGATGCGTTTTTGTACGCCAGTACGACTTTAGAGCTGTGCACCTCTCTGCTCGTGCGCTGGTGACCATCCGATGAAGAGCAGCAGCTGCTATACTCATATGGGATAGTGGACGACTGCGCACCCGTGAATAGGCTCCCAAATTCCATCTTTTGCAAAAGTTTAGATGTTGAAAAGAGTGTGCTGAATGTTTGGTGCGGTGCGCTGTCCTGCGCTTATATAGACTACCCTTAACCACGTGATCCAGCTCTTTTGCGTCACAATGATCGCTGGATTGTGTTGTATGGACATCAAGACCTTTTCAATTTATGTTCCGAAACTTGATTGCTATCAGACTGATGGAATCATTCAGGTACAAGATAGCACTGTATTCACTTGTTTACATGTTATTTGCATCAGTAGAATTGTAAACAAAACTAAAATCCAGTGTGTTTGCGCAGATATGTATACATTTTGCTGGACACCCCCCCCCCCCCCCAAAAAAAAAAGCAAAATGAACATTAAGTATAATACCAAGTGGAATTGAAAACTTAAACCTATTATTATTATTATTATTTTAATTATGTTGTTTATATGTTTGCTGTACCTAATCGGATTTTTGGCTAAATATTTTCAATATGTTTGTGTATAGTTTATGTATTTTTGGGATGTTTATATATATATATTAATTATTATTATTATTATTTTATTTTTATTTTTGGGGGGGGGGGGGGGGGGATTTTGCAAAACATTTTCCAAGAAAACAAGCAGAACATTAGACATAATACCAAGTGGAATTATACGTAATATTATCATTATTATTATTTTAATTTTGCTGTTTCTATGTTTGCTGATTGGATTTTTAGTTAAATATTTTCAACATATTTGTGTATACTTTTGTATTGTTTTATACAGGGTGATGTGGACAGGGAATGTGCCAAAGCCATTGCGGTATATTTAATAAATAAATAAATAAATGAACAAACAAACAAACAAAAAAATAAAAAATAAATAAATATAACTAGTTGGGTACAAGTATTGTATGTAACTTCAAGTTTATATTTCATGCTTTACAGGTGCTCAATGTGACCACCACCAATGCGCTGACAAAATATCAAGCCGATATGACTTTTAATTTGTTAAAGTTACTTACTCGTTAAAAAGACTTTTAATTCTTATTTTAGTTCTTATTAATTAATTAATTTAATTGATTTAATTAATAATGCAGTCTATTTCAATGATTTCAAAATGGATAAATACGTGATGGTTTTGGCACATTCTTTTTTAATCATTCCATATATATATATATATATATATATATATATATATATATATATATATATATATATATATATATATATATATATATATATTTTTTTTTTTTTTTTTTTTTAAGTTTTGCGTCAAACTACCGTCGATTGCTCTCGTCACGTACGTTCTTGACATTTGTCAAATGTAGCTGTGCTCCAGCATGAAGCATTACGGTAAATACGTCTGTTTGGTTGCCTAGTACACTTGATGCCAGTGCGACGTGAACAACTCAGGGAAGACAGCAAGTTTCAGCCCGAAAGCTAAGAAGTAAAAAGGCACGTAGCCATTGTAAGAAGTGATTTTTTAAAAATCATTTTGTGCGGCTAAACACATCCTATTGACGGCAAATTGGGTTTGTTACCTTTACCTTTTATTACGGTGCTTTTTAACTTGGTTGGTCCAGGACATAACGCCGTACTGTATTTAAAGTGGACGTTTTCTTTAGGTATTTTAGCTTAATATGTGTTCGTTTAACGGACCTCTATAGTTCCACTGTAAAGTATACCGTAAATTTGTAAAACTATTAAAAACGGAAAAACCCGTTCATACAAAATAATCCGTGAACGCCGAAAATTCAGTTGTTTCTATACGTCAGCGCGTCCACCATATTGGATGTGGCGCAGCTGGATAATACAATAGGGAATGGGACGTACTACGTCATTGTTTGGACCCGCCTCCATGCTGGCAATATAATTCACTTCCGGGCCGGCAGAGTCAATGCGGATTGTAACGTGTGGTAGTGCTAAGCTAACTCTTTCGGTGTTTTAGAAAGAAAATATGGGTGCTTATTGTTGCGTTACCGGGTGCAACAGCGTCTCCTACGACAAAAAAAGGGGTTAGGAAAAATGGACTCACTTTTCACCGTTTTCCTGCATGGAGGACCAAATATCAGATCACGAAGGTACGACGGATGGCTGGATTGCAGCGGTTCGTCGGAAAAGCATTTCTTATGATCATATTTCTGCTGGAATGAGAGTGTATTCCCCTCATCTCTACTCTTGTAAGTTGAACGATTTATCCGTTTTGGTTTCAATACGTTTTTTGTTTTTGTTTTTTTCTTTACTGTTGTGTAAATCTGCCTCGGTAGCAATGCTAACCTACTCCTCCTCATCACCTACCTGTTGTGTTACTAGGAAAACCTGCATATGAAATGCTGACAACACATCCCGATTGGTCACCATATCTCTTCTTGGGTTATTCTGAGGTCAAGCGCACCACATCGGAGCGTTGAGAGGTTGGAAAGGCGAAGAGTGCACGCTGAAACTTCAGTTTGCTCTGCTCTTACAAACACGATCCCAAGTGTTATGAAAAGTCAATAAAATATGAATACCAAAACATGACTTGAACAACTTCTTGACAAACTGTAACTGCTTGTTGTTTACTTCAGGTCTTCATAATAAACAGGTGTAATAATTACAAAGTCAGGTGACTTAATTTTGTTATTCTATTTGGAATATGCATTGACAATTTTTGGACAGTGTTGTAGACAAGAACTGGGACTGATAAGTTGCAATAGATTTATTTCAAGTAATGCAATTTCTCCAATACGATATTTGAATTGACAGTTTAAAATCTTTAAATTAGTGCAAACAAGGCCCACCCTCTGACGGTGGCAGCAAATATTATGTAAGTAATACACAAATACAAGATCACAATAAACGTGTCTTTGTCAAAGCAGTTTAAAACACTATTTACTGGCCTTGGGTAAATTGCCAGACAGGATAAATATGTGCTTTAAAGTTCTTGCATTTCCATTTTAAGTATTGCAAGTACTAGTCTCCAACACAGTATTTGAACTGACAGTTTAAAATCATTTTAGTACAAAATGGCCCACACTCTGGCAGGGGGCAGCAAATATTATAATACATAATACATTATAAAAAGCTATATACTATATAAATACAAGATCACAACAAAACCTGTATTTTTCAAAGCAGTTAAAAAACATCCAGTGGCCTTAGGTAAATAAAGGTGTATAAATATGTACTTTACAGTTCTTGCATTTCTATTTTAGGTATTGCAACTTTTCCAACACTATTTGAATTGACAGTCTGAAGTCTACATAAGTGCAAATAAGAATATTATAATTTAAAAATAATAATAGAATATATAAATTCAACATTACAATGAAAGGTGTCTTTGTCAAAGTGGTTAAAAAAAAAACAAAAAACAAAAAAAAAAAACGTCACTGGCCATAGTTAAATAGCCAGGCAGAATAAATATGTGCATTAAAGTTCTTGCATTTTCACAAGTTAAAAGCCCGCAGTTCATCGACGAGAAAGGCAGACCCAGATGGCGTCTGCTGCGGGGGCTTGTTTGAGTCCGACACAGGACAAATGGAACCACTCCATTGAACAAATTTTCTTTGTCAAATGATCCAAGAAGAGAGATGGTGACCAATCGGGATGTGTTGTCAGCAGGTTTACCTAGGAACACAACAGGTAGGGGAGTCGTAGTAGGCGAGCATTGCTACCGAGGCAGATTTACACAACGGTGTAAAAAAACAAAAACGTATTGAAACCAAAAGTGGATAAATCGTTCAACTTACAAGAGTAGAGATGACAGGAACACACTCTCATTCCAGCAGAAATATGATCATAAGAAATGCTTTTCCGACGAACCGCTGCAATCCAGCCATCCGTCGTACCTTCGTGATCTGATATTTGGTCCTCCATGCAGGAAAACGGTGAAAAGTGAGTCCATTTTTCCTCACCCCTTTTTTTGTCGTAGGAGACGCTGTTGCACCCGGTAACGCAACAATAAAGCACCCATATTTTCTTTCTAAAACACCGAAAGAGTTAGCTTAGCACTATCACACGTTACAATCCGCATTGACTCTGCCGGCCCGGAAGTGAATTATATTGCCAGCATGGAGGCGGGTCCAAACAATGACGTAGTACGTCCCATTCCCTATTATGAGAACCAGAGCCAGCCAGCACATGGAAGTATGCAAGGAAGGATGAGAGTTCTGCATTAAACTTGGGGGTTAATACGTTGCCTTGCTTGAGGGCACTTAGACAGTAACCACCAGACAGCAACGAGTTTCCATTTTTAAATGTTTGTCCTCCGTGAGGCTTGACCTCGTCACCTTCTGGATGTAAACGTCCTTTTCGATGAGCTACTGGCACTGCTGTTTATTTCCTTAAAGTCTAAACAGGGTTTATGCAAGTCATTGAAAAGCATTAATAGGTTTTTGTCAAAATTTAGGCCTTAAAAAGCAAAAATTATGCAAACTTGATGGTTAAAAAACATTTACATTATTTATTCAAGTTGTCTGATTTTTATTGGGTAGGCAGGATAAGAGAACGTACCGGCCGATAAACGCATTTTGAAATGATATCGGTTAATATTGACATTGGTTTTTCATTATCAGTTTTCGACCAATATGCATGTTGCCTTCAAAGTGAATGTAGAAGCCTTCTGCCTTTGTATATGGGCTGGTCAAAGCTAGGCATGTGCTGGTATGATGTTCTGATGGTATGATAACCTTAAGCCAGTGCTTCTCAATTATTTTCTGTTACGCCCCCCCAAGGAAGACGTAAATGTTTCGCGCCCCCCCCCAACTCTCTGCCACCACTGTAAATAGTGTCATTTGTCTATAATATTACTATTATAAGTACGCCTCAGCCTAACATTGTGTCCTTTTTTTCTATTAAAAAAAGTAACATAGATCAACTTATAATAAAGTATAACTTTATTAACATTGTTTTGCTTGTAACAGAAAAGACTTAACTTTGCCTGAAGTTAAAAAAAAAAAAAAGTCACATCCAAACTGTAAAAATACACTCAAGGTACATTTTTGACCATTTGATACTGAAAAATAAAATGTAATAAAATCAGTAAATAATAACAAATTCAAATTGATTAGAAACATTTTCTCTTCAGGACAACATGCCACAAAAATTGACCGAAAAAAATAAAACTGAATAGAAGGGGGGGGGGGGGGGGGGGTTAGTGTCTTTGGACAGAAGGAAAGTTTTTATTTTCGCTGATTCACCACAGTGCTCACTGGTTTACTGATATAACACTGACAAAGCGGGACGATTGTGATATTTGGCAATATTCGGCACGTTTTCGCTGAAAAACAATCAAGCAGCTTATCGGTGAGATTGAGGTCTAATGTCTTTAAGTGGCGTCTTAACTGATTTGGCTTCAGACTCTCCGCTATAATCATTTTTAGACTCAGTAAACAGTGGTCTTTCCTCATTTCCCACTATATTAAAAGTCAAAGCCAAAAGGCAAACGGCCCGAAAAAAGCGCATTCTCGGCGGCCGAGGGAGAACCGTAGGTGAGGGCGGTGGTCGTGACGATCCCAAGCCGAAAACGGCACTTCTCGGCCGGACACGTGAGAACAGGAGAATACAGTGGGTCGCTGCGTGAGTCCAGCTCTGCATGAGTCTCTACTCTCTTCCGTGTGCTCTTGCTTACTTCAAAAATACTGCACGCACTTTGAAAATGAGAGCGCCACTGCCACCCACGGAGTGGATGTGCAAGTACACTTTATTCTAGTACGGCAAAAAAAAAAAAAAAAAGCATGTTCCCCGAGGTCACTCGCGCCACCCCTGGCATCGCTCTGCGCCCCCCTGGGGGGGCGCGCCCCACCATTTGAGAAGTACTGCCTTAAGCCAAGATATCACTGTTTCACGGTATCACGGTATTGCAATTCAGGTCTAAAATATTTTACTTTGAGATACAGTGGGGCAAATAAATATTTAGTCAACCACCAATTGTGCAAGTTCTCCTACTTGAAAGGCTTAGAAAGGCCTGTAATTGTCAACATGGGTAAACCTCAACCATGAGAGACGGAATGTGGAGAAAAAAAACAGAAAATCACATTGTTTGATTTTTAAAGAATTTATTTCTAAATTAGAGTGGAAATAAGTATTTGGTCACCTACAAACAAGCAAGATTTCTGGCTGTCAAAGAGGTCTAACTTCTTCTAACGAGGTCTAACGAGGGTCCACTCGTTACCTGTATTAATGGCACCTGTTTTAACTCATTATCGGTATAAAAGACACCTGTCCACAACCTCAGTCAGTCACACTCCAAACTCCACTATGGCCAAGACAAAAGAGCTGTCGAAGGACACCAGAGACAAAATTGTAGACCTGCACCAGGCTGGGAAGACTGAATCTGCAATAGGTAAAACGCTTGGTGTAAAGAAATCAACTGTGGGAGCAATTATTAGAAAATGGAAGACATACAAGACCACTGATAATCTCCATCGATCTGAGGCTCCATGCAAGATCTCACCCCGTGGCGTCAAAATGATAACAAAAACGGTGAGCAAAAATCCCAGAACCACACAGACCTAGTGAATGACCTACAGAGAGCTGGGACCACAGTAACAAAGGCTAGTATCAGTAACACAATGCGCCGCCAAGGACTGGACTGCCAGACGTGTCCCCCTGCTGAAGCCAGTACACGTCCAGGCCCTTTCGCTAGAGAACATTTGGATGATCCAGACGAGGCTGGGAGACTGGGAGAATGTGTAATGGTCAGATGAAACCAAAATGGAACTTTATGGTAGAAACACAGGTTCTAGTGTTTGGAGGAGAAAGAATACTCAATTGCATCCAAAGAACACCATACCCACTGTGAAGCATGGGGGTGGAAACATCATGCTTTGGGGCTGTTTTTCTGCAAAGGGACCAGGATGACTGATCCGTGTAAAGGAAAAAATGAATGGGGCCATGTATTAAGAGATTTTGAGTGAAAATCCCTTTCCATCAGCAAGGGCATTGAAGATGAGACATGGCTGGGTCTTTCAGCATGACCATGATCCCAAACACACAGCCAGGGCAACAAAAGAGTGGCTTCGTAAGAAGCATTTCAAGGTCCTGGAGTGGCCTAGCCAGTCTCCAGATATCAACCCCATAGAAAATCTGTGGAGGGAGTTGAAAGTCCGTGTTGCCCAACGACAGCCCCATAACATCACTGCTCTAGAGGAGATCGGCATGGAGGAATGGGCCAAAATACCAGCAACAGTGTGTGAAAAGCTTTTGAAGAGTTACAGAAAACGTTTGGCCTCCATTATTGCCAACAAAGGGTACATAACAAAGTATTGAGATGAACTTTTGGTATTGACAAAATACTTCTTTTCCACCATGATTTGCAAATAAATTCTTTAAAAATCAAACAATGTGATTTTCTGTTTTTTGTTTTTTTGTTTTTTTTTCACAGTCTGTCTCTCATGGCTGAGGTTTACCCATGTTGACTATTACAGGTCTCTCTAATATTTTCAAGTGGGAGAACTTATTTGCCCCACTGTATCTGGATTTAAATAAAACTAACTTTTTCCATTGAAGAGGATTTTTATTTTTCAAAACATATTAGCAAATTGAAACATAAGTAAATGAAATTCAAATGAATGCAGTCCTTTAGGTGAGCCTAAACCCACAGCCACAGCTCAACATTATTACTATCAGAACAAAAATAATTGAATTATTTTCCATAAAAAGCATGTGTGTATGACTCGTATCATGTTAACATTATACACACTCTTTCTCAACACAGACCGCTACCAGAGGGGAAAAAATACCATGTTTTACCACCGCTAGACACACTAAACACTCTCATAGCTGGTGGGAAACGTTCATGATAGTGTTTGTGGTGGAGACTTGACTTCTGGCGCTCTAGGTTCATTCTCTGCCGAGTAGCAGGTGCCGCTGAGCCCCTCCACTGTCACCAGGCGCTCACAGGCAGACACACTTTGAGCTTCCCCTCATTGAAAGATCAGCATCCGCCACTGTTTCCGAGGTTATGATTTTACAAATGTGGATGTATGTGAGTAAATGAACACAGCACCAACTTGCTCATTATTCTGTATGACTCTCCTTGCAGGCAAACAACAGCCAGTTAAAACTAACAACAGTGGAACATGGCTCATGAGGTCAGAACTAAATCAGCTGATATAAGCAAAAATACTCATCCAGCCACTCAACGCCATGGCTCTCAATCAGCGGCTCAATCAGGTGTGTTTATTGTGTTACATTGACACAAATTTCATTGGATATTGTATTTTAATTTTGAGAAATTGTGTCCATTCTGCCAAAGGTCCATCGTTAGGATCTGAAGGGTTTCATTTTGATGACAGAGGGATGCTTCTTCCACACAGCATCTTGGGTACCTTGGATGGCTTTAGAAAGTACCTGGAGATGAGAGGAGAGACGGAGGTGAAGTCTTACCAATGTTTTTGTATACTTGAATTTGTAAATTTAGACAAATTTGCTCTTCTTGACATGAAGCATTTTCAAATGATTAAATCATTTAAAATGTATAATGTTACCTGTATTAATTAAGAAGGCCTTTTCTTTCTTCCAGTTTGTTAACCAAATTCCAAATTCCAGAAGGGATCTTCACTCCCAGGTTCTTGGAAAGGTTCCTAAAGAGGGAGCACAGAACCAGCGAGATGTTCCATTTGGCCAGAGAAACTTACAAGCAAATGCCCTGCAGCATTGGGATCAATGCATCCGGCAGCGCAAACGGCAACAGAATGTTTTATCTGGTGAGCTTAAAGAGCATACGACAGGAGAAAAAAAGCCTTAAATAGCATTATTATGTGAATTAGAATCATATTTTGAGACGATTCGACTATATACAACAATTTAGCAAAGCGCAGATGACGAGAAATTAGTCTTTTAATCTGCCGGTTAGCCACGCCTACCATTATAGGGCTCTAGCGTCCCCAACAGGTGGATGACGTCAGCGGGAGACTGGGCTCATCGGTTTTACTATTCAGCCCATTGAGGGGGAATTATTCAGAACAAAGAAAACGTGACGAAGAGAGCCGCAAAATGTCATTGTTTCAGTCTCTCTACTCCAATATTTTTACAGGATATTCTTTTTATCCAAATATTTTTCCACAATAGCTAAATAAATGGCTTGAGAAAGACCAGTCAGCCCGTCAAGGGGGAGCTATTCACAATGAAGAAAACGCGACAAAGAGAGCTGCAAAATGTCAGTTTGTGTCTCTTTACTTCAATATTTTTACAGGATATTCTTTTTATCCAAGTTTTTTCCCCAATTGCTAAATAAATGGCATGGTCAGGACAAATAACAGTCTTGTGCTAAATGGAATATGAAATAATAAAAAATGCACTTATTCAGGACGACATGGCAAAATTACTCCATAATGGTCAAAACTGTCGACTTCACCTTTACTGTCGCACCCCCCGAACAATATTTTATGACACCTAAATCGGACATATGTCATTTCCCTTCCCCGGCTTCAGAGAATGTAAACAAACCAAGAGGCGTGACAGTTAGCTGACATGCTAACCCGAACCGAGTGATGTTTTAAAGTTTTCGAAGCGGAAAATCACACATAACTAGCCCGGATTATTTGACATGACGACTGGGTTGTCGATTGTCTTCGCAGATCGGCAAACCACCCGGCGGAGAGCAATTTACAGTTGGTTCCCCGGAGGAGGGCGGCTGCAGTTGTTGTGCAGCTAACGTGCAGCTAATGTGCATGAGTACAGCTTTTTATATGCCTATCAATGATCAAACGAAAGTAGTCCTTTATTTAAAGAGAGTTTGTAGTGTTTACTTTGTAATCGCCATATTCGTATTTGACATATACAAAACAAGATGTTTACTCACTTCCTCGTAAGTCCAATGGTCCCACAGTAGTAAGGGCTTGTTTTGGCCAATATCCACGGTGAATGGGAACCTTTTGAAACTCCAAAAAGGTGCACACGCCTCTCCCTCATAAAGCAAGATTTTTCTGCAGCCGTTTGGCTGGCATGATGCGAAAAATAAACGTATTAATCCGCAAAATCAGCTGAATCCTTAGTCCTGATACACAACAGTACGGCTGTTTAGTGAAGAGGACGCCTTCACCCGTACACGTCACAGCGCCCTCCTCCTCAATGCAAGACCGAAGCCGGAAGTGACTCATTTTTATGGCACGGGATTCAAAAAACGTATTAAATATAGCGATCGCCTCCACACACATCCAAGCGGTCCATATCATTCAGGAGCATAAAATACCGCGTGTATTATGAAATAAACATGCTTTCCGTGTCACATGCACTTTAATATGTAGAGCTAGAAAAACTACAGCAACAACTTATCCAAGAACACTAAACAAGAAATATATTGCTGTCATAGCATCCAGCTAACTTTTGTTTTCAACTTTTGTGTTTTTCTGCAATTTCTGGTTTCACTTGTGTCAAGAACGGCTCCACAGGCCAGTTGAGAACTTACTGATGAACCAAGATTACTGTTTCAAAGAACTACAGGAGCAAAGAGAAATTCTACGACGAGTCTTGCCACTCATACAGTCAGGCTATGTATGATCATTTTTCATGTTCTGTCAAATGAAACTGTTGGATCTCGCTTGCGTTTTTATTATTTATAATACGAAGCTTTGTTTCCACTGTCTTGATAGGATCTTAAACCTCCTGTGTTTTCCTTCAATGCCATATAGGGGCATCGTGTAGGAAGTGAATTTTGGAGTCTTCCCCAGCGGTATGGAAATGATTTAAGCGGAATCAGAGCAACTTTGACACAGACAGAGCAAGGCAAACGGAAACCTGTTACAATTATCGGACAACCACACAGCATACTCCAGGAATCTGGTATACTTTTTCTCACACATGCGCATCGTACACATAAACACTCTTCAACTGTGGTCAGATTGTGCTTTGCAACGTCACAAAGGCAAAACTACATCCTGTAAATTAACACAACAGGATAAAGTTGTATGTCTCAACATTATAAATATACTTTTAGTTAGAGAACTTGTAGATACTTGAGGCTTAAACATTACAGAAACAATTATTCTGGTAGCTGCTTCTTATAATTACTTGGGACCACTGGGCCATAAACCTACATTTGGTGGTGCTGTTATTCATAGTGGATCTTGGACCTGTTGCTTTTCATTTCATACACCGTACAGTACATATTGCAGAGCTTGAACATTGATACACCTGCCCAAAGGTTTATGTTTTGTAATCCTTTTTGGGCAATTCTTAGGAATCACTTGTGTTGAGATGCTGCGTCAAGCGTCTCAGATTTTGGACCCAAATATTGGCGTGCAGCAACGTGCACGCCAAGCGCTCATGCGGGGCTTGGAAGTCAGCAAGAAGGTAATGTATATGAATAAGGGCTGTCCCAAACGACAAATTTCCTCCCAATTAGTCAGTCGACTATTTTTACGATTAGTCGACGAGTAATTTTTTTTTTTTTTTTTTACTACTTCAATAATGAAATTTTCGTTGAAGTTTATGAATTCACAAAAACATTTTGGAACACTTAAATTCTTTATTAACGTAGAAATAAAAAACAAATATCGATAATAAATCACAAACAATGAGGTCAAAGGCTGCTGGCATTAACTAGTGCAAAAAAATGTAAATGGAAACACTGTGACTTCACCTCTTTAACAGGAGTCAAAACAATTCTTACTCTTTTTGTGATATGTCATTGACTAAATTCTAAATGTTAAAATGAATTGCAATGTCCCGGACAACCATTTTCAGAATACTTTGTGTGAGTTCAGATGCTTTTTGTGGTGTGCATTCCGCATTTTTGGGTGAGGGGAAAAACTGTTCAACTTTTGTTTGTTTTAACCTGAAAATGGATGAAGTAGAGGGCACACTGAAATATTACAATTATTATGAATGAAAGACAAACATACTCACAGTAACAAAAACTAAATATATATAGTATTATTTTATAGTATACTACTATATGTATATACAATAATACTTTATAATGTAAAGTAACTAAAATTAGTGCAATCATGGATTACAGTAAGCAGGCCTGTGCTGTTTCCACATATATTTTTATTATATTATGTATATACAGGATATATGTATATATTTTCCCCAAGTCGGAGCTTCCACGATCCTAATAGATTTAATAATAATTAGGGCTGTCAAAGTTATCGTGTTAACGCGCGGTAATTAATTTTTTTAATTAATCACGTTAAAATATTTGACGCAATTAACGCACATGTCCTGCTCAGACAGTATTCTGCCTTTTGGTAAGTTTTACAGCAGGCTTTTTGTGCTGTCTAACAGCGAACTCTTGTGGTCGCTTTGCGACATGATTTATTTTCTTGCCAGTTCAATATGGCTGCACGACGTCTCGGGCTGACGCCTACGTTGTAATGTTGTGCTTCTATGATCCTTGGACAAGATTTGTCCGTAAGTATGGTTGTTGTAAAGAATGTACATACAGTGCCTTGCAAAAGTATTCGGCCCCCTTGAATCTTGCAACCTTTCGCCACATTTCAGGCTTCAAACATAAAGATATGAAATTTAATTTTTTTTGTCAAGAATCAACAACAAGTGGGACACAATTGTGAAGTGGATAATTTAAACTTTTTTAACAAATAAAAAACTGAAAAGTGGGGCGTGCAATATTATTCGGCCCCTTTACTTTCAGTGCAGCAAACTCACTCCAGAAGTTCAGTGAGGATCTCTGAATGATCCAATGTTGTCCTAAATGACCGATGATGATAAATAGAATCCACCTGTGTGTAATCAAGTCTCCCTATGAATGCACCTGCTCTGTGATAGTTTCAGGGTTCTGTTTAAAGTGCAGAGAGCATTATGAAAACCAAGGAACACACCAGGCAGGTCCGAGATACTGTTGTGGAGAAGTTTAAAGCCGGATTTGGATACAAAAAGATTTCCCAAGCTTTAAACATCTCAAGGAGCACTGTGCAAGCCATCATTTTGAAATGGAAGGAGCATCAGACCACTGCAAATCTACCAAGACCCGGCCGTCCTTCCAAACTTTCTCCTCAAACAAGGAGAAAACTGATCAGAGATGCAGCCAAGAGGCCCATGATCACTCTGGATGAACTGCAGAGATCTACAGCTGAGGTGGGAGAGTCTGTCCATAGGACAACAATCAGTCGTACACTGCACAAATCTGGCCTTTATGGAAGAGTGGCAAGAAGAAAGCCATTTCTCAAAGATATCCATAAAATGTGTCGTTTAAAGTTTGCCACAAGCCACCTGGGAGACACACCAAACATGTGGAAGAAGGTGCTCTGGTCAGATGAAACCAAAATTGAACTTTTTGGCCACAATGCAAAACAATATGTTTGGCGTAAAAGCAACACAGCTCATCACCCTGAACACACCATCCCCACTGTCAAACATGGTGGTGGCAGCATCATGGTTTGGGCCTGCTTTTCTTCAGCAGGGACAGGGAAGATGGTTAAAATTGACGGGAAGATGGATGCAGCCAAATACAGGAACATTCTGGAAGAAAACCTGCTGGTATCTGCACAAGACCTGAGACTGGGACGGAGATTTATCTTCCAACAGGACAATGATCCAAAACATAAAGGCAAATCTACAATGGAATGGTTCAAAAATAAACGTATCCAGGTGTTAGAATGGCCAAGTCAAAGTCCAGACCTGAATCCAATCGAGAATCTGTGGAAAGAGCTGAAGACTGCTGTTCACAAACACTCTCCATCCAACCTCACTGAGCTCGAGCTGTTTTGCAAGGAAGAATGGGCAAGAATGTCAGTCTCTCGATGTGCAAAACTGATAGAAACATACCCCAAGCGACTTGCAGCTGTAATTGGAGCAAAAGGTGGCGCTACAAAGTATTAACGCAAGGGGGCCGAATAATATTGCACGCCCCACTTTTCAGTTTTTTATTTGTTAAAAAAGTTTAAATTATCCAATAAATTTTGTTCCACTTCACGATTGTGTCCCACTTGTTGTTGATTCTTGACAAAAAAATAAAATTTTATATCTTCATGTTTGAAGCCTGAAATGCGGCGAAAGGTTGCAAGGTTCAAGGGGGCCGAATACTTTTGCAAGGCACTGTATTATGTTAGTAAGCGAAATGTTATGTTTTTTGTATGAGACGCTTTTTTTTATGTTTAGTGAACCTGTATAGCGTGCTAAGCTAACGTTGTTGCTAATGTAATGCTTGTGTATTTTTTTTTGTAGTTATACGACGGTCTAAAGAGGACAATGGTTTGAGGCCATTTTATTAATAAATCGGATGAAAAAGGAAGAAGTCTGATTATTAAGGCGTCGTTCACTAGCTGTCTAGCTTTGGAAAAAGTAGACGCTTCGGAGTGAGGACAGCATAGACAGATTTAAATGACAGTAGAGTGAAATGCCCACTACAGTCCTTATGTACCGTATGTTGAATGTATATATCCATCTTGTGTCTTATCTTTCCATTCCAACAATTTATTTTACAGAATATATATATATAATTTACAGGAAAATATGGGATATTTTATAGATGGTTTGAATTGCGATTAATTGCGATTAATTACGATTAATTAATTTTTAAGCTGTAATTAACTCGATTAAAAATTTTAATCGTTTAACAGCCCTAATAATAATTTTTTAAAAATTAAGTAATTATATTATATATATATATATATATATATATATATATATATATATATGTATGTATTATTTTATTAAATAAAAATGCACGTTGATACGACGCACATAAAGGCAAATTCCATTTAAAAAATCGTTAGAAAGTTGTATGGACTTACAATCCGCTAGCTTGTGGTTTCTTGTCTTGGAAAATTACACTTGGGTGACGGCGGTTCAATTGTTCGTTCATAGCCGACGTGCTGCTACCGTGGTATGCGAGCTCAGCTTAGCAAAGAGTACACACAGTGGCACCCTCCATATTTTTCTTGAAATAATTCCAGGCTCTGGCTATTCTGGTCCGCTTTTTTGGCTTTATGCCGCTTTCACGTGTTACCAATTCTGCCCTTTTTGGTAATTGGCGGTGTTTTCAACTCCTCGCCATAGTGAGGAGTAAACCGGCCATTCACTTGGCTCGTTGTCATCGGTTCGTCCGATTTCCTCCTCCGGAAGGCGGCGGCGTGCATAAAAACACCGAAATGCGTCGGATGGCTCTTTATGGATACTTTTATTGACCAAAACAAAAATGTGGGGGATGCAGCCACTCAACTCTGTGCACTTTCCCAACTCACCGATCTCACTCCCTCTCTCTTGCTCGCCCACCTTCTTCCTCTTTGCTCAATCTGACAATGCCGGTCACATTGAAATAACAGCGGCCCCCTTGGGGGTGCCAGTAACAACCGCTTGCATCGCGAGCGCCTGCCATTCTAAACTTTATCCGCATGTAATTTTTTTTTTAACCCATCATTACCTGTCGACGGTATGTTTTGTCCGTCGACGCATTTACGTCATCGATAATGTCGACTAGTCGGGACAGCTCTAATATGAATTTATACATTTTATCTCTGAACAGCCAACAAAGTAGGACACTGCTGAATATTCTGTTTTTTTTTTGTTTTTTTTTTTGGCCAGATTTTCGCCATGTACAAGATACATGGTAAGTCAATCTGGTCTTCTGTAGTTCAATCTCACATCATGCAAAGGGTGACTGTGTGATGAAGAGTGCTGGGAGTTTTTACGGTGCCCCTGAAGGGACATCGACAGAAATAAAATAAATTTAAACCATCTGGTGCGCACAAGATAGTTTCTAGAGCGCACCACATACATACATCTGGGACTCGATGGCACTTTTTTAAGCGTCCTGCTATTGCTAATACAACATAAAGTCTCTTTTAAAGCGCTAGAGAACATCAAAACAAACTTTGCACCTTTCCTGGGAATAGCTGTCTGACCGAGCCAAAGAAAGACCTTATTCAGAGTATTAGCATTTGTTCTCCTTTTAAAAACAACCAAAACGAAATACCACACAAAAACTGCAGTTATCGTTCACTGGGGCGTTCGTTCGATTTGACTGCATGCCATGATTCTTTGTCTTCTACAAATTAACTGTAACGCGAGAGCGTGAGTCGAATTGTGTCTACTTTGGCATTGATTTTTAAATCCAGTCCAAACAGCGTTGCCAGATGGGGCATGTTTCTGCCCAAATGCGCTATTTTAAAAGGCTCAGGGTGGGAAAGAAATACAGGGTTGATAAAATGTGGGCTTCTGTAGACAATGTTGAGCGGTTTCGGAATTAACAGTTTTGATTTGTTTAAACCAGGGGTCGGCAACCCAAAATGTTGAAAGAGCAATATTGGACACGAAAAACAAATATGTCTGGAGCCGCAAAAAATTAAAAGCCTTACATAGGCCTTATAATGAAGGCAACACATGCTGTATGTATCGGTATTGGCGATATTAGCCTACTATCAAAGTTGGCTAAAATACCTAATGAGCCTTCATGATTTAATTTTTATTTTTCCTGCAGTGCATCCAACGCACCATGTGATTCATTACAATATCAATTAATTCATTGCTTTTTCGAAATTAAAGAAATGCAATAAAGAAATCCGATTTTTTATGTCATTTTTATTTTTAAGTTTCGAAAAACAACAAAATGAAACGTGCATAACATGCTCGTTATCTGGGCATGTATTTGATTTTCTGTATTATCTTGGTTTTGTTTTTGAAGTCTGCAAATAGGTGTTCTGATATGTTGACGAATGTTTCCTTCATGTACTCACCATCTGTGAACGGTTTCCCATGCTTTATTATCTCCCGGGTTGCAACAAAACCTGCAGCAGTAGTGGAGTTTGGCGATGCAATCCACTTCTTAAATCTATTTTTGCGCTCCTCTAAATTCTTCAGAAGTAATGCAATCGCACTTTTTCTGTCACTCCCACCAACAGGGTACTTGGCTGCAAATGTAGCATGCCTTCCATGGAAATGTCTTTTTTTTTTATTACTCTTTTTGTTATTTGACGACTTCTCGCCACAGAGTAAACGTTCAGGAAATCCTTCCGCATTGGCAATGAATGCAAAGGATTTAGTCCAAAAAACATTGAATCCTCTGTTCTCCTCAGTTATTTTTCTCTTTTCCCCTTTCAGATCCATGCCCTATCACACAGCCGCTGGTTTGTTTACAATAGCCACCTGCCTGGCATCCCGCCCTGCTAATAGAAACGTGTGTCGCAGGTTATGACGCAAAAATGTTTGTTCACAGAAATGTTGAAATTTAATATTTATTCTACACATTTTAACAGCGTTGGAAAGAATGTCTGTGTCATTTTTGTCCTCCTATAGAAACCATATCAAAACAAAATATATATTTCCCTCCCCCATCTTTTTCCATTTTTGAAAATGCTGCAGGGAGCCACTAGGGCAGTGCTAAAGAGCCGCATGCGGCTCTTAAAACACAGTTTGCCGACCCCCGGTTTAAACAGTTAAACTTGTATTTCTACATCTTAAAGTTCAGCTACGTTGCTACTAAACTGGCATTTTAGCGCCTCAAAAGTCACGAGCTGTGAACTGCATGTGATTTCAGATTTGTAGATGAACACATTTAAAAAAATTAATCTAAAAATGACATAACATTAAAATGCGTTAGAGACACACTGCAAATGTTTTAGTTTTGTTGCGAATTTGAATCATTTTCTCATGAGAATATTAATTAATAACTATTCCATTAATTTTTAATTATTGTGTTTATTGAAATAAGACATTTTTTTTAGGGCTGTCAAAATTATCGCGTTAACGGGCAGTAATTAATTTTTTAAATTAATCACGTTAAAATATTTGACGCAATTAACGCATATGCCCCGCTCAGACAGATTTAAATGACAGTATAGTGAAATGCCCACTTGTTAATTGTGATTTGTGGAGTTTTGCTGCCCTCTGCTGGTGCTTGAGTGCGACTGATTTTATAGGCTTCAGCACCCATGAGCATTGTGTAAGTAATTATTGACATCAAGAATGGCAGGCTACTAGTTTATTTTTTTGATTGAAAAATTTACAAATTTTATTAAAACGAAAACATTAAGAGGGGTTTTAATATAAAATTTCTATAACTTGTACTAACATTTATCTTTTAAGAAATACAAGTCTTTCTATCCATGGATCACTTTAACAGAATGTTAATGCCATCTTTTTGATTTATTGTTATAATAAACAAATACAGTCCTTATGTACCGCATGTTGAATATATATATCCATCTTGTGTCTTATCTTTCCATTCCAACAATAATTTACAGAAAAATATGGCATATTTTATAGATGGTTTGAATTGCGATTAATTGCGATTAATTACGATTAATTAATTTTTAAGCTGTAATTAACTCGATTAAAAATTTTAATCGTTTGACAGCCCTAATTTTTTCCCATCTTTTCTAAGAATAACTAAATGCCCCATGAGGCTTTTTGTCGAAACACCAATGACGCTACTTCAATGTGTCCCCCACTGTTGATTTTTTGTTGTTGTTTTTGTCCGATTATAATATCGTAATATAGATTAAGTTGGTTTTTAATTAACTGAGCGGGTATGGAATTGGGCTGGAGACTGTCGTTCCAAACTGGCAACCCTGATCCCAAACCACAGAAGAGCAGACTGTTTGGCAATGAATCTTGTACATGTCGAAAGTGTTTTATACCCAGTGCATGAATAGGGTTTAATGATTTAAGTGTTTTCGTATGGATGCTTGCTATAACGAAAACGCTTGTTGCAATCAACCTATACCAGAATTTTTGTTGACATCTTTTACTCTTCCCCACTTCAAGAAAGTATCACAAAGATTGACTCAATATTTTTAGACATTTTATGCTGAGCCCAGGTCATATTTAGACCAGAAAAACACATTGTATCATTAATTTAGTTAAGACAGAAGGCAATGTCCAAAACATAAGATGTTAAGCAGCCAGCAGCTGAGATTCATGAGTTATTGGAACATTAATGTTCTGCTTTGTAATTATTATATCAGCACAGGCAACCGGTTCTCAATTACTCAAAAGTGCCAGGTGCTTATTATAAGGCTGATTTATTCACACTTGGCCCTTTTCAATTATTTGTGTTCTTCACATGAGCGGGAAATTGTATCAAGGTGTTCTGTTGTGCTGTAAGCTACTAATGTGTGCGGGAAAGCTTATGAAAAAAAGACTTTAATGAAACATGGAGAGACCAGCGAGGAAATGAGACTTCACTCGACTAAATGGCTATATAAGTTTGGTGAAAGTAAACAAAAGAAAACATTGTAATATTGCATTGATTTAGAAAGCTAACACTTGACTCATGAGCATGAGGAAAAATAAGTAGGTCACATACTTTACAAAGGATGTTTGTGACGCGCTGAAGATGTTTTGTAACAACGTTCAATAACGAGAATGTGTCATTGAATTTTAGGATCTGAAAAAACTGGAGGTGATTGGCTCGAACAAGCCTGTTGTTAAAGAGAGTCAAAGTCTTTTCATGGAAGATGAAGAGTGTAGGAACAAGCAGTGTTCAGTGACAAAAAATGAGGATATGTGAGTAATTTGTTTCGTCTAGCTGATGTAATTGCTAGACAATCTTGATGTAGCAATGACACTTGAATGCAATAAGTTTAAATGTGTCCTTGGTCGCGACATTTATTTTGGCAGAAATGTTGTTAGTTTTTCATTGTTTGTTTTATCTAATGCTAAATCAGCTAAATTCGTGCAGCACACAATTCTGAAGAGTAGTGTTCAAACAGGCAACTCACAAAACATGAATAAATCCTGATTATACGCTACATCCCTAAAGTAGGGTATGCCTTAAGAGATCTATTTTTTAAAGCAACACTAGGTAACTTTTCAACCTTTATGAAATATTTTCATAACATTTGTGATTATACGTTGACTGACAACTAGTTCAATGACACCTGCTTTATGTCTTGAGTGGGTCCTTATCCATACGCGGAGTTTGGCGGGGGACGGGGGCGGGTTCTGGTGGCCGAAAAGTGTCATTGCATGTAATTGACTTTCCTACATATGATTTTAAAATTAAGAGTTTTCCGGTAAAATATTGTCTATAAAATTTGTTAAGCAATAAAACAACTAAAATGAACGAATGAATTTTTATAATGGGTGAAAATTATTTTTTGAACAGATAATGTGACTAGCACTATACAGGGTTATTTGCTTTGCTTAGCCAAAACCACCCGAGGACCGAAGAGGCAAGCTGGATATACGTACAGTGGGGAGAACAAGTATTTGATACACTGCCGATTTTGCTGGTTTTCCCACTTGCAAAGCATGTAGAAGTTTGTAATTTGTAATATCATAAGTTCTCTTCAACTGTGAGGTACGGAATCTTATACAAAAAAAAACAGAAAATCACGTTGTATGATTTTTAAATAATAAATTTGCATTTAATTGCATGAAATAAGTATTTGATACATCACAAAAATCGAACTTAATATTTGGTACAGAAACCTTTGTTTGCTATTACAGATACCAAACGTTTCCTGTAGTCCTTGACAAGGTTTGCACACACTGCAGCAGGGATTTTGGCCCACTCCTCCATGCAGATCTTCTCCAGAGCCTTCAGGTTTCGGGGCTGCTGCCGGGCAACATGGACTTTCACCTCCCTCCATAGATTTTCTATCGGGTTCAGATCTGGTGACTGGCTAGGCCACTCCATGACCTTAAGATGCTTCTTACGGAGCAACTCTTTAGTTGCCTTGGCTGTGTGCTTTGGGTCGTTGTCATGCTGGAAGACCCAGCCACGACCCATCTTCAGGGCTCTCACTGAAGGAAGGAGATTGTCTGCCAAGATCTGGCGATACATAGCCTCATCCATCCTCCGCTCAATATGGTGCAGTCGTACTGTACCCTTGGCAGAGAAGCAGCCCCAAAAAATGATGTTTCCTCCTCCATGTTTCGCGGTTGGGATGGTGTTCTTGGGGTTGTACTCATTCTTCTTTTTCCTCCAAACACGACGAGCAGAGTTTAGACCAAAAAGTTCCATTTTCGTCTCATCCGACAACATGACCTTCTCCCATTGCTCCTCTGGATCATCCAGATGGTCAGTGGCAGACTTCAGACGTGTCTGGACATGCACTGGCTTCAGCAGCTGGACCTTGCGTGCGCTGTAGGATTTTAATCCATGACGGCGTAATGTGTTTCCGATGGTTTTCTTTGAGACTGTGGTTCCAGCTCTCTTCAGGTCATTGACCAGGTCCTGCCGTGTAGTTCTGTGCTGATCCCTCACCTTCCTCATGATCAGTGATGCCCCACGAGGTGAGATCTTGCATGGAGCCCCAGAACGAGGCAAATTGACCGCCAGCTTGAACTTCTTCCATTTTCTAATAATCTCTCCAACAGTTGTTAGCTTCTCACCAAGCTGCTTGCTTTTTTTCCTGTAGCCCATCCCAGCCTTGTGCAGGTTTATTATTTTATCCCTGATGTCCTTACACAGCTCTTTGGTCTTGGCCATTGTGGAGAGGTTGGAGTTTGTTTGTTTGAGCATGTGATCAGGTGTCTTTTACACAGGTAACAAGTTTAAACAGGTGCAGTTACTTCCGGTAATGAATGGAGAACAGGAGGGGTTCTTAAAAAAGAACTAAGAGCCGAAATATTTACTAGTTGGTAATGTATCAAATACTTATTTCATGCAGTTAAATACACATTTATTATTTAAAAATTAAACAATGTGATTTTCTGGGGTTTTGTATTAGATTCCGTCCCTCACAGTTGAAGAAAACTTATGATACAAATTACAGACATGGCGTGCAAGTGGGAAAACCAGCAAAATCGGCAGTGTATCAAATACTTGTTCTCCCCACTGTACCTAGTGTTGCTTTAAATAGAGAAAATATTTATACAATCAAAAAACTTTCAGAAGCCAGTTTTGAAGGTTTTTTTATGTTGTTGTATGTCACACTGCATTTTTGTTAATTTGGCAATGTGACTTGTTATTTCCCATGCTGGAATTCATGTAACTGTCCAACTATTAGCTTCCGCTTATTTATAGAGTTTGTTGCCACATTTTATTCCATAGTGATCCACTGGCACATTATAATGATGGTCAGTCGAACATGCTCCTCATTCCTGCCATGAGGTTTGCTGGTCAGCTTGCTAGTTGGACTGGAAGTGCTCATTGTCAGCAGGTACAGAATGCCTTTGTTACATGTATTGATTTCTATCAAAAGTCTAATGTTTTTCCCCAAATATTTTATGAGTTTACCAGGAAACAGTAGGAATCAGCACAACAGTATTATTTGAGGCTTTTGTCGGTGAGCGAGTCACATCTCAACTGGAGATGAGCAACGTAGGCAGCACAGCCCTCCTCTTCAGCTGGCAGCAGCTTCCCCTGCCACAACATTTCTCAAACCTAGAATCCCAGTCAAACTGCCCACACTTCTATTTCAACACTTCCTCTGGTACAGATGCCAACACTAATTGCTGCCACTAACCTTGCACCATGTTATTTGTGATGGAAACTTCTTTGTCTGGCACTAGAGGGTGACAGACTGTCCATCATTCTCCTCCATCCAGGAACCATCTATCCAGGTGAAACCCAGCAAATCAATTTTATTTTTAAATCAGATAAGCCAGGCATCATAACGGAGCAGTGGCAGCTGAACACGCACCCTTTGCTGCTGCAGGGGGCGTCTATTCAGATCACGTTGAAGGGTCTGTCCCACTTGCAGGACACAACTGCAAGACAAAGGGAATTCATAAAGGTATGGTACGTTATATGTAGGGATGTAACGGTTACACATTAAAATGTAATTTGAGTTCGTTTTTTTTTTTTTTTTTTTTTTTACGTGCTCGGTTTGGTTAATTTTCAGTGTGAAATATGCAGGATTTTTTTTCTCAAAAACTCAATTTTTTCAAAATGTAAACAATAGAACTTGTGTACCATAATTTTCGGACTATAAGCCGCTACTTTTTTCCCTCATTTTGAATCCAGCAGCTTAAAGTGCATCAATGCTCATGACTAGAGGTGGGAATCTTTGGGCACCTAACGATTCGATTATGATTACGATTCAGTGGCCACGATTCGATTATAAATCGATTATTAATGCCCCCCCAACCCCCGGTTTTAATGTTTCGCACATTAGTTCCAAAATTGTTCAAAAATCCTCTCAGGCTAAACCAAACTACTATTTCATTATCAAGTTAACAGTTAAAAACAGTAAATAAACTACATTCAATTAATTTAATGTCGTTAATCAACGGTTAAAGTTGTTAAAATTGCTCCCATCATTCCATAGATTCCCTTCTGTCTAGTTAGGATATGTGAATGTTTTAAAACTGTGTCATCATTTAAAGCTAGATTCAAGTCAAGATTTTGCCGAATTAGGAGTATTTTAGATAAAAAGTTAATTAGGTTCACTACAACAGAGCCTTTCAATGAAGTCTACTGCTTTAAGATGGCAGCTATTTACTAACGCCGGCAAGTCTGTCATTTAGCATCTAGTTCTCTATACATTTTCTAACACAGTACTTCACAAATAGTTGGGCAGGCCCCCCCAGGGGGACGCAGAGCAATGCTGGGGGTGGCGCATGTGACCTTGGGGAACATACTTTTTTGCCATACTAGATTAAAGTGTAACTGCACATCCACTCAGTGGGTGGCAGTGCCGCTCTCATTTTCAGCGTGTGCGCAGTATTTTTTAACCAAACAAGAGCATACAGCAAAGAGCACCGGAGATATGAAAAGCTAAGACAAGGAAATATGACGACGCGTATGTAGCATTTGGCTTTGACTTTTAGTACAGTAGGGGACGGGGAAAGACCAGTCTGTTTACTTTGTCTAAAAATGTTCGCTGCGGACAGCAGGAATGATTTTTTTTTTCAACGAAAACACGCCGAATATTGCCAACAATCCTCCCGCTTAGTCAGTGTTACATAAGCAAACCAGCAAGCACTGTCAGCATCATATAGAGTGGCATACCTAGTTGTTCAGTGCAAAATAACCTCACACTATAGCGAAGGAGCTGATACTGCCTGCAGCAAAAGTCAAAATGGTCCCTCCGTCCAATGACACTCGTTTTTGTTCTATAAATTTTTTTTTCGTTCTAACTGTTTGGCATATTACCCTAATTAGTTAATGCTGCTGATCAATTTGAATTTACTATTATTATTTATTGATTTTATTAAATTTTAATTTTCAGTATCAAACGGTCAAAAAATGTATCGAGTGTATTTTTATAGTATGGATGTTTTTTTTTGTTTTTTTTACACCTTATTGTAAGTTGATCTATATTACGTTTTTCTTTTAATATTAAAAAGAACACAATGTTATGCAGAGGTGTACTTATAATCAATTTTATAGAATTTTATATACAAATAATACTACAGTATATTTATAGTGGCGGCAGAGAGGTGTGGGGGGGGCGCGAAACGTTGACGTCTTCCTGTCGGGGGCTTAACAAAATAATTGAGAAGCACTGTTCTATCACCGCTGTCGTCTATCATTTCGCATCTAGTTCTACATATATGTGATATCTACCGTAGTGTTTCGTGGCCGTGTGTTTGTAGCAACTAGCAACTGTGAGTTTTTTGTAGTGGCTGTCGGCCGCAGTCAGGTATTATTGTTGTTTTATCTAGCGGCATGAATTCAACAGGATATTTACTCTCGGTCCGTTTCTCATTGCGTCCCGAAGACCGCGCAGACTGTGTTTTAGTTCTGCTTTTCCTGGTATAATTCAATAATCGGAATTGGGATGTTTGTGAACTGTTCTCAAATCTTCCATGGCTGAATCGCGAATAATCTAAGAATCGGAAATATCGCACACCTCTACTCATGACAGTGTCTTATGGGGCCACTGTCAAAATCATAGCTAGCAATTAATGAAGCAACTGGAACACTAACTCAAAGAAATAATTAGCACAGAACATGAATTTTGATTGTTATTTACATCTGTAGCGCCACAATGCATGCTAGGAGGCATGTTTGATGACAACAGTGTTGACAGCAGGTGGCAGCACAGGTTGACTGGCTCCCCCAGGGGAGCAGTGATGGCCAAATGGAGCTTCTTGAAGCAATGAAGCTTTGCAGCCAATTGGTTCAAAACCTAATGGTGGTCCATTTGGTCTTATGACAGTCTTATACCACAGTCAAATGAAGTGTTACCGGTTAATATCTTTTGGTGCAAATATCCCATAATATAGTGAGGACAGCTGCGGCCTATAGTCCAGTGTGGCTTATTTAAGAACAAATGCCATTTCCATGTCAAATTTGGTCTGTGGCGGCTTAGTCAGGTGCGCCTTATAGTCTGAAAATTACGGTAAATGAATAAAAGTGACACTTTTGGGTGATACTTTAAATAAATTATATTTTGAGTTCATATTCCTACTAATTTATGTCATTGTAACGAGTATAAAATCTTGAAATCTAAAAATTCTGAATAAACAAGCAAAACTGTAAGCTTTGAATCCTCAGCAGCAACAACCTGAACATGATAAATTTAATCATCCAAGTTAAAAGTCTTTTGCTAAAGAGATGAAAATATACACATTTTCTTCAGAAAGGACATATCTTGTTGTAGTGACGACAGCTAGCTGAGTTGGCACCAAATTTCAAATTGACACCACTTGTCTCTGTCTTATGGTGTATTCTATTGTTTTTCAAGATTTGACCAAACACAGTTATCTGAGAAAGAACAAAAAATGATTTTTTTTTTTTTTCCCTGATTGCTTGACGGGTCCAAAGACAAAACTGGAAGAGACTACAAGACTGGAAATTTGCCGAATGATTGTGTATCAGGCGGTGCGGGGAATTCAGACTCCAGAGAGATCCACCTCTCCTGCAGAGCCATACACGGTAAACAATCTGACATCTCACAATAGTCATTCCATATTTTATCATATTATATAATTTATTAGCGCATATCTGATCATCCTGAAGTACTATTATCGCTACACTATAAAAGTAGTTATATTGCCATGTTACCTAACTAGGTCGATTTGAGAGGTTGATTAAATTGTTCAAAGGAATATAGGACATAGCCAAAAGACTTAAAACCGTCATGACCCAATTACTAACAGACAGGGGAAATTTGCATGGAAAGTGACATTTAAGTCGAGGTAATATAACTGGCAGCACATGAAGGTCATTAAGTGGTTAGCACGCCTGCCTCACAGTTTTGAGATCAAGAGTTCAATCCCAGATTCTAGCCTTCCTGTGTAGAGTTTGTATGTTCTCCCCGTGACTACATTGTTTTTCTCTATGTACTCCGGTTTCCTCCTACATCCCAAAAACAGGTATGCAAACTGATTGGCCACTTCAAATTGTCCCTAGGTATGTGTGTGTGCGCATTTGTTTTTCTCATTGTGCCCAGCGATTATCTGGATCTAATTTAGGATGTACCTCGGCTACTGCCCATATTACACTGGGATAGGCTCCAGCACCCCCGCGGTCCTCGTGAGGATATGCGGAACGGAAGATAAATGAATGAATAAGATAACTGTTTTAATTTGTTGAATATTTTTCTTCGTGTCGTTGTAATTCGGTGTGATCAGGTCACATGATTTGAAATATATATTTTTTATTTATTAATTCTAAATTAAACATATAGTTCCCTCCATAATTATTGACACCCCTGAAAATGATGTGTTTTTTAGCTTCTAATAATTTTTTTTATTCAAGTAATATGGGACCTTAATGGAAAAAAAAGAGAAAAATCCAACCTTCAATACAAGTGCATTCATTCAGTGGGGAAAAAATCCCACATAAAGAAAAACATTTTTGAAATCAAATAATGTGTGTTACAATTATTAGCACCCCTGGTGTTCATACTTTGTACAACCCCCGTTTGCCAACAAAACAAGGTCTGGGGACTGAGATGGCCATGGGAGGAGCTTGATTTTGTGTCTGGTGACCCATTTCTATGTAGATTTGGCCATATGTCATTGTCTTGCTGAAAGACCCAGTGACGACCCGGGGCAGAGGGCAACAGATTTTGATTTAAAATGTCCTGGTATTTCAAAGCATTCATGATGCCATGCACCCTAACAAGGTTCCCAGGGCCTTTGGAAGCAAAACAGCCCCACTGACCCACCCCCATACTTCACAGTGGGTATGAGGTGCTTTTCAGCATGCGCATCTTTCGTGGCATGCCAGACCCACTTAGAGTGTTTGGTAAATGGTGTTATACTTGTATAGCGCTTTTCCACCTTTCAATGGGCTCAAAGCGCTTTACACTACAGTGTCATCTACCTATTGGTGACCCAGCACCAGGAGAAATGTGGGGTTCAGTATCTTGCTCAAGGATACTTAGGCGAGTTCATCAGGGCAGAGAATCGAACCAACAACCCCTGGGTTGGGGGACAACTACTCTACCACTGAGCCACGCCATCCCAAGAAAGCTCAATCTTGGTCTCACACAAAAATACACACGGTCCCAGGCTTCAACTGGGACCGTGTGCTTTGGTCAGATAAGACCAAGATTGAGCTTTTCGGCAACAAACACTCTAAGCGGGTCTGGCGTGCCACGAAAGATACGCATGCTGAAAAGCACCTCATACTCACTGTGAAGTATGGGGGGGGGGGCAGTGATGCTGTGGGGCTGTTTCGCTTCCAAAGGCCCTGCGAACGTTGTTAGGGTGCATGGCATCATGAATGCTTTGAAATACCAGGACATTTTACATCAAAATCTGTTGCCCTCTGCCCAAAATCTGAAGATGGGTCGTCACTGGGTCTTTCAGCAAGACAATGACCCTAAACATATGGCCAAATCTACACAGAAATGGTTCACCAGACACAAAATCAAGCTCCTCCCATGGCCATCTCAGTCCCCAGACCTTGTTTTGTTGGCAAAAGGGGGTTGTACAAAGTATTAACACCGGGGTGCTAATAATTGTGACCCACATTATTTGATGTCAAATAATTATTTCTTTATGTGGGATTTTTTCCCCACTGAATGAATGCACTTGTATTGAAGGTTGGATTTTTCTCTTTTTTTCCATTAAGGTCCCATATTATTTGAATAAGAAAAAAAAATATTAGAACCTAAAAAACACATCTTTTTCAGGGGTGCCAATAATTATGGAGGGCACTGTAGGTTGGAATTTGGAAACACCGCTTAAATCAACACTTTTCCATCTATCTTTTTAGTTGCAGTACCTTGACCAAACAGAGGAGGAACTAAATAAGCTTCTGCAAGAAATGAATCCAGAACACATTTGGGACATCACTGACACATCTCAACAGGTAAAATCACAATTGGAAGGCTGAAATAACAAGTTTATCCTGTTTATAATGACTCTGTTTTCTCTGTGTATTTGCTGTTGTGTCACACAAGGTCATGCCATGTGCAGGAGTTCTGTGTGTAATTTGTTGCTTTAAAGTAGGGTGACCATATTTTGATTTCCGAAAAAGAGGACGCTCGGCCCGGCCTCGAGATACTTGAATTTTACTCGAAGTCCACTCAAAGATGCCGATATAACTTTAATGTATTTAAAGTGTGCCTCGTCCGTCTGGATAGAAAAATTCAATTTTATTAAAAAAAAAAACAAAAAAAAAACATAAGCATAAGCATATTGCCATATAGTATATATTATACACTATATGGAAATATTTTTTTACTCAACTGGTTACTCAACAGGCTTTATTCTTCCTAAAAAACAATAATCAAACCTTAAAAAAAAAAAAAAAAACCTAATAATAAAAGGAATATATATATATATATATATATATATATATATATATATATATATATATATATATATATATATATATATATATATATATATATATTAGGGCTGTCAAAATGTTCGCGTTAACGGGGGTAATTAATTTTTTAAATTAATCACTTTAAAATATTTGATGCAATTAACCCCGCTCAAAGAGATAAAAATGACAGCACAGTTAAATGTGTACCTGATGTGTTTTTGCGGAGTTTTGGCGCCCTCTGCTGGCGCTTGGGTGTGACTGATTTTATAGGCTTCAGCACCCATGAGCATTGTGTAAGTAATTATTGACATCAAGAATGGTGGGCTACTAGTTTATTTTTTGATTGAAAATTTTACAAATTTTATTAAAACGAAAACATTAAGAGGGGTTTTAATGTATAATTTCTATAACTTGTACTAACATTTATCTTTTAATGCCATCTTGTTGATTTATTGTTATAATAAACAAATACAGTACTTATGTACCGTATGTTGAATGTGTATATCCATCTTGCGTCTTATCTTTCCATTCCAACAATAATTTACAGAAAAATATGGCATATTTGATAGATGGTTTGAATTTCGATTAATTGCGATTAATTACGATTAATTAATTTTTAAGCTGTAATTAACACCATTAAAAATTTTAATCGTTTGACACCCCTAATATATATATATATATATATATATATATATATATATATATATATTTATAATGCAGACCCATGGAAATGTAGTCCAGTCAATACGCACACACAGTAGGGTATGTGCAGACTCAACATTTTTATAAATTACTATCATAACAATTGTCGTTGACAAATTGTTATTCCCACTCAATTTTTATTCTCATTCAGTGTTCTAGATTGTGCGCAAACAATAACCGAAATAAACTGACAAGCTATTCAACCAGCATGTTTCCAAATGCAGCAGTTCAAAACTACATTGCCCATAATGCCTAGCGCAAATGAGCGCACTGATAGCTATCCTGTTAGCAAGTAC
The DNA here is from genome assembly GCF_030265065.1 of Corythoichthys intestinalis. NCBI lineage: Eukaryota > Metazoa > Chordata > Actinopteri > Syngnathiformes > Syngnathidae > Corythoichthys > Corythoichthys intestinalis. Next base: position 16,345,412 of record NC_080402.1, read on the forward strand.
CGGGCGAGGCAAAATCAAACTGTGCTATAAAAGTTTACAATCATCGGCAGCGCAACGATGCGACACCAAACGGGATTTTACAGATTACGCCAGTACAAATCTCCGACAGAAGTCAACAGTTGCCATTATATACGTATTTATCATAAAAAACTCTTAACTGGGCAGGCGCTCCTACTTAAAATATGATACTAACATTCAACCAAATACACAAACGCAGAACAATTAATAGAAGACTAATACAAAATACTGCATCTCTGTGTACACATATAACCCAATATACAACAGAGGACACGTGATCGACATTATCAGGAGAGAAACCTACAGAAAGGTGTATGGAGCCACATCTTAAAACTCCTTACTGTAGTCTGATCTCTTGCCAAACTGTCAACCGTCGTTAGATGGTGGTAATTCCCCATGAAACAAAGGGTAAAACTGCCAACAAAAAACAAGAAGATCTACTCCTTCTCCCGCCCCTACTAGTCGGAGCCACATCAACGCAGGCAGGCGCTACCTCTTAGCGGCCGGAGGGATTCTTTTCAAATTGGTCCAGTGAAAAATCATAAAAACCGGACATTTTCATGAATTTAGGAAACCTGGCCGGACCCTCCAGAGAGCACGTAATAAGAGGACATGTCCGGGCAAAAGAGGACGTTTGGTCACCCTATTTAAAGTAATTGTAATTTGTTTTATGTATTGTATTCCAAGCGGAAAGAATCTTAAGAATTTGACAGAATTTCATTTTTCAGCTATTTAATAGTGGAGGAAAACATCACTTTAGGCCAATATTTTTTGGGAAACAGACAAAATTACAGTGAGGAGCCATTTTTCAGTGCCAGAAGTGCTTTAGCCATTCAAATGCGAATATTTCTGATAGTACGCCATGACGTAAAGTCAGATACACCCAGAATTTCCTAGGCTATTACAATGACAATTTAGTTTAAATGCAAGTCATCACTTCTATAGTCGAATATACAGTGATTTTACTCAAGCAAATGCTAAACTGCATTCCATTTCAACTGACCAAAGGCTTCGTCTATGTCCAAAATATAAAAGAAGAAAGAATATGATACCAAAAGAGGTATAGTAACTTTCATGAGTGTGCCTCTATTTTATCTTTATACCTGTGTTCAAGTCTATCGGAGTTTACGTGTTGTGCGCAAACAGTGCCTGCTAATGTTGTGCACAAACATTAGAATATGTTTCATTAGGGTTCATTTTGATTTCCAAAAAAATGGACACTCGGCCCGGCCTCGAGATTTTACTCGAAGTTCACTCAAAGATGCTTATATTACTTTAATATATGTGGAAGTGTGCCTCCTCCGTCTGGATAGAAAAATTCAGTTTTATAAAAAAAAATAATAATAAAAAATATTGATAAAAAAAGTAATAATATAATGCAGACCCGTGGAAATGTAGTCCAGTCAATACACACACACAGTAGGCTATGTGCCAACTAAACATTTTTATAAATTACTATCACGACAATTGTCGTTGACAAATTTTTATTATATCACTCAATTGTTATTCTCATTCAGTGTTCTAGATTGCATGCATACAATAACTGAAATAAACTGACAATCTATTCAACCTGCATGTTTCCGAACGCAGCCGTTCAAAACTACATTTCAAATAATGCTTAGCGCGGTTCAGCTCACTGATAGCTACGGGGAGCCGAGGCAAAATCAAACTTTGCTATAAAAGTTTACAATCATCGGCAGCGCAACGATGTGACACCAAACGGGATTTTACAGATCACGCCAGAACAAAGCGCCGACAGAAGTCAACAGTTGCCATGATATATGTATTTATCGTGAAAAAATTAACAACTGGTCAGGCGCTCTGGAAACACGTCACAGGCAGTAGTACCGTAGGATTCTGTGCAGTGTCAATTTCAACACAAGCTAATTGTGAAGAAATACTCCTCCGTGTCAATTCTGAATTATTTATTATTAACATGGATGACAGAACTCTGAGGCATAACAAACACAGCTACTTAGAATATAACACTAACATTCAACCGAGTACACAAACGCAGGCTAATACAATATACTGCATCCCTGTGTACACATATGACCCAATATACAACAGAAGACACATGATCGACATTAACAAGAGATAAACTTACAGAAAGGTGTATGGAGCCACGTCTCTTAGAAGTATTCCTTATTGTAGTTTGTAACTGCCTGATCTCTTGCCAAACCGTCAACCCAGTAGATGGCGGTAATGACCCATGATAAAAGGGGTAAACTGCCAACAAAAACAAGAAGAATAACTACTACTTCCTTACTTACTAGTAAGAGCCACGTCAATGCAGGCAGGCGCTGCCCCCCAGCGGCCGGAGGGTCTCTCATCAAATTGGTCCCGTGAAAAATCATAAAAAACAGACAAGACATTTTCATTAATTAATAAAACCCAGCCGGACACTATGGAGAAGATGTGAAACGAGGACTTGTCCGGGCAAAAGAGGACATTTGGTCATCATAATGCAACAATGTCTAATATAAGTACTGTAATTTCCCGAATATAACGTGCACTTTTTTCACCAAAATCAACTTGTAAAATCATGGTGCGCATTATAAACGGGTACATGGATGGAGACAGAAATATACAGTTTATATATTACATATATTAATATATTATACACGGGTGCGCCTTATATTCGGGAAATTACGGTATGTAACCATAAGAAACAATTTGTCCCCACATTGATTTTTGGTCGCTAACAGTGCCTGCTAACGTTGTGTACAAACGTAGAGCACATGAAGCATTTCCACTTTTCTGCAGGACTATAAGATGTTTGAGTGGGTTCATGTATGACTGGGTGCAATTAAACACCTCCAGATAGAGGAGCTGTTTACATGGTGGCTCTCCGAGAATATGAAAAATGTCAAATTTGTATTTATATGGGCCCGTCTCCATTCGAACAATGTCGAAATTCCGTATGAAAACGATGTAGTATTCATGCCAGGCCCTAGAGGGCAGTGCAGATTTACAAGGCGACAGTGAATAATGCACTTTGACCCCAACAAGCTCCTCAGCCCGGAAAAAAATATGCCCGCCCACTCAAAGCAATGGCATTTTTCTTTTGTTCAAAAAGGCACAAAAATGGAAACTTTCAACATATTTAATTTAAAAAATATTATTAGAACAGTAAATTAAAGCCGACATTCCGCCATATTTGCTGTTTTTAATGTTTAGTAGCACCGCTGCACCGCTTTGATTTCAATTATTATTAGTAGTAGTAGTTTTTGTTTTATTTTCATTTTATTTATTTATTTTTATTCTGTGATTGAATGCGATCTTTTGTCTTCGTTTCTACGTTGTGTTGATTTAAATGTGATTTTTATGATCTTCATGTGATGTAAAGCACTTTGAATTGCCTTGTGTTGAATTGTGCTATATAAATAAATTTGCCTTGCCTTGCCTTGCACACGCCCAATGTGACGTGTACTAGTGCTGACGTTATCGGCGCGATCTCGCGCCGCGGGAGCTTTTGATACATATGGAGCAAGCCCCCCTCAATCCCCCGCAATCGAATTCTTCCACTTTGGAGGCAGGATTCAGAATTTTTCGTCTTCGCCGACACCATATGGCGGAAAACACTCAGGTGACTTGAAGTTCCGCTCTGAGACCCCCAATTTAGCCAACTTTTAAAATTGTCCGATATGGATGTGTGGAAATCTTAAAATCTCAATTTTCTGGGGGCAGAAAATTTTTGAACAGGAGGGCATTTAAATTTTTTTTTTTTTTCTAAACAGCATAACCCTAACTGGAGGCGAGAGCACGCAAGAGCAGAATTAAAGACGCCACGATTTTAATGAGATATTATCGCGTACTTACCTTGTTTCGATCCAAGAACCCCATGTAGCAGGTATCACTGAGTGTCAAGACACAGCTGTGCTTGGTCACAGCTGGATTATTTTAGGATTTTATGGGTGAAACATGTCACTATAATAAGGGTCGCGATGCAGAAATCGCAGACATCAAGGAGTGGTCGAGATGTTTTTCATATATTTACACTTTTAAACTTTTTTTCTCAACTTTTTTTTGTTTGGATCGATTATTTATCTTCTAACATATCGGAGAAAATGCGACAGTAACAAAAAAATACAATTAAGCGATAGTTATGAGGTAGATATCTGTGACTTTTTTACAGACGACCTTTTTTTCCATTCTGACGTAATTTGTTTATAAGTTTAAAATATGCGTGTGAATAATTTTTTAAAGTCGTTTTCTTTCTTTAAACTAAATACTGGACATCAATTAATGATTCTAATTACAGACATTTTGAATAATAAATATAATTACTTCTTTTTATGGCTAGGTTGAAACAAAAGCGGTTGCGCGACGTCTGTAAACGGGGGTTTTCAGGGTAAAACGGACAAATTAAAAATAGTTCGGAGGCTTAGTGCGCCATGAGTCTGCTATGGCAGCATATAGACATATTGTTCTATCAAACACAACAGTTTATTTGGCTTAAAATACTGCAGTTTCTTTTAAAGAAGAGTGCAAGGGCAGAAACTGCTTTTTCAGTCTCCTCTGTATTTTCCGCCATATGCACGCGAGGCGATTCCGCTACTCTAGTCATTGCGTCTTTGTGTCGCAGAGTCGCCATGTAAACTGCCCCAGAGAGATTGACGGTGCCAGGAATTAGCGATCAGGTAGCATAGAATAAGATGTAAACATATCTACACTAGCATGTGATTGAATTAATTCTGGGTTCCTCACCTCACATAACTGAATTGTGCACACTCCACACCGCCTAATCACGTCTCATTTTGACTCAACTTCCCTCCTCAGTTATCAGGCCCCCCACATGATATCCAAAAGTAAATATAATTAGCTAACGATAGCACGACTACTTCCATAGGTAGCATAGGCATGCAAATCTAATAGGCTGCCCTCGCAGCCGCTCTTGCATCCTGTATATAATTCAAGAAAAGACTTATTGCTCAAACTAAGGAACTTCATCTGCCATTATAATTTGACTGACAGCCCAAAAGTTATAACCCTGCGGCTTTCTCTGGTGTTCTGACATCCTGGCTGACAGTCTGTAAATTTTCTTTCTGCACAAAAGAAAGAACCTGGGTATATCTCACTTCACATTCGTTCCAAGTGTCAGTGCCCAGGAGTGTGTCATTTTTGTGTCTAAACATTATTTCTCCATGTTCATAATTTTAAGGAATTCATGATTTGCATATTTAGATTCTTTGAGCAGCCATCTTTCACATGAAGGTCATTTGGACTATTACTATTATTACTACTATTGTTTTAAACCACGCTTAAGTGACTGACTCTGTAATGTCTGTAGGAAGATACATAGTCATGCTTCTGGGATATATACAGTATATATAACATGCTTAATGTTTTTCCTCCTCTTACAATTGAGTCACAGGTACAGGTACTGAGTCACATACAACCTACTACTCATTGGGCTACCATAGTAACGGAACAATGATTATTTATTTTCATTTTTATTTTACCTTACCACGATCAGTTATTTTTAACAATTGGTTTAATTTTAAACATTTTTTGTGTGTGGAAAAATGCTGCGAAGTATAGCATCTCTGCAGATTGAAATTGTTGTTTTGATCAGTCAGCCTTTACGAATATGACTATTTTTTGACAGAACGCTCCTCTAAATGACGAAATGGGCGGTCAGCCGGCTTCGACGGATAAGTTGGCTGATGATGAGCAAGTTGCCAACTGTGATGATGTACAAAATAGTACAGCAGAAGAATGACACTGGACACATTAGCTGTATCAAAACACTGTAAAGAGAAATTATTAAAATACATATAAAGATATTTTGCATCCCTGTTTAAATGCAAGGTTTTTGTGACATCCTGTATGACTTGGACAAGTGATATGAAAAACTAAATGAATTATTTGGAGGAGAGAAGTACCGTAATTTTTAGACTATAAGCCGCTACTTTTTCCCCTCATTTTGAATCCTGTGGCTTATAGACTAGTACGTTTTATTAGTTGATTTGTTTGGGTTAATAGGTAACACATTATTTCACAGCGGCGTCATAAGGCTGCCATAAGACCGTCATAATTATGACATGACACTATCATGGGCATTAATGAATGCAGATGTCATTAAGTGTCATCCAGCAAATTATGTCACTAACTCAATTTATGTCAAGCTTGGATCTTTTACATCCATTCAAAAGTGAGATAATTTCGCAGATGACACAAAATGATGTCCGTCATAAGCATTCCTTGTTGCTTATGAAAGTGGCATGTCATATTCAATGGTCTACTCTTATGACAGTCTTATGTTAACACTGTCAAATAAAGTGTGACCAAATTCCATAACTAGCAGTTAATGAAACAACTACAGCAGTAACCGAAGAATTAATTATAATATCTGGGATATAAATAGGGAGCAGTGATGGCCAAATGAAACTTCATGAAGCAATAATTCATGGTGGTTAATTTGGTCTTATGATAGTCATGTGATACCGCTGTCAAATAAAGTGTTACCGGTTAATATCTTTTGGTGTAAATATCCCATAATACAATGAGGACAGCTGTGGTTGATAGTCCATTGCGGCTTATCTATGAACAAATTTTCATGTCAAATTTGGTGGGTGGCGGCTTATAGTCAGGTGTGCCTTATAGTGCGAAAAATATGGTAAAACAAAAACAGGCATGTATTTGCATTCTTAATACAAGTCACTGAAAGATGGAATAAAGAACTAAACACACACATAAATCGTTTTTATTTGCAATGTCTTAAAATAATACGTCATAGTATTGGCCTACTGTACTCATAGGCGGAGTTTGACTTTTGGGGCAGGGAGGGCACAGCATGTTGATGACCCCGAAACGCAGTGTCAGCAATAAAATTAACTTACAAGAATATTTATAATAATAAGTTCACAATGAGCATTTTTTGTTTCCCATCATTCTTGTGGGGAATTCTAAATCAGGCTGCTTAGGCAATACTTTTCGCCAAGATTGTCATCCATCGAATATGGTACGCCCACTGGTGTCGTGCCAATGTAATTACCCCAGTCAAAAATTGTATCCCCTGGGCGGAGCCATATGGAGGTAGATTTGTGTCTTTATTATTCATTAAAAAAAGTTGCTTCAATTAAAAAAAAAAAAAAAAGTTGCTTCAACCAAAATATATATTTTCATCAAAAAACGTCTCTTCAATCAAAAAAAATGTCTGAATGCAAAAATAACTTTGAAACAAAAAAATGCATGTGAAAGCTTTTTTTCTTTGAATTTTTTTTTTTTTTTTTTTTTTTTTTTTTGTGTTGTGTTTGGGCCACATTTTGGCTAGGACGTTTTTGTCTTTATTATTCAATCAAAAAATAAGTTGCTTCAAAAAAATATATATTTTCAAAAAGAAAAATCACTTCAATCCAAAAAAGGAAAATTTCAATCATAGAAAACGTTTTTGAATGCGAAAAAATATTTGAGTTTGAAGAATTTGCATTTGAACACTGCATTTTTTCATTGAAAAAGCTTTCATTGATTGAAGCAATCCTTTTTTGTGTTTGGACCATATTATGGGTAGGACATTTGTGTCTTAATTATTCAATCCCCCCAAAAAGTTGGTTCAATCAAAAACAATATTTTCAATCAAAGAAAAAAATCATTTGAAAAATAAAATTGCCCTCTCCTAATTTTTTTTTTTTTTGTTGAAAATTATATGCAAAGCAAATGACAGTCTAAGGTGCTAGTCACATGATCTGTTCGGAAAAATAATTTTGACCCATTATAAAAATATATTTTTTTGTTCATTTCATTCATTTTGTGTTGCAGTTTTATTGCTTTACAACTTATTTATATATGGCAGAAAACACTCAGGTGACTTGAAGTTCCGCTCTGAGACCCCAAATTTAGCCAACTTTCAAAATTGTCCGATATGCATGCGTGATACATCATTGGAAAGCTTAAAAAAAAAAAAAAATTCTGGGGGAAGAAAATTTTTGAACAGGACGGCATTTTTTCTTTTTAAATTAATTTTTAAACTGCGAAACCCTATCTGGAGGTGAGAGCATGAAAGAGCTGAATTAAAGACGCCATGACTTTAACAAGATATTATCGCGTACTTACCTTGTTTCGATCCAAAAACTCCTTGTAGCATGTATCACTGAGTGTCAAGACACAGCTGTGAATAGCCACAGCTGGATTTTTGGGGGATTTTAGGGGTGAAACATGGTAATATAACAAGGGTCGCGATGCAGAAATCGCAGACATCAAGGAGTGATTGAAATTTTCATATAATTTACCCTTTTAAACTTTCTTTTTTTCAAATTTTCTTTGTTTTGATTGATTATTTATCATCCAACATATCGGAGAAAATGCGACAGTAACAAAAAAAATACAATTAAGCGATAGTTATGAGGTAGATATCCATGACTTTTTTACAGATGCCGTTTTTTTCATTGTGACATAATTTGTTTAAAAAATGCAAGTGAATAATTTTTCGAAGTCGTTTTGTTTTATTATTTTTTTTACTAAATATTAGGCATCAATTAATGATTCAAAGCTAAAAATGACAGACATTTCGCATAATAAATACGATTACTTACCTTCTTTTTATGGCTAGGTTGAAACAAAAGCGGTTGCGCGACATCTGTAAACAGGGGTTTCCAGGGTAAAGCGGAAAAATTAAAAATAGTTCGGGGGCTTAATGCGCCATGAATCTGCTATGGCAGCGTATAGACATGTTATTCTATCAAACACAACAGTTGTTTTGGCTTAAAATACAGCAGTTTCTTTTAAAGAGGAGTGCAAGAGCAGAAACTGCTTTTTCAGTCTTGTCTGTTTTCCGCCATATAGGAAAGTCAATTTTAAGAAATGACACTTTTCGGCCACGGGGGGGGGGGGGGCAGCCATGTAGCATGTATCACTGAGTGTCAAGACACAGCTGTGAATGGCCACAGCTGGATTTTTTGGGGATTTTAGGGGTGAAACATGGTAATATAACGAGGGTCGCGATGCAGAAATCGCAGACATCAAGGAGTGGTTGATATTTTCATATAATTTACCCTTTTAAACGTTATTGGTTTTTTTCAAATTTTCTTTGTTTGGACTGATTATTTATCATCTAAGATATCGGAGAAAATGCGACAGTAACAAAAAAATACAATTAAGCGATAGTTATGTGGTAGATATCCGTGACTTTTTTACAGATGTCAGTTTTTTCATTGTAACGTAATTTGTTTAAAAGTTTAAAATATGCGAGTGAATAATTTTTTAAAGTGTTTATTTTTATTTTATTTTTTTTTACTAAATATTGGACATCAATTAATGATTCTAAGCTAAAAATGACAGACATTTCGAATAATAAATACGATTACTTACCTTCTTTTTATGGCTGGGTTGAAACAAAAGCGGTTGCGCGACATCTGTAAACAGGGGTTTCCAGGGTAAAGCAGACAAATTAAAAATAGTTCGGGGGGCTTAATGCGCCATGAATCTGCTATGGCAGCGTATAGACATGTTTGTTCTATCAAACACAACAGTTGTTTTGGCTTAAAATACAGCAGTTTCTTTTAAAGAGGAGTGCAAGAGCAGAAACTGCTTTTTCAGTCTTGTCTGTTTTCCGCCATTTAGGAAAGTCCATTTTATGTAATGACACTTTTCGGCCACTAAAATCCGTTTATGACCGTTCTGTATTTACCAAGCAGAAACTGATTGCTCAGATGCCATCACTACTGTCCATTGTCGAGGGGCTGATGTGCATCGTCTAATTTATTGTGTTAAATTGTAAAGGTCTGCCAAATAATCTGACCGCAATGTAGTCATGCTGTGCATTAATAAAACTTTCAGTCTCCCGGTGGCAAGAAATGATCCTGGTGAATCCTGACTCATTCATTCCACGCACGCACGAGTCACGACTGTGGGTGCACCGCTGACGTTGCAAAAACGCCCCTTCGCACTCCCCTTACTCCACGCGTATGCCGTGTTGGTGTGTCGGTGAGTGAGGTAGGGGAGAGGAAAGTAGTGGGTGGGCTACATCACGTCCTATGCGGATTTCACGTTGGCTTCCTCGCACCAGAGCCACCTGGACTCTCCGCCGTCCTGTTCGGATCTTCTTCCACTGGGTCTCCATGATATCATCGCTGCGTGGTTCACTGCAGGTCCCGCGGCAGGGAGGACATCATTTGGACCTGCAAGGTGCGGCGAGGGGATGAGCAATGGGAAAGGTAACCGGAGTCAGATTGTAATTGTGTTTTGATTTAAATCTAATTCAGAATACATTTTAAGGTATAAATCATGCTATGTATACACTGCATGAGGGGGCGTGTGTGACGTGAACGTGTGGAGGTGGTGGGTGGGCGATCGTCATGAACATGCTCACGCAATGTTAAGACCCACTATGGACGCCCTCCTTTTCCACCTGAAACATGCAGTAAAAAGGATGCGTTCACGCGGCTCCATCGTTGTGCAACGTCGTGACGTGTGAGCGTGTGACTGGACCACACCACATCAGCTCGTGGACTACACTACAGTACGCTGGGCCGTGGTAAGGAGGTTTGTACGTGACGTAAAGGTCATTAGGATGAGTTCAAGTAGAAATTAGAAAAAATGATGCATTCCTGAACTGTGCGTGAGAGTATACGACTGGAAAATATACAACTAATTGATTGTTAAAACAGTTTTTATCGTTAATTAATCGTTTAGACATTGTTGACCTCAAGACTATCCGAATCCCTTTTTAGTGTATTAATCGTCAAATGTTTTCATTTTATTTATCACTATTATTTACATTAAAAAAAAAGACTACAGATGGGGGCCAATCCTGTATCGGTATCGGGTACCGATCAAGCGCGTAGATGTGCATAGAGGCAGACGGACATCCGGGCATTTAATGACGTCACCAGACACAACAAAGCGTTGCCATATTGACAATGGGGTAAACGACCAGTCAGTTAGAATAGAAACGCAGTGAACTTTTGTCTTATTTGCCGTCTTTTTTCCGTCGGAATGGCTAAAAGTTGCTGTGTTGTGGGTTGTCACACAAGGAAGAGTTCGGAGCTGCATTTGAAGTTCTTTATCTTCCACGTGAGCGCAATTAATCGAGGAACAGTAAAAGAAGACTGTTCCGTGGACTATTTTCGCCTGTGGGAACCTAAATCCAAGCACATTTACGTTTGCAGCCGACATTTTATTACTGGTGAGTTTAATCGATTATATTTTGCCCCAATTAGCTGCTTCGATTCAATAGACTAGGCAGTGGTTATTTTTACCTTAACCGGCAACTCACAAAGCGTTTTTTTTTCTTTTGCCGTGAACTGCTCTGATTAGTCAATCGGTATATTATTGGCCTGGAGGGAATTGTTTTTTTTGCCGTGACGTGTTGACGGCTAAATGAAGCTTGGAGGCGAATTACTGGTAACGGCAGAAATAATCACTTCGTATATAGCCTACTACCTATTTTCTCAGTTCCACACAGTGCATATTCCACGTAAATGATAAAGGTCAACTTACTGGGTGTTTATGAGGTAGTTGTAGATGTTTCCGAACTCCACTGTAGGCTATTCCTTTGTTTATCCAGCTATCAGCTGCGACTTTGTATCAGCAGCTTTGTACGCCAATAAACGCTAATTTTAAATTGCATCGCCTCCTCGTGTCTGTCGGCAGTGACTCGTGATAATAGTAAGCCACGTTTAAGACATTTTTAGGATAAAAGACGCAAAACACACCTGAAATATATCAATTTCAGACGTCTGTCTATGGAATGTTAAGCTGTGCGTACCCCCTTCACAAAATGGCGACACGTTGCTAAGCGAGGTGACGTCATCGTGACATCACGCTGACTTCCTCCATCGGGATGGTAGGGACATAACACTAGCAACTTTTCAGGATGCTCAAATTGTCCCTACAAAATTGTAAGCAACCTTATATGCATGATATAATGAGTTCAATTATACTATATAGGTCATTTAGATTGTCTTCCCGTATGTTGTAAGGATAGAATTGACCCAACCATTATTAAATTAACTATTGTCATTATGTTCAAACTTACATTTACCCCATTTCACTTGCTGAATGTGACGGTCCATTTCCACCCCCTCAAACGCGAATTTCATTGGCTGATGACTTGACCCACCCCCGACACATACACTCACACAACCCCAAAAGAAATACATGTAAAAAAAAACATGCCACCCCCCCCCCCCCCCCCCAAAGAGGAGGGATATTAGAAGTTTTTTTCAGTCAGCAGCAGCCACTGTAAGTAATTTAAAAAGACGCCAATGTTGTGGAGGTGGGGCACACTTGCCTGGCACGGCCAGACTGTTCTCCCTATATTTTTCAAACACTGTGAGAAGAGTCTGGGACCCTGCTCCACATTGTTTATTTGCGTGACGTGTTCTTAACGATCAATGTCACTCTTGCATGTCGGAAGTCGTCTCCACAACAACAAAGATGGCGAACGGGAGAGCCGAGAATATGTTCCAATCCGTAATTTCAGTTTTAAATGACCAAAAACACATCGAGTCGTTTAAACCCTAGCAACTGACAGCAGTGTAAGCATTTCTTTTAACTCATTCACTCCCAGCCATTTTCACCGGTGCAACCCCCTTCACTCCCGGACGTTTTACTGGATTTTGACTGATTTTGCAAGGCCCACAGAAAATTATATTCTATTGCTATATAAACATGGAACCCATCAAAAGAAAGATTAGGCTCTCTTTTAGCAGGAAAAAAAGTTAGTTTGGATCTTTTTCCATTCTTTAGAAATCAGCATTAGAAAATAGCTTAGTTTGAGCAATTTTCCAATTTCTGAGAGACAGAGAAATTGAGCTTTTTGTGAAAGCATACATTTCAGACATAACTTTGACTTTAACAAAGCTATTTTTTGCTTTGTGACATCCCAAACATCTGAATGTTTTCCTTTTACAAAATAATATAAACAACAAGACAAATAGAGCTTTTGATAGCAAAGTAAAAATTTATTTACACATAACTATACTATTGAACTGAGAGATGACGCTGTTGTGGCAGCGACAGCTTGGGTAAACTTACCTATAATCACCGCCTCTCATCAAGATAGATTTTTATTGAGTCTTTCTTTTGTGGTGACCATTGCCTCGTGACAGAGTTCGCCTGAAGAACTTGTGTTCCTGGGGGGTAACTGGGAAGCGTTTCTGTGCGGGACACTGGAGGGTACGGGGGACGCGAGCGGTTGCTCACGGCGGCGCGGGCTTTGCTCGGCGAGCAGCACTTACTAAACAGCATCGTCTGCTGCACTAGTGGTCCCGGTTGTTCTGCCCGGTCGTCCGCTGCCTGACATCCTGGACGTCCATGCGATCATCTTCCGCCGGCGCCCGGCAGTGCAGCCCGGCCGTTCGTTCCGTTGTCTTGGGTTGTGGGTCTTACCAAATACGCTACTGCCCTCCAGTGGCCAGTTTTATTGCTTTAAAATGGATTTTCAGCCTTGTGCTTTGGAGCTAAATTGCATCAGAGCCTAGAGCTGTCTCTTGTGAAAAAAAACATAAAAGACGTCTTTGGGACACTGAAACAATTAAAAATAGAACGTATTTATATGTTTTTGGGAGCAAATGAGTTAAAAGAAGATGTGCTTCCTCGCGCTTAAGTTTTTTTGTCGCTTTACCAATATCATGTCCGCCCGTCGCTGATTGGTCCACTCCGCTGTCTGTTTGCTGTGGCTTGCTCCGCCCTGGGAATTTGATCTGCGGAACGGTCACCACTCACCAGACTCTATCGCTGGAACAGCGGTAAGTCTGGAGTTTCAGGCAAGGGGAACACACCACTAATTTTACTGCTAAAAGTCCGACCTGCATCAGAGTTAGCATAACATTAAACTGTGTGAACTTGCTAACCTGCAAAGCTGGAGTAGGAAGCTGCTTAGAAGTGTCCTTCTGTTTGTGTTTTCTACAGTTAACGTAAACTAAAATGCGAGAAATGTAGTGAACTATGCTGGAAACTATAGAACTAGAAAAATGTGAGCAAGGAGCTGCTTAGAGAGAGAGGGGTGCTGCATAACCTCATATGTTGCTCACACAACACAGCATACACACAAAACGATCATGATTAACTACATACTTTTTTTTTTTTTTATGCCACGAGCTACCCACACTAGCGTTGCTATCGACTGGTCGATCGTGATTGACGTAATGAGCACCTCTGATTTAGCATATCAATTAGTTAGGTTCAGATTTGTTAGAAATGTAGCCCTGACACCGGTTCAACCAATCTGTTTGGTCTTATTAATGTCCCATCCCGAGCAAAAAGTGTACCTGCAGATTATGCTGTTATGGTGTCCCTACCAATGTTGAGACCAAACCTACATCCTTGGTACCGATACAAGCTCAATTCACGGATCGGATTGACCCAACCTGTTAAAATTTTCTATCCATGAGCCATATATCAGGTCTCGTCATTTAGGATGCACATGCACTGTTGTCAAGCTTCAAAATTTGTCCTAAAAGCTTTTGGGAGGCCCTTTACTGCTCTCCAGTTTCATTTCATTTAGTCAACAGATACAGCGATTGTTGTATTGAGTTCATTTTGCCGACACTTATAGATTAGTCAAAATTTTCTTTTATCCCAGACAATAGTAAGTGATTTAATTACCTGACATGTTTCGGCAAACACTTCCGCCTTCGTCAGAGGGCCACTGGTGTTGGCGTGACACGTCTTTATCAGCTGATGGATGAACGTGACTCACCTGTCACATGGACAGAAAGACGCGTCACACAAACACCAATGACCCTCTGACGAAGGCGGAAATGTTCGCAGAAACATGTCAAGTAATTCAATCACCTACTATTGTCCGGGATAAAAGAACATTTTGACTAAGATACAGCGATTGTGTTGCCTGTTAACAAATCTTAAGTCGGCAGTGTTCGCCACACGTAATCTAAATGGCTGTGGAGGAATTTAATATTTATTTAGTGCCATTCAATCTGCCACGAAGGACACCATTTTGGGCAGTTTTGGCTAAAAAATGAGTTTTACCTGAGAACCAGGATTTCAGGATTTGTCACAGAACCTAGAGTGAACCAAGCCTAAAACTGGTCTCCCTCTGCGGAGGTAAGATTGGTTTGTTCCAAAAATGACCAGGAACAATTCTAAAAGGTCGTGCCGAATGACCTGGCGGGCTTGCGCCTATTGAGACTAGACATTTGCCGATTACCGCTGTCAATGTATACCATGCCATGAAAACGTCACCGTTTCAAAACCGCAAAAATTTTCTGCGATACCGTCCCTACGGTATTAGCTATTTTATATTTCCAATAATACAGGGACAAATTCCTCGCTTGCAGCTGGGAATACTTCGGCTACAGAAAATTTACAGACGGCCACGGCTTAAAGAAGGAGGGCCAACCGACGTGTAAAACATGTTTGCGGAGGGTGACTGCCGAGTAGGCAATACCTCCAATATGATTTCGCATTTTTGCAAAATTAAAGGTTAGTAAACACTGTCATGAACGCTTCCCACCAGCTGCTAGAGTTTTAACTCCAGCGTGTTTAGTGTGTCTAGTGGTGGTAAAACGTGTTTTTTTTCTCTGTGTGTCTCTTTTTCGCAACTGTGTTGAGAAAGAGTATGTGTATAATGTAAACATGATACGAGTCATACACATGTGTTTTTTATGGAAAATAATTCCATTATTTTTGTTCTGATTGCTCATCTAAAGGACTGCATTTATTTTAATTTTATTTAGAGTATTTAAATGATTTTTTAAATTTTTATTTGTATTTATTTTGAGTTAACATTATACTTATGTTCCAATTTGCTCATATGTTTTGAAAAACAAAAAATCCTATTCAATGAAAAAAAGTTTGTTTAACCCCGATATATTGAAAGTAACCCATTTTAGTGCAGTAATAGTAATACTTGTAATATTTGGGCTTAAGGTTATCATACCATCAGAATCTCATACCGACACACGCCTAATTGTGACCATTGAGCAGGAGTAGCACTAGGCCTTATGGGGAGGAGGGCTAAACCCCCAGGTGATCCAAAGCCTACAGACATTTTCAAGTTCTCAATCAACCAAATCATAAATTGGCACAGTTAAATTAATTTTTACAGCATTAATACGAAAAAAAAAAAAAGTCTGCAAATGACTTTTTATGCGCAGCTTTATCTATGGTATACAGATTATCAAATGATCCCAAATAAATGAGTTTTGCCCGGGAAAAAAATGTTAATGTAAATGTTACCTTTCCCGTTTTGTTGATAAAGAACTCAGGGTACATCACACAGATGAGCAATGATGTCATGGTACAGTATTTGCCAAATTAGAAGAGTAAATTGATGTCCTAAACATATTCAGGACAATTGCAGATGGCTCTCCTGATGTTTCCAATGCCAAGGTTTAATTAAAAAATAGTACTTAACGGGGGGAGGGGGCAATGGGATCTGTTTTCGGAATGGTATTGGTATTGACACATATCCTGATCCTAGATATTGGATTGGAAGTGAAAAATGTAGATTGGTGCATCGCTATCGAAAACTAAAAATGCTGTTTTTTTTCTTCAAATAGATTTTTAATTAAAAACCGATGACCGTAATTAACATGATTTGCTGTGTATACGTATTGGCTGATTCCTCAACTAATCGCACAAGTCGGTGATTTTCCTTTAGGTTTTAATTTTTTTGTGGCGGTGATAAATGTATTTGACTTGACTTGATTAGTCATCTATCAAAATAATTGTTTGTGGCAGACGAGCTGCCAGCTAGCCATAGTTAATCTGAATTGGAATGAGAAAGGTGAATATGTGAATGCTTTGTAATGCATCTGATAAATTTTGCTGGTGAGTTTTCAGGGTGCACCTTGCCTCTTGCCTGAAGTCAGCATTGACAGGCCATGGTTGCTTATAGTCCTACTGAGGACAATTAGTAGAATGTCATGGATGAATGAATGCTTTTGTTGTTTGCTGTCATGTAAGACTGCCCTGCATCATGCATAGAGCTTTTTCTAAGAATTTTCTTACCTTGTGAGAAGGCAAAAAATTTAACATCATCGTCATCACTCTTTATGATGCAATGCAACTGCCATACAACACTTAAAAAGGGAAGCATTATTACAAGCATTTGTTTATTTTTGTCATTGTAGTGTAGAGGTTCACTTGCCTGACTTCTGCACAGGCAATTTGAGTTCAATTCCCACTCCCGAGTTTATGAGACTGAACCAGACAGGATAAGTGTGGATTGATAATGTCTGCTGTGTTCGTTTTTTTTTTTTTTTTCTTTTTATGTCACAGCACTCCGATATGTTTCTATGTAAAACTGTCCGCCCAAGAGGAACAAAATTTCTAATTGCTAAAACCATTGACTTCATAATGTATTGACATGACACATTCCCCATTCACGCCTTCCTGAAGATGACCGTCCAACACTTCCCTTCATTTATTAGCAGTCAGTGAAATGCAGCGATTTAACGCCGGATTTAGGTTGAAAAAAGTACGAAAGCTGTGTCGCATACAAACAGGAAGGGTTGTCTCAGGAGTGATTTGTTCGAGGATTCAAGGTAATGATTATATTTTTTGTACCATGCATGCATTTTGAAACGTGAAAAAAAAAACAATGGGAGAAATTAGCCGCTACAGCATTGGCATTATACTTTGCAATACTTACGTAAAATAAATGCTACCTGAATGTTTTTTTTTTTTTTTAACCACGACTCAAGACTGTTTCACATCCAAATCTATAAAGAATTCATGGATTTAAGCATTTATTCGCTAGAATTTTCAACGAAAAAAGTTCTTTGTTTACATATGGCGGCCGCTAATTTCCTTACTGACTAGCCTCATCGTTCGCAAAATTTACGTAAAATAAATACTACCTGCACTTTTTTTTTTTTTTGCTTTTAACCAAGACTCGAGACTGTTTCACATCCAAATCTATAAAGAATTCATGGATTTAAGCATTTATTCGCTATAGAATTTTCAACAAAAAAAGTTCTTTGTTTACATATGGTGGCCGCTAATTTCCTTACTGACTAGCCTCATCGTTCACAATATTTACGTAAAATAAATGCTACATGCACTTTTTTTTTTTTTTTGCTTTTAACGAAGACTCGAGACTGATTCACATCCAAATCTATAAAGAATTCATGGATTTAAGCATTTATTCGCTAGAATTTTCAACGAAAATGTTCTTTGTTTACATATGGCGGCCGCTAATTTCCTTACTGACTAGCCTCATCGTTCGCAACATTTACGTAAAATAAATACTACCTGCACTTTTTTTTTTTTTTTTTTTGCTTTTAACCAAGACTCAAGACTCTGTCACATCCAAATCTATAAAGAATTCATGGATTTAAGCATTTATTCGCTAGAATTTTCAACGGAAAAAGCTTTTTATTTACATATGGCGGCCACTAATTTCCTGACAGACTAGCCTCATAGTTCTTAGTACTATATACACAAAATAACTGGTAACTGCACGTTTTTTTTTTTTTTTTTGCTTTTACCAATAGTCGAAATTGTTTTACGTCTATATCCATAAAGATTTCATGGATTTAAGCATTTATTCACAAGAATCTTTAACAGGAAAAGCTCTTTGTTTACAGATGTCGACCGCTAATTCCCTGACTGACTAGCCTCATAGTTCGCAATATTTACGTAAAATAAATGCTACCTCCACGTTTGTTTGTTTTTTTGCTTTTAACCAAGAATTGAGACTGTTTTACAAGAAGAATAAAATAAAATGCTACCTGCATGTTTTTTTTGTTTTGTTTTGTTTCCTTTTAACCAAGAATTGAGACTGTTTTACGTCAATATCTACAGTGGGGCAAATGGGTATTTAGTCAACCACAAATTATGCAAGTTCTCCTACTTTAAAAGATTAGAGAGGCCTGTAATTGTCAACATGGGTAAACCTCAACCATGAGAGACAGAATGTGGGAAAAAACCCAGAAAATCACATTGTTTGATTTTTAAAGAATTTATTTCCAAATTAGAGTGGAAAATAAGTATTTGGTCACCTACAAACAAGCAAGATTTCTGGCTGTGAAAGAGGTCTAACTTCTTCTAATGAGGTCTTAGAAAATGGAAGACATACAAGACCACTGATAATCTCCCTCGACCTGGGGCTCCATGCAAGATCTCACCCCGTGGCGTCAAAATGATGACAAGAACGGTGAGCAAAAATCCCAGAACCACACGGGGGGACCTAGTGAATGACCTACAGAGAGCTGGGACCACAGTAACAAAGGCTACTATCAGTAACACAATGCGCCGCCAGGAACTCAAATCCTGCACTGCCAGACTTGTGCCCCTGCTAAAGCCAGTACACGTCCAGGCCCGTCTGCGGTTCGCTAGAGAGCATTTGGATGATCCAGAAGAGACTGGGAGAATGTGTCATGGTCAGATGAAACCAAAATAGAACTTTTTCGTAGAAACACAGGTCCTCGTGTTTAGAGGAGAAAGAATACTGAATTGCATTCGAAGAACACCATACCCACTGTGAAACGGGGGTGGAAACATCATGCTTTGGGGCTGTTTTTCTGAAAAGGAGTGGCTTCGTAAGACGCATTTCAAGGTCCTGGAGTGGCCTAGCCAGTCTCCAGATCTCAACCCCATAGAAAATCTGTGGAGGGAGTTGAAAGCCCGTGTTGCCCAAGGACAGCCCCAAAACATCACTGCTCTGGAGAAGATCTGCATTGAGGAATGGGCCGAAATACCAGCAACAGTGCGTGAAAAGCTTGTGAAGAGTTACAGAAAACGTTTGGCCTCCGTTGTTGCCAAGAAAGGGTACATAACAAAGTACAGAGATGAACTTCTTTTATTGGCCAAATACTTATTTTCCACCATGATTTGCAATAAATTCTTTAAAAATCAAACAATGTGATTTTCTGGGGTCTTTCCACATTCTGTCTCTCATGGTTGAGGTTTACCTAAGTTGACAATTACAGGCCTCTCTAATATTTTCAAGTGGTGGAACTTGCACAATTAGTGGTTGACTAAATACTTATTTTCCCACTGTATAAAGAATTCATCGATTCAGGCATTTATACACAAGAATTTTCAACGGAAAAGCTCTTTGTCCGTGTTTCTACTCGGTCAGCTTTGACGGAGATAGGCCCCCTATGAATCGGCCCCGTGTCCCGTCAATACATTATGAAGTCCATGCTAAAACCCATGAATGGGTGAGTGTGGCCTGTGGAAAACGGGCACCAGGTTTGGTTCCTTTTACTGTCAGATAGATTTTAGTATAATAGTTTAGTGCATAGAGTGCACTCCATTATTGGCACCCCTGGTTAAGATGTGTTTTTTAGCTTCTAGTCATTTTTTAAAATTCAAATAATATGGGACCTTAATGGAAAAAAAGAGAAAAATCCAACCTTCAATACAAGTGCATTTGTTCAATGGGGAAAAAATCCCACATAAAGAAATAATTATTTGACATCAAATAATGTGTGTCACAAATATTAGCACCCCTGGTGTTAATACTTTGTACAACCCCCTTTTGCCAACAAAACAAGGTCTGGGACTGAGATGGCCATGGGACGAGCTTGAGTTTGCGTCTGGTGAACCATTTCTGTGTAGATTGGCCATATGTTTAGGTCTGGCGTGCCACGAAAGATGCGCATGCTAAAAAGCACCTCATACCCACTGTGAAGTATGGGGGTGGGTCAGTGATGCTGTGGGGCTGTTTCGCTTCCAAAGGCCCTGGGAACCTTGTTAGGGTGCATGGCATCATCAATGCTTTGAAATATCAGGACATTTTAAGTCAAAATCTGTTGCCCTCTGCCCGAAAACTGAAGATGGGTCGTCACTGGGTCTTTCAGCAAGACAATGACCCTAAACATATGGCCAAATCTACACAGAAATGGTTCACCAGACACAAAATCAAGCTCCTCCCATTGCCATCTCAGTCCCCAGACCTTGTTTTGTTGGCAAAAGGGGGTTGTACAAAGTATTAACACCAGGCCCACTAATAATTGTGACACACATTATTTGATGTCAAATAATTATTTCTTTATGTGGGATTTTTTCCCCCCCACTGAATAAATGCACTTGTATTGAAGGTTGGATTTTGCTTTTTTTCCATTAAGGTCCCATATTGTTTGATTTTTTTTTTTTTTTTTTTTAATTATTAGAAGCTAAAAAACCCATCTTAACCAGGGGTGCCAATAATTATGGAGGGCACTGTATACTGTCAACTGTATAGAGATGTTTGTCAGTGATGCCAAAGATGATTTTGCAGAAAGTCAATCCTCGTGGGTGCCCTCCAATGGTTTCAGTTTATGCATAAACAATGAGACCATTGAGACACTCCTCCAAATGGGGACTTGACTTACTTGGGTTTAGGAGGTTAAGAATACTTTTTTTTTCCACAGGCACCCCTGATGGGCAGGCCCCTTGTGTCTGCCATGAACCATTTTAGTAGAAAAATATGTTGTGCATTGACCTCAATAAGCTTAGCTATGAAGAAGCGTCATCAGATACCTGATTGCCAGTGCTTCTGACCTACTTCCTGCTGAGTGTGCACCAAATGTGAGCCACTCATTCAGTTACTAGTATCAATCATTGTTTCCGATGCTTAATGGCAACAATTTTACAGGTCCGTACAAATTAGAATTTTGTGTAAAAAATATTTTTGCGTATACCCTATGCCAGTTAATATTCTCTTGCATTTAAAAACTCTTGTTTTCATTGTTGAAACTAAATTTTCTTCTATTTGTTGTTGGTCCCGAAAGCATTTTTTTTTTGTTTTGTTGCACTTTGTGACTGCAGTTTCTAACAATATATGCAGTGTGGAAACAGACTGGCATAGTTAAGTTCCATTGGCTTTTATTAGGTTTACATTTGGCTTTCATTTCTTTTTTTAACAGGAGTGTCTAGCATCTCCTGTCAGATGTGGAGCATTCATTGCCCTCGTTGCTTTTTGTTCAGTCCATGTTCTCCTTTTCAGCTTCACCTGTTGAAGGCCTGCTCTTCACTTACTATCACTCTGACTCCTCCATCACCCGTCAACATGACAACCTCAGCCCTGCGTAGGCAGGTGAAGAACATAGTGCACAACTATTCCGAAGCAGAGATTAAGGTACTAAGTGGTTTTCATGATGGTTGATGGAAAATTAATAAAAGATTTAATAATACACTTCATTGTTCTCTTGCTGTGGTCCGTAGGTTCGCGAGGCCACGTCAAATGATCCATGGGGGCCGTCATCATCTCTAATGTCAGAAATTGCCGATCTGACCTTCAATGTGGTGGCTTTTGCTGAAGTCATGGGCATGGTGTGGAAGCGTCTCAATGACAGTGGCAAGAACTGGAGGCATGTCTACAAGGTGAAAGACATATGACAAATCCATGTGTAGTTTAGAAATGCAATCAATTTTACTGAGTGGTGTTGCTAATATTTTTGTTAACTAGCTAAATAACCTAACTATCTTTCTGTACCTTTGTAAAAGAGGAATATTCAATTGAGCTCTTGTTTTGAATCCAGTTAGATTACGGTGGTGTAAGTGAGTGTAGCTTTCCCACTAATTTCATCTTTAGCTTCAATGGCAGTATATTGAAGGTTTAATGATTTTGACCAGTGTGCATTTTAACTTTAGTCCCTGACACTATTGGACTACCTGCTAAAGACAGGATCGGAGAGAGTGGCTCAACAGTGTCGAGAAAACGCCTTCAATATTCAGGTACTTCACAGAATCCGCAGAAATAGTTCACTAATACCAGAATTCACAATTTATTATCACTCACTTTTTAAACTGCTTACATACAAGGTTATGTCATTTAACTTGTATGTAATTTTCGATATTTTTTTTTACATGAAAAGATTATATTTGCGTGTCAGAAAGAATGTAGTCAGGTTAAGTAAAGTCTTATTGGTAAAGTTAGCTCCACATGTCTGGAAAGGGGGTTCATTATATAAAGTAGCAATAACAGTATGACCTATTTATTAGGGTAATTTTTTAGCTAATTTGATCATGAACACGAAGGAGATAAACCAGTGAATTTCACTTTGAATATCAATTTTAATACTCAGATGAGTATTTGATTTGCTGGCAGTTTTTATGATTTAAAAGGTATAAATCTGAAGAAAAAAAATTGCCTGAAGCAGTTTTGCAAGTTTCGTACTGAGTTGTATTTTTTAGCCACCAAACATTATTTGGTACAACAATTTTTAATTACCATTCTTTTGAAAGAAAAAAAAAAAAGTATATATATTATCTACTGTACGTTGTACACAGTGGCGGACTTGGCAATTTTGGGGCCTAAGGCGAACATATCCAGGGGCCCTCTTCATGGGTCAGGGGTTAAAAAGGTGAGAAGGGTGTGGAGGAAATATGTTCTGGTACACTAGGTCCTAAACGACAAATTTTCTCCTGATTATTCAGCCGACTAGTTTTACGATTAGTCGACTAATCTAATAATTTTCTCTTTTTTTTTTTTTTTTTACTACTTTAGCCATGAAATTTTTGTTGAGGCGTATTAATTCACAAAACCATTTTGGAACACTTAAATTCTTTATTAAAGTACAAATAATCATGTAAATAACAATAATTAATCACAAACACTGAGGTTAGCATTTACTAGTGCAAAAGAATGGAAAGTAAACAGATTCAGAACACTGGCTTTGCCTTTCCAACATTATTCAAAACAATTCTTAAAAAAAAATTCTAGCACTATTATTATAGTATACTACTATATATAATAGTAGTATAATAATTGTAAAAATTATTCATTGCCAATCATATTTGTCATAAAGAGCATCATTTGAAAGCTCTTCTTAGTGTGGAATCTGTATTCTGTAGTATCTACTCAACATATTATAATTAGGGCTGTCAAAATTATCGCGTTAACGCGCGGTAATTAATTTTTAAAATTAATCACATTAAAATATTTGACGCAATTAACGCACGTCTCGCCCTGACAGTATTCTGCCTTTTGGTAAGTTTTACAGCAAGGTTTTTTGCACTGTCAAACAGCGAACTCTTGTGGTCACTTTGCGACATGGTTTATTGCTTTCTTGCCAGTTCAATATGGCTGCACGACGTCTCGGGTTGACGCCTACGTTGTAATGTTGTGCTTATATGATCCTTGGACAAGATTTGTCCGTAAGTATGGTTGTTGTAAAGAATGTACATATTATGTTAGTAAGCGAAATGTTATATTTTTTGTATGAGACGCTTTTTGTTTATGTTTAGTGAACCTGTATAGCGTGCTAAGCTAAAGTTGTTGCTAATGCAATGCTTGTGTACTTTTTTTTGTAGTTTCACTACGGTCTAAAGAGGACAATGGTTTGAGGCCATTTTATTAATAAATCAGATGAAAAAGGAAGAAGTCTGATTATTAAGGCGTCGTTCACTAGCTGTCTAGCTTTGGAAAAAGTAGACGCTTCGGAGTGAGGACAGCATAGACAGATTTAAATGACAGTAGAGTGAAATGCCCACTACAGTCCTTATGTACCGTATGTTAAATGTATATATCCATCTTGTGTCTTATCTTTCCATTCCAACAAATTATTTTACAGAATATATATATAATTTACAGAAAAATATGGCATATTTTATAGACGGTTTGAATTGCGATTAATTGCGATTAATTAATTTTTAAGCTGTAATTAACTCGATTAAAATTTTTAATTGTTTGACAGCCCTAATTATAATATTAATTCTGAAGTATGTGGGATTAATTCCAGAAATCGTTTTGTATATGACGAATATGACGTGCTTTTTTTTTTTTTTTTTTTTTAAATGTTCACCGGAGGTAAGCTTTACACTCCGTAAAAAAACATTCTTCGTCATTGCTTGTGGTAAGAGATTTTTTTTTTTTTTCGTTAGCAAATGCTTCTTAACCAGCTGTTGAGTGTTACTGTATGACTGATTGGAACTGTCCTGCATTGTTTCGCCACAGGGTGTGCTGTCATGTATTTTATGTTCGGTGTGAAGAAGAAGAAAGTTTAAAGAAGCATTAGCGGCCTGTTCTCAACTTCCTCACTGCACTTTAGCTTTCATGGAGAGCACGTTCGCTCATGTATTCAAAATAAACGATAGCCGACGTGCAAAGCAGCAAGTGAGCTGTAAAAATAGCAAGCTTAGTGGCGTGAAAAAGGCGGGAGAGCTAAGTGAAGCTAACGAACAGCTAAGCGGAGCTGAGCGATGCTAAACGGAACTAAGCTAAACGACTGATACTCAGTCCGTTGTCATGGAACAGTCCATTGTAGTGTGTGTGTGGGGGGGAGATAAGAGATAATATAAATGCAGCATTCAAATGGCTTTCTTTTTTGTTTTGTTATTTGTTTGTTCAGTATGCTGACATAATTATACATGACGAATAGTTGGGGTGCTGCTGGTTCCGGTGGCCCAAGCCCTTGCTCGTTGGGGCAAGGGCAGCTGGTTGGGGGCCCCCTACTGGTTGGGGGCCTGAGGCAATCGTCCACTTCGCCTGAATAGTAGATCCGCCTATGGTTGTACATTACTCACCCAACTGACAGTAAAGCCCCTTTCTGACTTATATACTGGTAAATTCCTGTGTAAGGTGACGCGGGATTTGATCGTGTCATGGCTTTCAGACATTGGTAAATGGTAAATGGTGTTATGCTTATATTGCGCTTTTCCACCTTTCATTGGGAGATATCCCGGAAATAACATGGGTTGGACACATTGAGAGACTTGTCCCGTGTTGCCAACTCGGCGCTCTCTGTGCGGGGAGGGCGGCTGGTGTGATTTTATAACCCGGACATTACGTATTTTGGTCGGCATCGGCAACAAAATAAACCACACATTTCCAAAGATGGATGATGGACTCTCTTCCTCGGCTTTACGATCCAGTAGCAATTTAATTTTGTTATGTTTTCAGTTTAATTTTGCTATTTCTAGTTTGCCATGTTGATAATTGCAATATTTGTTTACAGCATTTCGTCT
This sequence comes from Corythoichthys intestinalis, assembly GCF_030265065.1. Classification (NCBI taxonomy): domain Eukaryota; kingdom Metazoa; phylum Chordata; class Actinopteri; order Syngnathiformes; family Syngnathidae; genus Corythoichthys; species Corythoichthys intestinalis. The sequence continues at coordinate 16,371,239 of NC_080402.1, forward strand.
TACTGCGAAGAAAGACGAAATGACGATCGGCCCGTCATGATATTTTCGTAATCAGCCTTTGTGCTGAGACCCGGGTATTTATACTTAAGGGTATATATTATAAGGGTTTCACACTTTACCAACTTAGCTGTATGGATGCTCCAAACAAAGTTTCATTGTGCTTTTTGTAACAATGACAATAAATATTCTGAATCTGAATCTTAACGCCTGCTTTCACACATACCGCTTCCCGGGAAAGTCCCGGGCATCACACTAAGGCGCGACTCGGTAAAATTCTGCTTCATCGCTGTGTCAGTCGACCTGGGAAATTGCTTTCACACATAAGGGCTGCCTTTTTAATTCCTGGGATTTAAACAGTGTTCAGGTGTGTGTGAAAGGGGCTTAATATTGACACATTTAGGCAGCAGTCTGACAGATGTGGCTGGAAACGTCAACCTTTATTAGTGGAGTAAAATGGAAAATAATAATCAATGCACTATATGCCACAGCGCTGTCTTTTTCTTGTTTCAGACGCTTCGTGATTTTCAATATGTTGACCGTGATGGTAGAGATCAAGGGGCCAATGTCCGAGAAAAAGCGCGCCAACTAGTGTGTCTTCTCCGGGATGAAGACCGTCTTCGCCAAGAAAGAAGTCAAGCTTTGAAGACCAAGGAGCGAATGGCAGGGGGGAGTGGTGGAGGTGGAAGTAGTGGGGGCATGTATGGAGGAATACCTCCATCCTATCACCCAGGAAGGCGAACAAGCCAGCCCAGCATGGCTGTACTTTATGGGGAGGACTTAACCCGCTCCAGAGGTTCCCCATCCTCCTTTAACTGTGAGTTTGGAAATGAGTCTTTACTTAGGGTCTCCTTATCACTATTCCATCCTTCTTGTTATTACTCAGCAGCCTCATCTTCATCTCCTCGGGGTGCCTCAGACCTGGAACAGGCTCGACCTCAAACCACCGGGGAAGAAGAGCTTCAACTCCAGCTGGCTTTAGCCATGAGTAGAGAGGCGAATCAGAAGGTAAAACTGTTAATACTCAATACACATTATTCAGCATTAAAGATGTTTTATTGCCAGTGTTAGAGGCCAATTATTTCCTAGTGTAGTAGTAACTATGTGTGTTCACCCATTTTATAATGTATTTGAATTCATTGTTTTATCTATGCACCATGAGTTTGGGTTGTTTGGTGATTTATGGAGGATGTTTACTACCAGTTTCGCGACATAAAAATCAGTTTATAATCTAGCACTATCCGTTGGCATTTTATTCTTTTCAAGGAAGTTGGAAAGCAACCATTACACATTTTGTTTATTGTCTGAGGGAGATTTCACTGACTCTAAATTCAACAGTGCAGTATCAATTTACACAAAAAACAGCAAATAGGTTCAATTCGATTCAATTCAATTTTATTTGTATAACCCTAAATCACAACAAGGTTGTCTCAAAGGGCTTTGCAGAGGCAATATGATACACATTCAGAAACAGCAAATGAAGTAAACAAAGATTAATAAATAAAGTTCAAGTCCTGGCATCCCCCATCCTTGGACCCTCCATGTCAGCAAGGAAAAACTCCAAAAACTCCAAGCTCGTTGGGAGAAAATGAGAAACCTTGGGGAGTACCACAGTCAGGAGAGATCCACTCCCAGGACGGATAGACAGGATGCACCAGGACTGCTAATGGAAATTAGCATACGGGGTTACAGTCTGTAAAGGTGCAGTAGAGTAAAGGAACAAAAAGAGGTCCATCTAGCCAGATGAGACGGGGGTGGCAACGAGGACGTCCATCCAGACAGGGGTCAGGATAGTCAAGGAGGCTGCAGCTGAAAAGTAGCACCTCCCCAGAGGGGAGGGAGGAAATGGGACACCGGGTGACTAGTGATGAAGAGACTAGTTAACTAGATATTAACATTGGAAAATAGAAATAAAGTAAGACAAGTGGGAGGTAGAGTGAGAAAAAGGAGATAGAACTCAGTGGCTGTACTTCCCCTAGCATTATAGCTTCTAGTGCAGTTTAGACTGAACTGTGAGTCTAATCCGACTTCAACTAGCCTGACCATAAGCTTTGTCGAATAGGAACGTTTTTAATCTAATCTTAAATGTGCAGACTGTCTCGGCTTCTTTAATAGTAGCTGGAAGCCGATTCCATAAAACAGGCTTGGTGGCTAAAGGCTCTAGCTCCGACAGTACTTTTAGAAACCCTGGGAACTACTATAGGTGTCTACAATATGTTAATAATTCTAATAATAATTAATTAATAATTCAGCCTACGGTAAGAGGTGAAAGTGGCTAGACTTTCTTGCTGGAACTCCTTGACAAAGTTCGGCATGGAGCCCTTTTTTATTTTTATTATTATTATTATTTTTTATTTTTATTTTTTTTTTTTTGGGGGGGGGGTTGAAGAGGGGCATAAACCTCCTAAAACAACCGACATGCAAAAAACGGTTTTTGCACAGTTATAAATATAACGCTCAACTAGAAATTGCAATTCCTAGAGAAATTACGATGGGATCAATCAGGTCACTTCCTGTTGATTTGGGGACATTTGGCGGACATGTCTTGTTGATATCTATTTGGTGGACAGGTCCTGTTGATATCAGGTAACTTCCTGTTAATCTGAGGACATTTTGGGGTCACTTCCTGTTGATTTGGAGAAATTTTGGGGACAAGTTCTGTTGATATCAGGTCACAGAATGTCAAGGAGCTGTAATGGTAAATGGTAAAAAATCATAAAAACATGTTTTCTTGCCATTGAAAATGAATGGGAAATTTGGACGTACATGGCTGTCAATGGCGTCCCCTTAGAAATGAATGGGAGAGTTTTTGGTGAGTTTTGGGGGAACTATACATTTTTGCCAAATTCTGTATACAAAATGTATGCCCTGTTCCATTCCGGAATTTTAAAAATCTATTTTATCAAAAATTTTAGGACAAGTAGCATTTTGAAATTTTTATGTTTAAACAAAAAAATTTCACATTTACGGGCGAACATCAAATATTTGTGGGTTTTTTCGAAAAATTCCTTGCGTCGCGCGAAAATTTCGGTCATTTTGGTGATGGTCAGTCAAACGGTTTGGGCTGTGCGGTGCACCAAAAAACGCCATTCAAAAAAATATATAAAGCAATTTTACAAAACAGGCCTTTGCCTTGCAAAGCCCCACCTAATTCAACACAACAGGTTTCACACACAAGGTGTTAGCACGTTCCGCTCACAGTTTTCAGAGATCAACGGTTCAATCCTGGGCTCATATTTCGGGAACAAAGCACCGTTGCACCCAGTTCCGGCCCTAAATCTCTCACCGGAACTGCATTCCGGACCATTCTGGCCCACTTTCACCATTGCCTACAGTCCAGGAAATAATTGTCATCATCAGTAAAGTTTAAACGTTTTTCATAAAGCACTTTGCAGTATATTCTCACTGATTATTTCTCCCCCGCAGGAGCAGCGCTGTCGCCAAGGAGACGAGTCGCTCCTAAAAAAGGTCCTGAATGAGAGCAGGAGAGCCAGCCAGTCAGGGCCACCGGAGGTGAGTATGAAAACATTCGTGCAGCCTTGTGTGCTCGAAAGTGATATGAGGCAAAAAGACATAGATCAGCATAATGAGAGCGAAAGGTGGGAAAGGAGAAAGAGGTGCCTGCTGAATGATAACATGTTTGTCTAGTCTAACCTTGAGCCCAACGTGACATTTCCCTCAACATGATCTCCTTATCTGGTTGCACAGAAGCGCCTATTCCCATTGGCCTGTTGACAAGCCAATCAGGCTCATTTGATGTGCACATTGGTTACTTTAGTCCCTCTGCTTATAGCTGCTGCAAACATCTTTACTGCAGAGATTCATCTTGACCAAGAGTCCACTTTGCTCTAGCAATCAATTGTTGGGGCTCCCAGCCAAAAAGTCGCCACGTTGTGCTCAATTGCCTCATCACCATGTGCATAATTTGTAAGGTTACCGATGAAGTGCAGATGTGGACATTGATTTTCAGCAATAGACCTACATTGGGGCAAATAAGTATTTAGTCAACCATGAATTGAGCAAGTTCTCCCACTTGAAAATATTAGAGAGGCCTGTAATTGTCAACATGGGTAAACCTCAACCATGAGAGACAGAATGTGGAAAAAAAAAAAACAGAAAATCACATTGTTTGATTTGTAAAGAATTTATTTGCAAATCATGGTGGAAAATAAGTATTTGGTCTCTAGACCCCAATCACCAACGTCGCACAATCACGTGATCGCTGGATTGTCCGTCATTTTGTGTCCGTATTGTCAATGATCGTAGTTTCTAAAGGTGGATTCACTTGCAAATTATGGAAGCCCCGGTGCTTTCAGATGCTGTAAACTCATTGGATGATTTGCATAAAAGCCATTATTTGGAAAAGCTTCGGTCGATCCAGTCGCCAGATCCATATTTGATGCCCAAACCGATGTTCAATTAATTGTTTAAGTTGACATAACTCCTAACTAATTTGTGTGTGCGCGCTCCCACGGCCATGGGACACAATTTTTGACGGGGGTAACAACATTGGCAAGACACCGGTGATAGCTCTGTTGTACAATTAGCGCGTTAGTAGGACAAATTGAAACTCCGCTCACCATTTTGACGGTGGTCTCTAGCGATTCATGGTCCACATTTTCAATCCTTTACTCTTGCTCAATAGTTGTTGTCGCTTTGAAAGCTTAGGTTTGAAAAAAATACGTACATCTATCTCGCCTCTTTGGTTCAAAATATAATTTTGACGAATTATAAAAATATCTTTTTATTTATTTATTTTTTTTTCATTTTTGTTGTTTCTTTAATTGCTTTACAACTTTTATCGACAATATTTTACCGGTAGTAGATGTCAGGCAGAGACGGCGAAGACAGCGGGTCGAAAAATATCGATTTAGGCATCAAATATGGATCTGGCGAATGGATCGACCGAAGATTTTCCACATAACGCCTTTTATGCAATACATCCAATGAGTTTACAGCATCTGAAAGCACCGGGGCTTCCATGAATTGCACTATAAATTGCACGATAAATTGAGACCAGAATACGGACACACAATGACGGACAATATGGCGGTACAATAAAGCGACACGTCATTGTGTGACGTTGGTGAGTGGGGTCTATAGGAGAGTCAATTACATGCAATGACACTTTGCGGCCACCAGGGGAGGGCTTGGCCCCCAGGCCCCCTTTAAACTCCGCTTATGCCCTTGGTTATATTTATATTACCCCAAAAAGTTGACGGTTCCACCAAAAACTGACATATTTGGACAAAAAACCAACAACCTTCAATTACAATGGCACAGTCTACCTAACATTGCTCATTCAATCATCATTGGAACTGATTAGCACTCACAACTCTGCATTCACTACCATTGATTTTCAACTCGGACACAGAAAAAAACAATCAAATCTTCATCGGTGGACCCATTAAAAAGATCTCAACAGGACTATTTTTGACTAAAAATAACAGGAATTGACCCAGAAATGCCTCTAAATCAGAATGAAATGTTTCAGAATCTACTACAGTTGAACCACCGCCATGAAAGCGTTCCCACGTAATTTCTCTACAAATTACGTTCTCTAGCTTTCACTGGGATGAGGATTGTAATAATCATCATGATGGCAATGATGATACTGCTTCTCCCAGTTCGTTGTATGTCACTGTCCTTTTGTGTGATGCTCAGTATGCATGTTTCTCAAAAAAGCGTTAGTGCCATCCTTACCTGTTTGTCACATTTTTTGAAGTGGACAAAAAAAAAAACTACCACACTTTTAATTCACCATGTTATTTAGAGTAAATCCATAGCAGTGTAAAACAGTACAGAAACCCAATGTTGCATTTTGCATATGTTCTCTGTGGCATATATAACATTTTACGCGTGCATATTAACTACAAAACATTCTATTTGTTTTCCTAATATACAAAAAAATGCTTTGTTATTGCTCCTGTAGTCAACCATGGACCTAGTAGACTTATTTGGCACAACCTCTGAGAGGCCACCTCCACTTGAAGACCCTTGGGACTATGCTCCAGCTTCAGTTAATGCTACTTCTGACCCATGGAATTCTGTAGGTGAGCGTCTTACCAAAACCACTCATACTAAAGTGAGCGGTTAATTTAATCATGTTTCAAAAAGCACTTGCCGTATGTGCTGCAAAGCAAAACCTTTTTTGTTATCTGTGTTGACGACTTCAGCCCCATGCTCGGATGCTCCTAATCCTTGGGCTCCCTGTGCCAATTCACGCAGAGAGTTGTGGGAGGCGGCGCCTGCTTACAGCCCTGCAGTCAATCACAATTGGGACAGAACCTCTGAGCGCGGTATCTTCCAGAATAACCTGCTCATTTGTTAGCCACCTTTTAATTCTAACATGAAAGTATACGGGCTGTATTTCATAACATACAGATGGAGCATATCAAGTCAGTGCGCATGGAGAGGAGAGGCTTCAGCAGGAAGTTCATCAGCTGTGTTCTCCTCAGCCAGCTAGTCCTACAGGTAAAACAAATGACAAGCAAAATCTTGGGCTCTGGGATTTGAGTTTTATACACTTTATTACATTGTACCATTGTACACTTTTATTTTCATTACCCATTCTTAGTCTTTGTCCTTATTACAGTGAATAGCATGGGTTGAATATATACAGTATATAAAAATAATTTTAGTATTACGGTTCCGTTCAAAACATGAGACAATCTAAAGACTAAGGACATCACAAGCCAAATGTTACCTAATTTCTGTTGTACCGTATTTTTCGGACTACAAGTCGCACCTGAGTATAAGTCGCACCCGCCATAAAATGCCCAACGAAGAGAAAAAAAACATATATAAGTCGCACCGGAGGATAAGTCACATTTTTGGGGGAAATTTACTTGCTAAAATCCAACACATGAAACAGATATGTCATCTTGAAAGGCAATTTAATATAAAAAATTAGGGGTGTCAATCGATTAAAATTTTTAATCGAGTTAATTACAGCTTAAAAATTAATTAATCGTAATTAATCGCAATTAATCGCAATTTAAACCATCTATAAAATATGCCATATTTTTCTGTAAATTATTGTGGGAATGGAAAGATAAGACACAAGATGGATATACAGTATGTTGCTCCTGGTGCTGCGTCACCAGTAGGTGGATGGCGAGATAGTGTAAAGCGCTTTGAGCACCTTGAAAGGTGGAAAAGTGCTATATAAGTATATCACCATTTATACATTGAACATACGGTGCATAAGTACTGTATTTCTCTATTATAACAATAAATCAACAAGATGGCATTACCATTATTAAAATTCTGTTAAAGCGATCCATGGATAGAAAGACTTGGAGTTCTTAAAAGATAAATGTTAGTAGTTATAGAAAATTTATATTAAAACCCCTCTTCATGTTTTCGTTTTAATAAAATTTGTAAAATTTTCAATCAAAAAATAAACTAGTAGCCCGCCATTGTTGATGTCAATAATTACTTACACAATGCTCATGGGTGCTGCAGCCTATAAAATCATCGCACCCAAGCGCCAGCAGAGAGCGGCAAAACTCCGAAAAACACAAGTACACCTTTCACTGTGCTGTCATTTTAATCTGTTTGAGGGGGGCATTTGTGCGTTAATTGCGTCAAATATTTTAACGGGATTAATTTAAAAAATTAATTACCGCTCGGTAATGCGATAATTTTGACAGCCCTAATAAAAATACAATAGAGAACAACATGCTGAATAAGTGTATAGTGTACAGTGTATGAACAACGAAATGCAAATATATTGTCCTCACCAAGACGCTACGGCTCGGTCCTGGCTATACAGCGAGCTAAACTCCCAAATGATGATGCTGGACGTTCGTATAATTTTCTGAATCAATTTCGTCCTTGATACCAAACAGGTTCGCATCAATGTAAATAAATGAGAATTAGGTGCTATTACAGCAATGACACAAACGGTTAGCATGCGTTCGCTAGCATTAGCACATCGTTCAACAACACAACTGGCTATAAGTGTCCGATCGCGGGCGGAAAACACACAACAACAACAAAAAAGATGATGCACACAGAAGTTGCCTCTGTCGAAATATTTTACAAGCATAAACAATGAACGTAGGTCTCTCTCTCTCGCTCTTTCTCGCTCTCTCTCTCTCTCTCGCTCAGATACGCTGCGTAGCTGTCCGTCTTCTGGCATGTGAGCACTCTTTTTTGCGTAAACAAGTGCGAGTGCGCCCCAACGTTGGCGTGAAAGCGCTACAAACTAAAAGCATGCATTTCTATATAAAAAAGTCAATAACACAATTGAACACACATTGTCAAAGGCAGAACACAAATGTGGCCATAGCTATTGAGAGTTATTGCGATAACTACAGCATAAAGAACATGCTAACAAGTTTACCAAACCATCAGTGTCATTCCAAAACACCAAAATAACATGTGAAATGATATTATAATGTGTTAATATTTAACACATTAGTCGCTCCTGAGTATAAGTCGCACCCCCAGCCAAACTATGAAAAAAACTGCGATTTATAGTCCGAAAAATACGGTAGTAATTAGAGATGTTGATCGGGTCCGATCACGTCATGTTCAAAGAATCGGATTCAGCAAAAAAATATCGGCCATGGCTTTTTTTGATATATGTATTTTTTTAATTAAATCGTTTTCTAATTGTATTTAGCGCTACAAACATAATATGTTACACTCATCCAGAGTCTTTAGTTTAGGCTTAAGGTAGGGTTATCAAATTTATCCCGATAACTGCGGTAATTAATTTTTTAAAAAATGTATCACGTTAAAATATTTAACGCAATTAATGCATGCGCTGCACGACCCACCCACACATTGTCACGCTCAATCTGTAATGGCACCGTCTTACCTATATAGAGAGATAAAAGCCAGCGTAAAATGAATAGAGTGAATTTTGGCAGCCTTTGGAGCCTTTTTTTAATTGGATAAAGCCTTATAATCCCTCTACCTATCATTAGAAATATCAGGGGAAGCAATGTTGGGAAGCAAGGTAGCAATTGATCTTTTTCTTCACACTTTATGTTATTTCCCAACGAAGAGAAGATATATCAATTGGTAGCACAACGCACAGTCATGGTTCCATTTCCCATCATGAATTTGGGCATGGCTACAGTATCATTTACTGAAAGCTCAATAAATACACTAGATGGCAATATTTAGTCACAATATACAAAGTAACAAGTCTTTCTATCCGTGGATCCCTCTCACAGAAAGAATGTTAATAATGTAAATGCCATCTTGAGGATTTATTGTCATAATAAACAAATATAGTACTTATGTACTGTATGTTGAATGTACATATTCATCCGAGTTTTATTCATTTTTTTTCTTAATGCATTGCCAAAATGTATATGATCGGGAAAAATTATCGGGAATGATTGGAGTTGAATCGGGAGCAAAAAAAACAATCGGATCCGGAAATATCGGGATCGGCAGATACTCAAACTAAAACGATCGGGATCGGATCGGGAGCAAAAAAACAAGATCAGAACAATCCTAGTAGTAATCATTTAGATTAGAAGATTTCTTTATAGACCATCAAAATGAGTGGCAGATACTGGTCTTTCAATGAAGGGGAAGCTCAAAGTGTGTCCAACTCTGAATGCTTTTTGATGGTGAAGGGTAGGGTAGGGTAGGGAGAGAAACTAGAGTGCCAGAAGTCAAATCTCCAAACACAAGCAGCTACAATCGGAAAAATAAACACCAGAAATAAGCTCAATTTTTCGCTAGACGTTTTTAACAAAGCAATATTCGCTAGGATGATTATGAAAGTTTCCAGTTCAACTCAGAACAACGGAATGATGGATGTTCATTTGACAAGTTCAGTGATTCGCTCATTTTGCTGTCAATCAAAAAACGATTAAGCCTTAGACGGATAATCCAATCATCATTCACAGAAGCAGAGCGTCCGGGCCAGCTGAGCCCTGCCCACTGCCCTTAGACCCCAGAGACGCAGAGGGTCAGATAGGCGGGATAAACCTAGCCTTTAGCCAATGACTCGTCTCGTTTCGCTGTAGTGGAACAATGTTCTGTACTCTCAACTCTGGAGACGCACCACAGTACGCATTGTATAAATGACAAGCAAAACGCATCGTTAACAGTGATAAAAAGTTGAGCATATTGTAGCACATGTTTAGTCAATGACATGTACACACAACAGTATACAGTGTATCACAATAGTGAGAACACCCCTCGAATTTCTGCACATATTGAAGAGGTGGGGGGTCACCCTATTAGTGCTCAGAACATTCGCCGTAATCTACATCAAATTGGTGTGCATGGCTGTCACCCCAGGAGGAAACCTCTTCTGAAGACGGTACACAAGAAAGCCTGCCCGTCTCATCAGACCATAGGACATGGTTCCAGTAATCCATGTGCTTTGTTGACATGTCTTCAGCTAATTGTTTGCGGGCTTTCTTGTGTACCATCTTCAGAAGAGGCTTCCTCCCTGGGTGACAGTCATGCACACCAATTTGATGTAGATTGCGCCGTATGGTCTGAGCACTAACAGGCTGACCCCCCACCTCTTCAGACTCTGCAGCAATGCTGACAGCACTCCCTGTAACGAGTCACATGACATTTTGGAGGGAAAATAACAAGCAGTACTCAATTTGGACATTTGGGGATGTACGTAGTTTCTAAGGGGTGTACTCTTATTTTGTTGCCGGGGGGGTTAGATATTAATGGCTATATTTTGAGTTATTTTGAGGGGGAAATAAATTAACTGTATTATATAAGCTGCAACCAGACTATTTATTGTTTCAAAGTGTCATTTTGTCAGTGTTGTCCTATTATAAGTAAGCTTGAGAACGATAAACCGATACAATCGGATATCTGGTTTTACAGGCGAGAGATACAGTTGTATCGATAGTAAACTTACCATTCGACAGTAATTAGCCATTAAATATTCAATGAACCGATAGTAGAGATAGAATTCGGCTATCGCGAGCACAAGAATCGGCTTCTAATGCCTAGTTCAATCCATTGCTTAATATGATAATAATTTAGCTTTTACCTCACATGCTGCGCTTGTGTCATTCACCACACAGCGCACTTAGATTGTGACTGCCGTCGTGGTTGCCTCAACTTCCCATTCATTTCGGCAGAACCGCTAGTAAGGTAGTCGCCGTCATTACCCGATCGTCACGGGCGTGTCATAACAACGCGAGAGCTAACAAAACCACTGTAACGCACGCTCCGTAGCGTTTTCTTCACAGCCCAAAACGAAACTAGTAGTGGCAACCAAGCAACATGCTAAAACAATGGACAGTTTGCGCACCACGCCAGCGACGTGCAGCGATTGATTTTCAACGCACCCAGGAAAACAAAAGTCGGACTTTGAAGTGATGAAGGCAGCCAGATCTGTTCGCATGGGACAGAGCTAGTGTGAAGCGGTACAGAGATCGTGAGTTTTTAACCCTGAAAAATAACCCACTACAATGGTGGAAAGAGCAGCACGATCTGCAGGAGATATTGTTTCCACGAAACGCAGTCTATTTAAACATGAACATGTGGATCAGTTGAGCTTCCTATAAATAAAATTTTTAAAAAATGTGGAAGCACAGGCATAAGTGAATGACTTTACTGTGTATAAGGTTAAAGTAATGATTATAGACCTGTCTGTCTAAAATGCCATGTTTTTATTCCCCCAGTTATACCAGTGGTAAAGCATAATTTATTATTTATGATAACACTAAGAGGTTTAATTCTTTTTTTCAAGAGCTGCTGCATATAATATTTTTTGCTTGTAAGATGTTTACGTTGAAAGTTTGAACTTAAATTACTTACCTATTGTGTTCAAAACACCAGGAAATGCAGTAATTAAATTACTGCACTTTATTGTTGTCTGTCACTGGAGTTTTATTTTATTATCAATCCCATCAATCCCACCACCAAAAAATGTGGTCTTTTTTATATTTTTAAAATACTGTACGAACACACACAACAAATGTTTACTATCGTATCGTCTTCACTCTGTATCGAACCGTATCCTTCTTAAACTGTATCGAATCGTATCGAATCGCTCGGCCTTAAAAATATTGTTTTTTTTATCGAATTGTAACCTGTGTATCTAGATACATATCGAATCGGGTTCATGCCAGAGATTCCCAACCCTACTTAAAAGATTCTTAAATATCTGCAGAAATGAGAGGGGCGTACTCACTTTTGTGATATACTGTACATTTGATTAATTATATTTTGACATTTTGGGGAGAACTGAACTCCCCTTGCATTCTTAGAGCAATTGTCTCTGATCAAAATGTTTACAATTAACATATTTTACTGTGGTTTGTATTAAAAAAAATCTTTTTAGATAAGTTTTTTTTTTTTTTTTCTCTTCCATTTCTCTTCATAATGACACTCTTTGCAGATTCTGAGCTTCGTATGTCAGCAGACATGTTCTCTGGAGCAGATTTCACCATAGACCCATTCAGGAATGAAGCACCGGTCAGACCACAAGTAAATGGACGGGACTCTGCCAGTCCGGAAATGTTTGATCTATCGCGCCTCGCACCCGCTTTAAACACTGTGACACGTTCGTGTCGGACCCCGGAGGCCTTCCTCGGACCTACGGGTGCCTCATTGGTCAATTTGGATGCACTGATAACTCCAAACCCAGCAAGCAAGTTGCAGAGCAACCCCTTCCTCTCAGGTATAAGAGTCTATAGAACCTACAAGAATAGAAAACACAATGGAAATTGCATTCTAACCAGCAAATTGCCACCCATAGGTCTGAATGCTCCATCTCCCACCAATCCCTTCCACTGTGACCAGCCTCGCCTTACCCTCAACCAAATGCGTCCATCATCTACATCTCCACTCCCTCCGCACATGCTCCCCTACAGTCCGTCACTTCCACTCCCTCTCACCCACAGGGGGGCAGCCCTTCCCTCCTCACACACCCAACCAGCCTCCAGAATTACGGACATTCCCTCAGACCTCCCCCAACCTCTGGTCCCGCTCTCTCCTCGGCCGATTACTCGCATTCAACCCCAAGCACAGACACAAAACCACAACCCATTTCTCTGAGATTATATTTGCTTTTTCTATTTGCACACTCCTGACAACAACATGAGCCTGAAACAGAGTGAAGATCTTGATTAATGTTTTTGTGCACACATGAAATGACTCAAACTTGGACTGGATGTATTTGTGTCTGCCAAAAGACACATCAGCTGCTATTCTGTATGTCACCGCACCTGAACTCTTGAAGAAATGCATTCACACGGATCCGTAACAGTATTAATGTCGCCGAGAAGTTAAAACTTGCGAATGCAGCCCTGCAATAAATACCCTCATGAGGATCATCTCATCATCTAAGATGTACTGTCTGTCACTGACTCAAATTCACATGAGCGGATTGACGATTACAGGCAAATCAAGAGCACTGCTAATTAAAGACTTATCAGAATCCTGATGAAGGGAAAATTTATTGCTCGAGCGCTATGTTGAACAATACCAAATGAACAGAAGTTAACACTGCATTATGTACAGTTATGTATGTATTGTAACAGAGAGCACATTTTTCAGCAAGCATGTGTGAGTGTTCACATCTATACATAAAGGGTGTAACGGTACATGTATTTGTGTTGAACCGTTTCGGTATGTGGTGCACGGTTCGGAACGGAGGGGTACCGAACGAGTTTCTGACGTAATATAACCCTTACTTTTCGAGGGTGTGAGTCGATCGGGTTACAGTTTCTTTGTGTAGATTATATTTACTCCGTCTTCTCTACTACAATGAGGACCAACACTGTAGGACAGTATTAGGCTCGAGCGTATGACGTGGCACTCGCGATGTTTCCGCCCCTATCGCCATGTTGGAAGCAGGAAGTTCGGTGTCAGAACTCGGGAAACATAAACAGTGAGGCATTTCGACATAGGTCGCTCTTTAAAAATGGTTGGAAATTATTGTTCGGTAAAGAATTGCAACAACCAATCGAATAGAAAGGAGAATGTACAGCTCGACAGAACCCGACTGAGTTTCTTCTGGATCCCTACGTGGAGAAAAGGCGAGGAAAACGTCATATCTGAACTTAACACGTTGAAGAATGGCATGGGAACATTGAGCACTGTTTTCCAAAACACAGCATTGATTTGTCACTTAACGATCACAGCTTAGCACAGCACAAATTCAGATGTTCATGACAATGAAAATGTAAACACACATTGCCTACCTTTGCAAGAACATGGTGTTGCCGTTTGCTACGGTCATAATGTGCAGGTCCTGCACCCATCCGCAGCAAAACTGTTCGTAGCTTTGTAGCGATTTGTGGTTTCGGAATTGCTGATGAGTGTAGTAACTTACACTAAATACAGCATGATGTCCATTTCGCGTAGTGGTGGAAGCTTGTCGACATCTTTATTCCATTTGTGTTCGGCTTGCTCGTAAGGGTCAACATTGTTCACATCCTTAAGTTTGCTCACATATCTGTCCTTCGCTGTGGTAACAAGTTTGTCTCTGTATCGAACTGGCAAATTTTCCTAATTTTTTTCCATCTTTGGCACTCTTAGTTGAATTGTATTTGCCGTTTTAAGTGTAAATGTCCCGTGATACAGACGTGCTTCCAATATGGCTGTTGTCGCAAATCTCGCATGATCCCGTGATGCTGTGACGTGAAAGCTCGAGCCTAATATAACCCAGAAACGTCAAAGGCACGACAACGTGGCCGCCAATGTACACCAGTCGCAGTGCGGCCGCGTGTTCGACTCGTCCCAGAAGCGGCTCACGACGTACGTGAAAAGAATGGCAGAGTTTATTATTTGACGCGAGACGCGACGCTCCTGCGTCAATACTACTACTGGTAGCTAGGATCGGGCAGACCGGAAGTCACTCGTGTAAAAATATGGTGGATCCGGTCGATTTTCAAAGTAATATGCAATCGTAACCCACTTTTTGAGTCCATCAGATCTCTTGAGTGGTAGATCGGGGGACAGTTGACTTGTCTTTATTGATTTACTGCTGTCTTCTCTGCTATAATAATAACCAACACGGCCCCGTGTTCAGTACAAAACCCTCCTACCACAACAAAACAAGTAGGAACTAATATTCACATAGGAACTAAACTAAATTGAAATGAGCTAAAACACCTGTATTTTACAGTAAATAATAAGAATAATACACAGATCCTGCTTACACAATTTACCAATTTCTGTGTGGCGCTTTAACTTGAAAAAATCGACCAATAAAGCTTTTGAAAACCATTCATCAGAACAAAAAAATGATTCATTGAGGCATTTCATTTGTAAAATACATGTTAAAATCTTTGTCATTGGGATTGCTTTTCTCATTAGCACAGGACTTCTTTTTTGTTCTTTCTTTCAGAAAGAAAGCTGACCAATACGCGGGGTCTGAAAGGCAAATTGTTGTTGGATTATCTTAAAATACCCGCTACTTTTTGAGCAGAATTCTAGCTTTGTCTAGGCTAATGTTTCTATTGTTGAAAGCACAAAGGTGTGTAATAAACAATTAGCACATTTATATTTTGCATTTTGTTTTCTTACTATACCGAAAATGAACCGAACGGTGACCTCAAAACCGAGGTATGTACCGAACCGAGATTTTTGTGTACCGTTACACCCCTACTATACGTACCGTACATACATGATCTATGACACCATTTTCTCGATTGTTTATTTTGATGAAGTTGGGACTAAGTTAGTTGGACTTAGTTCTATATTTGCTGCTTCACCGACAAAAGAATGCACCCCCAACTACTCCGAGGAGACACCACTTGCTGAAACGCATTTTTCACATGTTATGTCGTGAACTTAATTGAACCATGTGCAACACCTGATTCCAACGCCTTCCCAGACAAAAAGCTCTGATTTCCCCAAAAGATCACAAATTCTGTATGTTGTCAATGGTGCACTTAACATTGAGCCTCTTAAATTTGAGGTATTCTGCTTAAAATGTTATTCAAAGTGACATAGATAAACAATCATGGAACTTAAAAGGTTTTGGACAAAATGTATACACCTCAATAAAATTTAACAGAAAATGTAATGTATTGCTGTAGTCAAGTGGTGTTACCAGGATACCAGGTGTGGGTGGGCATTAGTCTTACCCACAAATCTACAAAGCTCAAGTAGGTAGAAGTCCAGAGTAGGGCTACTTGCCTCAAAACAGCGTAGGGCTAACTGCCTTAAAACATCTCCTTGAGATAACTGTTGTTGTGAATTGGTCTAAAGAAATTAAATTTGATTTGATTTTATTTGACTTAGAACACATCCATAATTGAACAGTATGGACATGCAGGTGACAATGTTTTTTTAGGTAATCTTTTGTTGTTCCTCGGTTTTATCATTATTATTATTATAGTTATTCTTTGTATCACAGCCCCTTTTAGCTCAATTTGACCCCTTAGAATGCTTCAAAATGCACCAAAATCGGCAGGCAGGTCAAGACAGGTGCAATCTTTGAACAGTGTAAAGACAAATTCCAAATACACTATGTAGCGCCCCCTAGCAGTCATTCTTTTTCCCGCCGACGCTTTGAGCCCTACTTTGACCCCATCAGAATGCTTCAAAACTCACCAAACTCAACAGCCAGGTGAACACTGAAAAAAAATTGATAAAATGTGAAAAAATATTTAAAAAATTAAAAAATTCAAAATATGCGTAAATGTGTGTAGCGCCCCCTAGGAACAAAACCAACATTTTTTTTTGGGTGAAAGGTGAAAGAGGAGGTAACAGCGCAAAGGTTAAAAACTTAGAACACATCATTTACTATATGAATGGGATGCCATATGCGGTGCCCAGACTGCCGTTAGTACTACATCTAGTTTTCTTTGGGTGGGCAGAGCGTGTCCGTGGATGGGCACTGCCCCCCCCCCCACCCCACCCCCACCCCGTTAACGCCCCTGGCTCTAGTTATATTCAGAAATTGGAGCTAACGGACTCATTGAACGGGGGGGAATACTTTTCAGAAAGCCTACATAGTATCAGCAAAACAAAAAATATTAAATAAAATCATGAAATATTTAATGTTATATGGAGTGAATCAGGGTTTCTCTATAAGCAGTACACGGAATTGAAATTCTTTTTGGCTCATCTGTTATTTAATTATTTCTTGGATGGCGATCAGAGTAGAATAGCATCACTGTGCAGCAAGGGTGTAGGTTTGCATAGGGATGGTAGGGACATAACATTAGCAACTTTTCAGGATGCTCAAATTGTACCCACCAACTTTTAAGCAACCTTATTTGCGTTACATAATGAGTTCAGTTATATAGGTAATTTAGATTGTCTTCCTATATGTTGTTAGGATAGAATTGACCCTACCCAGTGTTGTTAATCTTACTTTAAAAAAGTAATTAATTACAGTCACAAATTACTTCTTCCAAAAAGTAATTGCGTTAGTAACTCAGTTACCTGAATGTAAGAGTAATTAGTTACTTGGCAAAGTAACTGGTGATAATTTTCATGTTTTCTTTCTAAAAAAAAATTAATTAATTTAAAAAAAAAAAAAAAACAATAAAAATAAAATAAATAAAAACAGGTCACACAATGTGAAGTTTAAAGGGTTTTTGGGACAATTGGCCCTAGCCCAATTCTTTACCCTAAACTTAACTAGACACAGGGGTATTGCGGATATTGCGATAACTATACAGTAACATTTGCTACGTGTGGAAGTCATTTAATGTTGTGAATCAACCGTTAAAGTTGTTAAAATTACTCGTGTTATTGTATTAGTTTCCTTCTGTATACTTTCGACATGTGCAAGTTTAAAAACTGTTTCATCATTTAAAGATAGATTTAAGCCAAAATTTTGCCGATTTAGGAGCATTTTAGATTTTTTAAAAAAGTTACTTAGGTTCTCTAGGAAGGTTCTCTACAACACAGCATTCCTGAGAAGTCTGCTGCTTTACGATGGCGGCTGTTTAGTAACACATGTAATTCTTTATACATGTTGCTAATGCCGCCGTGTCTAGTCATTTGCATCTAGTTAGTATTATATGTGATATCTACCGTAGCATCATGTGGGCGTAGTTTGTAGGCTATCGGCTACAGTCAGGGATTATTGGAGCTACCTTGCATCGCGTTTGCAACGGCGTCACAACGCCCTTGCCTCCTCCCCACTCCTGCTCTGCTCTCTCGTCTCCATGAGTCCGTCTCCCTTTTCTCGCGTCATTCTACCAACATAGTAACACATAGTAACGCACGCCTTTCCCGCCTAAGTAAGGGTTACGGCGTTGCCAAGATGAGAAAAGTAATTAATTAGATTACTCACTACTGAGAAAAACAATGCCATTAGTAACGTCATTGTATTCTAACGCCGTTATTAACAACACTGTCACTGACCCTACCGTTATTAAGTGAATCATTTTCATTATGTCCAGAATGACATTCACCCCTTTTGACTTGCTGAATGTGCCGGTCCAATTTTCCCCCTCAAATGCACGTTTGATTGGCTGATGACTTACATTTATTTAAAATGCATTTATTCTACTCTTTTTCTACATTATTTAAAATATTTTTATCTGCAGCCTATACAGACATTTTTTTCCTAGATAATCATTCATTAATCATAATCTAGGTAAAGAGTTTTCATTTTTTGTTGAGTTTGGCTGTGCTTGTGAATAAAAGCAGTTTTACCAGAAGGAAGGATTTTTATTTATTTTTGTTATACAATTACTCAGTTTTTTTTTTTTTTTTTTCAGTTATATTTAATTAATTTATCTAGACAGACAATGTCAAGTTGTCTTAAGACAAATGTTTATTTTTTTCATTCCTGGAGAATAAAAAGATTATAAACACATTTGTATTTATCGTGTATGTTAATATAATTTAAATTATGATGAAATATTGCAACTTAAAATTGCTTATGAAATCCATACATTAATTCTGGAAGTTTTCAAAATATTTTTTTTGTAGTTTTTTAAAACAAAGGATTGAATCACCTGAACCAATACCCATGAAAGTTAGTGTAAGTCAATAGATTTATTTTGCATTGATCATTTAGCCCAGGGGTCCCAAAACTACGGCAGCCACATTTGGTCCGGCCCCCTGAACAAAAAAAAAAAAAAATTGTAAAAAAAAAAAAAAAAATTTTTTTTTTTTTTTTTTTTTTTTTCCAATAGAGTTATTTATGTCCTGGCTTTTTTCTGTGAAGAACTGAGCAATGGTTATTTGGTTATTATCTATTTAATTAATACAGTATTATTATATTATATTATATTATATTATATTATATTATATTATATTATATTATATTATATTATATTCAGAGGTGCACATAAGTGGTCCGCACATGCGTACTGGACGTAGACAAACGCGCTGGCCCTCAACGGCTTCCATACGCTTTTGCGTACCGATGGCTGACCACTCTATTTGCGGCGAACACGAGAAAATAACTTCTCAAAATGTCGATGAGGCAGGCCACACTGAGTAATTACTTCCGTGTTCCCCCACCCCCGTCAAAAGACAGACAGACGACAGAGACGTCACCGGAGCTACCGAAAAAAAGGACTTTTGCTGAAAAGTGGCTACAGGAGGTACCATGGCTAGAAGCGAATGATGCTCGCACGGAAATGTGCCGTGAGAATCCCAATGTCGCCGATTAGAGCAACGCATTTTATGTAGGGTCAAAGAATTTCAGCCATCCAAATTTTGAAAAGTACAAAAAAAACAGAGAGCATGTGGCAATTAAGCAAACTATCGATGTCAAACAGGACCCCACTCGCCCTATGGACATGTGGCGGAATAGGGCGGAATAAAGGTAATGAACAGCGATATGCACTGACAAACGTGTTTTTGCTCGCATTTTACAAAGCTAAACATGCACGTTCAATGAGGTCTTATGAGGAGGACATCCCACTTTTAAAAAGGCTTGGAGTTAATGTGGGAGCCGCATAATGCCCTTTATTTTGAATTGGTGCTTTTATGTTTATTTCTTTACATTTCACTTCAAAGTAATGGCAATTTTGTTGTGCCAGTTGATGTTAATCAAGCATTAACTGTTAATATAATTAATCAAAGTTAATTGGCTCTAAGTAAAGCTTGTCATAAATTTATGGCATCAGGTGGGTCGGCTCTCAAGCTCAATGAGGACCAAGTCACATCTCCAGGTCCTCCTCTGAGAACCTGGGCAAAAAAAATATATGCACCCCTGATTATATTATATTATATTATATTATATTATATTATATTATATTATATTATATTATATTATATTATATTATATTATATTAAGGGCTGTCAAAGTTATCGCGTTAATGGGCGGTAATTAATTTTTTTCATTAATCACGTTAAAATATTTGACGCAATTAACGCATATGCCCCGTTCAAACAGATTAAAATGACAGCAGTGTCATGTCCACTTGTTACTTGTGTTTTTTGTCTCCCTCTGCTGGCGCTTGGGTGCGACTGATTTTATGCACCATGAGCATTGTGTAATTCTTGACATCAACAATGGTGAGCTACTAGTTAATTTTTTTGATTGAAAATTTTACCAATTTTATTAAAACGAAAACATTAAGAGGGGTTTTAACATAAAATTTCTATAATTTGTACTAAAATCTATCTTTTAAGAACTACAAGTCTTTCTACCCAGGGATTGCTTTGACAGAATATTAATGTTAATGCCATCTTGTTGATTTATTGTTATAATAAACAAATACAGTACTTATGTACAGTATGTTGAATGTATATATCCGTCTTGTGTCTTATCTTTCCATTCCAACAATAATTTACAGAAAAATAAGGCATATTTTAGAGATGTTTGAATTGCGATTAATTAGGATTAATTTTTAAGCTGTGATTAACTCGCTTAAAATTTTTAATCGTTTGACAGCCCTAATTATATTATATTATATTATACTATATTATATCATTTTTATTTTATTTACTTTGGTTCCGTGAAGAATCCAGAAAGGGTTATTTGATTGTGGCTTTCTGAAAAACAATACATTTTTACATTTAGGCACTCCTGCAATCGTCACACTTTTTCTGTTACAAACTGACCCCGGCCCCTCATCAGAGAAGAGAAGGGTTATGTGGCCCTCACAGGAAAAAGTTTGGGGACCCCTGATTTAGCCTATCAAATAAATAGCTTCATATTCGTGAGAAATGTAGCCCTGACCCCTGTTCACCCAATCTGTTTGGTTTTATTAATGTCCCGTCCTCAGCAAAGAGTACATTTAGATTATGCTCTTATATCGTCCGTACCAAAGTTGAGACCAAACCTACGCCCTTGCTGTGTGTGTACTACAGTGGATACGGCTGCAGTTTGAGAGCCATTAGCTGCTATGCATAAGGATCACCACTGGGTT
Source organism: Corythoichthys intestinalis (assembly GCF_030265065.1). NCBI lineage: Eukaryota > Metazoa > Chordata > Actinopteri > Syngnathiformes > Syngnathidae > Corythoichthys > Corythoichthys intestinalis. The sequence goes on from NC_080402.1 coordinate 16,392,490, forward strand.
GCAGGGTTGAGCCACTTAACTGATTTTAAATCTAGGCTGTTTATCATAAACTCATATCATCTATCTTTGAGATTGATACTTCTTCACGTGTGGACACACTCAGGAATTGGCAGAATTTCCAGTCTATGTATTTAAAATACGAATTGCAATCGCAAAAGTCTTTTCTGCATGAATAACAAATCCCATTTCTTCTTTTCAAGTCCAAGCTTGAAAAAGTCTATGCATGGAGACACGGCACTCATCCTCCATCTCCTGCAGAAAGAAAAGTGCTGTTCCAGGAAACACTTGAAGCCACCAAATGACATTTTCGCAACGGTAGTTTTTTTTTTTTTTTTTTTTTTTTTAATTATTATCATTGTTATTATTATCTTAACGATTTAATTCCTCATTTTTTTCTATTCCCTTTTTCAACACTATTCAATCAAATCCATTATAGTAACTAAAAATCCTACATTCTCAGATGAGACCACACAAAAAACTTCCCCTTTTCCCAATCCCCAGCATCTGTCTCTGTCAAAAATGGATGGAAGAATCAGGTGCAGTCGAAACCTAAACCGCAACAGCTGCAGCCTTAACTTTTAGATAACGAGATAGTACTATCATAGTGGTTTCATGTTAAGAATGACGTGAACAGACAGTAATGAAGGACTGTGAGAACACTTGCAAGAGATGATTACAAATATTGTGAAATACAGTATATGTAAAGTTACTAGCTACACACCATACATCGGCGAGCACAGTGCCACAACCGAAATTAGATTCACAACAAAAAATATTAACTCCTAACTAGGCATGTGCCGGTATGAGATTCTGACAGTATGATAACCTTACGCCAAAATATTACAGTTTCACGGTATCACTGTATTGCAATTACAGCTGGAAAAATGTGTTACTTTGAGATATCTGGGTTAAAAAAAAACAACTTTCTTTCGATTGAACAGGATTTGTATTTTTTTCAAAATTATTAGCAAATTGGAACATGAGTATAATGTTAAATTAAAATAATCTAATAATCTAAAATAAATAAATAAATCAATAACTGAAATATTCTAAATAAAATTTAAATAAATGCAATCCTTACGGTTAGCCTAAACCCACAGCCATAGCTCAACATTATTACCGTCAGAACAAAAATAATTGAATTATTTTCAATAAACAGCACGTGTGTATGACTCATATCATGGTTACATTATACACACGCTTTCTTTCTCAACACAGACAGTTGCCAGAGATTAAAAAAAAAAAGACACCACGTTTTACCACCGCTAAACACACTAAACACGCTGGAGTTAACTCTTGTAGCTGGTGGGAAACGTTCATGACAGTGTTTACTAACCTTTAATTTTGTATAAATACGAAATCATATTGGAGGTATTGCCTCGTCGGCAGCCACCCTCTGCAAACATGTTTTACATGTCGGTTGGCCCTCCTTCTGCCGTCTGTAACTTTTCTGAAGCTGAAGTATTCCCATACCAGCAATTAAGTTTTTTTCAATGGGGGAGAAAGTTCAGGTGTTTCACCTCCTGCAGCCATCGTGTAGCACAGCTGACTCGCTGACACTGAGCAACAACTGGTGGGGGAGGGTTGAGCCTTGCAGCTGCAAGCGAGAGATTTCTCCCTGCATTTTTGGGACATAAAAAAATAGCTAATACTGTGAGCACAGTATGACGGAACATTTTTGCGGTTTCAAAACCGTGACATTTTCATACCACGGTATACCTTGAAACCGGTCATGTCTACTCCAGTCCTAATACATACTAAAATATGAACAATACTATACTGATACAGTTATTTCATTCTATCTGCTTCTGTCCATCACAATTATTCAAAATTAGACATCTGGTTTGCTTCTTTTGTCGAGGGCCACATTGTAATGGTTTGTCTGGACTCTTGCTGTGTTTAAAAGGCCAAGCTATACTCTAACCGAGCCAAAATTTCTCATTATTACACTTGTCAGGCAGCAAGGCATGAGCGTATATTTCGCAAGTTTGCTTTGTCTTTTGTCCCCTGAAGCTGTTGTTCCTGGCTTGGCTGCAGTCAGAAGGCATATCAAGTTTAAAGGCGCATTCTTATAAGGGTCAGTTGGATCAAAATGAAAACAATTAGTTTGCATGCAAACTAATATGATACAATATATGGGGCTTCTTTAGTTAAGTCTACTTCAAAACTACATCCTGTGGTGCCCTGAGTGTTGATTTCGTGACTGTGTTTGTGGAGAAAATGTTGATTGAAACACACAATTTGAAGCAGTATAGCTATCCATTGTGTTTGTAAATCTTAACAATTATAAAAATATAAAACTAAATTAAAATATAAATATGATTATAAATTTAAAAAAAAAAAACTAATTAGATGACTTTCACTACATTCAATACAAGCACTTATAGGTATAATTACATTTTTTTTCAAAGAATTTAAAATGTAAAGCTTAAATTCCTTGCTAACGGCAATAAAACACGGCTTCCTTTTTATAAAAATACTTTTAGTTATTTTCTGACTTCCTATGGTCCATGCAAATAGATAATCACACAGACGTCACATTACTTCATGATTGACTACAATAGTAGCCAATCACCATTGTTTGAGAGGACTTCTTCAAAGGGAGATAGTTTCCAAACCTGCAGCGATTTATTATTGGAATAATTTATACGACGATATTGAATGGGAACATACTTGGCTTTTGCCTAGAAAATATTTATTAAGAAATAAAGTTAAAGAAGTCACACTCAAATTACTTCACAGGTGTTATCCTGTAAAGACAACAATGGTTAAATTTAAAATTAATATTGATATGTTATGTTCATTTTGTACAAATGCAGATGAAACTATTTCCCATTTGTTTTGGGAATGTTCTTACTCTCTCGGTTGACCTGAACAATTATATTAATTCTGAAGGTGAGCCATCATTGAAAATTGTTTTTAGACATATTTTGTTTGGCCTGTCCAACGTTGAAGAACGAGAAATGGATAAAAGATATATTATAAATGTTATTTTAATATTGGCAAAATTTCACATTCATTGTGGTAAATATGCTAATCAAAGACCAAATTTTCATGTTTAAGGATAATGTTTTCTTTATATTTGGCCGATTTAAGTTCCTGTTTGAACCCCAAGGCCATAAGGACCAAGAGACTTTGCAAACAGTACAGCTTGTGTTAAAATTAACCCCCACCTTTTTATTTATTATTTTTGTTGTTGTATATATGTTGATTGTATGTGAATTGTTCACTCTATGTTTGTATTTGTTTTAGTGTAAATAAAGTTTTTTGAAAAAAAAAAAGTAGCCAATCACGTTTCAAACAGTGCTTAACAGTGACCAATCGGAGAGCGAGGTTGATTGTTTGCGGAAACCAGTGCTCAGTCACTACACTTACATGTGATAGAGCTATTCTTGTTAAAATGCCCCGTTGACTACCATTATTTAAAATAAACACATCGAAGTCGTACGTTGAAGTTTTTAGTTTTACACTATAAGGTAATGACGCGTCTTACCTGTTCATTGTAACCTGTAACACTTCTTACTCCTTACTCGATAACCATGGACTGTCCAAACGGGGAGTTGGAGGTTAATATGAAGCCTCCAAAGCGACGCCGTACCGTGCATAATGGAGCCGAAACAGACCTTGAAGAACAAGAGGACCAGGAGAAGACTGCAGTGGACGTGGTGGGTGTGAAGACGCTCCTACTGACTGTTGCTCTGATTTTCCGAATACAACCTCCAAATTCCAAATAAATTGCATTTATTTTTTTAAGTAGGCTACACTAAAAGTGAGTTCATGAATAAGTCAGTGCCATATATACAGGTGGGTAGAGTAACCAAAGGTTTTACACAAGGAAGAGTAGCGTTACTTCAAAATAATATTACTCAAGTAAAAGTAAACGTAGTCATAAAAAAAAAAAAAAAAAAAAAAAAAAAAAATGCACTCAAGCACAAGTGAAGGAAGTATTATGTGAAAAGAATACTCAAGTAATGAGTAACATTGTGAGTAACTGCTTACAATGTTTGATTTTTTATAATAATAATAATAATACATTTTATTTATAACGCACTTTACATTTGAAAAACAAATCTCAAAGTGCACATTGCCCAAAAAAATAAATAAAAAGACGAAGAATAAAAGAGTAAAAGAGCAAATAGTAAAGTAAAAAGCAAAACGGACAGAAGCACAGGTAAAATCAGAAACCAATCACATAAAAATAAGACAGTCAAATAAAATTAGCTAGAATAAGCTTTTTTAAACAATGGTACAGTGGTACCGCTACATACAAAGTTAATTCGTTCCAGGACTTTGTAAATCAAAATGGTCGTATGTTGAGCAGGATTTTCCTATAAGAATACGTTATAATTCCATGAAGTCGTTCCACAGCCCAAAAACCTACACTAAAGTCTCAATAAACATTGATGGTACTAATGCATGTATCAATTACGAAGAGCAAAACAAATACATTATGAATAAAAATAGGAATAATGATGTAATAATAGCAATAATAATACCTGTAATAATGTAACAAACCGGGTTCTAATGTGGTGAATGTGTTTGCGAGGTGTACTTGAACGCATCGCGTGGCTGACTTGATTGAGCCATTTTAGTATCACTTTCACTTGAGACTAGTCACAAGTTGATGGAATAAATGATTAAAAACCTGACGAAGCTGGCGATTTCTTTGGCGATGTTACCACAATAATAATTGCCACCTTAACTTATAAAGACTGGCGAACGGAGGAGGACCATCATAGACCGTCTACAGTTGTATTCTTGAGAGAGCCATATCACGGATGCGCACCCCACGCTCATATTTTTCTATCATATTTATCTTTTTGTCAATGGTAACGTTAAGCATCACCTTTTTTCCTTTTTTTCACCACCTGCACTAGCATTGTTGGAATCCATGTTCAGTCCTCTCAAGGAAATCTGCCATGTATCCCTCTTGCGGGAAAAAATAAAGAAACTGCGATGCTATCATAGATCAGTGTATTTAGAGCGTGTCGTCGGATGTAGAAACAAATGGCGAGTCAAATTTTACGTCGGATGTCGAAAAGATTGTGCGTCAAAGCGATCGTATGTTGTGGTACCACTGTAATTTTTTTCTCAACACAAATTTATCTATATGAACTGTACCTATTGTACTGTACCTTTTGCATAACCACATTAAGCCAAAGAAATACAAACAAAAATCTCTGAATTCTGATGAGAGAACAAAATTACATAAATGAAGCATTATTCGTCCAAAGAGCATGAGTGCCCTCTAGTGGAGAAAACATTTCCTATTATGAAATTAAAAGGATAATATTTCTGGATTTCTGTGGTCAGTCGGTGTCAAATAAAAACTGAGCGAGTTTAAAATCCACACTTTCGAGTCATGTTGACGGTAGCGCTCTATGTCAAGTACTTAATTTTTTACGGTGCGTTAAAGACGCCACGTGATTGAACAGGTCGGCGTAATCATAGAATGACAAGCTTGAGTCTGATAGCTGTCATTGAGTCATGTGATTATTGTTGCGATGTCTTGGTGAAACTGGGAGAGCCATTGTTGGCATCATCTCTGGCAAAAAATTAAACTCTATTGCTCTATAAAGTAGAATAAAGGGGAAAAATGTAACGACTAGTGTAGCCCAAAGTAGCGGCGTAAGCGTAACGTTTCTTCTCCACAAATCCAATCAAGTAAAGGTAAAAAGTATGGCTTAGTAAAACTACTCTTGAAAGTACATTTTTCTTAAAAAGTTACGCAAGTAAATGTAACAGAGTAAATGTAACGTGTTACTATACACCTCTGCATATACAGTGCCCTCCATAATTATTGGCACCCCTGGTTAAGATGTGTTTTTTAGCTTCTAATATTTTTTTTTAATTCAAGTAATATGGGACCTTAATGAAAAAAAGAGAAAAATCCAACCTTCAATACAAGTGCATTTATTCAGTGGGGGAAAAAATCCCACATAAAGAAATAATTATTTGACATCAAATAATGTGTGTCACAATGATTAGCACCCCTGGTGTTAATACTACAACCCCCTTTTGCCAACAAAACAAGGTCTGGGGACTAAGATGGCCATGGGAGGAGCTTGATTTTGTGTCTGGTGAACCATTTCTGTTTCTGTCCCAGTTGAAGCCTGGGACCGTGTGCTTTGGTCAGATGAGACCAAGATTGCGCTTTTTGGCAACAAACACTCTAAGTGGGTCTGGCGTGCAACAAAAGATGCGCATGCTGAAAAGCACCTCATACCCACTGTGAAGTATGGGGGTGGGTCAGTGATGCTGTGGGGCTGTTTCGCTTATAATTATTTCTTTATGTGGGATTTTTTCCCCCACTGAATAAATGCACTTGTATTGAAGGTTGGATTTTTCTCATTTTTCCATTAAGGTCCCATATTATTTGAATAAAAAGAATTATTAGAAGCTAAAAAACACATCTTAACCAGGGGTTCCAATAATTATGGAGGGCACTGTACGTACAGTACAAGTTAGGTCATACCAACACGTGTTTCAACCTGGAAGTGGGCCGGAAACAGTTTATTGATAACACTTTTGGGAATTCTACATTCTACAATTTATTACAGTAATTCTTAGAGCTGGGAATCTCTGGGCACCTAACGATTCAATTACGATTACAATTCAGAGGCTCCGATTCGATTATAAAACGATTATTGATGCACCCCCCTCCTTTTTTTTTCTTTTTTTTTTTTTTTTTATATTTATTTTTTTAATTTTTTGTACATTAGTTCCAAAATGGTTCAAAAATACTCTCAGGCTAAACCACACTACTATTTCAGTAGTAGTATTTCAACATATAGCAGTAAACAAAAATAACATTAAATAAAAAACTCCAGTCCCCATTCTGTATCAGCAGCTTTAAACTACATTCAATTAATTTAATGTTGTGAATCAACCGTTAAATTTGTTAAAATTGCTCCCGTTATTCCATAATTTCCCTTTTGTCTACTTTCGACATGGGAAAGTTTTAAAACTATTTTAAAGATAGATTCAAGTCAATATTTTACCGATTTAGGAGTATTTTAGATAAAAAGTTAATTAGGTTTGCTTGGAAGGTTCGCTACAACAGCCTTGCAGGGAAGTGTACTACTTTAAGATGGCGGCCGTTTATAATGCCCGCATCTAGCTTTTTGTAGATGTGCTGCTAACACTACCAAATCTATATTGCATCTAGTCCTATATAAATGATATCCACCGTAACATTATATGGATGTACTTTGTAGCAGCTTTTCGGCAGCAGTCAGGTATGTTGTTGTGTTTTTTTATCTCGTTGCATGAGTTGAGCTAGAGCCGTGAGTTGAGCATTGGCATTACCCGAGGGGCCGGGTAATGGGAAGCATGATGTTTAGCTACTCTCGCTCCGTTCCGTCCCGAAGACCGCGCGGCGTGCTGAGTGTTGTGTACTTCCGCTTTACTTCGCATATTTCAATAATCGGAATTTGGATGTTTGTGAATCGTTCTCGAATCTTCCATGGCCGAATCGCGAATAATCTAAGAATCGGAAATTTTGCACACCTCTAGTAATTCTCATGTTCCCAAAATAAAATCGCACACTTCTTACATCAATACAATTGCATATTCACCTCAGTGGCTGCCACGCATGGTGATAGATGTTCAATTGATGCTAAATGGGAGGCGCTGCTAGCAAATAATCGCGATTAAATCTGACAAAATTAGAAGTACATTGTTATACATTTGGTGTATTGTTTTTTTCCATGGCGTCCTTACTGATTAGGCATGTGCCGGTATGAGATTTTGACGGTACGATAACCGTGAGCAAAAATACCGCGGTTTCACGGTATCACGGTATTGCAATTATAGCTCCAAAATTTTGAGATGTATGGGTTTAAAAAAAAAAAAAAAAAAAACTTTTTTCCATTGAACAGGTTTTTTTTTTCAGAACATATTTGCAGATTGGAACATGAATATAATGTGAAAATAAATTAATGTGAAAATAAATAAATTAACAAAAAATAACAAATATTTTATATAAAATTAAAATAAATAGAACCTAGACTATACCCACAGCCAGAGCTCAAGTTGCTCAATAATAGAGCAAGAACAAAATAATTGCTATAAAAAAGTAAGAACACTTCTAAATAAAATTTAAAATATATACTGTATGACTTTTTTTGAGGGGGAGAGCTGAAGTTTCGCCATTTTCAGCCACTGTGTCAACTCTCTTCTACATGATGTCATGCCTTTGTGTAAAAAGAACAAAGAATTCATAAGTTAATAAGTTAGGTAAAAATGTATAAGTTAGTTTTATAAGTTAGTTAAAATGTAAATATTGTTGAGGTTTCAAGGTTTCATCTAAAACAAAAAGTGAGGAGTGAGACCTCCTTTCGCAATTAGCGATCTTTGACGCGATCCTTTTTTTTCTCCCCCCTTCATTCAAGCTTGTTTCTCACTCAGCGGCTGTGAGACATAAAACGTCGACCAAGCTGCTCTCCCAGCTTAGCCTAGGCCAATACTTCTCAAATAGTGGGGCGCGCCCCCCTGGGGGGGCGCAGAGCGATGCCAGGGGGGGCGCATGTGACCTCGGGGAACATGTTTTTTTTTTTTTTTTTTTGCCGTACTGGAATAAAGTGTACTTGCACATCCACTCAGTAGGTGGCAGTGGCGCTCTCATTTTCAGAGTGCGCGCAGTATTTTTGAACTAAGGAAGAGCACTCAGCACACACAGACAACAGATATGAAGAGCAGTGTGCCACCGCCGTTTTCGAAAGCCGTTTTCCGACCGGACTCACTCACGCAGCGACCCACTGCCTTGTCCGGTTCTCACGTCGCCGCCCGAGAAGTGCCATTTTCGGCTTGGGATCGTCACGACGACCGCCCTCACCTACGGTTCTACCTCGGCCGCCGTGAATGCGCTTTTTTCGTGCCGTTTGCCTTTTAGCTTTGACTTTTAATACAGTGGGTGATGATGAAAGACCACTGTTTACTGTGTCTAAAAATAGTTATAGCAGACAGCCAGAAGCCAAATCAATTAAGACGCCACTTAAAGACATTAGACCCCAATCTCATTGTTAAGCCGCTTGATTTTTTCAGTGAAAACGTGCCGAATATTGCCAACAATCGTCCTGCTTTGTCAGTGTTATATCAGTAAACCAGTGAGCATTGTTAGCATGCTAATTGCAAAATAACTACATACCATTGCAAAGGAGGTAAATACTGTGAGTAGCAAAAATAAAAACTCTCCTGTCCAAGGACACTTTTTTTTTCTCTTTTATTCAGATTTGTTTTTTTCGGTCAAATTTTTTGGCACATTGTCCTCATGAGTGAATGTTTCTAATCAATTTTAATTTGTTATTATTTACTGATTTTATTACATTTTATTTTTCTGTATCAAATGGTCAAAAATGTACCTTGAGTGTATTTTTTAGTTGGATGTGATTTTTTTTTTAAATTCAGGCAAATTGATGCACGTCAAGTCTTCTCTGTTACAAACAAAACAATGTTAATAAAGTTATACTTTATTATAAGTTGATCTATGTTACTTTTTTTCTTTATTAGAAAAAAAGGACACAATGTTAGGCAGATGCGTATTTATAATAGTAATTTTATAGACAAATGATACTATTTACACTGGCGGCAGAGAGTTTGGGGGGGCGCGAAACATTTTTCTTCTTCCTTGGGGGGGCGTGACAGAAAATAATTGAGAAGCACTGGCCTAGGCTAACATTCGTCTTTGTAAGTTTTAGTTAGTTTGTATATTGAATTTGAAAGGAAAATGCATGTTTTGTTTTTGGCGACCTTTTCCATGGTGCTACTGCTATCCTGTTGAACCTACTCACATGTGGAAAAATACAATTGTATAACGTTTTAAATGTATTCATTTGTATATTTCACCACGATTTGAGAGCTCAATAAATTGAAGAAAAGTACGCCTTGTGTTTCGAGGGTTGGTTTTTGGGTTTGCTGGCTGTTTAGCAGAATAGCGTTACTGACACTCACGGCAACAAACGGGAAGGGTGAGCGCTGCCGCACCAAGCCACTTCGGCTGCATTTTGGCACATGAAAAATAGCGAATACCGTACTAAGGTATGACGGAAAATTTTAGTGGTTTTGAAACCGCGACGTTTTCACACCACGGTAAACCGTGAAACCGGTAACCGGCACATGTCTATTACTGATGCATTTTATCTTCTGCTGCAGAGTATCATTATGCCTGTGTACAACGCCTCCTGTTGGCTTGATGAGTGTCTGCAAGCAATATTAGACCAAGACTTCACTGGGAGCATGGAACTATCCGTTTTTGATGACGCAAGCACTGTAGGTTTCATTTGTTTACCTTTCTACATATTTGCTTTGACTTGAATTTTCTATAAAATTTCAGCATGCATTCACTCTCTTTAAAAGCTAAAAATGTTGTGTCCAAAAATGTTCCTCAATGCAATATGCATTAATATAATGTATTTTTTAAAATCCGTCAATGAATGTACAGTATCAATCTAGCCTAGATGTATCAATTTGTTTGACCTCAAGGATGACTCCAGAAAAGTGGTGGACGCCTGGAAGCAGAGGTTTGAGGGAAAGGGCATCTCGGTGGTGGTCAGTGGCCACAACTCGGACCAACCAAGAGGAGGTCTGTTGTGTTGTTCAATCCTCGTTAGAGGCAATTGTTTTCCAGAATGATGCGTGACCTAAAAGTTTAGTCTTTAAACACAAAAACACATTCACACACTGAGATTTGTACAAATGTTGTCTAAATTAATTCCACTTTGATATTTTAGCTACACACCATCTAATGTGCAACTTCATTGGCTGAGGCTAGAATTGTCTGATATTACCGGGTAACTGATAATATTGGCCGATAAAAGCATTTTTTAAATATCAAATAATGCTGTCATTGGTATTTCATTATTGGATTTCGATCGTGTCCGATCACGTCATTTTCAAAGTATCGGAATCGGTAAAAAAATATCGGACATGCCTTTCTTTAATATATATATATTTTTTATTTAAATCGTTTTCTAATTGTATTTAACGTTACAGACAAAATATCTTACAGTCATCCAGAGTAGTTTTGGCTTAAAGTAGGGCTATCAAATTTATTGCGTTAACGGCGGTAATTAATTTTTTTTAATTAATCACATTAAATAATTATCGCATGCGCTGCACGACCCACTCACGCATTGTCGCGTACAATCTATAAAGACGCCGTTTTACCTATAGATAGCGCTAAAAGCAGCGTATAATGAGTAGAGAGAATTTTGACAGCCTTTGGAGCCATTTTTTATGTGGCTAAAGCCTTACAATACCTCGCTCAGCAATTAAAAGTAACGTGGGAAGCAATGTGGGGAAGAATGGTAAAGGTAGTAGTTGATCATTTTCTTAACACCCTTAGTTCTTTCCCAACGCAGAGAAGATATATCAATTGGTGCCCCTACGCACAGTCATGGTTGCACTTCCCATCATGCATTTGGGCAGAGGTTAAATGGCTGCAGTATCATTTACTGAAAGCTCAACAAATACAATAGATGGCAATATTTAGTCACAATATACAAAGTCACATTTATCCTTTAAGAATTACAAGTCTTTCTATCCGTGGATCCCTCTCACAGAAAGAATGTTAATAATGTAAATGCCATCTTGAAGATTTATTGTCATAATAAACAAATACAGTACTTATGTACTGTATGTTGAATGTATATATTCGTCCGAGTTTTATTCATTTTTTTCTTAATGCATTGCCAAAATGTATATGATCGGGGAAATTATCGAGAATGATTGGAATTGAATCGGGAGCAAAAAAAAAAAAAAAAAAGCAATTGGATCGGGTAATATTGGGATCGGCAGATACTCAAACTAAAACGATCGGGATTGGATCGGGAGCAAATAAACATGATCGGGACAATCCTAATTTGGGCCACTATGTATGTTGTCTCCCATCTGATTAGAGAAGCCTTCTGCCTTTAAAAATGGCTGGCCATAGCTTAACACAGTAATTATGATTAATGACCACTCAGATGTCTCCAAATTAAGATGCTTGAGATTTGTTATGTTAGCAGACCCTTTAAATTCATGGTGCAAAAAATAAATGATCAATAAATGACTGAAAATAATGAATTATAAACTCATTACATATTACTACTGCCTTGCCAGAAAGAAATTCACTAAGAAAAGTAATGAAATACAAAAAAAAGTGCAAAAACACAACAAAATGCATTTTGGGAATGACTCATTGACAATTAATTGTCTGGACTTGTCGTTGTCTTTCGCTTGCCTGTATAGACCCTACCCACGTGACGTCACAACTCCTTCCTCCTGACTGGTGCCGCCCAATTGTCCGTCAACACATCATGTTTACCTGTTACGGCTACGTACATTCCTCCTATTTACGACGTGTTTTTCTGCTCGTTAATATTAATAATCAAAATGGTGAAGGCGTGTGTGGCGGTCGGTTGCAATAACAGAGAAGATAGACGGAGAAGACGGAGAGACTTGAAGTTCTACCGGATTCCGAGAGACCCGGAGAGAAGTGAGCGAGATGGGCTGCTGCAATTCGACGAGAAAACTGGGCTCCAAACGATTACCACAGATTATGTAGTAGTCATTTTATATCTGGTAAGATGAATTTAATATATATTTAGAGGGTTTTGGGCTGACAACCACAATTAAGATCATTGCTAGGCTAATCGCCGACAACATACACGTATGTATGTAGTGAGAGTGCTATCGCTAAACCATATAAACATTAAAAGCCCTAACTCCATTGACAAACGACATGAAATACATTAGACTTGACAGTGGATGTTAGCAATAACAAAAGATTTTGAATTGAAAATTTCGTAACTCACCTTTCCAAGCACAAGATAGATTCCTGCCGAATTTTCGTGGACGAGGACCTGTTTCACCCAACCAGCAACGAAGTATATATAAGCCTCCAAACTCTTAAAGTTTTTCAAACTTTCGTGAGAATAGGCTGATTTTGTGTGGACAAGATAGTTGTACATATCAGGCTAGCTAGCAGATGTCAGGCAAATACGGCGGAGACAGTGGGTCGAAAAACATAGATTTAGGCATCAAATATGGATCTGGCGAATGGATAAACTGAAGCTTTTCCACATAACGCCTTTTATGCAACGCATCAAGTGAGTTTACGGCATTTGAAAGCACCGGGTCTTCCATGAAATGCATTATAAATTGCTCGATCAATTGAGACCATTGATAATACAGACACAAAATGACGGACAAGGGGGCGGAACCATACAGCGAGCACGTGATTTTGTGACGTCGGTGGGTAGGGTCTATATGTAATGCTTTGTCGTCACCTTCCTTTTAATTAGGGACATTATGGCTCATTTACTTAAATTGTATGGAACATTAATACATTATACTAGAACCATAACATATTAAATCCACGACCGCATATCTGTAACGGTTTGATATCGGTATCTGATTTCTGGAGTTGTACTATATTGGAGTTGGACTATATTGGGATATCGGTTAAAAAGTCATTATCGGACAACACTAGCTAAGGAGGTATCAAGAATTTATGATGATTAATTATGCACGCTCACTTCTCTAGCTTTAAGCAGATTATATATTTTTTCATACCTAAAGTCATACTTAATGATTAATCCGTTTCAGAATTACATATTTTACATGGAAATCTAAAATATTGATCATTTTTCTTCTAGTGGGACATGCAAAGAATAAGGCCATTGCACAGAGCTCTGGAAAATACTTGTGTTTTCAGGATGCGGTAAGTGTGTGCAGGCTTATGTTCTTTCTATTAAAACGTCAGTTGTCTTCTGAGGTCCGACTTGGAAAAACTTAATGGAAAAGCGGTCTGGAGCGTTCGGTCACTAATCAATTTAGGTTGACCTCATCGCTTATTCTACTGTATGCATTTTAACTGCACGTAAAGGCTTTTCTTCCTTCCAGTGGAAGGTGACCATGAAAAAAAATAGTGCCTGATAGTCCAATAGAGTTCTAATAAAATAGTTAAACAATTTCTTAGATCAGCTTGCTTGTACTTGTCTCTTCTTGACACATTTCGAGTCGTAGAGACTTCAATGTTGTCAAGTAGAAGTTATTCTTTAAGACTTTATTTGACGACAGCCACATGTTAAATGTTGTTACAAGTGTGATCTTTTCCAGTCAATTTGCATGATCATGTCGAGAAGCTCAAATCCAGATGAGGATTAAAGAATGCTTTTTGTCCAATTATAGATAATTAATTTTAATACAGTCAAGGTTTTAAAATAGTAAATGAACATTGAGACACTATTTTTGTTTGCATCCTAACTCACGTTAGAAATTAAGTGTGAATTCTAATACTAAGTGTGTTGCAGGATGACGTTATGTTACCTCAAAGAGTTCGCCTGCAGTTTGAGGCATCTGTCCTTCATTCAAGCTCTGTGAGTTCTTCCAATAAGTGTTCGGTCATTGACTTCCCTCCTGTTTTGTTGTCCTTCCTTTTTAATCCTATACTTTCTGTTGTCTGGCCTCCACACTAATACCTCAGTCACAGGGCACTATCATGTGTTTGCATTCTGCTTTAATGTTTTTTTCATCGGAAGTTAACCAAATCCTAACCTTAGTAATATATTTGCACAATGAGAACAACTGTTTTGATGTGCCACAATATTGGCATGCAGAACAGTACCGGTTTCTGGTGTTGATGAGTTCTGTGGCCCTAAAGGTCAGGGGTTAGGGGTCATGTGTGTGAGGGAAGTGAAGGAGACAGCACAGAGACAGCAGGCCTGCCGCCCTGCGCAAACAGCCTGTCCCTTTCTGCTACGCCTGTCTTTTTTTTTTTTTTTTTCACTTGACAGCAATGAGTCTAAATGCAAAACAGCTTTCTGGTTTTATTCTATCAAGAATCACAGCTTCTCCCATCTGCTTTGGGTTGACTGTAGAGTTTGGGTCGGCATTGAGGCAAAAAAATATCAAAGTCTTAAGTAAAATGACTAAAGAGGTGATCTGATTATGAAACACCATTTCCATTAAAACATAACTGCTGAAAATGTTTATATTAGGGCTGTCAAAATTATCGCGTTAACGGGCGGTAATTAATTTTTTAAATTAATCACGTTAAAATAGTTGACGCAATTAACGCACAAATGCCCCGCTCAAACAGATTAAAACACAGTGAATGTGTACTTGTTGTGTTTTTCGGACTTTTGCCGCCCTCTGCTGGTGCTTGGGTGCGACTGATTTTATAGGCTTCAGCACCCATGAGCATTGTGTAAGTAATTATTGACATCAACAATATCGGGCTACTAGTTTATTTTTTGATTGAAAATTTTACAAATCTTATTAAAACGAAAACATGAAGAGGGGTTTTAATATAAAATTTCTATAACTTGTACTAACATTTATCTTTTTAGAACTACAAGTCTTTCTATCCATGTATCGCTTTAACAGAATGTTAATAATGGTAATGCCATCTTGTTGATTTATTGTTATAATAAACAAATACAGTACATATGTACCGTATGTTGAATGTATATATCCATCATGTGTCTTATCTTTCCATTCCAACAATAATTTACAGAAAAATATGGCATATTTTATAGATTGTTTGAATTGCGATTAATTGCGATTAATTACGATTAATTAATTTTTAAGCTATAATTAACTCGATTAAAAATTTTAATCGTTTGACACCCCTAGTTTTTATACATAAAAAAATTCAAGAAATGTTCATCTTTGAAGAATAATTGATCACATTATTAAGAAGAGATGGAACTTTGGAGGATTAAGGCCAAAGTATAATTTTACCACTTGTGCAGAGAGTTAAAAACAAAAGTGATGTAATTTTTACGTACCAAAGTTTTCGGACTAGAAGGCACACTGGATTATTCATGTGCCGTATCTTTTAACGGGTACCACGGATAGAAAGACATTTCTTAAATGATAAATGTTAGTGCAAGTTATAATAATTTGATATTAAAACCACTCTTAATGTTTTTGTTTTGATAAAATTTTTAAAATTTTAAATAAATAAATAAAGTAGTAGCTCGCCATTGTTGTTGACGTCACAGGGCGGTGACGTCACATGGCCACGCTGCCGTACTTCAAGGTGTCTATGTAAGGTAGTGATTTAAATGCACCACAAAGTGTCAATGGCAAGTTTTAAATTAATAAGAGATCGAACCAATGAGTGTGTTTTGTCCCTCGACTGACGCCGTAGTTTCCTGTTTAGTTTGGGTCCGTTGTGATTTTCGTTAATTTGAGTGTCGTCCTAACAACAAAACGACTCCCGATAATGGCTCCCAGCATCATAGTTTGTATATTGTGACTAAATATTGCCATTCAGTGTATTTGTTGAGCTAAACGAGCTGCTAAAAATTTTAAATTGAGTTTGACCAAAGTCTGAATGACTTTTATGTGTAATTTGAATGTCTATTTGGATTTTGAATTTGTGAACGCCAGTTCTCTTTGCACTGGTGTATAACTGTCACAATGGGCCTCATTAATACAGATTGAAGCACTTATTTTTTAACACTATTTTTTTAGAGATATGAATATTATTTTTGTTGTATTTTCACTATATGATACTTATGTTTGTTGTGAAGGAATTGCCAAAGCTTATGCCAATAAACGGCACGGTCCGAACTACGAATCTGACCGCCTATGTCCATTCTCCTTTCTCTCTCCCTTACACCCAGAGGTGAAAGTGGGTGGGAACGGTCAGGAACGCAGTTCCGGTATAAGATTCAGGGCCGTGCATGCACGTCAAACGTGCATGTTTTCTGAAACAGCAAAAAGAAAAAAAAAAGGGGCAATGCAACAGAAAATGGATCATTTATTCTTAGTCTTTTTATTTTTATTATCTTTTTTACATGGCAATGTGCACTTTGAGATTTGTTTTTCAAATGTAAAGTGCGTTATAAATAAAATGTATTATTATTATCTTTAATTTTAATATACACCCCATGTTCTTAAGTAGCTAAAATTGAGATTTGGCATTTAGTACGTGAGAAAATGAGAGAAAATAAAAATTAGGAGATGGCGGATGGGGTCATAACTGTTTTTGTTAACTTTTATTTTGCAAATCATTGAAAAAATACTGAATGAAAATCAGTTTTTGTATGTGTTATAGAATAACTGACCAAAACAGTTTCTTTGCATTTAAGTAGTTTTGCCCCCATCCAAAAGAAAAAATAAAAATAAATAAATAAAATTTCTGCCTCCGTGGCGACCTTTACGTTGGGGAGTTCCGGCAAGAAATTCTGACCACTTTCACCCCTGCTTACACCCCACTCTGGGTGAAAGGAAAACTACGGCGTCAGTCAAGGGACAAAACGCACTAATTGGTTTGATCCGTAATTAATTTAAAACACGTCATTGACACCTAGTGGCGTATTTAAATCACTACCTTATATAATCAAAGAGTGACAAGGTTTTTTGTGGCACGTGGAATTCCGGCAGCGTGCCCATGTGACGTCACCGCCTTGCAACTTTAACAACAATGGCGACCTGCTAGTTAAAATAGTTTTACAAATTTTATTGAAGAAAAAACAGTGAGAAGGGTTTTAAAATCAAATTATTATAACTCATAATAAGATGTGTCTTTTAAGACCTACATGTCCTTCTATCCGTGGTTCCCTTTAACATTGTTATTATTGTTTTATTTATTTATTTATTTGTTATTGTGCTATTATTTTATTTATTGGTTTGATGAATGATAAATATGTGACTTAAGCACATTGCTGAGGAAGTATAATACAGTAAGGCAGACCGAAATAACTCTGTGAACTGAAATAATATGTTTGTAATCATTAAACACTATCAGAATTTATACAGAAAGTGCACTAGATTATAAAATGCACTGTCAGTTTTTGGAAAAATTGAACATTTTAAATACTAGTCTGAAAAATACAGTAATCCTTCTCTAACAAGAAACTAACAAACACTGTAAGTTTTATGGCTAATACATTTATCACCATAAACAGTATTTTGAAATGTTAAAAAAAGGGGCACAAAATCATCACGACATCTGTTTTTGAGTATTTTTAGGTTTTTTTTAGTTTTTTTTGTGACCTTTTTCAAATCCCATGTCACAACAACATTTAGATGTTATATTGTACCCAATGTACCACTGAATGTAATTTCGTTTGATGTTTTTAAAAATATATTTACAAACTTTATTTGAAAAGAAACCATGTTGACCTTCTTATGAATGTGTGTTTTCATTACAGTTGATAGGCTGTAGAGTTCGACGCGATCCAGAAGGATCCACGGAACGTTACACACGCTGGATCAACACAATCACTCAAGATCAACTACTAACACAAGTAAACACTCTGAGTTCACTGCAATCTCTTTTGTGTGGGCCTTTCTAAGGGGTCATGTGGCAGGCTGCAAGCAGGTCAGTTTAAAACAGGATATTTACCTGCCCCTTGCCGTTTCCACGGATATTTGCAAATGGAATGGACGTGAGCTACAGGATCGCTGGCGACCTTTCTATAACTCAGAGGAAGTGGGTCACGTTGCCATCTGTCAGTAGTGGAAAGTGCTGGTAGTGGAATTGTGAAGTTTTGCAAACACAACTGTAATGTGAGTTTACGGAGCAGCTTCCATCTGCAGAGGACATCTGGGTATGCTTATACTGTAGTGCTGCAATAGTACGTGATGTCCACATTCACAGTGCCAAAATATTAACGTTTAATCCAGATGGTGTGTATTTCTTTTGACGAGTAGGGAGCAAACGAAGTGAGTCAATTAGAGCAGTGATCGCCAACCATAGAGTACCATACCATACAACCATACCAGTATGTGGCGTATTTGCTACCAGGCCGCAGAGAAATCATGAATAATTTGTTAACGACCGCAATCTGGCAATCTCTCCCTTTTGACAAATCCGAGAAGGGATTTTTGTACGTCGCCCTCTCGTAGTTGGCCACCATTACTGGGATGTTTGCACACCGATAACAGCACAGCGTCAGTCAATGTAAACAGTAATGTTAGCTGCTGTTGGCTGTGTGCTGCAGGCGGAGACATTTTTGGACAGCTTTTTTATGGGGAAAAGGCCACCTGCTGAGCCAGAAGTGGAGCCTACAACCAAATCCATTCTGCATAATATGTTGTTAAAAGCTAGAAAACGAGGCAACAAAAGCGAATGCACTGAGAGCATCGTACCTCAGAAGCTAAGAAACCTTTCACGATTGGAGAAGAACTTATGATGCCTTCGACCAAGGATATTTGCTATCAAGTTTTAGGAGAAGCCTCTGTTAAAAAAGGTTGATTCAGCGTATGGTGAGTTACATTTTCCCTGCACTTAATGTCCATTTTTAGCAATGCCGTGTTATTTAATATTTACTGTGATTTTCTGCCACACATTGCCGGTCCAGGTTGGGGTCCGCTGAATTAGAGAACAAAACTCTTGAAGACAGTCAATTATTTCACTGCTTAATAGTGAAGAATTTCCGCAGGGAAACGGCTGCCTACATTAGAAGAAAAATAATAGGAGCTCCTGGAAAATATGGGCCATTTTTAGTAGGGGTAGGAAACTCTTGGTACCTTAGAATACGATACAATTTGCGATACAAAGCTCACATTAACGATGATCTCACGATATGGTGATCCGACGAATATCGATAAATTGGTCAGGAAAGCATTCTAGGATATTGTATAAAACAACTAATAAACAGAAAATCAAGCTATTTTCATCCTTCTGCTGTGAATTGGAATTAAGCCTTAACGATATATCGTTTAAACATCGCCATCGCGATGTGCGCATGCGCGATAGTCCCATCGCAAGGACGTGCGATAGTTTTTTTATTTTTGTTTTTCCAATCCACAAACCTGTGTTCTGTTTCATTCGCTCGCACAGCCTCTCTCACCCCCTTTCCCAGCTCTCAGTCACTGCGGCCTTTGCTTATTAGAGTTAACGATGGCTTTGATCTGGCCAAAGAAGCCGGACAGCAATCTGTCAATCATCGTTTAACTTGTTAAACAGTTTCTGCAAGGAAGCGCGGGCTGGAATGAATGTGTGTGTCTGTGGGGGGAGAATGTGGAGACGTTCGAGACATATAAAATAAACGCCAGAAGTGATTATGAGGAGTTTGTAATTTCTACATGTCACTCCAAGAGTCACAGCCATGTTAGGTAAATAGAAGCATTTAATAAAGCCAAGCATTTTTCTACTACAGTACTTTATTCTTGCTTAAAAATGATTCAGTGGGACAGTTATGTTTAAAACTGATCATAATTATTACATTTGAAGTGCTTAAAAAGTATTTATTATAATATATTTATACATACATTTATTGAAATCATACTTTGGGGGAAAAAAGTGAGAAAAAACATGTCTTATATGTATCTCTTTCGAGTTAGATCTGAATAGATACATTGAGCGCGCACACACACACACACACACACCCCCACCCACACACACACAAAAATGGGGGGTATGCGCTACTTTGCGTTTTTTCACTTATCGCCGCGGGTTCAGGTCCCTATTTACTGCGAAAAACGATGGAATACTGTACACTGTGGTCATGATGAGTCATCCAAAGTCTTTCCAAACAGCTATTCAAGTCATCTAGTAAAATTTCTTAAAAAAAAATATATATATATAAGTATTTTTTAATATCGCAATATAATATCGCAATATATCGCAAACCCCCCAAAAATCGCAGCAATAGTTTTTTCCAATGTCGTTCAGGCCTAATTGGAATGAGTTTATCACTAGTAGACATCCAATCCGTTTGAGCTGGGAGGGTATTTCTTTTCAACATTTGTTCATTCGCTGCCATCCCTCCCGATTCAAACGAATTGGAAGTCTATGGCGGCCAATGGCAACAAATGAGTTTAATTTTGAGCGCATTCCAGGCCATTTGATGCTCATTTTTGGTCACTTTGTGTTGATTTTGGGGCAGTTATGGGTGACTTACTGTTGATTTGGGGGAATTTATGGGCCACTTCCGGTATATTCTGGGTTACAGAACAGGAATTGACCCAATAATCTCCCCAAATGAGTAGGCAATGACTCAAACTCTACAGAAAGTGACCCGTGAATGCCCTAAAATTAACAAAAAGCAACCTGTAAGCTTCCCAACGGTATATCGATTCTTGGCAGGAGTATATCAATAACCTTTTGGGATACAAAGTATCACGATATATCACCATTTCGATAATTTGTCACTTCCCTAATTCGTAGTGTAGTGGTGCAGAGTTGTAAAATGTTTATTTGACCGCATACGCGTCCTGTGTAATTAACAATAAAGGGGTTGTCAGTTAAGATTGGGTCCAGTTCACCCACCATAATGAACCTAATCAAAAAATAAATTTAAAATATTTTATGATTATTAATTGAAGAGCCGCAATCACACTGAAACTAATAATTTTGATGATTGCATCTTCGTTAAGTTTTTAAAAAAGGAGGTAACAACTGCCTCTGTAAATAGAATTTGAGTTATGAACAATAAGCAACTATGCTGTCAAATAGCATCGTGACATCTACCTTTGGTGCGTCCTGGAAATATCCAGTAAGCGAGTTTTATGAGAAGCACTCTAAAGAAATGTGTGTTTGTTGTGTCCCCATATTATTACAAATAAAAAATGTGAGCAAGACAAATAGATAGACTATACTGCATTTCAATTTATGTAATAATGGAATGCAGTTTTGGAACTACTGTTGCTGTCTGAGCAAAACACACTGTCACTAGGGCGACAGGTTCTCTTCCACACACGCATCTGCATGAAGCCTTACCAGGCTTTCATGGATATTTATATGATATCATATTTCATGAGAATGTGATCATTCCTACATTCTGTAGCCTCAAAACTAATTGCTACCTTTGCGCTTATCTTTCTCTACATTCTGTGTCTTTGCTTGGGCTGGCCGGGTCAAGAAGCAGAGTCAAGGTAGATGTAAACCAGAGATTTACTCAGGGTGGTGCTTGCTTAACTTGATCCAGAGCAGCGCTCTTGAGTGTTCATCTGCAGGACATTAGGTATGGTTATCAATAACCTCCCCAACCCTGCTCACTAGTCACGTCCAGCACCGTTCTCATGCTTTCTCACATTTTATTCATCCGATTCATGCATTTGGCCTTAGTTTACATCTGTAAAGTGTTGAAATATTGCAACAGAAGAGCCAAATGTACGTCGGTGAATGCACATAAACACACAAGTGCCCATATTTAAATGATTACCTCCAGCTGACTGAGGTTTTTGCAATGTTTTTCATCTGTGATGATTTAAGACAATCAATTGTATGCACATAAAGGTTAAGTGCACACATTTACATATGGTGTGAAATAGTGAGCAACCGAGGAAGGAACGGATTAACCTGAAATGACCCCAACACGCTAAACGTGACAACCGTCACCGGATGCTCAGGATAGAAGGTTGGAAAAAAGAATAATGAGAAGTTGTAAAGCATTGAGGTATAGGTCAGGGAAGATATTGATATACAGCTCATAATGCGGTTTCAGGGGGGTTCAGGATAAGCTGCCAAGGAAAAGAAGAAGCCAAAACATAGATATTAGTCTTTGTTTTCCTTGTACATTCCAGAATCATACACCTCTGCTCGAGAGCACGCTTTTAGCCAAGGGGAGAATTTCTCACCGGCCCCTTTATTAGATACACCTTCCTGGTCGTTGGACCCAATTTTGCCTTCAGAGCTGCCTCAATCCTTTGTGGTATAGATTCCTCAGTTTGGTTTGTATTGACATGACAGCATCACACAGTTGCTACAGATTTGTCAGCTGCACATCGGTGAAGTGAATCTCCCGTTCCACCACATCCTGAAGGTGCTCATTTGGACTTAGATCTGATGTCTGTGGAGGGCATTTGAGAATGGTGTTCAATAAACCAGTCTGAGATGATTCAAGCATTATAAAATGACTCGTTATCCTGCTGGAAGGGCCAATAAGAAGATGGGAACACTGTGGTCATAGAGGGATGGACATGGTGAGCAACAATACTCAGCTAGGATGTGGCGTTGCAACTATTGGCACTTGGGGCACAAAGTATGACAAGAAATATCCCCATGATTATTACGCAGCCACCACCGGCCTGAACTGTTGATATGATGCAAGGCAGGATGAATCCATGCGGTCATGTTGTTGATTGAATTTGAGACCCAACAGACCAGGCAACATTTATCCAATCTTATTTTGTCAAACTTTGGTGAGCCTGTCAAATATGGATTCCTGTCCAATCCAGATGGCAAAATGAGCAGTTAATACTGTATCTGTATCTATGTTGTTAATAACGGCGTTACTAACGGCGTTATTTTTTTCAGTAGTGATTAATCTAATCAATTACTTTTCTCATCTTGGCAACGCCATTACCGTTACTGAGGCGGGAAAGGCGTGCGTTACTATGCGCACGAAAAGTCTGAGAGAGACGTACTCACGAAGACAAGAGAGCAGAGCAGGAGTGGGGACGCCGTTGCAAACGCGATGCTAGGTTGCTCCATAAGACCTGATTGTAGCCGATAGCCTACAAACTAGGCCCACATGATGCTACGTTAGATATCACATACTATAGAACCAGATGCAAATGACAGACAGGATGGCATTAGCAAGATATACTTTATACACTGATCTAGATGCGTTAGTAAACAGCCGCCATCTTAAAGCAGTAGACATTTTAAGGAGACTCTGTTGTAGAGAACCTTCCTAGCAAAGCTAAGTAAAATGCTCCTAAATCGGCAAAATCTTAAACTTAAATCTATCTTTAAATGATGAAACAGTTTTAAAACTTACACATGTCGAAAGTTGACAGAAGGGAACTAATGCAATAATGGGAGCAATTTTAACAACTTTAACGGTTTATTCAGAACATTGTTTTTTTTTCGTTTTTTGTTTTTTGTTTTTTTTTTGTGAAAGAGAGAAAAAAAAAATCATGAGAAAAAAAACATGAAAATTATCACTAGTTACTTTGCCAAGTAATTAATTACTTTTACATTCGGGTAACTGAGTTACTAACGCAATTGCTTTTTGGGAGAAGTAATTTGTAACTGTAATTAATTACTTTTTTTAAAGTAAGATTAACAACACTGATCTATACACATTTTAATGTATATCTTTTGGTGATTGATGTCATGCTCTATGTTCTTGTACCTAGGTATACACATCTCATGGACCAACAGTTATAATGCCAACATGGTTCTGCTCAAGAGATTGGTTTCTAACTGTTGGATGTTTCAACGAGGAGGGAAAGGTTAGACACCAGTTTTTCACTCCAGATTGTGTTACTTCTACTGAGCAAACACACTGTTTAAATTCTGAAGTTTAGTCCTTTTTTAGTGAACAGAATCATGCAAAAATATTTAACCCCAATTTATTGAAACTTTGAAATGCTTATATAGCATATTAATGACAAAATTTTCTGTTGCAGTAATTAAGTGGTAATTCTATTCTTCTCTTCCATTCATTGTCACCAGGGAGTCCCTGAGGATTTGATCTTCTTTTACCAGAGTCTTCGGCAAGGAGGGCTTGTCACCAGAGTAGACCACTGCTTGGTGGTGTACCGTTACCATGAGAAGGCCACCACACACTCCGTCAAAGAGTCAGTTTCACTCGTGCTCAAGCGAATATACTTGAACATGGTGTTGATCCTTCAAATTCAACTACTCACAGCTGCCCACTGGCATCCCAGAGTCCCTCAGATCAACACATACACTGTACATGCAATCCATCACTTTCCTACAATGCGTTCAGGAACGTCAAACTCTAACCCCTTTCGTTTTTTTTTTGTTTGTTTTTTTTTTACTTTTTTTCTCAAGATGTGTACGCAGTATTCAACCGATCATCATCTTCTCTGTCTGTCATCATGTGTTATCCGTCTTATTTGAGGAAGCCTATATTTAGCTCGCCTTGCTTACTCTACACCCAACACCCCACTCTAAGTTCCTTAACACCCAAACCCCATTTGCTACTTCCTCTGACAAATGAAACCATCATCTTCCAAAGCCTCGCTCACAAAAAGTAATTTTAGACCACATTTGTGAGGTGAGAAGTTTTTCCAACAAAATTTAAGATGGTGCCAAAGACATACTGAGTTGGTGTGTGTATGAATGTGATGCGTTTCTCTAATGGGAAATACAAAGCCAATTCCAAAACTGTTGGGACGCTATTCAAACTGCGAATAAAAATCACTTTAAGGGAAAAATATGATTTTAAATATCATGGTGTCAACAAATCTAAAAAAATTTTTTTTTTTAAATAGTAGACCGTTACCCCCAATGATTCGCAGGATGATGGTAAACTAACATCAGAAAGGTGTTTTCTAGTGAAAATTTTCAGTTTGAAGTTATCCTCATCTAAGGAGCATAACATGTTCAAAAGCTTCAAAAATCTAGAAAAATCCATTTCCATCTTATTGATTTATAATTGTATTTATTCCTAAAACTAGATAACGATTTGTTTTAAATGCAGTAATTATAATTAATTCAAAATGTTTATAATTGTAATTGAGACCTGGTGTCCTCATTTGTGCATACAGTGGTATAAGAGTATCTGAACCTTTTGGAATTTCTCACATTTCTGCATAAAATCATCATCAAATGTGAGCTGATCTTTGTCAAAATCACACCGATGGAAAAAAACTGTGTCTGCTTTAAGTAAAACCACCCAAACATTTATAAGTTTTCATATTTTAATGAGGATAGCATACAAACAATGACAGAAGGGGGAAAATAAGTAAGTGAACTCTCTGCCTAAGCAGACTTATTGAGCAATTGAAACCAATTTTTACGAAACAATTTAAGTCAGGTGTGTGCCCACTCACTGATGAGTGGTTCAAAGCTGTCCTACCCACTATAAAATACACACCTGGTTAGAATTGTCTTGTTGAGAAGCATTGTCTGATGTGCATCATAGCTCGGACAAAAGAGCTGTCTGAAGACCTGCGATCAATGATTGTTGATTTGTATAAAGCTGGGAAAGGACACAAAACCATCTCTAAAAGTCTGGATGTTCATCAATTGACAGTCAAAGAAGTTATCTACAAACGGAGTGAGTTTGGCACCGTCACGTCTCTCCCAGGGAGTGGCCGTCCACCCAAGATGACGCCGAGAGTTCAGCGCAGAATACTCAGGAGGAAGCCACTGCTGTCTAAAAAAGAACATTGTTGCTTGTTTAATGTTCGCAAAAAGGCACTTGGGACACTCCACAAAAGTTTTGGCAAAATATTTTGTGGACTAATGAAACCAAAGTTGAATTGTTTGGGAGTAACACACAACGTTTTGTGTGGAGGAAAAATGGAACAGCTCACCAACATCAACACCTCATCCCCACCGTGAAGCATGGTGGAAAAAGCATCATTATTTGGGGCTGTTTTGCTGCCTCAGGGCCTGGACAACTTGTAATCATTAATGAAAGAATGAATTAAAAAGTAAATAAGGATGTTTTGCAGGAAAACCTGCGGCCGTCTGTCAGACAGTTGTAGCTAGAAAAAGGATGGATACTGTAACAAGACAATGATCCAAAACACAGTCAACTTCAGATTTGTTTCAGAAGAACAAAATACACGTTCTGGAGTGACCACATTCTGGAGTCAAAGGCTAGACTAGATCCCTATTGAGATGCTGTGGCATGACCTAAAGACAGCGATTCATGCCAGATATCCCAGGAATCTTGCTGAACTACAGCAGTTTTGTATAGAAGAATGGGCCAAGATTAGTCCTGATCGATGTGCCAGAGTGATCTGCAGCTACAGGATACAAGTTACTGTTGCCAAAGGGGGGGACTACAAAATATTAAATGTGATAGTTCACTTACTTATTTTTCCTCTTATATACTATCCTCATTAAAATATGAACACCTATAAATGTTTGGGTGGTTTTAGTTAAAGCAGAAACTGTTTTTTTCATCTGTGTGATTTTGACAAAGATCAGATCACATTTGATGGTGATTTTATGCAGAAATGTGAGAATTCCAAAATGTTCAGATACTTTTTCATATTACTGTATAACCTTTTGGATCATGTTGGCCATACTCGCATACTAGATGTTAATATTGTGACCTACATGACCCAAAATGTGATGTCCACATGCATGGATGTCAGCTTCTTATGGGGTTACGTTTTTTTGTTTTAGCTTATCAAATATAGTCACTTGCTCCATAAAAAAAACATATGAATGTGGATGGAGATAATAAGGTTTAACATACGGTATTTCTCTTTATGCATTTTCTGTTGTCAGGGAAACCCTTTGGAAACTGCGTGTGGAATTCCTTCAGGAGCGAGTCATTTGCACGTGGGAAAACTTTACCATATGGAATGCTGGAAAACAAGGTCGTAAGCTGTACCGATGCCTTGACGCCACAAATCAGAAGAAAGTATGTCGTTAAGTCGTATAATGTATTATCAAGAGTACTCAAGTATACTAAGTATCCATTTGCTGTTATGTCCTTTTTTAAGGTGAGAGCTTTCTGTGATGTGGACAAGAACAAAATTAATAAGGGTTTTTACACATATGAGGACTCCAAGGTGAGGTTAATTACAAGCAAACACTTTACATCAGTGCGCTTACAGCAATTACTGATATTGTTATGACACCTCCTTTTAGGAACGACCGAAGCCAAAAATTCCAATTCTGCATTACAAAGATGCGTCACCCCCTTTTATCATCTGTGTCAAAATGGTGAGTTGAAAATGTTTTCGCTTTCTGACCCACAGCTCTGCAATTTGAGTTAACGACATAATAAGCGAGGGCGTGTGTCTGGCACAGGACGTAGCATACAGGAGGTCTGCAGGAAATGGGTAGAGGCAGCAGCCTGATCTTTGATCACATGGCGCTTGTATAAACATCAACAAAGCAGCTCATCTAAAATCAACCTTGTCAAATTTTGAAAACATGTCTTGCAAATTCCACCTTCTAAAGTGCACGCAGATGCAAAAACAAAGGAATGACAATGTAATTCAGACTGCCAGGTGACAAACAGCCTGTTTATTGCTTAGATTTAGACATCAAATCTACACTGACCCCGATACTAATTGGTCAATTATGGGAATTAGACATGGAGTGGATATAATTTTCTCTGCCAAACACATGGACTCAATCCCAAATTTGTCAGCTAAATGCCACATTGTTCATAAAATCATAACAACAACAGGATGTCTAAACTGCTTGCAAGCTACAGTTTGCATTGGTTTCTGTTTGTCCAATGCTAATTTTTTTACAATTTCGAGCATTAAAATACTTCAATAGAACTTTGACGGAAGGAAATCATCGGGACTGCTTGAGAAATCTTAGTTTTGAAAAAAGAAAAAAAAAGTACATCTAATGAAGTTTTGTGAAAACATGTTGCATTTTTCTTTTTTGTTAGTCCCCCCCTCCTCTCATGCAATGTCTCTGATGTGTCTAGGACATGACAGGTGGTGTTCTAGAAGAAAACCTCAACTCATTACAGTTAAAAGAAGGAGTAGACTTCTATCATTTCAACTGACTGCTCGGAGCGAAATCTTGTAAGTTCAACATCATCTGCCCAATTGTACATTTTACCCAAAGGATGCTCTTCCAAGTTGTAAACACAGGGCAGAAAACACAGACAAGACTGAAAAAGCAGTTTCTGCTCTTGCACCCCTCTTTAAAATAAACTGCTGTATTTTAAGCCAAAAGAACTGTTGTGTTTGAAAGAACAATATGTCTAGATGCTGTCATAGCAGATTCATGGTGCACTCAGCCTCTGAACTATTTTTAATTTGTCCGTTTTACCCTGAAAACCCCCGTTTACAGACGTCGTGCAACCGTTTTTGTTTCAACCTAGCCATAAAAACAAGGTAAGTAATTATATTTATTACTCTAAATGTCATTTTTAGCTTAGAATCATTCATTGATGTCTATTATTTAGTTTAAAAAAACGACTTTAAAAAATGATTCACTCGCATATTTTAAACGTTTAAACAAATTACGTCACAATGAAAAATTTGGCGTCTGTAAAAAAAGTCACGGATATACACGGATAACTAGGCCTGTCGCGATAACAAATTTTAGTGTGCGATAATTTATCTAATAAATTATTGCGCCCCCCCCCCCCCCCCAATTTTTTTTAAACCAATTTACAAAAACACAGGGAGAATACAGTATATATTAATAGATCAAGTACACCCATTTAAACGCAATAAATGTTTACTCTTAAATTAAAAAATAATATCAAACACTAAAACTAAATTTTGACTGTGCGTCCCGGGCTGTTGGAGGACGGGTATCGATAAGCGTTTGCTTTTTCCCGTCTTTCCTTTGTCTGTCATCGTCTTTCTCTGGCAAATTCCACATTCTGAAACTGTCAATGATTATGATGATGATGACAATGACAATAAAGTCATTCATTCATTCATTCATTCGAAAATACTGTTTAAGAAATCACAACTAAAAACAATAGACCATGGCTCTTAAGTAAAAGACAACAATATTAATACCGCACAGAAACACATAGGGATAGGGATGCAACGAAACAGTTAAGTCACGGTTCGGTACAATTTTCGATACGGTGGAAACAATTTTCAATTCGATTAAATACATTTAATGCTCGGAAAAAAGTGACAATTGTATTTTTTTTTCCGTTTTTTTTTTTTTTTTTTTTTTCTAACGAGCAAAAATTAAATTGCCATCATATAAACATGCATTTTAGTGCATAATATTTATGTGCTTACTTCTTACTGATCTGAAGAAATTTTGTATAAAAGTTCTGAGAACAATCTTTACTGTTTGTAAAGTGAGGCGTGACACTGTTGATTGCTACAGCTCTCTTAGCAGCTAGGTTTACTACATGAGCATAACATCCTATTTGTGGTCCGAATCCGTCTGTGTCACGTACTGAATTAACAATATTTGCAGCATTATCTATAGTCACTGGTATGGATTGATTTGGCCTGCTTAACTCCAGTTCAGTCATGGCGGTTTATAATTCATTGATGCTGTATATGGACTACGTGTCTCATAATCACTCTGGGCTCACGTAGCCAATGGCATGGGACGTAGCACATCTAGTTTGCTATTTCATGATATCTAATGTGTGCGCGCATTAAAAAAGTTAGCGAACGCCACAGAATTCACGTCTGCTCATTACTGCACAACACCAGCATATGACATTCGACTTTCATAAACAGGACGAGTTTGAAGCAATGTGCTCTTAATTTGCCACTCAATGTTCATCATGTCCGTTGTCATAGCGAGGCTGTTCGTAGCGGCCAAGTCGGTAACAATGTTTTGGCGGACTTCGTTGTAAATATCCAGAAGTGCACACACGACTTTCCACCTCCATGATGAAACGTTCTTCGTTCATGTTCGCTGGTGTTTAAACCGTTAATAAGACACTGGGCTGTTGACTCCAGGCCTGGATCGGCCTATTTTGACGGATGCGTCCCCAGCAAAAATAGAAAATCTCCTAAACTATTCAGCGTGCTCCTGCACGCCCGAGATGGTCCGCAGTCAGTCCAGAGCACTGACGCGGCCGGTATAGGTTGAACAATAGGATATAATGGGAACGGATTGGCTCCGGGGCTATTTTTTGGCGGACCTGGAACGAAAATGCATTTTGCGTAGTTGGTAACAGGGAATCCGAAGTTTTAACAGCAAGTCTGCCACACGCGCGCACGCACGTGCACGCGAGGATTAAATCGCAGCAGAAAAATTACCGCCTTCATTTTTATTTATCGTGCGATAAATGGAATTATTGCATATTGCGACAGGCTTACTCATAACTATCGCTTAATTGTATTTTTTTTTTTTTTACTGTCGCATTTTCCCGATATGTTAGATGATAAATAATCTATCCAAACAAAGAAAATTTGAAAAATAACGTTTTAAAGGGTAACTATATGAAAAAGAAAATCTCAACCACTCCTTGTTGTCTGCGATTTCTGCATCGCGACCCTTGTTATAGCACCATGTTTCACCCATAAAGTCCCCCCAAAATCCGGCTGTGAGCATTCACAGATGTGTCTTGACACTTGGTGATACATGCTACATGGAATTTTTGGATGGAAACAAGGTAACTACGCGATAATATCTCATAAAAATCGTGGCGTCTTTAATTCTGCTCTCGCGTGCTTTCGCCTCCAGTTAGGGTTTTGCGGTTTACATTTTTTTTTTTTTTTTAAAATGCCCTCCCGTTGAAATTTTTTGTTCCCCCAGAATATTGAGATTTTAAGCTTTCCAATGATGTATCACACATGCATCTAGGACAATTTTGAAATTTGGCCAAATTGGGGGTGTCAGCGCGGAACTTCAAATTACCCTAATTTTCGGACTATAAGCCGCTACTTTTTCTCCTCATTTTGAATCCTGCGGCTTATAGTCCTGTGCGGCTTATTTGTTGATTTATTTGGGTTAATACAGAGGTGTCCAAACTTTTTGCAAAGGGGGCCAGATTTGGTGTAGTAAAAATGTGGGGGGCCGACCTTGGCTGACATCCTTTACGTAGAACAATACATTTAAGCAAATTTTAGCAAGCCATTCTGTGTGTCACATTTGCTTTATCATTTTTATAAAATTAGTAATTTCAACAATCTCGCAACTAGCCTTTGTGGCGTTCTCTTTCGACTTGCGAAATACTGCTGCTGTGAAGTTAAACTAGCTTCAAGTTGCTTCACTTTCTCTCTTTGTATCTTCCCAGTATTCTTGTCATTCTTGTCAGCGTGTTTTGTTTGGTAATATCGCCTCATATTGAACTCTTTAAAAACAGCGACTGTCTTTTTGCAAATGAGGCGGACATAGTTGCATATTTTAGTGAAGAAATAGTCCCATTTCCACCTATTCCACCTATTCTTGAAGCGTCGGCCGTCGCAGTCAACTTTTTTTGTTGGATGTCGCCATTTTAGAAAATTGGAAGGGTCACAAGGGGTAATGTTGCTTAGCATGCATCCTTTTAGTGGGTAACTGAGGAGCAGCATTTTGTGTGTAAGCTACTTCATATGCTGGTAGCAGTACTGTTGACCAATTTTTTAAGTTTGTGTGTGGGCCAGACGTTATTGATTTTATGACAGAGGCTGGGGCCGGATGAAATTTGACCACGGGCCGCATTTGGCCCCCGGGCCGGACTTTGGACATGCCTGGGTTAATAGGTACCACTTTATTTGACAGCGGCGTCATAAGACTGTCATAAGAACATCATAATTATGACATGACACTTGGGCATTGGCATTACTGAATGCTTATGACAGATGTCAATATGTGTCATGTGGCATATTATTTCACTAACTCCATTTATGTCCAGCTCAGATCTTTTACGGCCATTCAAAAGTGAGATAATTCGCTGGATGACACTAACCGACCTCTATTATAAGCATTCATTAATGCTTATGACATTTTCATGTAATAATTATGACTGTCATATGACAGTATTATGGCACCACTATCCAAGAAAATGTTACCAAATACCATAACTAGCAATTAATGAAACAACTGGAACAGTAACTGAAGAAATAATTAGCACAGAACATGATTGTTATTTACACCGCAATGCATGCTAGGAGGAATGTTGGATGACAACAGTGTTGAAAACAGGTGGCAGCAGAGGTTGACTGTCTCCCCCAAAGGAGCAGTGATGGCCAAATTAAGCTTTTAGAAACAATAAGGCTTTGCACCTGTAACGGGTACACAGAACGTGTATCCGTTGTAGCACGTGGAAACCTCCCCGCCGATTCCTTCATGTAAGGACGCTAGCGGCTGCGCCGTTGGCTCGAGCTTTATTGGCGCAGTGGTTACCGAACTTGCCTGCCGACTAGAATTCGTCGCGGCGTGCGGGTTCGCGTCCCAGCCTAGTCAGAGGTGGGAGCGGAACGCGGGGCGGCGCAGATCAGACTCGGGTTACAAATGGGGGCTCGTCCAGGATCGGCAGCGAAGGTTTCGGGGGGAGAGTGTAACGGGTACACAGAACGTGTATCCGTTGTAGCACGTGGAAACCTCCCCGCCGATTCCTTCATGTAAGGTCGCTAACGGCTGCGCCGTTGGCTCGAGCTTTATTGGCGCAGTGGTTACCGAACTTGCCTGCCGACTAGAATCGTCGCGGCGCGCGGGTTCGCGTCCCAGCCTAGTCAGAGGTGGGAGCGGAACGCGGGGCGGCACAGAACAGACTCGGGTTACAAATGGGGGCTCGTCCAGGATCGGCAGCGAAGGTTTCGGGGGGAGAGTGTAACGGGTACACAGAACGTGTATCCGTTGTAGCACGTGGAAACCTCCCCGCCGATTCCTTCATGTAAGGACGCTAGCGGCTGCGCCGTTGGCTCGAGCTTTATTGGCGCAGTGGTTACCGAACTTGCCTGCCGACTAGATTCGTCGCGGCGCGCGGGTTCGCGTCCCAGCCTAGTCAGAGGTGGGAGCGGAACGCGGGGCGGCGCAGATCAGACTCGGGTTACACACCCAATTGGTTCAAAGCTTAATGGTGGTTCATTTGGTCTCATGACAGTCTTATGATGCCATTGTCAAATGAAGTGTTACCAGTTAATATATTTTGGTGTAAATATCCCATAATACAATGAGGACAACTGTGGCTTGTAGTCCAGTGCGGCTTATCTATGAACAAATGCCGTTTTCATGTCAAATTTGGTGGGTGGCGGCTGATGGTCAGGTGCGCCTTTTTATCCAGAAATTACGGTACCTTAGTGTTTTCCGCTCTAGCTAAAAAGAATTAGAATATTGTGAAAAAAAATTTTTTTAGTCATGACTCATCACACATAGTGTTAGTGAAATATTTAAAGCTTCCATTTCTTGTAATTTTAATGATAATGGCTTAAAGATTCATTCAATTTAAAGTTTTAGTGTTGCTTTGAAAGCTTCCTTAGATCATTTGCATTGATGTGTCATGTCTCTCATGCTCCTCCTCCTGAAAACAGCCCATATTTTTTATGGAGTTCAGGTCAGTGGAGGTGACTGGCCAATCAAACACAGTAACACCAATCAGAAAGTAAACGTCCAGTGGTACCTCTACTTACAAACGTCTCTACGTACAGATTTTCAGGTTAAGATACGCCTTAACTGGGAAATAGTGCCTCTTGTTACGAAAGAAATTTCAAGTTACGAAAGGAAAAAATACAGTATGGCTGGTACTCACAGCTCCCAGAGTTTACTGAACGCAACATACTTATAGCTGCTCTGCCATTGGCTAATTGCCTGGCATCCTTGGCATCCGTTTGGCTAAGAGGGTCCTCTACTGCAGTGTTTTTCAACCAGTGTGCCGCGGCACACTAGCGTGATTATTCAATATCGCATTTTGTATTTTTTTTTTTTTTTACGTCGTCGGGCGGAGTTGCAGTCGGAAGGAAGGAGTAGGTAGAAGGTTGCGGTCGTATGCAGATGAGCGAGGTATTACTCGTGTCGCGTACAAGAACTGCTCGGATTTCTAGCCATCAGTCACCTTATCCATATGTGATGACCGTCAATCCTCCCCTCTGTTTTATTCCAATGTGTATTATTCCAACACATATGTGATGACCGTCAATCCTCCCCTCTGTTTTATTCCAATGTGTATTATTCCAACACATAGTCGAGGACAGCAAGGTGGCTGACGGCCAGAAATCCGAGCAGTTCTTGAATGCGACACGAGCAGCTATCCAACAGCGCCATGGTGCCATGCAAGTTTAAACGTCATCTCCAAACGAAACTTCCGTCACTTCAAAACAAGTTGATGGACTATTTTGTTCGCTTTAGTGAAAACACAGAGAAACAGGCTTTTTTTTTTTATTTTATTTTTTTTAGAAAAACTACAAAGGTAAATTAGAACGCCCTAAAAGCCAGTTACCTTGTTGCTGAACTTTTTGCTAAATCTAAAAAGGCCCACACTGTGGCAGAGACATTAATACTACCTGCCAGCAAAGCCACTGTCAGCGAGATGCTTGGCCCTGATGCGTTTAAAGTAAGGGTGTAACGGAAATGTAATAGTATTGAACCATTTGGTTCGTGGTGCTCGTTTCGGAACGGACGCGTACCGAATGAGTTTCTGACGTAATATAACCCTTACTTTTCGAGGCTGTGAGTCGATTGGGTTTCAGTTTCTTTGTGTAGATTATATTTACTCCGTCTTCTCTACAGTAATGAGGACCAACACGGTAGGACAGTAGGCTATGACCCAGAAATGTCAACGGCACGAGAACGCAGTGAAACACGGGCGTTAGAGTCAATCAGCCAATGCACACCAGTCGCAGTGCGGCCGCGTGTTAGATGCGTCCCAGAAGCGGCTCAACGCGACGCATGCGAAAAGAACGGCAGAGTTTATTATTTGACGCGAGACGCGGCCCTCCTGCGTCAATACTACTACCGGTAGCTAGGATCGGTCCAGAAGTCACTCGTGTAAAAATACGGTGGATCCGGTCAATTTTCAAACTAATATGCAATCGTAACCTACTTTTTAAGTCCATCAGATCTCTTGAGTGGTAGATCGGGGCACAGTTGACTTGTCTTTGTTTATTTACTGCTGCCTTCTCTGCTATAATAATAACCAACATGGTCCCGTGTTCAATACAAAACCCTCCTACCATAACAAAACAAGTAGGAACTAATATTCACATAGAAACTAAAGTTATACAACATAAAATATACAATATAAATGAATACTACATCACATTTGTAAGATATAAACACATAATAAAATAAATAATAGCCCATTTAAATAAAATAAATTGAAATGAGCTAAAACACCTGTAATTAAATAATAATAATACACAGATCCTGCTTACACAATTAAATTTATTGATTTCTGTGTGGCGCTTTAACTTAAGAAAATCCACCAATAAAGCTTTTGAAAACCGTTCATAAGGGAAAAAAATGATTCATCGAGGCATTTCACTTGTAAAATACATGTTCAAATCTTTGTCATTGGGATTGCTTTTCTCTTTAGCACAGGCAGCTTTTTTCTTCTTTCTTTCAGAAAGAAGGCTGACCAATACGCGGGGTCTGAAAGGCAAATTGTTGTTGGATTTTTTTTAAATACCCGCTACTTTTTGAGCAGAATTCTAGCTTTGTATAGGCTCATGTTCCTATTGTTGAAAGCACAAAATTGTGTAATAAAAAAACTAGCACATATATATTTTGCATTTTGTTTTTTACTGTACCGAAAATGAACCAAACCGTGACCTCAAAACCGAGGTACGTACCGAACCAAGAGATTTTTGTGTACCGTTACACCCCTGGTTTAAAGAAACTGCTAAAGTCCCCTTGTCTGCTAACTCTGAGCTTTTCAAGCCTAACTGCTATTAAAAAAACAAAAAACTAAACAGAGACACTGAGTGCTGTTGAAAAAAATTCCTGCCAGGATATCGACTTTGTGTTCATCTAAAGAGGCTCAAGTTTCACACTGAGTAAGTATAAATATTGACAAATTATTTATAATTAAAAATTATGTACAGAAAGTAATTTTGGAACATTTTTGGTTTGTGGTGTACCGTGAGATTTTTTCCAATGTAAAAATGTGCCGTGACTCAGAAAAGGTTGAAAAACACTGCTCTATTGTATGTGTATTTGTGTATCCCAGCGTCCTCTTCATTCGCCCCTCATGTTCCGACAGTTTACACAAGTGTATTAACTTTTATTCTTTATTCTTGGTTCTTTACATTATGCATGACTCAGATTTTATGTTTATTGTGCAATAATCTAATTGTAACATGTATTTGTTTAATGTTTTGATGCATTTTTATGGATTATAAAAGATTTATGTCTGAATTTTGGGGGGCTTGGAACGGATTAGGGCATGTACATGGAAAATGCGTCTCTACTTACCAAATTTTCAGGTTACGAAACTACTTCCAGAATCAATTAATTTATTGAGTAGATGTACCACTGTATATGGTCCAGCCCTAATACAGTAGATTCTATCATTGGAAGTGGCTCGATGCAGACTCACTGGAAACATCAATGCAATGCTGGGTTAATGATAAAAAAAGAAGAAGAAAAAAAAAAAAACTTTTGCAAGGTTTATGTAAATACTGAAAATGTTTTACTTTTCTTGCCAGCTTTTGGAAGTTTTGTGACTTCCACCTTCTTCCTGACTTGGTCCACATTCCTTAAACATTTGTAATATATTTTGTGTTTTTAGCGGCGTTCTTAATGACAAGAAGATAGAAGCAACACTTCAACTGTGACCCATCAAAGTCCTTTCTTTAAATTTAGCTGGTTGCACTACAAATATTTTCCTAAAAGATGATGTTATGATTACAGCTGTTATTTGTTAATATCAAACGTTGGACTTTTACAGTTGAATCTTTTAATGTTCAAAGATGTGAGGGAGTGAGTGTCCCATTAGAACATTGAACTTGTAATGGGTGTGACCTCGTTGTCTGATGCAACCACATCTGCTACAAACATGGACACGGCCTGTGATTGTTTAGCATTCTCTGAAATTCCTATGAAGCAATATTGTCTCCAAGAAAGCACAGCTCAGATGCGTAAACCCTCGCAAAAAGTTTATTTTACCTCACAGAGCGTGAAGCTTTTCTGCCTAGAGCCAAACAGACCCTTAACTGCAAATCTTCAGTGTTTCTGTCTTTTTGTAAATCTGCACTCTGCAACAAAAATTCCCCAAACTGTCCAAATTCTTCTAGACCTAAATGTACCACAATTCCATTGAAGTTGGGATGTTGTGTTACACACTACAAAGACTAGATTTGTGATGTACAAACTGATCAGCTTTTTCAAAACATTGCTTTTAGTGAATAATTATTAACTTAGGGGCCGTTTACATGGTGACTCTCCGAGAATACGAAAAATGTCAAATTTGCATTTGCATTTGCTTCTCCATTTGAACAATGTCGCGATTCCGCATGAAAACGATGTAGTATTTATGCCAGGCCCTAGGGGGCAGTGCAGATTTTCTGGGCGACAGAGAATGATGCACTTTGACCCCACCAAGCTCCCTCAGCCCGGGAAAAAAATATGCCCGCCTACTCGAAGCAATGTAATTTTTCTTTTGCTCAAAAAGGCACAAAAATTGAAACGTTCAACATATTTAATTTAACAATATTATTAAAACAGTAAATTAAAGCCGACATTCCGCCATATTTGCTGTTTTTAATGTTTAGTAGCACCGCTGCGCATGCCCAATGTGACGTGTACGAGTACTGACGTTAACGACGCGGTCTCGCACTGCAGGAGCCTTTGATATGCATGCCGAGGAAGCCCCCCTCAACCCCCCGCAATCGGATTCTTCCACTTTGGAGGCAGGATTCAGACTTTTTCGTCTTCGCCGACACCATATGCACGCGAGGCGAGTCCGCAACTCAGTCATTGCGTCTTTGTGTCGCAGAGTCTCCATGTAAACTGCCCCTTGGAATTTAATGGCTGCAACACGTTCCAAAAAGGCTGTGACGGGTGGCAAAAAAGACTCCGAAAGTTGAGAAAGAAATGCTCATAAAACACCTGTTTGCAACATCGCACAAGTGAACAGGCTAAATGGGAACAGTCATTCACAAGCACAGATGAGGTGAGGTTCACCTCTTTGTGAATGGAGAGAATGACAGACGAGGATAGACAGCAATCTCCATGTTTGCAGATGACATTGTGATCTGCAATGGGAGCAGGGAACAGGTGGTGGAGAAACTAGAGTGTGGAGGTTTCCTCTGTAAAGGAGGGGAATGAAGATTAACCGTAGCAAGACGGAGTATCTGTATGTAAATGAGAGGGACTCAAGTGGAAGAGTGTTGGTACAGGGAGAAGAGACCAAGAAGGTGGAGGAGTTTAAATATTTAGGCTCAACAGTCCAGAGCAATGGAGAGTGTGGAAAAGAAGTGAAGAAATGAGTGAAGGCAGGCTAGAACAGGTGGAGAAAAGTTTTAGGTGTGATGTGTGATAGAAGAGTTTCAACTAAAATGAAAGGAAAGGTATATAAAACTGTGGTGAGGCCAGCTTAGGTGTTTTGGTCTTGAGAAAGCACCACTGAGGAAAAGACAGGAGGCAGTGCTGGAGGTGGCAGAGATGAAAATGCTGAGGTTTTCTTTGGGAATGACCAGGATGGCAGGATCAGATCTGAGCATATCAGAGGGACAGCACTTGTTAGAGGATTTGGAAAGAAAGCCAGAGAGGCCAGACTGAGATGGTTTGAGCATGTTCAGAGGTGAGATAGTGAGTATATTGGCAAATTGATGCTGGATATCCATATGCCAGGGAGGAGGTCTAGAGGACGACCAAAGAAGAGGTTTATGGGTGTAGTTAAAGACGACATGAAGGTAGTTGGTGTGGGAGCAGAGGATGGAGAGAACAAAGTTAGATAGAGTCAACTGATTCGCTGTGGCGACCCCTGAAGGGTAAAGCCGAAAGGAAAAGAAGAAGAAGAAGCATCTACGGTCTTTCATCAGAAGGTTCAGAATCTGGAGAAATCACTGCATCTAAGTGGCAAGGCCAAAAACAAACATCGAATGCCCATGACATTTGATCCCTCATGTGACACTGCATCCAAAAACGACATCAATGTGTAAATAATATCACTACATGGACTCAGGAACACTTCAGGAAACCAATGTCAAGTAAATACAGTTAGGCTGTACATCTGTCAGTGCGACCTAAAACTCTTCTATGCAAAGCAAAAGGCATTTATCAACAACATCCGGCTTCTCTGGGCCCAAACACATCTAAGACTGACTGATGAAAAGTGGAAAAGACAATGCCAAACCAAATTCACATGAGTTACAACAGTGTGGCTTCGTAGTAAAAGAGTGTGGGTATACTAGACTAACCTGTCTGCAGTCCAGACTTTTCTGCCATTGAAAATGTGTGGTGCATTATGAAGCATAAATATGTCAACTGAGACCCCGGACTGTTGAACAGCTGTAGCTGTACATCAAGCATGAATGGGAAAGAATTCCACCTACAAAGCTTCAACAATTGGTGTCCTTAATTCCCAAATGTTTCTTGAATGCAGTTAACTCATTTGCTCCCAAAAATGTATAAATACGTTCTATTTTTAATTGTTTCAGTGTCCCCAAGACGTATTTATACGTCTTTTACGTTTTTTTTTTTAAAAAGACATCTCTGGATCGTGAGTCAATTTAGCTCCAAAGCTCAAAGCTGAAAATCCATTTTAAAGCAATAGAACTGGCCACTGGAGGGCAGTAGCGCATTTGGTAAGACCCACAACCTGATTCAACGGCAACGAACGGCCAAGCCGCACGGCCGAAGATGACCGAATGAATGCCAGGAGGCAGACGACCGAGCAGAACATCCGGTAGGACGGCCGGGATGCCAGGTGCTGGATGACCGAGCAGAACGACCGAGACCACTAGTGATGATGACGATGCCTTTGAGTCCGTGCTGCTCGCGAGCAGAGCCCGCAGAGACTCAAAAAAATTCATCTTTATGAGACAGGGAAAAGTTTAACCGGCTGTCGCAGCCAGAACAGCGTCATCTTTCGGTTAGTTATTTGTAAATAAATTGTTACGTTTGTTTGCGATCAAAAGCTCTATTTGTCTTGTTGTTTATCTTATTTTGTAAAAGGAAAACATTATTCAGATGTTTGGGATGTAACTAAAGCAAAAAGTAGCTGTGTATAAGTCAAAGTTATGTTTGAAATGTATGCTTTCACAAAAAGCTCAATTTCTCAGTTTTTTCATCAGAAATTGGAAAATTGCTCAAACTAAGCTATCTTCTAATGCTGATTTCTAAAGAATGGAATAAGATACGAACTAACTTTTTTTCTGCTGAAAGAAGAGAGGCTAATCTTTCTTTTGGTGGGTTCCATGTTTATATAGCAATACAACAGAATTTTCTGTGGGCCTTGCAAAATCAGTCAAAATCCAGTAAAACGGCCGGGAGCGAAGGGCCTTGCTCTGGTGCAAATGGCTGGGAGTGAATGAGTTAAAAGAAAAAGTGATGCAACTTAGTGGCAAACCTGACACTGTTCCAGCTTTTTTGGAATGTGTTGCTGCCATCAAATTGTAAGTTAATGATTATTTGCAAAAATAATAATAATAACAATAAAATTTGCTGTTTGAACATTAAATATCTTTGGAGTATAATTAAATATAGGTTGAACATGATTTCCAAATCATTGTATTCTGTTTTTATGGTTAACACAACATCCCAACTTCAATTGGAATTGGGGTTGAATGTGTCTTCTACACATATTATATCATTATGACTTTTTAATAGTTTGCAACTAAATACTATCATCACTTGCCTCATTGTTCTCAACTAGTTGAGTCATTGTTTGGTCTCATTACAAAAGTACAACAATGACTTTAGAATAGGGAAAAATAGAAGATGTTTACAACTATAGTTTGGAAGAAATGTGTCCTTTGATTCTTTGTCACTGAGCCACTTCTCAACTTTGATGCTGGATGATGCATCTCAACATCTGCAAGATGGATGTTTGTAGAGGCTCGATTTGATCGGATGAGCTCAATTGTCATAGCTGGTAGCAATATCAAAGACCTGTCTAACGTTCCAAACATCCAAGTCCCATTTTTAAGAGCATCCTCAAACAACTGGCCACTCTATATAACTGGGCACTCTATGTTCAAATCTTTTAATTCTTTTATAGCAAAATTTTATGTCACACCCTTCAAATTTTAAACAATGCCCATATAAAAGAAGGGGGACTGGAGGTTGTGTTCCAATTATAGAGGGATCACACTCTTCAGCCTCCCCGGTAAAGTCTATTCAGGGGTGCTGGAGAGGAGGGTCTGTTGGGAAGTCGACTCTTTGATCAGGAGGAGCAGTCCGGTTTTCATCCCGGCTATGGAACAGTGGACCAGTTCTACACTCTCCGCAGGATCCTCGGGGGTGCATGTGAGTTCGCGTAACCAGTCTACATGTGTTTTGTGGATTTGGAGAAGGCGTTCGATCGTGTGCCTCGGGGAATCCTGTGGGGGCTGCTCCGGGAGTACGGGGTACTGAGGCCCTTGGTAAGGGCTGTTCGGTTCCTGTACGACCGGTGTCAGAGTTTGGTCCGCATTGCCGGCAGTAAGTCGAATTCGTTCCCAGTGAGGGTTGGACTTTGCCAAGGCTTCCCTTTTTCACCAATTCTGTTCATAAATTTTATGGACAGAATTTCTAGGCGCAGCCGAAGCGTAGAGGGTTGCCGGTTTGGTGGCCTCAGCATTGCATTTCTGCTTTTTGCAGATAATGTTGTGCTGTTGGCTTCATTAAGCCGTGACATCCAACTCTCACTGGTGCTGTTCACAGCCGAGAGTGAAGCGGTTGGGATTAAGATCAGCACCTCCAAATCTGAGACCATGATCCTCAGCCGGGAAAGGGTGGCGTGCCTTCTTCTGGTCGGGGATGAGACCCTGCCCCAAGTGGAGGAGTTCAAGTATCTTGGGGTTGTCCACGAGTGAGGGTAGGACGGAGTTGGATATCGACAGGCAGATCGGTCCAGCATCTGCAGTGATGCGGACTCTGCACCGGTCCGTAGTGGTGAAGAAGGAGCTGAGACGAAAGGCAAAGCATTCGATTACCAGTCGATATACGTTCCCACCCTCACCTATTGTCACGAGCTGTGGGTCGTGACCGAAAGAACAAGATCCCAACAAGCCGCCCAAATGAGTTTCCTCCGCAGGGTGTCCAGGCTCTCCCTTAGGAGGAACTCTGTGTCGAGCCGCTACTCCTCCGCATTGAGAGGAGCCAGTTGAGGTGGCTTGGGCTTGGTTCGAATGCCTCCTGGATGCCTCCCTGGAGAGGTGTTCCGGACATGTCCTACCGTCGGGAGGCCCGGGGGACGACCCAGGACACGCTGGAGAGACCATGTCTCTCGGCTGGCCTGGGAACGCCTTGGGATCCCGCCGAAGGAGCTGGTTGAAGTCGCAGGGGAGAGGGAAGTCTGGGCTTCCCTGCTAAAGCTGCTGCCCCCACGATCCGAGCCCGGATTAAGCGGCAGATGATGAATGGATGGAAGGCACATGAAATGCAAGGTTTCTGGATAATTTTAAATTTAAAAAGTAGAATGCTTGAAAACGGTTTAACAATACCAAATAAGGCTGGGATTCCCCTAAAGAAGAAGGCATGCACTCTTTTCAGGTCACAGCCTTCAGCCAGTTGTAGTACAGTTGTGCTTGGTACAAGAAGAAGGCCATTAAGTTTACCCTGTACCGTTCGTGCTCACCAGGTGTACCTTGTCTCATTACCCCTGTCTGAGTATTTGCACCCTGATTCAGTTCAATTAGTTTGTCAGGTCGTCGTCGTTGAATGTTCATAGTCTTTTTCTTGCCTCGTTCATTTTTTCCTTTGTTTGATTAAGTTTCTTTTCCTATTGTGATTTTTTTTTTTTTTTGATGCTTTTTGTGTTGTTACAAGTGTTTTTTTTTTACATGTTTTTTTTTCTTGATTAAAAAGGTTTAAGTTCTGCATCATCCCGGTTTCCTCTCACCTGCCTCTTTGTTCCCCTGTGTTTGGGTTCCCAACATTCCTAGAACCCTGACAGTGTAAAGAAAACGTATGCCATCGCTTCTATTCTTCATATTTTTATATAGAAGTTAGCCTTGAATGAATGTCTCATCTAGTCTGTTATGCGTATGGTCAGAATAAGACAATTATGTTTTTAACTTTTTTTTCTTTACATATTTAGCTAAGTGAATTCATCCACATGGACAACAGCACACTGATAGCTACAAAACTAACTTCTATGCAGGGAAAAATGCTAACATTATTACAGATGGCAACCCTGCTACTGTGATTATACCAAGTATATTGTAAATGTCAAATCAGTACTAAAACTTAAAAAAAAAAAAAAAAAAGACCTATTTTTCAAGATGTTTGGAGCCCAAATTTCCCCTAATTCTGTAATGACCCTACAATAGCCTAACCTAAAATTCGGTCTCTCTTCAGTCCATAAATCTGCGCTGGTGACACTATATATTTTAGCGAGTAACAAACCAAAGCCTGTTGTTTGACTAAGACCTTGCTCTGTCTAAATACAAACTGTCCCCTTAACCCTCCTTCATGATAAAGCACTTGGTAGATGATCAAAACAAGCCCTAATGGAGAATCTAAGAGAAAAAGCCAAGTAGAGAGTAAACATAGTTTTACTCGGTGTTTACACTCGATCTGTCTGCAGACATCAAGCTAGATAACATATACACACATGCACGAACAATAAATGACACTGACCCTAGAGGCCGCGAGCCAAATAAACCTGCAGCTAGGAGGGCAACTGATAAGAGTTGGGTGTGTTTGGGTGAAGAGCGCTTGTTGAGGTCAGACACTGAAGGCCTTTTAACACATTCCTTTGTTTCCTAGGGTTTTTTTCTTCATGTTATGCAAACCTGCAAGGCCAAAGCAAACAAGCACACGGTCTGATGACATCTGGCTTTCTGATGTTTGAACATAAATCTATATTGGTTAAACGAGACAATAACTACAAAAAGAAAAGAAGCCTTGTAATATATTGGTTCAAAGGTTGAAGACACCCCCTGCAGAGGATACAAGCATTTGAGTTGGATATTAGAGCGTACAGTGGGGCAAATAACTATTTAGTCAACCACTAATTGTGCAAGTTCTCCCACTTGAAAAAATTAGAGAGGCCTGTAATTGTCAACATGGGTAAACCTCAACCATAAGAGACAGAATGTGGGGAAAAAAACAGAAAATCACATTGTTTGATTTTTAAAGAATTTATTTGCAAATCATGGTGGAAAAAAAGTATTTGGTCTATACCAAAAGTTCATCTCAATACTTTCTTATGTACCCTTTGTTGGCAATAACGGAGGCCAAACATTTTCTGTAACTCTTCACAAGCTTTTCACACACTGTTGCTG
This sequence comes from Corythoichthys intestinalis, assembly GCF_030265065.1. Lineage (NCBI taxonomy): Eukaryota > Metazoa > Chordata > Actinopteri > Syngnathiformes > Syngnathidae > Corythoichthys > Corythoichthys intestinalis. The sequence goes on from NC_080402.1 coordinate 16,437,076, forward strand.
GTATTTTGGCAAATTCCTCCATGCAGATCTCCTCTAGAGCTGTGATGTTTTGGGGCTCTCATTGGGCAACACGGACTTTCAACTCCCTCCACATATTTTCTATGGGGTTGAGATCTGGAGACAGGCTAGGCCACTCCAGGACCTTGAAATGCTTCTTACGAAGCCACTCCTTTGTTGCCCTGGCTGTGTGTTTGGTATCATTTTCATGCTGAAAGACCCAGCCACGTATCATCTTCAATGCCCTTGCTGATGGAAGGAGATTTTCACTCAAAATCCCTCGATACATGGCCCCATTCATTCTTTCCTTTACATGGATCAGTCGTCCTGGTCCCTTTGCAGAAAAACAGCCCCAAAGCATGATTTTTCCACCTCCATGCTTCACAGTGGGTATGGTGTTCTTTTTCCTCTAAACAAGAGAACCTGTGTTTCTACCCAAAAGTTCTGTTTTTTTTCATCTGGCCATAACACATTCTCCCATTCCTCTTCTGGATCATCCAAATGCTCTCTAGCGAACCACAGACGGGCCTGGACGTGTACTTTCTTCAGCAGGGGGACACATCTGACAGTGCAGGATTTGAGACCCTGGCGGCACATTGTGTTACTGATAGTAGCCTTTATTACTGTGGTCCCAGCTCTCTGTAGGTCATTCAATAGGTCCCCCCCGTGTGGTTCTGGGATTTTTGCTCACCGTTCTTGTTATCATTTTGACGCCACGGGGTGAGGAGGGAGTTGAAAGTTCGTGTTGCCCAAGGACAGCCCCAAAACATCACTGCTCTAGAGGAGATCTGCATGGAGGAATGGGCCAAAATACCAGCAACAGTGTGTAAAAAGCTTGTGAAGAGTTACAGAAAACGTTTGGTCTCCGTTATTGCCAACAAAGGGTATATAATAAAGTATTAAGATGAACTTTTGGTATAGACCAAATACTTTTTTTTCACCATGATTTGCAAATAAATTTTTTAAAAATCAAACAATGTGATTTTCTGTGGGTTTTTTTCCCACATTCTGTCTCTCATGGTTGAGGTTTACCCATGTTGACAATTACAGGCCTCTCTATTATTTTCAAGTGGGAGAACTTGCGCAATTAGTGGTTGACTAAATACTTATTCACCCCACTGCATGCTTCATCATATTTCTTCGTCTTAGCTTTTCATATCTCCAGTGCTCTTTGCTGTGTGCTCTTGTTTGGTTAAAAAATACCGTGTTTATGCTGAAAAAGAGAGCGCCATTGCCACCCACTCAGTGAATGTGCAATTACACTTTATTCTAGTACGGCGAAAAAGTATGTTCCCCAAGGTCACATGCGCCACCCCCAGCATCACTCCGCGCCCCCCTGGGGGGGTCCGCCCCACTATTTGAGAAGTACTGTCCTAAGTGGAAAAATATGTGTGCTGCATTGATTCATGAACGGTATATATACCAAAAATATTTTGACAATTGCCAGTGTTTGATTAGATTTAAAGGATTTTGTTAGTAAATGCGGTGATGTTTTAAAACAATGACTGATATTGCATTGACAAACTCCTGAAACTTAAAAGCTAATGGCATATACAATAACATTACTTTGGTTTGTTGGCAGTCTTAAATGACATTGATGCAAAATCATGCGAAATGTCATTCTGTCCCCAACTCCACTGAAGGTGCCTTTGTGCTTGGTACTCAAGCTGTATGTGGACCACTACAGCTCTGAGGTCCCTGATGGAAATCTTTTTCCGTTTTCTAAGGAGAGGGGCGTGTGCTGTGTGAGCAGGGAGGAAGACTGAGCCATGAAGGTTGTAATCAGAGACTTTGGAATGTGCGCGCGTGTGTGTCACCATCAGGAAACATTGCGTGGAGAGACGAAGTTTCCCCCCTCATCGGACTCCTTGAGAGGGGCCAGGTGGAACATGGGAGCGGGTCAAATACTTGCTATACTGCAGCAAAGGGCCAAATGAGGTCAAAGCACACATCCGTGGCTTCCTTTGGTGTGGTGGCTGGATGACACTCTCCCTTGGCACCCTCCATATCTCGGCATCAATGATTAAAGTCTGTCCGTTTGTTTTTTTTTTTCTGTTTATTTTGAGAAATGATTTGCATAGTCGTTGACTTCATAATATATTGACGGGGCGCGGGGCCGATTAATAGGAGGCTTATCGCCGTCAAAACTGACCGAGTGGAAACACAGACAAAGAGATTTACGTTGAAAACTTGGAAATAAATGCTTAAATCCTTGAATTATTGATAGATATGGACGTAAAAAAGTCTCGATTCTTGGTTAAAAGCAAAAAAAACAAAAACAAAAAAAAAAACGGGCAGTTAGCATTTGTTTTATGTAAATACCGTATCGGCCCGAATATAAGACGGTCTTTTTTGCATTGAAATAAGACTGAAAAAGTGGGGGTCGTCTTATATTCGCGGTCTAGACATTATACTCATTTACGACGCTAGATGGCGCCAGATATCATTGAAACGGAGTTCTATCATGACAGATCTCAGCTACTCTCAAGTTTAACCAGTTTGCATTATTTTATTGCAATGTTTTTCCTTATTCAGATTTGTTTCAAGACTACAGTTACAGTTAAACTCCACTTTGATGGTTAATGCAGTTATTGTAATTTTGTTGTTTTATCACAATAGATTGGTTTATTTACATTTTAAAAACCAGAAGCCATTCATTTACGAATGTGATTGCACTTCAGTTTACATATTTAAATGTTCAGATATTAAAGACCAAATGTGAAGTAATTTCATAAAATGCCAAATAGGGTCACAATTAAAGTAATTAAACATTGTCCAACAAATAAAGCATGAAAAAATAATTTATATATTGTATATTTGACAAAATAATCGTGTTTCCGAAGTCCGAGCCTGAAACGGGACAAACCCGGAAGTGATACGTGGCACCGAGCACAGCGATGGCAGCGCTCCATACAGCCACCCTACAAAGCCCTTCAAACAATGATTCAAACATAGATATAAGCGATAGATTGAGCGCAAGTGAGGAGATCCAAGTTTTTGAAGAGTTGGAGGAATAGGAGGAGGTTGGAATTTTATGTTGGACCGTACATGTATAAGCCAGATGCTAATCAGGATGCAAACAATGTGCCCAGACTACCTGACATGGAATGGAGACAAGACCCATCGAGATTACAAGACTGGTAAGACATAGGCTGTTATTTTTATCATTTGAAGCATGTCAGGTAAATAAACCACCTAATATTGCCTGGGATAAAAGAAAAGTTTTTACGAATCTCCGATCATGTTGTGGAATGAACAGTAGAAGCTAGCGACGTTAGCTTTTATTTACCTGACATGTTTCGGCGGACACCTCCGCCTTTCGGCGAACACCTCCGCCTTCGGACCCTCTGAAGAAGGCGGAAGTGTTCGCCGAAACATGTCAGGTAAATAAACCACCTACTATTGCCTTGGATAAAAGAAAAGTTTTGACGAATCCCAGATCACGTTGTGGAATGAACAGTAGAAGCTAGCGACGTTAGCTTTTATTACCTGACATGTTTCGGCGAACACTTCCGCCTTTGTCGGAGGGTCCGAAGGCGGAAGTGTTCGCCGAAACATGTCAGGTAAATAAACCACCTACTATTGCCTGGGATAAAAGAAAAGTATTGACGAATTTATAAGTGTAGGCAAAATGAACTCAAACAACTATGATCGGGGATTGCCACGAGTTAGCATTCGGCTAACGTCGCTACCTTCTACTGTTCATTCCACAAAGCTCTGCTTTGACAAAGTCATCAGTCATCTTTGGATAGATGACTTACTCACACTTACTTTTTTGCAAATCCTTGATCATAAGCAGACCGGTTGAGGAAGCAGGCATCTTCGAAGTGTTTGTAGCAGAGAACACTACTCGATGATGGCGTGAAATTTATTCACTTTGTGCGAACGAAAGATGTCCATTTACGTGCCCTGCTATCCTTTGGCCACTCATACAACTTTTCTTTAGATTGAGAACAATACATCGCCCCACATCGCCGTGGCATCTTACCGAGAAGCAATGCAACAATACTGTTCTATGGCGGACTTCCCTCGCAGTTCTCTGTGTGATGTGATTTCCGAAGACTGTCGAAGAAAAGCATTTTCGTTGTCAAGGGCGTTGCTATGGGTTAAACAAAGAATCTGGGAAAAAAATAACGAAAATATGCTTATAATTGTTTAGCCATTGATATTATTCAAAAACATGGTTGGCCAGCCTTACTTCACATTTGGTCTTTAAGATTTGAATGAGGCAAAATAACATGCTTTTTCTCTCAAATATATTATATTCATTTGTTTCACATGTACTGTAATTATTTTCTGTATAAAAATTAATTTGGTGTTCAAAAAGTCTTTTTTCAAACTTAAGTCTTGAAAAAGAGGGGGTCGTCTTATAATCAGGGTCATCTTATATTCGGGCCAATACGGTATTTCGTGCTGTATAATGCGGTATAATGTGCTGCTAGTCTTTAAGCCACTGTGGCGCCGCCTTATAACCTCAGAGCTTTTTACGTTGAAAATTCTTGTGAATAAACGCTAAAATCCCTGAATTCTTTGTAAATATGGATGTAAAACAGTCTCGATTCTTGGTTAAAAGAAAAAAAACGGGCAGTTAGCATTTATTTTACGTAATTATGTCGAATGTGCTGCTAGTCTTTAAGCCATTGTGGCACCACCTTATCACTACAAAGAGCTTTTTACTTTGAAAATTCTTGTGAATAAATGCTTAAATCCCGTAATTCTCCATAGATATTGTATGAACGCAAAATCGTATCGATTCTTGGTTAAAAGCAAAAAAACGGGCAGTTATCGTTTATTTTACGTAAATATTGCCAATTATGACGCCAATGCCGTAGCGGTTAATTTCTCCCATTGATTTTTTTCACAACGTTTCCAAATGCATCCATGGTACGAAAAATATAATAATTACATTGAATCCTCGAACAAATCTCTCCTAAGAATCCTTCCTGTTTGTATGAGGTACAGCTTTCATACTTTTTCAACCTAAATCCGGTGTTGTATCGCTGCCTGTGTTTGAAAAAACCTTCGACTGACTTCCACCGACTGAAGCGGAGTGTGGGACAGCCACCTACTTGAAGGCCTGGCGCAGTGTCTGGGGAATGTGTCCCCTCAATATCATTATGAAGTCTATGGCATAGTACACAGAAATAACTCAATTGGCTGTCATTTTTTTTTTTTTTTATCTAAACCATGAAGTCTCATTGAAATTTAATGAGGACCCCCAAAAAAGGGGATTTTGTGCCTGATTTCAACTGTTCAAATTGCTTTGTTTGCTCCTCTTGAATTTAGTTTGTGTGTGCCTGTGTGTTTGGGGGGGGGGGTCTGTTCAAAAACTAGGACCCAAAAAAATCAATACCCATTGGCTTCCATGGATTCTCATGCCCACAAAATAAATTCTCCATTGACGTTCAATGTTATTGACCAAAAACGTCCTGTTTAGGGCAATTTTATTTTTTAAATGATTTTTTTTCTTTGTTTGAAAATATTTTTTTGATTGAAGCAACTTTTGGGGGGATTGAATGATTTAGACACAAATGTCACACAAAAAGGATTGCTATAATCAATTTTTTAAACGAAAAATTAAGTATTCAAATGCAAATATTTGAGTCTCAAATATTTTTTCGCATTCAAAAACTTTTTTTCTTCGACTGAATATTTTCTTTTTTTGATTGAAGTGATTTTTCTTTTGAAAATATGTTTTTTTGTTTGAAGCAACTTATTTTTTGATCGAATAATAAAGACACAAATGTCCTAGCCAAAATGTGGCACAAACGCAAAACAACATTACTTCAATCATTTAAGTTTTTCAATAAAAAAAAAATTAACTTCAATCAAAAAAAAAAAAACATCCAAAGAAATAGCTTTTAAATGCATTCATTTGAGTTTCAAATTTATTTTTGCATTCAAACACTTTTTTTTTTGAATGAAGTGACTTTTTTTAATTGAAAATATATATTTTGATTGAACTTTTTTTTTTTTTTTTTTTTTTTTTTTAATTGAAGCAATTTTTGGGGGATCGAATAATGAAGACATAAATCTACCACCATATGGCTCTGCCTAGGGGATACAATTTTTGACTGGGGTAACTACATTGGCACGACACTGGCAGGCATACCATAATCAATGGATGACGATCTTGGCAAAAAGTATAGCTGTCCTAAGCAGCCTGATTTAGAATTCCCCTCAAAAATGATGGGAAACAAAAAAACGCTCATTTTTAACCTATTATTATAAATAGTCTTGTAAGTTAATTTTATTGCAGACGCTACGTTTTGGGGTCATCAACATGTTGTGCCCTGCTTGCCGCAAAAGTCAAATTCCGTCTATGCCGTTAAACTGCTCTAAATGTTGTCTTAATTGGTAGTCTTTGGATGACCTTTTTGTTCAAATGTGTAGTCTGTAAGAATCCAACAAGCAAAAGACACACTAAGATTATGCATGTCTATTAGTACTCCCAAGATATTTCAAATAAAAATGCAAGTGAATGTCCCCCCCTAACGCTAGGAGGAATGCCTTCTTGAATGAGTGTGTGGTGGTCCTTGGGTATTTCTCAGAATACCCTTCACCGCTTCGGCACTCAGTGGGAATGTGACAAGGAGGCAACATACTTGCCGTTTTGACTATTTTCTCACGGGAAAACCAATGAGGCGTTTAGAGCACACGTGTGACTTTTCCTTGGTTCTTTTTCTACCCATACAAGTCCTCATCTTGTTGATGGGTTCTTTAATGACTATAACTAGAGGGGATTACTGATAGGAATAGTTTTAATAAATGGTTATCTGTTGTGCTGCATGCCATTCTGATGTCATTCCAAGGAGGATGAGATTAGGCAAATATATTTTCTTTTTTTTTTTTTTTTCTTTTTTTTTAACTTAAATTATCTTTTGAATTTGATGGATTTGATCTCTCCACATTCTCCGATCATGGAGCCAAATAATGAAATCCCTAAATTAGTTTCAATTGCAGCTTATTTTACATTTTAAAGCCTTTATAGGGCTATTGAACTCATAGGCTGCCACTGATGGCATTAGAGATCCAATCCGTTTTGACTGCGAGGCTGGCAGCGATTGATCGCTAGCAACCCTCCCAGTCAAAATGAGATTTGACATCCAGCCCGGTCAATGGCAATGAAACATGAACGTTCAAAGCTAGTCCTCCCAGTTCATATAATTTGGACCTCTATTGCTGTCAATGGCAGCCAAATGGGTGAAATAATTTGACCTAAACCTGACCCAAGAACTATAGAGTGTTATTGGGGGCCATAACCAGAGTGTATTTCAATCATTTTGTTTTTATGGAACATTTTTGTATTTCATAAATGTTTGGAATTCAAAACTATCAATTTTAGAGTGTTATTGGGGGGCCATAAATGCAGTACATTTTTGTTTTAATTAACGCTGACTTTTTTTTTTTTTTAAATATGGTTTTTAATAAACATTGTTTGATAACACCAGAAAAAAGTGCAAGTGTTGTTTCGATGTTTTAAAGGCCCATTCCCGTCTGTGAAAAAATACTGGTAGTCCCCGGGTTTCAAACGAGTTCCGTCCCTACGCTGGCGACGTAAACTGAATTGCAGCGTAAGTCGGAATTAACCCTTTATCCATCCATCCATTATCTTCCGTTTAGTCCGTGGTCGGGTCGCGGGGGCAGCAGCTTTAGCAGGGAAGCCCAGACTTCCCCCTCCCCAGCCACTTCAGCCAGCTCGTCCGGCGGGATTCCAAGGCGTTCCCAGGCCAGCTGAGCGACATAGTCTCTCCAGCGTGTCCTGGGTCGACCCCGGGGCCTCCCGCCGGTGGGACATGCCCGGAACACCTTTCCAGGGAGGCGTCCAGGAGGCATCCGAACCAGATGCCCAAGCCACCTCAACTGGCTCCTTTCAACGCGGAGGAGTAGCGGCTCCACACCACTACCCTCCTGGATGACCAAGCTTTTCACCCTATCTCTAAGGAAGAGCCCGGACACCCTGCGGAGGAAACTCATTTCGGCCGCTTGTATCCGGGATCTTGTTCTTTCGGTCACGACCCACAGCTCGTGACCACAGGTGAGGGTAGGAACATAGATCGACCGGTAAATCGAGAGCTTCGCCTTTTGGCTCAGCTCCTTCTTCACCACAACAGAGTCCGCATCACTGCAGACGCTGCACCGATCCACCTGTCAATCTCCCGCTCCCTCCTACCCTCACTCGCGAACAAGACCCCAAGATACTTGAACTCCACTTGGGGCAGGATCTCATCCCCGACCCGGAGAGGGCATGCCACCCTTTTCTGGCTGAGGACCATGGTCTCGGATTTGGAGGTGCTGATCTTCATCCCAACCGCTTCACACTCGGCTGCGAACCGTCCAAGTGAGAGTTGGAGGTCACGGCTTGATGAAGCCAACAGCACCACATCATCTGCAAAAAGCAATGCAATGCAATGCTGAGGCCACCAAACCGGACACCCTCAACGCTTCGGCTGTGCCTAGAAATTCTGTCCATAAAAATTATGAACAGAATTCGTGACAAAGGGCAGCCTTGGTGGAGTCCAATCCTCACTGGGAACGAATTCGACTTACTGCCGGCAATGCGGACCAGACACCGGTCGTACAGGGACCGAACAGCCCTTACCAAGGGGCTCGGTACCCCGTACTCCCAAAGCACCCTCCACAGGACTCCCCTAGGCACACTGTCGAACGCAGACTGAATTGCTAGCTGAAGTGCCATGAAGTGCAGCCGTCAAGACATGATAAAAAATTGCCAAAAGTGCTACATACAAGTAAAACAAAAGTCACTGTTAAATTTTAGTAATCATGATGTAGCTAAAGATATTGTTCTTTGATTGCACCAGGTTATATGTTACAATATTACCAATAAATTTATATTATTTTAAAAATTGAGTTTTATTTTTGTTTCATATACAACTTTGTAAGATTAGTCACCAATTTGTAAGGGCATACGTCACTAAGGCTACGTTCATACTACAGGTCTTAATGCACGAATCTGATTTTTTCGTGTTTTTCCGACTCGGGTGAGGCATTAACTTGACGGTCTGAACGTGACAAGTCGCATAGAACTGGACCATTTCACATCCGATCTGGGTCACTTTCGTATGTGGTTCAAATCCGGTCTGGGCCACATTTTTCCAGACTGTCGCGGCGGTCTGTACTGTCCAGTCTCTCAAATCGGAATTCATGCAGCAATTATGTCATCAAAAAGCGAGAGAGACGCCACGGTAGCGGTGCAGCTGTGCGTTATTAGCGCCTAGCTTGCCTTGAACACGGCTTTTTAGGAGAGTCGGACTTGACAACAGTCATAAAAAAAAAATAAAAATGGGTTGAGGATAAGCCTGAGAATGATCGGTTTTCTGTCTGCTCCATATAAGCAATATTTCAACATTGCTTACACGGCCGAGAGTCGGGGCAAACTGCGCGTATGTGTATGTGACATGCACGGACAGTGCGTGCATGCTATCGATCCATATACTTTGAATATAAGCCTAAACTGGGATTATTTATGTCTGTTTTTTTGTGTCCTCTTTTTAAAAAGCAAAATATGATATCCCTGGAATGATGGATGACAGCCAGCATGTGTGGTCATTTGTTTTGATGCTTCTGCGCATGCGGGTCGTCTTGCTCAGCGCTTGTCGGACTGCGAATTAGTGCGCATGCGTAATACTTGAATGGTATCAAAGGACAAAGGCAGTCTGAACGGGCACGCCAAAAAACAGATATGACAAAAAATCGGATTTGTGGATTAAGACCTGTAGTATGAACGTAGCCTATTTGTAAGCTTGCCAACGGCCTCGTGTTGACCGGTATGTTTTCGTTCGTCTTATAGATTTTACGATGAACTACCACTTGTGACTTCAGTGACAGAAAATATTTCAGTGCACTGATGTAGTAATGTACTTGCCTGGCACGGCCAGACTGTTCTCCCTGTATTTTTCAAACACTGTGAGAATAGTCTGGGTCCCAGCCCATTAACGGCCTCTCGAGCAAGAACAAAATCAACCGTCCAATCAGATTCTTTATTTGCGTGACGTGTTCCTACCAAGCAACGTCTCTCTTCCGCATCGGAAGTCGTCTCCACAACAACACAGATGACGAACAGGACAGCCGAGAATATGTTCCAATCCACGGTAAAATCAGATTTAAATGAACAAAAACACATAGACACAAGTCATTGTCAACAAGCTGTCTCACGCTAACCATTTTAAATAAACTTCTCCGTTCTCCGCTCGTGCGGCATGAGTTGTCGCTTTACCAACATCACGTCTGCCCGTCGCAGATTGGTCCACTTTGCTGTCTGTTTGCTGTGACTTGCTCCGCCCTAGAAATTTGATCCGCTCATTGGTCGCCAGACTCCATAGCTGGAACAGCAGTGGCGCCACCAGGGGGTGGCCACGGCCACCCTTATAAATTGTTTGGCCACCCCACTGGCCACCCCGCTTGCCAGTATATCGTTTGATTGTTGTAGCATCAGTTATGCATTTCATTCCAAATGAATGCATTTATTTTGTTTTGTCAAATGTAGGGCTGTCAAATTTATCGCATTAACGGGCAGTTATTAATTTTTTAAAATTAATCACGTGAAAATATTTATCGCAATTAACGCATTCGCGGTACGACTCATTCACGCATTGCCGCAAACAGCCTACAATGGCGCCGTTTTACTTATATACAGAGATAAGAGGCAGTGTCAGGTGAGTGTAGTAGATACAAGCATTCATTGGGGCCACGCTTTTATTTGGCAAAAGGTTTGTCATCTCTCCCACAGCAACTGTAAATGTTGTGGGAAGTGACGTGGGATATGACAGGAGTTGATCTTTTTCTTAACACCGTGTAGTGTACTCAACGCAGAGAAGATATAGAATTTGCAGCCACCACACACAGTCATGGTTGCACCACTTCCCATCATGCATTTGGGTAGAACAGTTAAGTCGCTACAGTATCATTTACTGAAAGCTCAACAAATACACTAGATGGCAATATTTAGTCACAATATACAGACTCACGTTCATCCTTTAAGAATTACAAGTCTTTCTATCCGTGGATCCCTTTCACAGAAAGAATGTTAATAATGTTAATGCCATCTTGTGGATTTATTGTTATAATAAACAAATACAGTACTTATGTACAGTATGTTGAATGTATATATCCGTCTTGTCTTATCTTTCCATTCCAACAATAATTTACAGAAAAATATGGCATATTTTAGAGATGGTTTGAATTGCGATTAATTACGATTAATTCATTTTTAAGCTGTGATTAACTCGATTAAAAATTTTAATCGTTTGACAGATCTAGTTAAATGTACACCTTATGCCTAGTATGTACATAACACAATAAAACAGAATTGTTGTGGCACTCAAAATGTTGACTGGACAGTTATGGACTATACACATTAACTCATTAGTAACCAGGGGTGAAAGTGGTTAGAATTTCTTGCCAGAACTCCCTGGCGTGAAGGTCGCCACGGAGCCAGAATTTTTATTTTTGATTTATTTTTTGGGTGGATGGGGGTCAAAACTACTGAAATGCAAAGAAAACTGTTTTGGTCAGTTATTTCTATAACACATACAAAAACTGATTTTCATTCAAAATTGTATTTTTCAATGATTTGCAAAATAAAAGTTAACACAAACATCTATAACCCCAACCTCCAGCTCCTAATTTTTATTTACCCTCATTTCCTCTCATACTAAATGCCAAATCTCAATTTTAACTACTTAAGAACATGGGATGTATATTAAAATTGAAGATAATGTAAACTTTTTTTTTTTTTTTTTTTTTTTAATAAAGATATAAGTAACATACTGTACATTCAGAAAAATAAGTACAAATGACATATTATGCAGAGTGAAATGGAATATATTTTGAAGATCGTGCAAACATTGACTTTTTTAAATCATAAGGAAATGAATAAGTAGGAGGACCAGGAGTTCAAAAATTCAATAAATAAATACACAATTAAATAAATAATTAAAAGTGTCATTAAAATGTTTGTATTGCAATATTTATTTATTTATTTCAATATTTATTTCAATATTTATTTATTTATTTCAATATTTATTTCAGTTTTTATTTATTTCAATTTTTATTTATTTCCATTTTTATTTATTTCAATTTATATTTATTTATTTCAATTTTTATTTATTTATTTCAACATTTATTTCGATTTTTAGTTATTTATTGCAATTTACATTTATTTATTTCAACATTTATTTCGAATTGTATTTATTTGTTTTTATTTTTTATTTCATTTTATATTTATTTATGTAAATTATTACTTATTTATTTAAAGATTTCTTTCAAGATTTATTTATACTTTTATTTATTTATTTCAACATTTATTTATTTCACTTTTTATTTATTTCATTCTTGCACTCTTGTTCACTAAGGAGGAACAAGAGTGCAAGAATGACATAAATAAAAGGTGAAATAAATAAATGTTGAAATAAATAAATATATTATTAAATAAATAAATAAAAGTTAAATGAAAATTGAAATAAATAAAAGTTGAAATAAATAAATTAAAGTTGAAATAAATAAATAAAAATTGAAATAAACGAATAAAAATTGAAATATATAAATAACAATCGAAATACATTTTGAAATAAATATAAATTGAAATAAATGAAAACATTGAAATAAATAAATATAAATGGAAATAAATAAATAAAAATAGAAATAAATAAATAAAAATTGAAATTAATAAATATTAATTGAAATAAATAAAAAAATAGAATAAATGAATATAAATTGAAATAAATAAATATTAATTGAAATAAATAAATAAAAATGAAAATAAATGAATATAAATTGAAATAAATAAATAAATATTTAAATGAACAAATAAATATTGAAATAAAAGCATTTTAATGACACTTTTAAATATTTATTTAATTGTGTATTTATTTATTGAATTTTTGCACTCCTGGTCCTCCATATATCAGTAGCCGTGTCCTTAAGTCTTTCTGATAGTTTTCCCCTGACCTTTTTACTGCAATAATATAATGAAAACCTGAAATTATGGCTTTTAGTTTTGGCCACCCCAAGATTTTAAGTGGCCCCATCTGGCCACGCCTATGAAAAATTTCTGGAAGCGCCACTGTGGAACAGCGGTGTACCAGGCCAGTAACGTACGGGTAATAACGCCACTGTTCAGGCTAAATTTACGTTGAAGAAGTGTGCCCCCCATAAAAAATTTTTTTTTTTTAAATGTAATGCCCCCCCTGTAATTTCTTTCTGCAGCCGGGTATGTGCTGTTATATCATCCCTACCAAAGGTGAGAGCAAACGTACACCTTTGACGTAACCACTACTTTGGTCAGAGCGGACTAGAGCAGACTGAAGATGAACTGAAGAGTCGTTTTCACTTTGGCTTTTTGTCAAACTGCTCAAATGGAGAGAGGCTCCCCGTTGTAGGCGTGGGCGTGGCTTGGAGCATGCACTCGCGTGTCCAGTCAGTCTGTGGCACGCGCCCGTCGTGCACGTGCAGACAAACTTATTTAAACAGGCGAGTGGTATGCACACGCCACACAGTAGCCAGAAGCTGACCAGAGGTTTCAACTACATGCGCAAATGTGCATTTCGGGCCAACAACCCGCCATGTAGATTAGGTGGGTCGTGATACCGTACGTGGAAACCGGTTTTCCAGCGGCGAGGAAGCCAGCATGATGCGTCTGTGGGCTTTACTGCACTTTGTCACGGTGGTGTTTGTGTACCGAGCCGTGGCTCAGTATTCCAGCGATCAATGTAGCTGGCGAGGAAGGTAAGGAGAGTTTCGTTAATTCTCTTGTAGTGGATTTTTCTGAAAGTTCCTTTATCTCACTTACCACTGACGGTGAGAGACGTCCAATCCTGTCAAAATGGGTTGGACGTCTAACGCCTTTACTGTGTTTAATATAGATTGACTAACTACCATAACACATACACTACGAGTATTACACATATACTTGGGCTGGTATGGAGGTACATTTGTGTCTTTATTATTCAATCCAATAAGTGGCTTCAATCAAAATATAAATATATATTTGTAATAAAAAAGGCACTTCAATTTAAAAAAAAAAATGTGTTTGAATGCAAAAGTTTGAGACAAAAAAAAAAAAACATTTGGAAACTTTTTCTTTGAATTATTATTATTTTGATCCAACTTTATTGATTGAAGTAAATTTTTGCGTTCGGGCCACATTTTGGTTAGGACATTTGAGTCTTTATTATTCAATCAAAAATGAGTTGCTTCAAACAAAAAAATAAAATTTCAAAAGAAAAATCACTTCAACCAAAAAAAATAAATATTTTTTTTTTCAATCATAGAAAAAAAGTTTTTGAATGCGAATAAATATTTTAGACTCAGAAATTTGCATTTGAACACTTAATTTTTCATTGAAAATGTTTTCTTTGATTGAAGCGATCCTTTTTGTGTATGTAATATGGCCATATCATTTGTCTAAATCATCCAATTCCAAAAAAAAGTTTATTCAACAAAATATTTTCAATCAAAGAAAAAAAATCATTTGCCCCCAAAAAATTGCCCTCCCTTAAAAATTATATTTAGGAAAAATAAATAAATAAATAAAAATAAACAATTTTGACAGTTTTTTTAATGTGTTTTATCGAAGTGCAAAAAGTTTTGAACTACCTTTTTTTAAGTGCAAAAGGTTTTGAACACTTTTTTTTTTTTTTTTTTTTTTTTTTGACGTGGAAAAAGTTTTGAAGGCACTTTTTGACTGAATAATAAAGACCCAAATCTTTCTCCATAGGCTGGCAGTGAATGAGTTAAAGTGGGATTTGGCAGGCATACCCGCTATTAGAAAAATGTCAGAAAATGTCAAAAGATGATTGGGAATTGCTGGGCTTGATTGACTAAGAAAGTGGAATTGATTATGTGGATAAGTTAACCCAAATTAGTTAGCTGTTTGTTTTCCAACTGAAAATTCACTAATTATGACTTTTCATGATTACCTAATTTAGATCAAAATAACAATGGGGAACATTTTTTTTGTTATGTTTTGCAGCTGTTGTAACATTTTTTTAAGTGAGGAATCCAAAACTGACAGGCTTTTCAAGTTATATCTTTGAACTATATTAATCAAAGTTGTCTTTAAAACTACTACACTACTACTACTACTACTACATAGTATTTCATTATAGTATTTCATTTCTAAACAGCATAAACATCAAACTGAACATTTTTTTCCCAAAATTCCCCAGTGTACAACAAACTTTTTTCTGACGATCTGCATTTGAATAAATCTGCTCCCTAAACATTTTTTTCTTTCACCTAACATGCTGATTTAAAATGTTGAAATGCAATCCACAGTGCCCAAAAAAGGAATGTCTAATCTGTAGTTCCTATCTTGAGAAAACAAAACCATATGCAACCTTTGATCACTTGTCAGGCTCTTAAAGTTGTAAAGAATGAGAGGCAGGACTTCACATGTGGCGCTGTAAACTTTATCTGACTTCTAACGACTTAATAACCCCCTGTCATTTTAGGGTGTTGAGGTTTACTTATGCACGACAGCACACTGACCACATCAGTATTTTACATTATCTTTACAAGCCATCAACTTAATGTTTATTTTTTAAATCTCTCCTAGTGGTTTGAGTCACGAGTCGCATCGCAGAGATGTGGAGCAGGTCTACCTTCGTTGTTCCCAGGGTTTGCTGGAGTGGCTTTACCCGACCGGCGCCGTCATCGTAAACCTGCGACCAAACACAGAACCCTCGCCGGCAAACCTGGCTGGTCTCCATGTGTGCATCAAACCCCAGCCTCACTCACAGGTAGACTTTTTTTGGGGGGGGGACACAGTGGTACCAATTAGGGCTGTCCCAAATTTTCTCCCGATTAGTCGACTAATCTAATAGCTTTTTAATTTTTGTTGACGCCTATTAATTCACAAAAACATTTGGGACCACTTAAATTCTTTATTAAAGTACAAATAAACACGTAAATAACAATAATAAATCACAAATAAAGGTCAAATGCTGATAGCATTTACTAGTGCAAAAGAATGGAATGTAAACAGATTCAGAACACTGACTTCGTCTTCAAAACATTATTCAAAACAATTCTTAAAAAAAAAATCTAGTATTAATATTAGGGGTGTAACGGTACACAAAAATCTCAGTTCAGTACGTACCTCGGTTTTGAGGTCACGGTTCGGTTCATTTTCGGTACAGTAAGAAAACAAAATGCAAAATATAAATGTGCTAGTTGTTTATTACACACTTTTGTGCTTTCAACAATAGGAACATTAGCCTATACAAAGTTAGAATTCTGCTCAAAAAGTAGCGGGTATTTAAAGATAATAATCCAACAACAATTTGCCTTTCAGACCCCGCGTATTGAGCAGCTTTCTTTCTGAAAGAAAGAACAAAAAAGAAGTCCTGTGCTAAAGAGAAAAGAAATCCCAAAGACAAAGATTTTAACATGTATTTTAAAGATGAAATGCCTCAATGAATCTTTTTTTTTCTCATGAACAGTTTTCAAAAGCTTTATTGGTGGATTTTCTCAATTTAAAGCGCCACACAGAAATTAATAAATTTAATTGTGTAAGGAGGATCTGTGTATTATTCTTGTTATTTAATTACAGGTGTTTTAGCTCATTTCAATTTATTTTATTTAAATGGGCTATCATTTATTTTACTATGTGTTTATATTTTACAAATGTGATGTAGTATTCATTTATATTGTATATTTTATGTTGTATAACTTTAGTTCCTATGTAAATATTAGTTCCAACTTGTTTTGTTGTGGTAGGAGGGTTTTGTATTGAACACGGGGCCGTGTTTGTTATTATTATAGCAGAGAAGACAGCAGTAAATCAACAAAGACAAGTCAACTGTGCCCCGATCTACCACTCAAGAGATCTGATGGACTCAAAAAGTGGGTTACGTTTGCATATTAGTTTGAAATTCGACCGGATCCACCGTATTTTTACACGAGTGACTTCCGGTCTGCCCGATCCTAGCTAGTAGTATTGACGCAGGAGGGCCGTGTCTCGCGTCAAATAATAAACTCTGCCGTTCTTTTCTCGTGCGTCGCGTTGAGCCGCTTCTGGGACGCGTCTAACACGCGGCTGCACTGTGACTGGTGTGCATTGGCTGATTGACTTTAACACCCGTGTTTCATTGCGGTTACGTTGTCGCGCCGTTGACGTTTCTGGGTTATACTGTCCCACCGTGTTGGTCCTCATTATAGAGGAGACGGAGTAAATATAATGTACACAGAGAAACTGTAACCCGATCGACTCACAGCCTCGAAAAGTAAGGGTAACGTTACGTCAGAAACCCGTTCGGTACGCCTCCGTTCCGAACAGAGCACCCCGAACCGAAACGGTTCAATACAAATACATGTACCGTTAGACCTTTAATTAATATTATAGTATACTACTATATATAATAGTATTATAATAATTATTCATTGCCAATCAGATTTTTCATAAAGGGTGTCATTTCAAAGCTATTCTTGGTGTGGAATCTGAATTCTGAAGTATATGGGATTAACTCAAAAAATTGTTATTTATATGAGAAAAATGACGTGCTTTTCTTTTGAAATTTTCACTGAACCGCTAACCGTAAGCTTTACACTCCGCATAAAAAGCACTTTTCTTCATTGCATGTTGTGTCAGTAATAGATTTTTTTTTTTCTTTTCAATTTTTTTTTGTTTGCAAATGCTGTTAACCAGCGATTTTTCATGTTTGAAGTGTCACCTTTTAACCGCAAGTTTGCGTTTTGGAGAAGACTGCCAATGTTTTATAGCAGGCTAAAGTAGGTTGTCCTTTTTTCCCCATTAGCCTCAATGTAGCAATGCTAACATTTGCAGTGTTTAATATAGATGTGTTCCTTATTTTGTATGTCTGAACTTTAATTCTACGGCGTGTTGATGACCAATAAACATTTGTGAAAGCAACTACAGTCTCATATGCCATCAACATGCACGGACAAATGCATGCACCCAAGCATGCACGCGGCGATAAGACGCAGCCGTGAAAATTACCGCCATCATTTTTATTTACTGTGCAATAAATGGACTCATTGCATATCACGACAGGCTTAGCAACTGCAATGAAACATGTCGTTAGTTAGTTTGATAGACTTATGATCTGCCAGCTTGTTGTCTCCTGTCGTCTTCCAAAATTGCAACTGGGTGATGGCGCTTTAGGTGTTCACTCACAGCCCACGTGCAGCCTGGTATTTATGCTTGGCATTGAAGAGACAGGACACAACAGTGTACCCTCCTTTGTTTCGTTGAAATAAGTCTGTTTTACCCTCTTTGGTACATTTCTTTGGCTTTGTGTCACTTATCTTGCATAATGAGTGTCCGACATTCTCAACTTTCCACGCATATATTTTTTTAACCCTATCATTAACCGTCGACAGGATGTCGTGCTTGTCGACTACGTCGACTAGTCGGGACAGCTCTAGTACCAATCACTCGTAACTGATTCTATGTGTCATCACACAGGGTTCTCATTTGTACTTGGATCGAAGTGGTGATTTGAGGCTACTGATAGCCGAAAGCGAACAGCCCCAGCAGAAAATCCATTGTTTCGGAATCACCGACGGAGCTCTCTTTGTTGAAGCCATCCCCAAGGCAGACATCAGTCGCAGGATAACTGCTTTCCGGTATGAACTGGTGTCCAGCCGAAGTCCTGGGGCCCATTTGTACCCGCACCTTCACCCTGGTCTTGGTAAGAGAATTCTATTGAAAGCAGACTTTAGGTCATGGGTGTCCAAACCTGTCCTCAAGGGCCGCTGTGGGTCCTGGTTTTTGTTCCTACCAATCGAGCACAGACATTTACCCAATGAAGTTTGTGCTAAAACAAGCAGCACCTGACTGCAATCAACTGATCACACTTGTGAGACACCAGATTGGTGAAAAGATGTCGTCTTGTTGTGTAGGAACGAAATTCAGCACCCACTGCGGCCCTATGTGGAATAGTTTGGACACCACTGCTTTAGGTTATTAATACTTTTAAGTTGAATTTAAAGCAGTAGAAGTAGAATTTTACTTTCATGTGTTCAATATCTTTGAAGTGGCGACGCTTTTTTTCAAGGCTTTCAAACAGAATTTTTACTTCAACTCATTTGATTCTATTGACAGCGATAGATGTGAAATCTGTTTGGACTGGGAGAGGCAGTAGACAAGTAATTGACATTTTTATATTATTTTGGGCTTTACATTTTACTTGTAAATGTGCTTTGGAACCAAAAACTGCTTTAAAAAGTTTTGGACAATGGAAAATTACCGTATTGGCCCGAATATCAGACGGCCCTGATTATAAGATGACCACCTGTTTTTCAAGACTCAAGTTAGAAAAAAGACTTTTTGAACACCAAATTAATTTTTATGAAGAAAATAATTACAGTACATCTGAAACAAATAATTATAACAATATATTTGAGAGAAAAAGCATGTTATTTTGCCTCATTCAAGTCTTAATATCTGAACATTTAAAAATGTAAACTAAGGTGCAATCACATTCGTAAATGAATGGCTTCTGGTTTTTGAAATGTAAATAAACCAATCTATTGTGATAAAACAACAAAATTGCAATAACTGCTTTAACCATCAAAGTGAACTGTAACTGTAGTCTTCAAACAAATCTGAATAAGGAAAAACATTGCAATAAAATAATGCAAACTGGTTAAACTTGAGAGTAGCTGAGATCTATCATGACAGAACATTGCTTCAATGATATCTGGCGGCATCTAGTGTCGTGAATGGGTATAACGTCTAGACCGGGTATATAAGACGACCCCCTCTTTTTCAGTCTTATTTCAATGCAAAAAACACAGTCTTATATTTTGGCCAGTACGGTACTTGTAAATGTGCTTTGGAACCAAAAACTGCTTTAAAAAGTTTTAGACAATGAAAATTATGTAACTATGCAACAGAGGTGGGTGGAGTAGTACTCCAGTTGTACTCAAGTAAGAGTAGCGTTACTTCAAAATAATATTACTCAAGTAAAAGTAGTCATCAAAAAAATGTACTTAAGTACAAGTAAAAAAGTATTTGGTGAAAAGATTACACAAGTAACGAGTAACATTATGAGTAACTGCTTACAATTGTTTTTGTTTTGTTTTTTAAACAATGGTATTTTTTTCTCAGCACGAAGTTATCTATATGAACTGTTGTCACAATACTATTCAACAACCCATTACATAACCACATTAAGCCAAAGAAATACCCCCAAAAAAATGAATCATTGAATTCTGGCTAGAGAAAAAAATGACAGAGATGAAGCATTATTCATCCAAAGAGCATGAGTGCCCTCTAGTGGAGAAATAGTTCCTAGTATAACTGTAAAATACTAGTTCCTTCATAGTTACTATTATGAAATTAAAGTGATCATATCTGCGGTTTCAAATAAAGACTGGGAGAGAGGTTAAATTCTGTGCTTTCGAGCCCATGTTAAGGGCAGCGCTCTGTCAAATACTTAATTTTTTACGTTGCTTTAAAGACGCCATGTGATTGAACAGGCTGGTGTGATCATAGAACAGTAGGCTTGCGTCTGATTGGTATAATGGAATCGTGTTTATTGTTGCGACATCTCATTGGTGAAATTGGTAGAGCTACTCTTAGCATCGCTGTAAAAAAAAAAAAAATCTGTTGAATAAAGAGGAAAAATGTAACGACTCTTATGTAGCCCAAAGTAGCGGAGTAAGAGTAGCGTTTTTTTTTTCTTCACAAATATATTAAAGTAAAAAGTATGGCTTGGTAAAACTACTCTTAGAAGTACATTTTTCTCAAAAAGTTACCAAGTAAATGTAACGGAGTACATGTAACGTGTTACCACCCATCTCTGCTGTGTAATAGATCATTGTTTTACATCGCAAAAGCATGTTTGCAAATTTTAATTTTGATTAAATACAGAGGTAAACATCTTTCATTAAGGATGGCAGAAATCAGACTATTTAGTGCCCTTTCTTTTTCTGTTTTTGCATGTAAAAAATATTATTTTTATTATAAATTAAATAAAATTTAATATGAAACTAAAAATACATTAAAATGAAGACAAAAAGATAACATATTTTGTTATTTATTATTTTTGGAATTTAAAAAACAAAGTTAGGTTTGAGTTTACTTTTTTTTTTAATGTGTCTTCTAAATGAAAACAAGAGATACAAATAAATAAATAAATTGGTATTAGTATTGAAGTATTCAATAAACATGCTTTAGGCATTTCAATGAAGTTCCCGGTTAATGAGGTCCAGAACCCGCCGCAATAAGTGAAAAACCGTGGAGTAGCGCCCCGTTCAATGTTCAGTGTATTAATTCAGCTTTAGCATTAAAAAGATAAATATAAGACATGTTTTTTTTTAAAACTTTTTTTCACCAAAGTATAATTTAAAAAAACTTGTATGTATGTATATAACATATATATACATGTATATAATATGTATATATATATTTTTTTTAATAAATGCTTTTTAAGCACTTCAAATGTGATAATTATGATTATGATATGAAGTTTTAAACATGTTACCGTCCCACTGAATTCTTTTTTTAAAGAAGAATAAAGTAATAGCAATTTGCTTGGCATTATTAAATGCTTCTAGGGCTGTCCCAAACGACTAATTTCCTCCCGATTAGTCAGCCGACTATTTTTACGATTAGTCGACTAATCTAATAATTTTTTTTTTTTTTAATTACTTTAATAATGAAATTTTTGTTGAAGCTTATTAATTCACAAAAAACATTTTTGGAACACCTAAATTCTTTATTAACGTATAAATAAATAAAAAATATCAATAATAAATCACAAACAATGAGGTCAAATGCTGCTGGCATGAACTAGTGCAAAAAAATGTAATCGGAAACACTGAGACTTCATCTCTTTAACAGGAGTCAAAATAATTCTTACTCTTTTTGTGGTATGTCATTGTCGATATTGTTCTAAATGTTAAAATGAATTGCAATGTCCCCGACAACCATTTTCAGAATATTTTGTGTGAGTTCAGATGCTTTTTCTAGTGTGCATTCCGCATTTTCGGGGGAGGAGAAAAACTGTTCAACTTTTGTTTGTTTTAACCTGAAAATAGATAAAGTAGAAGTCACACTGAAATATTACCACAATTATTTTGAATGAGAGCACACATACTCACAGTAACAAAAATTATATATATAGTATTAATTTTATTGTATACTACTATATGTGTATACACAAGGATACTTTATAATATAAAGTAACTAACATTAGTGCAGTCATGGATTAGAGTAAGCAGGCCAGTGCTGTTTCCATATATTCTTTTATTATATGTATATATATATATATATATATATATATATATATATATATATATATATATATATATATACACACACACACGGGATTTATGTATATATTTTCCCCAAGTGAGAGCTTCCATGATCCTAATAAAATTTAATAATAATTTAAATATATATATATAATTATATGTATATATTAATTATTTTATTAAATAAAAATGCACGTTGATACGACGCACATAAAGGTAACTTCCATTTTAAAAAATCGTTAGAAAGTTGTATGGACTTACAATCCGCTAGTTTGTTTCTTGTTGTCCTCGAAAATTATACTTGGGTGATGGCGCTTCAAGTGTTCGTTCATAGCCGACGTGCTACCGTGGTATGCGAGCTCAGCTTAGCAAAGAGTACACACAGTGGCCCCCTCCATATTTTCCTGGAAATAATTCCAGGCTCTGGCTATTGTGGTCCGCTTTTTTGGCTTTACGCCACTTTCACGTGTCACCAATTCTGCCCTTTTTGGTAATTGGCGGTGTTTTCAACTCCTCGCCGTAGTGAGGAGTGAACCGGTGATTCACTTGGCTCGTTGTTGTGGGTTCGTCCGATTTCCTGCTCAGGAAGGCGGCGGTGTGCATAAAAACACCGATAGACGTCGGATGGCTCTTTATGAATACTTTTATTGACCAAAACAAAAACGTGGGGAATGCAGCCACTGAACTCCGCGCTACCCGTACACTTTCCCAACTCACCGATCTCGCTCCCTCTCTCTCGCTCGCCCACTTTCTTCCTCTTTGCTCAATCTGACAATGCCGGTCACATTGAAGTAACAGCGGCCCCCTTGGGGGTGCCAGTAACAACCGCTTGCATCGCGAGCGCCCGCCATTCTACTTTACTTTACTTTATTGTAACTTTATCCGCGTGTAATTTTTTTTAACCCGTCATTACCCGTCGACGGTATGTTTTGCCCGTCGACGCATATACGTCATCAATGACGTCGACTAGTCGGGACCGCTCTAAATGTGTCATTGAGTGAGTCGACTCAAATCCTCTCAAGCTGCTTACTTACACACAGTGAGTTGCCACAGCATGTGTTTAACAAGCTAAACGATGATTGACACATGCGCCGCCTTGGCTTCCAAGCTTCTCTGGCAAGCTCCAAACTTAACGCCTGTCAACCATCGTTAACTTTAACAAACAACTCCAGTGCACTGCCTTACTAACAAAGGCAGCAGGAGGGAGAGTGAGACTACGCGATCGAATCGGGACAGTCTTATAAAATACTGTATTTATTTATTTACTTTTTAATTGAAAACAAAATGCAATGGACTGAGGGCGCAAAGTTATAAGCACGAAGTAGCAAGGGCTCACTGTATTCACTTTTTTTACACCAATTTTTACACTTTTACTGCAAATGAATATCGGCTCCAAAAATCGGCCCCTATAACTACTGATAATCTCTATCGGTCCTGAAAAACCCGTATCGTAGCTTTACCTTCTAATTAGGGCTGTCAAAATCATCGCGTTAACGGGCGTTAATTAATTTTTTAAATTAATCACGTTAAAATATTTGACGCAATTAACGCAGATGTCCCGCTCAGACAGATTTAAATGATGGTACAGTGAAACGCTCACTTGTTAATTGTGTTTTATGGAGTTTTGCCGCCCTCTGCTGGCGCTTGGATGAGACTGATTTTATAGGCTTCAGCACACATGAGCATTGTGTAAGTAATTATTGACATCAACAATAGCGGGCTACTAGTTTTGTTTTTTGATTGAAAATTTTACAAATTTTAATAAAACGAAAACATTAAGAGGGGTTTTAATATAAAATTTCTATAACTTGTATTAACATTTTTCTTTTAAGAACTACAAGTCTTTCTATCCATGGATCGCTTTTACAGAATGTTAATGTTAATGCCATCTTGTTGATTTATTGTTATAATAAACAAATACAGTACTTATGTACTGTATGTTGAATGTATATATCCATCTTGTGTCTTATCTTTCCATTCCAACAATAATTTACAGAAAAATATGGCATATTTTATAGATTATTTGAATTGCGATTAATTACGATTAATTAATTTTTAAGCTGTAATTAACTCGATTAAAAATTTTAATCGTTTGACAGCCCTACTTCTAATAGAAAACGGTCAACTGCATTGCAAACACAAAAAGCAGCTGTCACCATCCAGATCGTGAGTTACCACAAAGTCTGTTATTATGTAATTGTCCTCAATTTATAGGTGATCGTGTCTAAATACGATGTTAATGTGCTCAGCACAGGCCTGTCTTGTCAATGATGTGAGTGAAGGTGACAAGACAAAATTGAGGGAGTGTTCGGTTAGCTGTTTCAGTCCTGAATGACAACCCCTCCGCCTTTTTTTTTTCGGGTAGACTTAGGAAAACAAACAGGCCAATCAAAGGGTCACGTCGGGGTCAAGCACAAGAGTCAGCCAATCGGCCCTCGGCTGTCAATCAAGAAAAGATGCCCCTTCCTTTGAGGCGCCTTGGTTAGGCCACCCATATGAGTTCAATCGCTGGACAGCATGGTGTGCTGTTGTCCATTCATTTAGCACCGGTTAAAAAAAAAAACAAAAAAAAAAACAAAGAATGAGTTTCTTGTTGAAGTTGGATACAATGTGATGCTTATAGGTTTTTTTCTATTTCTACTGTAGTCACATGTGAACCATGCTCGGATGAAGAAGTCCTCATGGCGGTCTGCACCAGTGACTTTGGTAAATAGAATGCCCTAAAATTTCATTTTCAAGTATATTCTTGATACTTTCTTTTCTGAAATGATTTAACGGCGGGATGAAAAAACAATTTTCCTGCATTTAACGGACACTGAAAAAAGCATAGCCTTGTTTTTTGAGTACTCCAAAATGTCTGGTTTTATTGTAAGAGATTACTACTGTATAGATATTTATAACTGGTCATTTTTACTGAAGTAAATGACATGAGTTATTTACTATTTCCCCAAGAATTTGCTTCTTTACTGCTTTCAATCCTATAAAAATAATACATTTCATAGCTTTATTACAGGCCATAGCCATAAGTTTCTGTTTTTATTCATTTTAATTTAGTATTACCGTATTGGCCTGAATATAAGACGGCCCTGATTATTAGACGACCCCTTCTTTTTCAAGACTCAAGTTTGAAAAAAGACTTTTTGAACACCAAATTAATTTTTATACAGAAAATAATTAGTACATCCGATACAAATGATGATGACAATATTTTTGAGAGAAAAAGCATGTAATTTTCCTAATTGAAATCTTAATATCTGAACATTTAAATATGTAAACTAAAGTGCAAACACATCGTAAAGGAATGGCTTCTGGTTTTTGAAATGTAAATAAACCAATCTATTGTGATAAAACAACAAAATTGCAATAACTGCATTAACCATCAAAGTGAGGTCTAACTGTAGTCTTGAAACAAATCTGAATAAGGAAAAACACTGCAATAAAATAATGCAAACTGGTTAAACTTGAAAGTAGCTGAGATCTGTCACGACAGAACATTGCTTCAATGGTATCTGGCACCATCTAGTTTCGTGAATGGGTATAACATCTAGACTGCGAATATAAGACGACCCCCTCTTTTTCAGTCTTATTTCAATGCAAAAAACACAGTCTTATATTCGGGCCAATACTGTAAGTTTGTTTTTATTATCATTTCATGAGTTTATTTCAGGTTTATTTTCCAGTGCAGCTTATTTGTTGATTTATTTGGGTTAATAGTTAAAACTTTATTTGACAGCGGCATCATAAGACTGTCATTAGACCGTCATAATTATGATATGACACTATCCTGGGCATTAATGAATGCTTATGTCATTATAAGTTGAGACGATCGATCGGGTCCGATCACGTCATTTTCAAAGTATCGGAATCTGCAAAAAAATATCGACCATGCCTTTTTTTAATATAAATATATATATTTTTTTAAATTAAATTCTTTAGTTTAGGCTTAAGGTAGGGTTATCAAATTTATCCCGATAACGGCGGTAATTATTTTTTTAAAAAATGGATCGCATTAAAATATTTAACACAATTAACGCATGCGCTGCACGACCCACTCACGCATTGTCGCGCTCAATCTGTAATGGCGTTTTACCTATATAGAGAGATAAAAGGCAGCGTAAATTGAGAAGAGTGAATTTTAACAGCCTTTAGAGCCTTTTTTTGATTGGCTAAAGCCTTATAATCCCTCTCCCTACGGTTAAAAAATATCGTTGGGAGCAATGCGTGGAAGCAAGGTAGTAATTGATATTTTTCTTGACACCCTATGTTATTTCCCACCGCAGAGAAGATATATCAATTGGTAGCACTACGCACAGTCATGGTTCCACTTCCCATCATGCATTTGGGCATGGCTACAGTATCATTTACTGAAAGCTCAACAGATACACTAGATGGAAATATTTAGTCACAATATACAAAGTCACATTTGTCCTTTAAGAATTACAAGTCTTTCTATCCCTGGGTCCCTCTCACAGACAGAATGTTAATAATGTAAATGCCATCTTGAGGATTTATTGTCATAATAAACAAATGCAGTACTTATGTCCTGTATGTTGATTGTATATATTCGTCCGAGTTTTATTCATTTTTTTCTTAATGCATTGCTAAAATGTATGTGATCGGGAAAAAATATCGGGAATGATTGAAATTGAATCGGGAGCAAAAAAATCGGCAGATACTCAAACTAAAACGATCGGGAGCAAAAAAACATGATCGGTACAACCCTAATTACAAGTGGCGTGGGGTGGCGTGGCTCAGTGGTAGCGTAGTTGTCCCCCAACCCAGAGGTTGTGGGTTCAATTCTCCACCCTGATGAACTCGTCTAAGTGTCCTTGAGCAAGACACTGAACCCAACGTTGCTCCTGGTGCTGCGTCACCAGTAGGTGGATGGCGAGATAGTGTAAAGCGCTTTAAGCGCCTTGAAAGGTGGAAAAGCACTATATAAGTATAACACCATTTACCATAAGTTTCATCCGGCAAATTATGTCACTAACTCCATTTATGTCCAGCTTGGATCATTAAATCCATTCAAAAGTGAGATAATTTGGTGGATAACACTAAATGACATCTGTTATAAGTGTTTATTAATGCTTGTGTCATGTCATAGTTATGATTGTCTAATAACAGTCGTATAGCTTCACTCTCAAATAAAGTGTTACCAAATACCATAGCTAGCAATTAATGAAACAACTGGAACAGTAACTGAAGAAATAATTAGCACAGAAGATGAATTTTAATTGTTATTTACATCTGTAGTGCTGCAATGCATGCAAGGAGGCATGTTGGATGACAACAGTGTTGACAGCAGGTGGCAGCAGAGGTTGACTGTCTCCCCCAAGGTAGCAGTGATGGCCAAATGAAGCTTCTTGAAGCAATGAAGCTTTTTAGTCGGTTCAAAGCTTCATGGTGGTTGATATAGTCTTGGACAGTCTTATGATGCCACTGTTGAATAAAGTTTTACCGTTTAATATCTTTTGGTGTAAATATCCCATAATACAGTGAGGACAGCTTATCGTCCAGTGTGGTTTATCTGTGAACAAATGCCATTTTAGGGTCAAATTTGGTGGGTGGTGGCTTATAGTCAGGTGCAGCCTAGTCCGAAAATTATGGTAGACACTTTTTCCATCACTTCAGGAAAACCTTGAAGTTGTTACTTAAAGTGGAGCAAATAGGTATTTAGTCAACCACCAACTGTGCAAGTTCTTGCTCTTGAAAAGATTAGAGAGGCCTGCAATTGTCTCAACCATGAGAGACAGAATGTGGGAAAAAAATAGATAATCGCATTGTTTGATTTTTAAAGAATTTATTTCCAAATTAGAGTGGAAAATAAGTATTTGGTCACCAACAAACAAGCAAGATTTCTGGATGTCAAAGAGGTCCAACTTCTTCTAACGAGGTATAACGAGGCTCCACTCGTTACCTGTATTAATGGTGTTATGGTAAATGGTGTTATACTTATATAGCGATTTTCCACCTTTCAAGGCGCTCAAAACGCTTTACACTATCTCACCATCTACCTACTGGTGACGCAGCACCAGGAGCAACGTGGGGTTCAGTACCTTGCTCAAGGACACTTAGACGAGTTCATCAGGGTGGAGAATCGAACCCACAACCTCTGGTTTGGGGGACAACTACTCTACCACTGAGCCACGCCACCCCAATGGCATCTGTTTTAACTAATTATCTGTATAAAAGACACCTGTCCACAACCTCAGTCAATCACACTCCAAACTCCACTATGGCCAAGACCAAAGAGCTGTCGAAGGACACCAGAGACAAAATTGCAGACCTGCACCAGGCTGGGAAGACTGAATCTGCAATAGGTAAAACGCTTGGTGTCAAGAAATCAACTGTGGGAGCAATTATTAGAAAATGGAAGACATACAAGACCACTGATAATCTCCCTCGATCTGGGGCTCCATGCAAGATCTCACCCGTGGCGTCAAAATGATAACAGGAACGGTGAGCAAAAATCCCAGAACCACACGGGGGGACCCAGTGAATGACCTACAGAGGGCTGGGACCACAGTAACAAAGGCTACTATCAGTAACACAATGCGCCGCCAGGGACTCAAATCCTGCACTGCCAGACGTGCCCCCTGGTGAAGAAGGTACACGTCCAGGCCCGTCTACGGTTCGCTAGAGAGCATTTGGATGATCCAGAAAAGGACTGGGAGAATGTGTTATGGTCAGATGAAACCAAAATAGAACTTTTTGGTAGAAACACAGGTTCTCATGTTTGTAGGAGAAATAATACTGAATTTCATCCAAGGAACACCATACCCACTGTGAAGCATGGAGGTGGAAACATCATGCTTTGGGGCTGTTTTTCTGCAAAGGGACCAGGATGACTGATCTGCAAAGGAAAGAATGAATGGGGTCATGTATCGAGAGATTTTGAGTGAAAATCTCCTTCCATCAGCAAGGGCATTGAAGATGAGATGTGGCTGCGTCTTTCAGCATGACAATGATCCCAAACAGACAGCCAGGACACCCATGTTGACAATTACAGGCCTCTATAATATTTTCAAGTGGGAGAACTTGCACAATTAGTGGTTGACTAAATACTTATTTGCCCCACTGTATATCATTATTAAAACATTAAGTGAGTCATCACAGTACAATTATTCATACTATGTTCTACGGCCACATACATGTATATCTGCATCTGTTTGATATCGGTATCGGAGTTTTGGAGTTGGACAATATCGGTTACCAGTTAAAAAGTCATTATCGGACAACACGCTGCAAGTTGCTAACTCACAACAACACACAAATACTATTCCTAAAACATTTTAGAATACGAGTTTAATTCTTTACTTTCTCGTTGATGTATCTTTTCGTACAATCAATTGCTATTCATGCTAAAAAAAAAATTGGGGAAAAAAATTGAAAAGGCCCACTCTATTATCCGGACACATCATTAACGTTGCTGTAGGATTAAAGAAACTCTGTGTTGTCTCTGCAGCAGGAAGCGGCTACTTTGAAGCCCAGCCATCATTCGCCACCGACAAACACTCCCAAGCCGTGCTGACTTTGAGTCGCCTCTTCCGCCAGAAGAACGCCATATTTGCTAGCGGTGGAGCCAAAGCGCGACGTTGGACAGGGCGGGTCAACGTTCCCACAAAGTGCGGCGTTCCCCACGGCGGAGATAAATACCTTTTGACCGGCTCGGTCCATTTCGGAGAAGCTTGGCTCGGCTGCGCCCCTCGTTACAAAGACTTTGTGAAGCTTTATAGCGATGCAAGGAGAGCGGGTAGCAACCCTTGTCAAGTTAACACTGACTGAGTGGATGCAAGGTCTAAAACTGTTTTAAAGTTTCAGAATGGAGGTCATCAAGATGATATGGGCAACACCTTTGCAAGAATTACAACCTTATATTGTTGCTGCGTAGAAAAAGCTGATCTCTAGACTACAAATCCATGGACATCTGCTAAGGCTTTGTCAATTGCTTGCAGGCAAAGTCGGGCGTTTCTCATCTGGTTCCAAAGGAATCTAACGTAATGTAATATTTTTTCATAGTTTCAGAAACAGCATGATCTAATGAGATGAAACGGATAGTTGAGATATTTTGAGTGTTTAATGATGTAGAAGCATAGAACTTGCTTGGAACGTTTAAAAAAATTGTGATGTATTTTGCTTGAGTTCGGTCGCTCTAAAATGAAAGTTTGCTTTGCAAAAAGCTCTTTGTATATATAATGAAAACTAGTATCTTCTTCCAGGAGTGTACAATTTGCAGCTCTGTGAGTTTTTAAAAAGTTTCAGTGTTTTGTCCATTTTTGTGTATGTACAGAAAATTACATTTATTCATTGAACTGTCTGTTTCTAGAACTTTTGTTAGATGACCGTGTTGAACTGAGTTTGGGGTATCATGGGAAAACAGAACTACAGGTGTGTATTGCCTCATGTCTGGCGATGCGACAATTCACAGGTCACGATTTGATTTGATCCCGGTTAATTCTGAAACTACGCTTGAAGACGATTACTGCGATATTTGTATATGACTGAAAACACTCAGGTGACTTATAGTTCCGCTCTGAGATCCCCAATTTTAGCCAACTTTCAAAAGTGTCCTATATGCATGTCTGATACATCATTGGAAAGCTTAAAATCTCAATTTTCTGGGGGAAGAAAATTTTTGAACAGGAGGGCATTTAAAAAATATGTATGGCGGAAAACACAAGACTGAAAAAGCAGTTTCTGCTCTTGCACCCCTCTTTAAAAGAAACTGCTGTATTTTAAGCCAAATGAACTGTTGTGTTTGATAGAACAATGTGCTGCGATAGCAGATTCATGGCGCGTGAAGCCCCCAAACTATGTTTAATTTGTCAAAAACAAAAAAACAAAAAAAACAATTAAGCGATATAGTTATGAGGTAGATATCACTGACTTTTTTTACAGACGCCATTTTTTTCATTGTGACATAATTTGTTTAAAAGTTTAAAATATGTGAATGAATAATTTTCTAATGTCTTTTTTTTTTTTTTAACGAAATATGAGACATCAAATCATGATTCTAAGCTAAAAACAACAGTTATTTTGAATAATAAATATCATTAATTACCTTCGGTTTATGGCTGGGTTGAAACAAGCGGTTGCGCGAGGTCTGTAACCGGACAAATTAAAAATATTTCTGGGGCTTAATGCGCCATGAATCTGCTATGGCAGCATTTAGACATATTGTTTTATGAAACACATTAGCAGTTTCTTTTTAAGAGGAGTGCAAGAGGAGAAACTGCTTTTTCAGTCTTTTCTGTGTTTTCCGCCATATCACTTTAGAAAAAAACCAAATCAAAATGGAGTACATTGAGTAAAAGTATATTTATATCCATTCATTCATTCATTTTCTGAGCTGCTTATCCTCACGAGGGACATGGGGTTGCCGGAGCCAATCCCAGCTAACTATGGGCTGTAGGTGGGGTACACAGGGGTTAATTTGTGCCGGATCCTGGCATAACAAGATCCGGCACCTCTTGATTTTGGCCTCCCTATGTTCCAGGACTTATATGGTCAGATCTTGCACCTCTCGTGTATAGAACATAATAATAATAAAAACGTTTTTTAAAAATGTATTGTAATTGCCCCGAATGGGGGGAAAGAAGGAGAGGAGTGGTTGACTGCTTTCTCTACTTTATTGTGGCAATAATAAGAAAACCATAAGTCCCATCTTTGGTTAGTAGGTACAGTATGATAATGTTACATGATGCATGTAGAACGAAATTCGAACATGGCCGGTATGTTAACGTAACATAGATATTAAGAGTTATTCAGCTAACTATAGCATAGAGAACATGCTAACAAGTTTACCAAACCATCAGTGTCACTCCAAAACACCAAAATAACATGTGAAATTATATAATAATGTGTTAATAATTTCACACATAAGTCTCTCCTGAGTATAAGTCGCACCCCCAGCCAAATTATGAAAAAAAACTGCGACTTATAGTTCGAAAAATACGGTAAATATAACAATACAACAACCATTTGCCTTTTAGACCACGCGTGTTGTTCAACTTTCTTTCCAAAAGAATAAAAACTGTGCTAAAGAGAAAAACAATTGCAATGACAAACTTTACTTTTTACTTTAGTTGGCCACAAATAAATATGTGGTGAGCCAGATCTGGCCACTGGGCTGCGAGTTTGACACCTTAATTCAACAGCCACATTTTTTAAATATTCCCTCAAGTCTTTTATTTTTTAATTTATTTATTTATTTATTTATTTTACGGCTGTCAAACAATTAAAATTTTTAATCGAGTTAATCACAGCTTAAAAATTAATTATTCGTAATCTATAAAATCTATAAAATATGCCATATTTTTCAGCAAATTATTGTTGGCATGGAAAGACACAAGACGGATATATACATTCAACATACTGTACATAAGTACTGTATTTGTTTATTATAACAATAAATCAACAAGATGGCATTGACATTATTAACATTCTGTTGAAGCGATCCATGGATAGAAAGACTTGTAGTTCTTAAAAGATAAATGTTAGTACAAGTTATAGAAACTAGAAACTGCAATTTCTGGAGAAATTACTTCTGGTCTTTGCCGTGTGGAGATACAGACCTTACCCCCGCGGAGGGCTATCAATAGAATGGACAAACATGCCCGTCAATGGCATTAAACAAAGTAAATGCCATTAGAAATGAATGGGAAATTTGGACGTCTATGACCGTCAATGGCAGCACCCTTCAAAAGCGTCAATGGAATCGGGGAAGTTTGGGGGACACGTCCTATTGATATCTGGTCATTTCCTGTTGATTTGTTTTTTTTGTTGTTGTTGTTTTTCCCATTGTAAATGAATGGGAAACATTTTGGACGTCCATGGCCGTCAATGGCATTGAGTTACATAGGCGTTGATAGAATTCAAGTCTATTTGCATCAATAGATTTGACATACATGGCCGTCAATGGCAACAATGCAATGTAGATTCTATTGGAAATCCCATTGAAAGTGAATGGGACATTTCCCATTAAAAATGAATGGCAAAGTTTTTGGCAAATTCCCGGGGAACCGTAAATTTTTTCCAAATTCTGTATACAATCTTTATGCCCCTCACCATCCGGGAATTTTTTGATGTCCAAATTACTGTATGTTATTTGGTCAAAACTTGTAGGACAAGTAGCGTTTTGATTTTTTTTTTAAAAATCGGAAAATTGGCGTTTACGTGAAAACGGAAAATTTTTCGGGGCCGTTTGACAAAAAGCCACAGTCACACGAAAATTCCGGACGTGTCGATACCTGAACGGTGCCGATCGGTGCAGCGGTACGGGCTGTGCGGCGCGCCGAAAAAACTCGGAGAATAAGTTAATAATAAATAATAATAATAATAAAGTCGCAGAATAACATTATCTGGCTTTGCCAAAAAGGCAAAGACCAGATCATTTTATATTAAAACACCTCTTATTGTTTTCGTTTTAATAAAATTTGTAAAATTTTCAAACAAAAAATAAACTAGTAGCTCGCCATTGTTGGTGTCAATAATTACACAATGCTCATGTTGCTGAAACCCATAAAATCAGTCGCACCCAAGCGCCAGCAGAGGGTGACAAAACACCAAAAAACAAAAGCAACAAATGAACATGACACTGTGCTGTCATTTTAATCTGTTTGAGCGGGGCATGTGCATTAAATGCGTCAAAAATTTTAACGTGATTAATTTAAAAAATTAATTACCGGCCGTTAACGTGATAATTTTGACAGCCCTAATTTATTGATGTTTTTTGGGGGGTGGAGGTGTTTCGTGGGCTGCTAAAATAATGGACTTAATGACATCCCTGTAAACTTGACATAATGTTTTTGCAATTACAAATATCTCTAAGAGGGTTGTAACAGTTAAGTAGTAATGGTTTTTCTGTCATCAAGTAAATGTGACGAGGTGTGGAGGCAAGTGAAAGGAAGCAACCAAGAATAGACATAATACAGTCTGAAGGTTGACGGAAGGCCCTGAAGACTTAGTATCTATAAATATCAGTCCTCCTTGCACACACATTACTCTGCTTCATGTATGGGTGTGGGAGTATGTTTGTCTTGGCTTGTTGTTTACAAACGACTTTGGGGCATTTGTGTCTTTCGGTACGTGTTGCTTTCATGTCAGCAGCAGAAAGTCAAAAACCACGGATACGGTGAATCCGCCTAGCAACAGACACAGCTACCCTCGGCATTCCACTAATTTGGGACACACTTATCCCTCTATGCTGGGTTCCTACTTCTAACCTTCGGGTGTAGGAGGTATGGAAAGTTTGAATTGCAATATTCAAGAAGTGCAGCTGTGTGCTCATGCTGGAGTCATGGGAATGGCTGAGCTCACATTGTACCATCAGCAATGTGGCTGTTTATGATCCGTTACTTAGGGCATGGTGGGGTCAGCAGTTCTGAAAGGTGGTAAAAATATTTTAGGCTGTAAATATGGCTGGTTTCCAGAGTAATAGAATGACAGAGGCACACGATTGAACTGGATCTCAACTTGCACAGTATGATTGATTGCATCTAGTATTGGGGTGCCATTTTACTGTGACAGACTGTTCAAAGTGGGATGAACTTGGAATGGGCCGTTGCAGTGGTGGATGAAGTACTCACTTTTTTTTTTTTTACTTAAGTAAAAGTACAGATACAGGGGCAAAAAAATACTTAAATAAAAGTACATGTATCTAAGACAGTGGTTCTCAACCTGGTTTCGGTAAGTCTAAGGGGTTCGGTAAAAAAATGCAGAGCCCAATTTTTGTACGCTGATTAAATCTAGGCAAAGTGGCTTTTTAAAACAGGTTTTGGACCCAATTTACATTCTTAATCCATTTCTTTTAACTGCCAGTCCTCGATCTGATGGGAGGAGAAACTGGTTTGTTCAGTGGAAGGTTGACTCGCCCTTGGTATGAGGGAATACAACAGACCAACGGGCAGTGTGGTCTCAAATTTTGACCTGTTTATAAAACATGCTGTCAAAATGAAAAGCATTTTTAACGGGAATTTGCTAGTTGCTAACTAGCGTGCTGGCTTAGACATATTAGTCTAGAATCTGAAAAATGCGCTTTATTATCTCATTCTGAAGGGTTCTGTGAATCCACATCAGAAACTTGTGGGGTTCGGTACCTTTAGAAAGGTTAAGAACTACTGATATAAGAAAAAATTACTCAAGTACAAAAGTACTTGCTTTAGAATTTACTTTTTAAGTAAAAAGTAAAAATACTTTCTTCTGATCCCAGAATGTGATACATGAGATCAGAACCAACATGTAAAGAGAGAACCAGAAAATTCATTGACTGCTCAGTTTGATTTAAAACAGCAGAATGAAAAAAAACAAGCAATAAAATTGATTGCACTGTAAACCGAGGCTTAACTAGCTTAATGGCAGATTACAAGTAATTGTCAGGTGCATACTAGAGCATGAATCGGAAGTGGATTTTCATTCCCGTCCCTTCCAGACTCACAGACAAAAACTCCAGTTCCATCACAATGTTGGTTGAGTCAATAAGTACATCCGATTCCGTCCCACTCCCGTTTAACGCACCTTTAAATTGGTCATTAGGAAAGTCAATGGATTGTTATTTTGTTGTTGTTTTTCTTGTTCACCTGCCTGATCTGGCTTGTACTTGTTTTGCTGTCCCCAGTGTTCAGTCACGGTATAGTTGCACGGGGCTTATCGATTGAATCGGAGGCATGAAAACGAAACTATCAAATCACAATGAGAAAAAAACAAAAAACAAAGGGAATGCAGGCGACAATTTGAAAATTAGTGGAGTGGAGCACAGACATGTGCTGTAAAATGTAGTAAAGTAAAAATAAAAAGTACCACTTCATATTTGTACTCAAGTAAAGTACAGATACACAAAAATGTACTGTAATTTTCAGACAGTAAGCTGCTTTTTTTCCTCATTTTGAATCCTGCTGCTTATAGTCCAGTGCTGCTTATTTGTGGATTTATTAGGGTTAATAGATAAATTGAATTGAAATAAGACCGCCATAATTTTAACATGCTACTATCATGAGCATTAATCAATGCTTATGAGTGACAGATGTCATTAAGTGTCAACCGGCAAATTATGTCACTAACTCCATTTCTGTCTAGCTTGGCTCTTGTACATACATTCAAAAGTAAGATAATTTGACATGTCATGAGCATTCATTAATGCTCATAGCATTGTCATCTCATAATTGTTGATGGTATTATGACAGTCTTAAAGCGCAACCGTCAAATAAAATGATACCAAATACCATAAATGGCATTCAATGAAACAACTGGGACAATAACTGAAGAAATTATTTGCACAGAACATGAACTTTGATTGTTGTTGACATCTGTAGTGCTGCAATGCATGCTAGGAGGCATGTTGGATGACAACAATGTTGACAGCAGGTGGTAGCAGAGGTTGACTGTTCCCCCTCAAGGGAGCAGTGATGGTCAAGTGCCCACCCACGGACACGCTCTGCCCACTCAAAGAAAACTAGATGTAGTACTAACGGCAGTCTGGGCACCGCATATGGTATCCCATTCATATAGTACTGATGTGTTTTAAGTTTTAACCTTTGCGTTGTTACATCCTCTTTCACCTTGAAAAAAAAAATGAAATGTTGGTTTTGTTCCTAGGGGGCGCTACACACATTTACGCATATTATTGTTTTTTTTCTTTTTTTTTTCTTTTTTTTACATTTTATCAAAGTTTTCACCAGTGTTCACCTAGCTGTTGAGTTTGGTGAGTTTTGAAGCATTCTGAGGGGGTCAAAGTAGGGGTCAAAGCATCGGCGGGACAAAGAATGACTGCTAGGGGGCGCTAAATAGTGTATTTAGAATTTGTCTTTACACGGTATCAAAGATTGCACCTGTCTTGACCTGCCTGCCGATTTTGGTGCATTTTGAAGCATTCTAAGGTGGTCAAATTGAGCTCAAAGGGGCTGCAGAACAAAGAATAACTATAATAATAATAATAATAATTTTTTCAAAAAAAAACCCGAGGAACCACAATAGGTTACCCAAAGAAACATTGTCACCTTCATGTCCATACTCTTCAGTTATGGTTGTGTTCCAAGTCAAATAAAATCAAATACTTTTATTTGTTTAGACCAAATTACAACAACGGTTATCTCAAGGAGACAACAAAACACATTTTAAGGTGCAGTAGCCCTGTGTTGGATTTCGACCTATTTGAGCATTTGAGCTTTTTTTTTTTTTATTTGCCCCCCACCCAGGTAAGACTAATGCCCACCCACACCTGGCATCCTGGTAACACCACTGTGTTGCATTATTTTGGACTTTTTATTTGAGCTGTATATGTGCATTGGAACAAAAAGTTATGCACATATAAAAGTTGAACTAACACGACTTAACTATCATTTTCCCCAGAACAAAAGCAGATCTCATCTAATTCTGATGAAATACCCAATTAATCATTCTGCTTTAATTGAAGATAACAGAAATCAGCGAATGTTACTATTTTCCTCATTTTATAAATGTAAAAAACGTTTTTTATTTTTATTTTTTTAATATAAAATAAATAAGGGAATATTTAGTCTTTTCTTTTTTATATATATATAGTTAGGATAGAAAAGACTAATGTGTTGTTTTTTTAGGCGAAGGGCGTCCTCTAGCGGCGATTTATGGTCACGCAGGTATGTTTTTGTGCGCTCCATCGAAACTGTTGGTGTAAATTTGCCAAACGTGACGAGTAAAAATCGTGCACCGACGTGTCTCACCGACGTGTATCTGGATGACGGGATGACATCAGAAATAGTGGACACAGAACGAAGTTCCCAAAGGGCTCTGTTACACAGCGATATCCTAAAAACCGAAGAGGTCGTTAGAGAGTCACTAAAAATGAGAGGAATTCTAATTTGCTTGTTTTTTCCAACCCTTATCTACATGGTCGTGTTTGCCGCCTTCATGAATCAATCAGTCGTTATGTCTTCCTCCACATTAGAGCAAATAATGTGCAGGTCAGAGAATTGAATATGTTTTTGCGATATAAGGACACACACGATGGAATAATATAGAATGCTATACACATATTTTAGTTATTTGATCACATTCTCCTCGGGTTTCTTGTATCCAAGCGACCCGTAAACAAACTCGCCATATTCTGTCACAAACTTTTGCTCACGTCTCTGTGCTCACTTCTGCTCTTACTTGTATTTGAATTGTTTTAGTCGTTGTAAGAAAATGAGCGCGGAGGTGTTACTGTCTCAGCCGCATTATGATAGCGGAGCGATGGCTCAAGGGGCCCTGCAGGAGCAAGGGGCCCCTTTCGAGACGTCCTCGGGCTTAGCCTCCGCAGGCTTCCGCTCCGCTAAGTACACTCCAGCCGAGTGGTTCAGCGGCTACCGCAGCCTCCTCCAGCAGGCGGGCGCCGACCATCAGGCGGCCCAGAACATCCAGGAGGAGTCCAGGCAGATGCGGAATGACACGGAGGCCACCACCATGCAGACCCAGACCGATGGGACGCGCCTGCTGGGAGAGAGGCTGCAGGACATCCATCGCTGGAAGTCGGAGCTGCAGGAGCACATTAATCGGCTGCTGTCCGACACGACGGCCCTGCTGGCGCTCAAGTTGAGGCTGGAGAAGGCGCTGGACGCCACCGAGACTCCCTACGCGATCGCCGTCGATAACCTGACCTGCCGGAGCCGACGACTGGGCCCGGACCTTGTCCGGGACTGTGTGGAGGAGGAGCTGTACAAGGTAAGCAAGATGTTACCCAACCACAGAGGAAGCAGAAAATGAAATACTGTTTATGGCGGAAAACACTCAGGTGACTTGAAGTTCCGCTCTGAGACCCCCAATTTGGCCAAACTAATAATTTTCTTATATGCATGTGTGATACATCATTGGAAACCATAAAACCTCAATTTTCTGGGGGAAGAAATTTTTTGAACAGGAGGGCATTAAAAAAAAAAAAAATCAAACAGCAAAAGCCTCTCTGGAGGTGAGAGCACGCGAGAGCAGAATTACAGACGCCATGACTTTAATGAGATATTATCCTATACTCAGAGGCGTCGCGCCCATTAGGCAAACCAGGATATTGCATAGGGCCCCCAGCTTGCAGGGGCCACCAGAGGACCAACAGATTTAGCACACGCAGCTTTACTGCACTGTGGCAGCGACAAGTGTAGGAAGTGTTTTAATACCATGGAATCATTTGGCAGATTATCTAAACCAGGGGTCCCCAAACTATGGCCCGCGGGCCGGATACGGCCTGCCTCCACATTTGGACCGGCCCCCTGAAATTTTTTTTTTTTTTTTCAATAGTTATTTCGTGGCTTTTTTTCTGTGAAGAACCCAGAGAGGGTTATTTGGTTATTATCTATTTAATTAATAGTGTTATTATATGATATTATACGATATTATACTATATTATATTTTATTTTATTTTATTTATTTATTTTTTTTTAATTTACATTTGTTCTGTGAAGAATCCAGTAAGGGTTATTTGATTGTGGCGTTCTGAAAAACAATAAATTTTTACAATTAGACACTCCTGACATCGTCACATTGTTTCTGTTACAAATTTGTCAGGCCCCTTATCAAAGAAGACAATAGTTATGTGGCCCTCACTAGCAAAGTTTGGGGACCCCTAATTTATATGATTCTGTTATCCTTACCACTCAGCACTATTATTGCCACACAATTACACAGAGTGACTCACTATGTATTCTTTAGAAAATCCTTACCGAGTTATTTCATGAAGAGTTTCACAGGCCACCTCATTTTTCATGTTGACTACTTAAAGAAATGGTGATTTTTCCAAAAAAGTCTATTAATGGGTCTATCGTATCGTTGAATACTCTATAAGAAAAATATAACATATATGCATCTAAAATAATCCTAAACGATTTTATTAGCAATTTTAATACTCCTTTTGGCCAGGGTTCTTGGGTATGCATATGTTCCCATAGCAACCAGTCCTGTTATTGTCCTAAATCATAAGTGCTGTGTATTCTGGGAGCGAGAATAGGCGTAAGGTGTACATTTCGAGCAGAGAGTAATCTGAGTGCGTCAATGAACGAATTTAAGTACATCCATACGAGTCAGTGTGTAAAGTGCTTAGTTTTCGCCACTTCTATGGCCAAGATGACCGCACGTGCACACAGCGCGCAGTCGCACCCCCCCCGCCCCAAACTTTGTGTTCATTGTACTGCGCGAGTATGTATGTGTGTCACGTGACTCAGAGTGAGAGTGGGCGGCGATCTGTCCTTTTTTTAATTGGCAAAATGAAGAGAAGATATCTTTCTGGAAGCGAAAAAAGAAAGAAAAAAAAGCAGAAGAGGAGAAAAGGAAGTAAGACAGCGGTGAGTGTACTATGTTATTGTAGTTTCATGTCCTAATGTAGTAGAAGCACTGCAGACTAGTAGTAGTAGTAGTAGTAGTATTTTTATGTCCTAAAACAATTAACTGCCTTGACTTGTTGTAACTAGCTTGTTAGCTAACAGTATTGCAGCGCGCTAGCGTTTCTTCATACATAAAGATGTTACCTAGAACATAAAATCAGTGTTTAAAATCAACATACACACACATTTTCATCTGGGAATTTTTTCAGAAGGTGTCAGTCCCCCCAAGGCAGCTGTGGTTACAATAGAAGCTTAAATCCACTGAGTGTGGAGTGAATAAATAATGCAATGGGGGGGACACTTTAAGTGTCCTAAAAAGCGCTCTATGAGAGCGAGGCATAGACTTTTATTAAATATGCTATTGCTCCAAGCCCAACTGTCCCCCTTACTTGCACAGGCTCGAAGGGCCCCATGTTGCCTGGGGCCCCCGGGGACCCTTGCTACACCTCTGCATGTACTTACCTTGTTTGGATCCAAAAACTCCATGTAGCATGTATCACTGAGTGTCAAGGCACAGCTGTGAATGGCCACAGCTGGATTTTTGGGGGATTTTATGGGTGAAACATGGCAATATAACATGGGTCGCGATGCAGAAATCGCAGACATCAAGGAGTAGTCGAGATTTTTTTTTTCATATATTTACCCTTTTAAACTTTTTTTTCCCCAATTTTTCTTTGTTTGGATCAATTATTTATCATCTAATATATCGGAGAAAATGCGAGAGTAACAAAAAAAATACAATTAAGCAATAGTTATGAGGTAGATATCCGTGACTTTTACAGACACTATTTTTTTTATCGTGATGTAATTTATTTAAAAGTTAAAAATAGGCGAGTAAATAATTTTTTGGGGTCGTTTTTTTTTTTTTTAATGAAATATTAGACATCAATTAATGATTCTAAGCTAAAAATTACAGACATTTTGAATAATAAATACGATTACGGTACTTACCTTCGTTTTATGGCTGGGTTGAAACAAGCGGTTGCGCGACGTCTGTAAATGGGGGTTTCCAAGGTAAAACGGACAAATTAAAAATAGTTCAGGGGCTTAATGCGCGATGAATCTGCTATGGAAGCATATAGACATATTGTTGTCTGTGTTTTCCGCCATGTACATATATATATATATATATATATATATATATATATATATATATATATATATATATATATATATATATATATATAAGACTGAAAAAGCAGTTTCTGCTCTTGTACCCCTCTTTACAATAAACTGCTGTATTGAAGCCAAAAGAATTGTTGTGTTTGATGGAACAATATGTCTATATGCTGCTAAAGCAGATTCATGTTGCATTAAGCCCCCAAACTATTTTTAATTTGTCCATTTTACCCTGGAGACCCTTGTTTACAGACGTCGCATAACCGTTTTTGTTTCAACCCAGCCATAAAAAGAAGGTAAGTAATTATATTTATTATTTGAAATCTAATCTTCTGACTTAGAATCATTCATTAATGTCTAATATTTAGTTTAAAAAAAAAACAAAAAAATTATTCACTCGCATATTTTAAACTTTTAAAATAATCACGTCACAATGAAAACAATAGTGTCTGTATATAAGTCAAAGATATACTGTTGCATTTTCCCCAATATTTTAGATGATAAATAATCGATCCAAAGAAAAATTGGAAAAAAAAAAAAAAATTAAAAGTGTACATATATGAAAAAGAAACTCTCGACCACTCTTTGATGTCTGCGATTTCTGCATTGAAACTTTTGTTATATTACCATGTTTCACCCATAAAATCCCCCCAAAATCCGACAATGGCCATTCACAGCTGTGTCTTGACACTTGGTGATACATGCTACATGGAGTTTTTGAATCAAAAAGAGGTAATATATTATTAATATCTCGTTAAAATCATGGCGTCTTTAATTATGCTCTCTCATGCTCTCACTTCCAGTTAGGGTTTTGCTGTTAATGTTTTTTTTTTTTAATGCCCTCCTGTTCAAAATTTTCCTTCCTGCAGAAAATGGAGATTTTGAAATTGGGGGTCTCAGAGAGGAACTTCAAGTCACCTGAGTGTTTTCTGCCATAAATATACATATTTTTATTTATTTATAATATAAGTTAGTTTCACAAATTACACAGCAAACATGTATGTGTTCAACTACAGGAAGTGGACTTGATCAAGAATGTCCAGGCCCTTCTGCAGAGAACCATTGCCCAGGTGACAACTCAGATTAAGTGAGTATCACGTCCTATTCACTGCTACTGTACAGTAATGTGGAAAATGACTGGGCCCTACTTAGCCCTTACTTATTTTCTAGTTTCCAGTTCCACGATACGTACAGTAAGGATGAATGAATTAGAATGTGTATGTATGGAATTGCTACTTTGTATTTGATCTATAACTGCAGTAATAAATAAAATCTGCAACATTTGCATGCACATGCAACATGTGACCCAGAATCTATACGTAATGTGTCTTTTTTAGACTAGGCCGTGTGCCGGAACATTCTCGGCTTATTTCTTTTCAGACATGGCAGAGTGAACCATGGAGAAACAACGCTAGTGCAAAAATTCTGAAATTGTATCTCGGCCACCTGGTGGTAAATCACGTTGCAATGTCAGCATAAAATGAACCAGCAGAATATGCTCACAAATACAGTGGGGAAAATAAGTATTTAGTCAACCACCAATTGTGCAAGTTCTCCTACTTGAAAAGATTAGAAAGGCCTGTAATTATCAACATGGGGAAACCTCAACCATGAGAGACAGAATGTGGAAAGAAAAAAAACAGAAAATCACATTGTTTGATTTTTTAAAGAATTTATTTCCAAATTAGAGTGGAAAATAAGTATTTGGTCACCTACAAACAAGCAAGATTTCTGGCTGTCAAAGAGGTCTAACTTC
The DNA here is from genome assembly GCF_030265065.1 of Corythoichthys intestinalis. NCBI lineage: Eukaryota > Metazoa > Chordata > Actinopteri > Syngnathiformes > Syngnathidae > Corythoichthys > Corythoichthys intestinalis. The sequence continues at coordinate 16,480,513 of NC_080402.1, forward strand.
TTCCAACGAGGTCTAACGAGGCTCCACTCGTTACCTGTATTGGCAGCTGTTTTAACTCATTATCGGTATTAAAAATACACCTGTCCACAAACTCAGTCACACTCCAAACTCCACTATGGCCAAGACCAAAGAGTTGTCGAAGGACACCAGAGACAAAATTGTAGACCTGCACCAGGCTGGGAAGTCTGAATCTGCAATAGGTAAAACACCTGCAGTAAAGAAATCAACTGTGGGAGCAATTATTAGAAAATGGAAGACATACAAGACTATTGATAATCTCTCTCGATCTGGGGCTCCATGAAAGATCTCACCCTGTGGCGTCAAAATGGTAACAAGAACAGTGAGCAAAAATTCCAGAACCACACGGGGGGACCTAGTGAATGACCTACAGAGAGCTGGGATCACAGTAACAAAGGCTGCTATCAGCAACACAATGCGCCGCCAGGGACTCAAATCCTGCACTGCCAGACGTGTCCCCCTGCTGAAGAAAGTACACATCCAGGCCGTCTGCGGTTCGCTAGAGAGCATTTGGATGATCCAGAAGAGGACTGGGAGAATGTGTTATGGTCAGATGAAACCAAAATAGAACTTTTTGGTAGAAACACAGGTTCTCGTGTTTGGAGGAGAAAGAATACTGAATTGCATCCGAAGAACACCATACCCACTGTGAAGCATGGGGGTGGAAACATCATGCTTTGGGGCTGTTTTTCTGCAAAGGGACCAGGACGTCTGATCTGTGTAAAGGAAAGAATGAAATGGGCCATGTATCGAGAGATTTTGAGGTAAAATCTCCTTCCATCAGCAAGGGCATTGAAGATGAGACGTGGCTGGGTCTTTTGGCATGACAATGATCCCAAACACACAGCCAGGGCAACAAAGGAGTGGCTTCGTAAGAAGCATTTCAAGGTCCTGGAGTGGCCTAGCCAGTCTCCAGATCTCCACCCCATAGAAAATCTGTGGAGGGAGTTCAAAGTCCATGTTCCCCAACGACAGCCCAAAAACATCACTGCTCTAGAGGAGATCTGCATGGAGGAATGGGCCAAAATACCAGCAACAGTGTGTGAAAAGCTTGTGAAGAGTTACAGAAAACGTTTGGCCTCCGTTATTGCCAACAAGGGTACATAACAAAGTATTGAGATGAACTTTTGGTATTGACCAAATACTTATTTTCCACCATGATTTGCAAATAAATTCTTTAAAAATTAAACAATGTGACTTTCTGGGGGGTTTTCACGTTCTGTCTCTCATGGTTGAGGTTTACTCATGTTGACAATTACAGGCCTCTCTAATATTTTCAAGTGGGAGAACTTGCACAATTAGTGGTTGACTAAATACTTATTTGCCCCACTGTACGTGCTAGCATTATTTAGTGCCGCTGAAACACCGAGAGGAATTGAAGCACCTTGAGACATTTGATGGCTTCCAAATGCAAAACTGGCACTAGTTGGGCTGAATTTTTGAGGAAAAATAATCTGAACTAACTTTCTTTTTTTTGGTGTTTGTGTGATAGGTTAAATCGAGATGCTAAGCAGGCGTTAGAGTTTGACTGGTCAGATAAGTATGAGGCCTACGCCTTGGACCTCAAATGCGGAAGATTCACAAACAAGAGTACAGATACGCAGCACCATGGCATTTCAGCTGCCATGATGGAGCAGTGAGTAATACCGTAGTGTATATTGAATTTAAATAGGAATGTTCATGTTTTTTTGTCTTACAGGATGTCTAATGTCCCTTCATGGATAAAGTTCACACAGGACAACCTTTACAGGGCCTTCCGGGAGGAAAAGGCCTCTAAAGATCTCAGGCTAGCACTTTGTTTTGATTAGTGTTTGGGTCCACAACAACAACATCACTGGGTTACTAACTGTTGTGTTTATGTGTTGTGTGTCAGTGAGTTGGGGCAGCAGGTGCTACTCGATACCACTAAGGACCTGAGAGTCCAGTGCTCCAATGTGGACCAAGCTTTCCTCCAGCGTTGTGGTGAACAGATGGATGCCAAGATCCAGCTAGAGATGCAGTTCAAGCAGGTCGACACACAAACAGTTGTGCTGACAGATAATTACGCGCTACGTATTTGGCAGTAGTTGGCAGTTTACGCCTAAACACGTTCTTTTTTGCACGTCGGATTTGTAGACCTTGGAGCAGATTGGAGCTCAGGAGAGGAACATAGTGGCTCTGCAGAAGGCCATTGACGATAAAGATGCCCCACAGAGAGTGGTTGAGTCCAGGCTGTTCCAACGCTTTCGCAGACCCAACATGGAGCTGTGCAGGGATGAACCACAGATTAGGTACAGGACTAAACACATGCATGTGCACAAACACATACGCGAATGTCTAACGTGTCTTGTTTTTTTGCCTGAACACAGCTTGGAAGGGGAAGTGAGGGAGATAGACGAGACCCTTGCGTCGCTGCACCAAGAGCTGAGGGACGCCCGCAACTCGCTAGCCAACCTGGAAAATGATCGCATGGCACTCGAGAAGGACATAAAGTGTAAATCCTATTCGCTGTTCATCGAAAGGGAGAAATGCATGACTCAACGCAAATTGTATCCGACAATATCCAAACTTTCAGGGTACTGAACAGAGACTCTTTTGTACGTAGTGGGTTTAGTTTCCATTTTGTTTGCAGTGCTAGGGAGGTTTGGACTCTAAAATGCTCACTCACGACGTCACTTTCCGTAAGTCTGAGTAAACCTCCGCACATTGATATGCTTCACATAGAACAACATGAGAGAAATGTCAAGTCTCCGATTTGAAGTTTCTTAATCAAACAACAAAAGTGACTATTCACTTATGTAGACTTATTTTGAGGAGAAAGTACATCACCACTGTTCAAATCAAGCAGTCTAGTGATTTCATTGTAGCAAAAAGGTAATTTCTTCAGTGTTGACCAATGAAACTGGTTGTTTAAAAAATGTGAAGTGTATGTTTTTATGAGAAGCTGTGACAATAGAAATCTGTTCAATTGACGATAGATCGTGAATTGGACACTTTGGTACCCTTTGAGATGAATAATAATAATGAGCACAGTTGTCATTACATGTACTTATATTGGTTCTTAATAATGATCAAAAACTTTTTACGCAAGTAGTGTCTTTTGGATACTATACAGCAGGGTGTAATTATGACAGATGAGTATGTAACGTCAATTCAAAATGATTTACAGCAAGTATCCATCCATTTTCTCCCGCTTATTCGAGGTCGGGTCGCGGGGGCAGCAGCTTCAGTCGGGAAGCCCAGACTTCCTCCCTGAGCCACATCATCCAGCACCTCTTGGGGGATCCCAAAGACGTTCCCAGGCCAGCTGGGAGACATAGTCTCCCCAGCGTGTCCTGGGTCAGCCCCGCAGCCTCCTTTCAGTGGGACGTGCCCAGAACACCTCACCAGGGAGGCGCCCCGGAGGCATCATACTCAGATGCCTGAACCACCCCATCTGGCTCCTCTTGATGCGTAGAAGCAGCGGCTCTACTCCGAGCCCCTACCAGATGACAGAGCTACTCACCTTATCTCTAAGGGAGAGCCTGGACACCCTACAGAAGACACTCATTTCGGACGCTTGTATCTGGGATTTTGTTCTTTCGGTCACGACCCACAGCTCGTGACCATAGGTGAGGGTAGGAACGTAGATCAACCGGTAAATAGAGAACTTCCCCTTTCGGTTCAGCTCCCTCTTTACCACGACGGACCGATGCAGAGTCCGCATCACTCCAGGCGCAGTACCGATCCGCCTGTCGATCTTCCGGTCCATTTTTCCGTCACTCGTGAAGAGAGAAAGATACTTAAAATCCTCTACTTGGGGAAGGGTCTCATCTCCTACCCAGAGAGGGCATCCCACCCTTTCCCGACTAAGGACCATGGTCTCAGATTTGGAGGTGCTGATTCTCATCTCAACTACTTCATACTCTGCTGCGAACCGTTCCAGTAAGAGTTGAAGGTCACGGCCTGATGACAGAACTACATCATCTGCAAAAAGCAGAGATGCAATACTGAGGCCACCAAACCATACTCCCTCAATGCCTTGTCTGACACGTTATATAGGGACACGACCCCCGTATCAGGGATTCCAACACCCCACACTCCCAGAGCACTCCCTACAGGACTCCTTAGGGGACATGGTCAAACGGCTTTTCCAAAACCACAAAACGCATGTAAACTGGTTGGGAGAACTCCCATGACCCCCCGTGAACCCTACTGTCCTGTTCAGCTACTAGACAAGGAGAATGGGAATCTGAGTGTCTGATTGGTCTGAACATTTTTATTGTATCAAACGGGAGTATGAATACTCCCATTGTGATCATTCAACTGCCTCGTTTATTAGGAGAAAGCAGCGAACGGGTTGGGGGGGACAGAAAAAAAAGAGAATAGGAGAGAGACGGAAGAAGCAGGAACAACAACAAGAAATACAATGAACGCCTACACAAACTATGAATATGTTGGTGCTATTGTTAACTAATTGTATTTCCAGTTGACACCCTGGGGGGGTCAGAAAGATAAGTGATTGGGAGGGATGAAGTGTACACAAATCAGCTATGTGAGGTGTAGAACCCAGTATTTGTGTGAATCCCTTGTGAGTGTGGATATGTTGGCATCCTATTCTATGCTGCCTGATCGCTAATCCTGACAGTTTCTCTACTTGAGTGTGTCTAATTGCACATAGTCATGCGTGAATCCCATCAGACATGTGAGTCCTGGAGACGAGCGGAAATGCTCGACAACCCTGCTGAGGGTATAGAGCTTATCCACGGTTCTGCGGCCAGGATGAAAACCATTCTGCTCCTCCTGGATCTGAGATTCGACTTCCCGACGGGCCCTCCTCTCCAATGCCCCCAGTGAGGCTGAGGAGTGTGATCCCCCTATTGTGGAACACACCTTCCGGTCCCACTTTTTAAAAAGCGGGACCACCACCCCAGTCTGCCAATCCAGAGGCACTGTCCCCGATGACCACGCAATGTTACAGAGGCGTGTCAATCTAGACAACCCCACAACATCCAGAACCTTTAGAAAGTCAGGGCGGCTCTCATCCATCCCTAGGGGCCCTGCCACTGAGGAGCTTTTTAACCACCTCAGTGACTTCAACCCCAGCGATAGGAGGGCTCGCTTCAGAGTCCCTAGGCTAGGGGTAGCCAATTCCGGTCCTCGAGGGCCCCTACCCAGCTTGTTTTCCATGTCTACTTCCTTTAAAACACCTGAATCAAATGATCAGCTCATCAGTAAGCTCTGCAGGAGCCTGATAACGATCCTGATTATTTGGGTCAGGTTGCTACTCCTGCCCTAGGCTTTGCTTCCTCATGGGAAGTCGTGTGGGTGGAGTTGAGGAGGTCTTCAAAGTATTTGGCCTACCGGCTCAAAACATCCCAGGTTAAGGTCAGCAGCGCCTGTTGGTGGTGCACCACTTTCATAGCGTTTACAGCAAGCATTAAGATATTTTTTCATCGATACAGTATACCCTTTAAGACATTTATTTGATTAAAGGCTATGTAAATAAATATCACTTGACGTGACTTGTGGCACTTTATCAGCGCTATTACGAGAATCTAGGGGTTTTCACTTTTTTGTTTCATTTTCAATGGATGCTATTATTTTCAGTAATCATGGTCAAACAGGGGTACACTGTATAATGGTTTTAAATAGTCATGTTAACAGAATTATGTGGGTAGGAGTCTGAGCTTTCCATGAAATGTGAATGTTGTGATATTGGTAACAATTGTTTTGTTGTTTTGGGGAATATTTAGTTGATGGTTGATGTTATGTGAATATTGTCGTTTTAAATGTTTTAATAATCACAACGTATCCATGTCTTGTCTTGTGGATTTTATTTGTGGTGGTTGAATAAAGCCATTAAAAGTGAAGGCCATTATTCAGTTCAAATGGGATCTGTAGTGTGGACTATTTACTACACTAGAGGGAGTCGTTGAGCCTCATTTTACTATGTATTATCACATTGGGATTCAAATTGCATAGTCACTGTCTAAAAGTATGAAAAATACACAAATTGTGAAATATTATACATATTAATTTAGCTGGGAAAGACTCAACATTATCTACAAAAGAGATACAGTACAGATTGTTAACCATTCTTTTAAAATATCATTCCCATTTTGTACTTCTTGGGATTGTCAAAAATCAGGTGGGTAGTAACGCATTACACGTACTAATGTAAAAATGTTACATTTACTTGGGTAACTTTTTGAGAGAAATGTACTTATCGTTTTACTAAGCCATACTCTTTACTTGTACTTGAGTAGATTTGTGAAGAAAAAAACCCTACCACTCAGGGCTACACAAGAGTCGTTACATTTTTCCCTCTTTATTTTACTTTTTTTTTTTTTTTCTTGCCAGCGATGTCAAGACTAACTCCCAATTTCACCAATGAGACGTTGCAACAATAATCACCAATCAGATGCAAGCTTGCCGTTATATGCCAGCCTGTTCAATCATGTGGCGTCTTTAAAGCACCGAAAAAAGTGAGGTAGAGCGCTGCACTCAACATGACTCGAAAGCGCGGATTTAAACTTCTCTCCCAGTTTTTATTTGGCGTCGCTTGACCTGTTAATTTCATAATAGGAAATGTTTTCTCCACGAGAGGGCACTCATAATCTTTGGACGAATAATGCTTCATTCAGGTTTTATTCTCGTCGGAATTCAGTGATTTTTCCCCCCTTTGGCTTAATGTGGTTATTCAATAGATACAGTATAATAACAGTTCATATAGATAACGTTGTGCTGAGAAAAAAATATATAGGCTAATTGTTTAAAAAAAAAAACAAAAAAAAAAACATTGTAAGCAGTTGTTCACAATGTTACCCTTTACTAGAGTATTCTTTCCACCAAATACTTTTTACTTGTACTTGAGTACATTTTTTGGATGACTACTTTTACTTGAGTAATATTATTTTGAAGTAACGCTACTCTTACTTGAGTAAAAGTTTTGGCTACTCTACCCACCTGTGTATATGGCATTGACTTATTCATGAACTCACTTTTAGTGTAGACTACTTAAAAATAGTAACTACGAAGGAACTATTCCCTATTCAAACTAGGAACAATTTTCTCCTCTAGAGGGCACTCATGCTCTTTGGACGAATAATGCTTAATTTCTGTCATTCTTTTCTCTTGGCGAAATTCAAAGATTTTTTCTTTATTTGCATTTCTTTGGCTTAATTTGGTTATGTAATGGGTTACTGTACAGTATCATTTTAACAACAGCTCATATTGATAACTTTGTGCTAAGAAAAATAATACAATTGTTTAAAAAAAAAAACAATCAAACAAAAATACTCATTACTTGAGTATTCTTTTCACCAAATACTTTTTTACTTGAACTTGAGTACATTTTTTTGGATGACTACTTCTACTTGAGTAATATTATTTTGAAGTAAGGCTACTCTTGAGTGAATTTTTCGGGCACTCTACAAACCTCTTAACATTTAGTCTGTCGCTGTCGGAACAACATTTGCAACAATCAGATAAATACAGTTTTTAAAGATGCCGATCGATCGGGTCCGATCACGTCATTTTCAAAGTATCGGAATAGGCAGAAAAATATCGGACATGCCTTTTTAATATATATATTTTTTGGGTTTAAATCGTTTTCTAATTGTATTTAACGTTACAGACAAAATGTCATACACTCATCCAGAGTAGTTTTGGCTTAAAGTAGGGCTATTAAATTTATTGCGTTAACGGCGATAATTTTTTTTTTTTTTTTATTAATCACGTTAAGTAATTAACGCATGCGCTGCACGACCCACTCACGCATTGTCGCGTTCAATCTTTGAAGACGCCATTTTAACTAGATAGTGCTAAAAGTCAGCGTATTATGGGCAGAGAGAATTTTGACAGCCTTTGGAGCCATTTTTTATGTGACTAAAGCCTTACAATACCTCTCAGCAATTAATAACGTGGGTGACAATGTGGGGAAGTAAGGTAGTAGTTGATCATTTTCTTGACACCCTATGTTCATTCCCAACGCAGAGAAGTTTTATCAACTGGTGCCCCTACGCACAGTCATGGTTGCACTTCCCATCATGCATTTGGGCAGAAGTTAAATGGCTGCAGTATCATTTACTGAAAGCTCAACAAATACACCAGATGGCCTTATTTAGTCACAATATACAAAGTCACATTTATCCTTTAAGAATTACAAATCTTTCTTTCCGTGGATCCCTCTCACAGAAAGAATGTTAATAATGTAAATGCCATCTTGAGGATTTATTGTCATAATAAACAAATACAGTAATTATGTACTGTATGTTGAATGTATATATTCGTCCGAGTTTTATTCATTTTTTTCTTAATGCATTGCCAAAATGTGTATGATCAGGAAAAATTATCGGGAATGATTGGAATTGAATCAGGAGCAAAAAAAAGCAATCGGATCGGGAAATATCGAGATCGGCAGATACTCAAACTAAAATGATCGGGATCGGATCGGGAGCAAAAAAACATGATCAGAACAACCCTAACAGTTTTACATTGCATGTCTTGTAAAGTATTATGTGTACACATACTCGTTTGAATTGAAGAATCACTATATTTCATACAAGATTTGGTTCCCTTAGAGCAGGGGTGTTCAAACTTTTTGCAAAGGGGGCCAGATTTGGCGTGGTAAAAATGTGGGGGGCCGACCTTGGCTGACGTCCTTTACATAGAACAATATATTTAAGCAAAATTTAGCAAGCCATTCAGTGTGTCACATTTGCTTTATTATTTTTTAAATGAATAATTTCAACAATCTCGCAACTAGCCTTTGCGATGTTCTCTTTCGTCTCTCGGGCTCTTGCGAAATACTACTGCTGTGATATTAAACTAGCTTCAAGTTGCTTCAATTTCTCGCTGCGTATCTTCCCTGTAATCTTGTCGTACATGCCAGCGTGTCTTGTTTGGTAATATTGCCTCACATTGAAATCTTTAAAAACAGCGACTGTCTCTTTGCAAATGAGGCAGGACACAGTTGTTGCGAATTTTAGTGAAGAAATAGTCCAATTTCCACCTATCCTTGAAGCGTTGGCTGTCACAGTCAACTTTTTTTGTTGATTGTCGCCATTTTAGAAAATTGGAATTAGAGTGTCACATGGAGTAATGTTACTTAGCCCTTAAACACCTGCAACATGAAGCAATTATCAGAGAATCCCAACATTTGAAAAATACGGTCCTAATGAAACCTTTTTTTCAAATTTGTGAAAAGAAAAGTCAAAATGAATATGTGTAATAAGCGCCCTAATATCTATAACCCATGCTAAATCATGTTTTCTCATAGAACCTGCAAATGCATGTGTTGACTTGCATCCATCATTTTTTTTCAAAAAGAAATGTCAAAATTCTAAATTAGTCAGAAAATCATGAAATTTTAAGTGTATCAAACGTGATACATTTGGCAATAAAGGGTTAAAGTGCTGCTGCCTTTTAGTGGGTAAATGAGGAGCAGCATTTCTTGTGTAAGCTACTTCATATGCTGGTTGCAGTACTGCTGACCAATTTATTAAGTCTGTGTGCGGGCCAGATGTTATTGATTTTATGACAGAGGCTGAGGGCCGGATGAAATTTGACCACGGGCCGCATTTGGCCCCCGGGCCGGACTTTGGAAATGTCTGCCTTAGAGCTTTAAATAGGAAACTTCCCAGATGTACTCTTGGGTTTAAATAAAACGAGGTGGTGCCACGACTGAGGAGCTTATGAAACTTCATGAAAAAAAAAAAAATCACAAGCACATCAGACATCGTGATCGTGGTCACAACCAACTCCCATAACATTATTGTCATTGCATAACAGTCAGGACCCCTAGTGGGAGCTTGTCTCTGTTTATGATGGCTTTTTAGAGTGGATTGTGGGCTACATACCAAGTTAAGTAGCATTTACATTTTCACCTGAGTAAATTAGTATGATTGACGACGACTTGATCGGAGAAAATGTTCCAAAACATGGACTTGCATAAGTTTGAACACACGTGTCCTTAGAACATGTGACCTTTGTGAAAGGGTGTGCGGGAGTTTAATTGACCTGTATCTAAATTCATTAATATCTGTGGGGAACACTTTAATGAGCTCCAATAGCCATATGATTATATACAAATACAGATATTATACAGATAAAATGCATATTTTAATGATTTCCCTTTGTTTGACTATGCACTTGATTATGTATGTGAAAATACGGAAAATGAGAAAGAGGGGAGGGATGGCTAAAATTGTCCATCCGAGGGTGTGACAAAAAAGGAAAGAGGGAGGGAAATGTGGAGAATAGAGAGACAAGGAGCAAAAAGTCATTGCTTTTTTTCATCCAGTGCTCCCTTACTCCTTTCCTCCCTGTGACTCCAGGTTGAGAACAACAGATAGGTGAGTTAATTCTTCATCAATCCCTGCTCTTGAATAGACATTTTTAGGTGAGTTATTCTTAAATACATTTTTCATTATAGTTCATTTTCCCATCTTGAAGCAGCAGGAACAGTAAGCTCTTTTTGTCATTTAACCTCTAGACAAACTTTTAGTTGAATTTACGATGGTTCATTATTTCAAACAAGTTTTCCACGAGTATATTAGAAGTTTAACATTTATACGTTTCACTATTTCTCTAAGTAAAAAAGCTTGATTTATAATTGCTTCCTGGCCTGTCTCCTAAATATCCATACCTGCTGTTGATCACATTTTTACGATGGTGTTTGTTTGCTTTTGTGTCTGCATTCTAAATGCATGCAGCCAAACTTGATGGTTTGCGGAAAGCCAACATTTTCTTTGGCTGGATGGAGGGGCCACTTTTAGCTCTGTTAGCCCTCTTACACTCTTTGGTTAAGCCATTTCTCAATCATTTAGATCATTTTGAGTATCAATTTTTAAAAAATCCAAATAAAACATGTATAAAATCCCGGAATGCCACAAGAGGGAAAGAAGAGCAATTTCTAATTATATGCTGTGTGAAAGGAAGGAATTTCAACAGGGCTTTGCATGAATCAAAGGAATTTTGCGGTGTATTTTATTCTGGAGTCATACACTCTTCACCTCAAGGGAGAGTAATTCTCTTTCTTAACCATGTCTTTCCCTCCCTCAGGATGCTGCTCCTCAGCTCCCTATCCACCGCATTCCTGCTGCTGTTTCTTTACCCCTCTGAGCTAAATGCACAGCAGGTGCGGCTTGCAGGTACAGGCCGCCCTGATGAAGGGCGTCTGGAAGTGTTCCACAATGGCGTGTGGGGCACCGTGTGTGATGACCAGGTGGATCTGAACCTGGCCAATGTGGTATGCAGACAACTCGGCTTTCAGCGTAGTCTTACTTGGGCTCACAGTACCAGGTTTGGTCAGGGGCAAGGTAAGTCCGGCATGGTGTGGAATAGGCATGTGCCGGCATAAGATTTTGACGATATGATAACCTTAATCAAAAATACCGCGGTTTCACGGTATCACGGTATTTCAATTATAGCTATAAAATGTGTTTTTTTTAGATATAGGGGCTAAAAAATACATTTTTTTTCTCCATTGAACGGGATTTTTATATTTTTCACAACATATTTGCAAATTGGAACGTCAACATGAATATAATGTTAAAATAAATAATAAAAAAACAAATATTTTAAAATAGAATTAAAATAGAACTTATTCACGAAACCCACAGCCACAGCTCAAGTTGCTAAACATTAGAACAAAAATAATTATTTTCCATTTGAAAAAAAAAAAACCAACCAAACAAAAAAAAAAACACTTATACAGTGCCCTCCATAATTATTGGCACCCCTGAAAAAGATGTGTTTTTTAGCTTCTAATATAGCTATTTTTTTCTTCAAATACCGTAATTTTCAGACTATAAGCCGCTACTTTTTTCCTTCATTTTGATACCTGTGGCTTATAGTCCAGTGCGGTTTATTTGTTGATTTTTTTAGGTAACACTTTATTTGACAGCGGTGTCATAAGACTGTCATAAGATCATCAAAATTATGACATGACACTATCATGGACATTACTGAATGCTTATATCATTAAATGTCATTTGGCAAATTATGTCACTAACTCAATTTTTGTCCGTCTTGGATTTTTTGCATCCATTCAAAAGTTAGATCATTTGCTGGATAACACTTAATGACATCTGTTATAAGCATTAATGAGTGCTCAGGACAGAGACATGTCATAATTATGATTGTGTAATGACAGTCTTATGGCACCACTGTCAAATAAAGTGTTAGCAAATACCATAACTAGCAATTGATGAAACAATTGGAACAGTAACTGAAGAAATATTTAGCACAGAACATGATTTTTGATTGTTATTTACATCTGTAGCCCTGCAATGCATGCTAAGAGGCATGTTGGATGACAACAGTCAACAGCAGGTAGCAGCAGAGGTTGACTGTCTCCCCCAAAGGAACAGTGATGGCCAAATGAAGCTTCTTGAAGCAATAAAGCTTTGCAGTAATTGGTTCAAAGTTTAATGATGGTTCATTTGGTCTTATGACAGTCGGCCATATGAAAATAAAGTTGTACCGGTCATGATACAGTGATGACAGCTGCGGCTTATAGTCCAGTGCGGCTTATCTATGAACAAATGCCGTTTTCGTGCCAAATTTGGTGGGCTGCGGCTTATAGTCAGGAGCGCCTTATAGTGCGAAAATTAGGGTAATATGGGACCTTAATGGAAAAAAAGAGAAAAATCCAACCTTCAATACAAGTGCATTCATTCAGTGGGGGAAAAAATCCCACATAAAGAAAAAATTATTTGACATCAAATAATGTGTGTCACAATTATTAGCACATCTGGTGTTAATACTTTGTACAACCCCATTTTGCCAACAAAACAAGGTCTGGGGACTGAGATGGCCATGGGAGGAGCTTGATTTTGTGTCTGGTGAACCATTTCTGTTTCGCTTCCAAAGGCCCTGGGAACCTTGTTAGGGTGCATGGCGTCATGAATGCTTTGAAATACCAGGACATTTTAAGTCAAAATCTCTTGCCCTCTGCCCGAAAGCTGAAGATGGGTCGTCACTGGGTCTTTCAGCAAGACAATGACCCTAAACATATGGCCAAATCTACACAGAAATGGTTCACCAGACACAAAATCAAGCTCCTCCCATGGCCATCTCAGTCCCCAGACCTTGTTTTGTTGGCAAAATGGGGTTGTACAAAGTATTAACACCAGGGGTTCTAATATTTGTGACACACATTATTTGATGTCAAATAATTTTTCTTTATGTGGGATTTTTTCCCCACTGAATGAATGCACTTGTATTGAAGGATGGATTTTTCTCTTTTTTTCCATTCAGGTCCCATATTATTTGAATTTAAAAAAATATTAGAAGCTAAAAAACACATCTTTTTCAGGGGTGCCAATAATTATGGAGGGCACTGTAAATACATTTTGCAGGCACTTCACTGACTTTAAAGCTCCATTTTCTTCATATTTCTCCCTCCAAGTCCAAGTTATGATACAGGAATGTGAGTATGTTCACCTTTTCTGGGTTGATATACCACTACTAATATCAATATTAATTAGTTGAATATTAATGGAGAAGAACAGCAAGAAACAGCGCGTGTGTATGACTCGTATCATTATTTAAACATTATACACACCCACCCGCCGTCTCAACACAGAAAGTTGCCATAGAGAAAAAAACCACCACAGGCTGTATTATGAAAATGTTATTTTGAACAGATGTTTACAATAGTGGAAGACTTAAAAAACCACGCAAATAGAGAGAAAACTAATTAGCCGCCTGGGCATGCTTGCTACCAACTAGCCACGTTAACAGCCTCGTTAACAAGCTTACGTTATAGTATTTGTTTTACCATCACGGGACACATGAAACACTCTGGAGTGAACTCTCGTAGCTTGTGGGAAACAGCATTTAGTTAACTTAAATTTTGTGAAAAGTAATGGATAATGGTCATGTAAATTTGAAATCATGTCGATGGTTTTGCCTGCACGTCAGCTGTCCTTCCTCCTCTAAGCCGCGGCCGTCTGCTTCTTTTCGGTAGATGAAATACTCCCATACTAGACTAGACTTTTTTTTGAAGGGGTTTTGAAAAAGCTCAGGTGTAGTTTTGACAGCGACTGCCGTGTCACCAACACACAGGATGGAGCAACAACCGGAGGGGTGAGCGCGGCCACTCTAAGACATTTCTCGCTGCATTTTTGGGACGTAAAAAATAGCTAATATCGTACGATGGTATAATGGTAAATCTTAGTGGTTTTGAAACCGTGACATTTTCATACTACGGTAAACATTAAAACCGGCAACCAGCACATGCCTAGTGTAGAGATGTTTTTTTTACCCCGGTAGAGTTTGTGTGTCACTGTTTTCCCTTCCCTAGGTCAGATCTGGTTGGACAATGTATACTGCAGAGGCAATGAGCGCTCTATCGCTGATTGTGGCTCCAATGGTTGGGGAGTCCATGACTGTACCCATTCTGAGGACCTGGGGATCATTTGTGCTCCGGAAAGGAGGCAAGGCTCTTCAGGAGGGGAGGCCTCTCCCTCTTCCAGAAACGAGCAGAGAGAAACCAGACCGAGGACCCCGCAACAACCAGCCCAGCCACCTGTCTCATCTCACAATCCCTCTCCTCACAGTCGAGGACACGAAATCGCCCTCCATCGCAACCCCCCATCTTCACGCCGCAATAGGATCTCACCACAGGAGAACGGCCATGAGATACAGATCCCACTAAGGTACAGGGGCCAGCAGGTATCATCACGACCGGCGCCCAGTACCACCCAAAGGCGGGAGGAGGCACCGCCAAGAGGAGCACCTTCACCCAGGCGCCAGCCCGAGAGACAGTCCAATCAGCAGACAAATTACGCGACCCAACCTGAAAGGCATCAGCCATACAGTGGGAACCATGTCGAACCAGATCCTGCTTATCCAGATATGGGACTGGAGCCGGATAGCCAGTACATCCAGGTAAAATATATAAGAATTAGGGCTGTCAAACGATTAAAATTTTTAATCGAGTTAATTACAGCTTAAAAATTAATTAATCGTAATTACTCGCAATTCAAACCATCTATAAAACATGCCATATTTTTCTGTAAATTATTGTTGGAATGGAAAGATAAGACACAAGACGGATATACATATACATTCAACATACGGTACATAAGTACTGTATTTGTTTATTATAACAATAAATCAACAAGATGGCATTAACATTATTAACATTCTGTTAAAGCGATCCATGGATAGAAAGACTTGTAGTTCTTAAAAGATAAACGTTAGTACAAGTTATAGAAATTGTATATTAAAACCCCTCTTAAAGTTTTCGTTTTAATAAAATTTGTAAAATTTTGGGAAAAAACACCCAAAAACACAAGCAACAAGTGGACATTACACTGTGCTGTCATTTTAATCTGTTTGAGCGGGGCATGTGCGTTAAATGCGTCGAATATTTTAACGTGATTAGTTTTAAAAATTAATTACCGCCCGTTAACGCGATAATTTTGACAGCCCTAATAAGAATTAAACAACTAGAAAACCAATTGAAGTGCATACATTCTGATACATCTGTTCATACTTTGAAGCAATTTTAAGAGTCAGTATTTATGTTCTGATTTGGAGCGGGTTCCTCACAGCATCAGCCCTTTGTAATTAAAATTCTTTGTTGAAGATTACAAACAACCTACAGAACTTAGAGCTCCTCAATTAACTTCATAAACTCTTTCCAGAATGGTGCTAGTGTTCAACTTGAAGAGGCCCGTCTAAGAGCCGTGCTATCCGGCAGCCGTGGCGGTCTGGTGTCTGAAGGAGTGCTGGAAGTGAAGTACGCTGGGAAATGGCGTCATATGTGCAGTCAAGGCTGGGACCTCAGCAACAGCCGCGTCGTATGCGGAATGTTGGGATTCCCTTCTGCTGAAGCGTTTGATCAGAACGCCTACAGGTGAGTGAGTCAGTATGTGTTGTGCGTGTACATAGGCACGTGCACATTCATATTTGGACACAGGCTCTGAAAGGGATGGAAAAGTGTGGTCTTAGATACTTCCTTTTGCGGACTAGTTGCTCTCATGCCTGAATCGCTGTTCCGTCTTTTTTTGGGATGGTAACCACAACTGCTACCGTTAGTACGACCACACTTGGCGTGACTCGTCCACTGAGGCATTTGCCAAAACCAACTGTCCACCGGGACTGTCTGGCCCATTGGCTGACTGATGGGCCTCAATGCCTTGATAATAATCCAAGAGAGGGTGTTATTAATGTATGACCAAGAATGATAAAAATAAGAAAATTTCATCATAATCCTTAAATTACTATGTCAACTCATTTAACATATCAACTGCCAGTCATTTTCAGAACAGTCAATCTTGCAACAATTTTAGAGTGATTTTTCAAGACTCACAAATATTGTGTTCTATGAACATTTATACACTAAATCTACCAAATGAATAGAGAGAAAAAAGTTGTATACTACCTTTTTTGTTCTTCAGTAACCAGCAGTAGAACTATGGTTGGGTTTACAAAATGCAGCCATTTCGCCCCAAAAACTTGAAAATCGCATATCTAAAAATGGCACATTGCTGCCATCTGCTGTCAATTGTATGTCAGCAAAATTGTTTCCAAGATTGAAATTCACATTTGAGAAGCATCAGACACTCCCCAACCCATTTCCGTTGAAAAGCAGGATTTGAAGTATACTCTTCAATGTACTGTAATTTTTGGACTATAAGGCGCACTTGACTATAAGCCACCACCCACCAAATATGACACGAAATGAGCATTTTTTCATGGATATGCCGCAAGCCGCAACTGTCAACTGGGATATTTACACAAAAACTTATAACCCGGTTACTAAAGATGTCCCGATCGATCGGGTCTGATCAAGTCATTTTCAAAGTATTGGAATCGGCAAAAAAATATTGGACATGCCTTTTTTTTTAATATATATGTATTTTTTAATTAAATCGTCTTCTATTTGTATTTAACATTACAGACAAAATGCCTTACACTCATCCAGAGTCTTTAGTTTTGGCTTAAAGTAGGGCTATCAAATTTATCGCGTTAACGGCGGTAATTTTTTTTTTTTTTTAATTAATCACATTAATATATTTAAAGCAATTAACGCATGCGCTGCACGACGTACTCACGTATTGTCGCGTTCAAATTATAATGGCGCCATTTTACCTATATTTAGAGCTAAAAGGCAGCGTAAAATGAGTAAAGTGAATTTTGGCAGTCTTTAGAGCATTTTTTTAATTGGCTAAAGCCTTACAGTCCCTCTCTCAACAGTTAGAAATATCATGGAGAGCAATGTGGGGAAGCAAGGTAGTAGTTGATCTTTTTTTCTTAACACCCTATGTTATTTCCCAACGCAGAGAAGATATATCAATTGGTGCCACTACGCACAGTCATGGTTCCACTTCCCATCATACATTTGGACAGAACAGTTAAATGGCTACAGTATAATTTACTGAAAGCTCAACAAATACACTAGATGGCAATATTTAGTCACAATATACAAAGTCACATTTATCCTTTAAGTATTACAAGTCTTTCTATCCGTGGATCCCTCTCACATAAAGAATGTTAATAATGTAAATGCCATCTTGAGGATTTATTGTCATAATAAACAAATACAGTACTTATGTACTGTATGTTGAATGTATATATTTGTCCGAGTTTTATTCATTTTTTTTCTTAATGCATTGCCAAAATGTATATGATTGGGAAAAATTATCGGGAATGATTGGAATTGAATCGGGAGCAAAAAAAAAGCAATCAGATCGGGAAATATCGGGATCGTCAGATACTCAAACTAAAACGATCGGGATCGGATCGGGAGCAAAAAAAAACATGATCGGAACAACCCTACCGGTAACACTACTTGACAGCGGCATTATAACACTGTCATAAGAACAAATGAACCACCATGAAGCTTCATTTGGCCATCACTGCTCCCTTGGGGGAGACAGTCAACCTCTGCTGCCACCTTCTGTCAACAGTTTTGTCATCCCACATGCCTCCTAGCTTGCATTGCAGCACGACAGATGTAAATAACAATCAAATATTCATGTTCTGTGCTAATAATTTCTTCAGTTACTGTTCCAGTTGTTTCATTAACTGCTAGTTATGGTATTTTGGTAACGCATTTGACAGTGGCGCTATAAGACTGTCATAAGACCATCATAATTACAACATGACACTGCCATGAGCATTAATAAATGCTTATGACAGATGTCATTTTGTGTCATCCAGCAAATTATCTCACTTTTGAATAGATGTAAAAGAACCGAGCTGGACATAAATGGAGTTAGTGACATAATTTGCCAGATTACACTTAATGACATCTGCCACAAACATTAATTAATGCCCATGATAGTGTCATGTCATAATTATGACAGTCTTATGATGTCGCTGTCAAATATAGTTTCACCTTTTAACACAAATAAATCAACAAATAATGGGCTCACTGGACTATAAGCCACAGAATTCAAAATGAGGGGAAAAATAACGGCTTATAGTTAAAAATTACGGTAAGTGAATGTGTTAAGAAACCATACAACCCTACTAACCATGCACAGGTGTTGTCACCACCTATGGGGTAAAAAGAAACATATCCGCAAAACATATTCACACATCTTAAAGTTTAATTGAGAATGTTTGCTAATAAGGCCATGTGATCTCTCCTAATCAAGCCAACGAACTGCTTCAAGTATTGACAGAAAGCAAACAAAAATCTCTTAATTGTAAAGACCGTCTGGTCCCTCTTCGAATTTAGTCTCCATGAATGCAATTTTTCCGACTAACTTAATACCCTTTAGACTCCCGCATACAACCCAAAAGGACAAATACAAAAACACCAGCACCCCTTTCCATAGAAATGCATCTTACAAGACTTGACATAAACAAAATCCATGTATGCACACAAATACACGTGCCAAAGTGCACATGCAAACAGTTCTGTGTGTGGCTGCCCACAGATGTCTTTTTCTAGACTGGCTAGCATCACAACTAGACTGACCACCGCCGTGCCATCTGTCTCCAATAATTACCCCTTGTCCTTGTCCTGCCCAACAGCTTGCCAGAAGGACGCACGCCGGAGCCACGTCTAGCACCAATAGCCACAATTGCCAATCACCAGTTTCAATTCATTTAATCATAGCCGTTATGCTGAAAATGAAGGGCCTTGCAAGGATTAATTTGAAATAGGATAGGTTACAGAAGCAGTTCAGTTACAAATTACATCAGTTAGCACTATTGATTCTGAAGGCACTGGGGTACATCATATTGACAAGCTAACACAAATTGGCTAAAACCAACCTGCGTAATGTCAGTATAGCTGTATAAATATATCATCGATGCGAAAAGCATTGTTGAAAGTGGGTTTTCTTCAGTCAGCGACTCCTGACACCCCCGAAGTTGAGGAATGAATTTCGACCAACACCACACTCATGTCCAAAAAAGCATTAAATTATCACCAAAATTGATGTGGACATATCTACTCCAAGCCACCTCAATTTCGAAAAATTTCAGAATAAATATTTTCGAATTTATGAACATTGAATTTGATATTTACTGATATTGCACAACCACCGGCTTCACATTATATGGGTGACAAACCACTGCTAGTTCCCAGGCATTTTAAAACTACCGTAATTTTCGGACTATAAGGCGCTAATTTTTTCCCTCATTTTGAATCCTGCGGCTTACAGTCCAGTGCGGCTTATTTATTGATTTATTTGGGTTAATAGGTAACACTTTATTTAACAGCGTCGTCAGAAGACTGCCATAAGACCGTCATAATTATGACATGACATTGTCATGGGCATTAATGAATGCTTATGACAGATGTCATTAAGTGCCATCAGGCAAATTATGTCACTAACTCCATTTATGTCCAGCTCGGATCTTTACATCAATTCAAAACTGAGATAATTTACCAGAAGACACAAAATGACATGTCATAAGCATTCATTAATGCTCATGAGAGATTCATGTCATAAATATGATGGTCTTATGACAGTCTTATGGCGCCACTGTCAAATAAAATGTTACCATATTCCATAATTAGCAATGAATGAAAGAACCAGAACAGTAACTGGAGAAATAATTAGCACAGAACATGAATATTAATTTGTTATTTACATCTGTAGCGCTGCAATACATGCTAGGAGGCATGTTGGACAACAACAGTGTTGACTGCAGCTAGCAGCAGAGGTTGACTGTCTCTCCTAAGACAACAATGATGGCCAAATTGAAGCTTCTTGAAGCAATGAAGCTTTGCAGCCAATTGGTTCAAAGCTTCATGGTGGTTCATTTGGTCGTATGACAGTCTTATGATGCCGCTGTCAAATAAAGTGTTACCGGATGATATCTTTTGGTGTAGATATCTCATAATACAGTGAGGATAGCTGTGGCTTATAGTCCATTGCGGCTTATCTATGAACAAATGCTCTTTTCGTGTCAAATTCGGTAAGTAGCGGCTTATAGTCAGGTGCGCCTTATAGTGCAAAAATTACGGTACACACATGCTAACGATGTGCATGTAAAGTAGACAATTGTTCTGTTGCATTGTTTTTTTGTGTTTGTTGTTTCATTCTGACTGGTGACCAAGCTTTTATGTATTCCGTTAGTTTATTCAAGGAAAAATTTGGCATTCACCAATGTGTACGTTGTTGCAAAATGTCAGGTCACCGGCTAGTAAACAACTTTTTGTTAGGCTAACTTGTTTTTGGACCAAATGACACAAGAGGAGTGTTCTGATGGCCTCTGGTAATGTTGGTTGAGTTATTTGAGATCAATATTTGCTTGAGCCTTCAAACTTTGATGTGAATTACCCACACAGACACATTATATTTTGAGGCCCTGAGACTGGCTGAACAAGACACGTACTATATTTGAATTTGCACAGATGGAAGTTGCATTTCCAATTGAGTTACCATTTTATTTTTAGTATTCAACGCCATGAGCATTACAGATAAAATTCAGAGGGGTTATTCAGTAGTGACACTTTAGGATTGACTGACTGTAAAAATGAGTATGATTAAGAACTTTGCGAGTTTGATGTGTCTGGTGCGTGCGTGGAGGCAGTCAAACCTGCCACCACTTGACACAGCCATTTGTTCCTTTCAGGCAACTTCAAGCTAACATAACATAATAATAGGTTAACGCTACTCTTTTGACGCTAAGCTGCTCTTTCCAATCTCACTTTTGGGATTGTGTGGTCAGGGTTATAAAAGGGAATACTATATTCATCTTTCTTCAGTTAAAAAAAAAATTAAATAAAAAACACTTTATTGCTGATGCTGATTTCCTTTTCTTCAAATCTCCGACCTCCTTACAGAATATATCTAGACTTGAACCCACAATAGCATGCTTTTTCAGAGGTTGGGCAAATCCTATTAAACCTTCAGAGAGAATCTTACATCACCAGCCTCTTGTTTCCAAGCATGACGCTGGGTCGCCATGTCACTTTGAGCTTTAAAGACTTTTTAAAAGAGGCGGCGACCGAGGGAAAGTCGATATGTACATGCATATTTCCACGTCTGGTGTGTGTGAACCAACATGCTACTGCTCGAGTCGACCGCACAGCAGACACCGCCAAGCACAGCAGGCAATTATACGGGTGACTCTCACCTCCTCCTTCCCACTAACCTCACCCTTCAGAACCCCGTGAACTAACACCCCTTTACTGTCTTGTTGCTCCATTGCTGAGTTATGAAACATCTTTAACAGCGCGCATAGACAGATGCCACAAAAAGTAGTTTATGTAAGTTAAAAAAAAAAAAAGTAGTAATTACTATATATACAGTATGACACAGTGTATATTGCACACTAAGTCTTGGAATACCACCTAGTCAGAGTCAAATTTGTTTGAATTAACTTTTCATTGGGAATATTTTGACTCTGTAAAATGGCAGTTAAGGATGGATACACAACAATAAATAAGTGATTTCCAGTGTACTTTACAGAACAGCTTTTAAGGTGTCACACACGCAAGAGTGTTGGTTTGCCAAGGGACGGTAGGGACAAAACACTACCAACTTTTCAGGATGCTGAAATTGTCCCTACCAACTTTTAAGCAACTTTATTTGCGTTACATAATGACTTCAATTATATAGGTCATTTAGATTGTCTTACAATATGTTTTAATTGTTGTAATTGACCCCAGCGATCGATCGGGTCCAATCAAATTATCGGAATCGGCAAAAAAATATCGGACGTGCTTTTTTTTAATGTATATATTTTTTTTAATTATATCGTTTTCTAATTGTATTTAACGTTACAGACAAAATCTCTTACACTCATCCAGAGTCTTTAGTTTTGGCTTAAAGTAGGGCTATCAAATTTATCGCGTTAACGGCGGTAATTAATTTTTTTAAAAATTAATCACGTTAAAATATTTAACGCATGTGCTGCACGACCCACTCACGCATTGTCGCGTTCAATTTATAAAGGCGCCGTTTTATCTATATATAGAGCTAAAACGCAGCGTAAAATGAGTAGAGTGAATTTTGGCAGTCTTTGGAGCCTTTTTTTGATTGGCATAACCTTACAATCCCTCGCTCAACAATTAGAAATATCGTGGGAAGCAATGAGGGGAAGTAAGATAGTAGTTGATCTTTTTCTTAACACCCTATGTTATTTCCCAACGCAGAGAAGATATATCAATTGGTGCCACTACGCACATTCATGGTTGCACTTCCCATCATGCATTTGGGCAGAACAGTTAAATGGCTACAGTATCATTTACTGAAAGTTCAACAAATACACTAGATGGAAATATGTAGTCACAATATACAAAGTCACAATTTATCCTTTAAGAATTACAAGTCTTTCTATCCATGGATCCCTCTCACAGAAAGAATGTTAATAATGTAAATGCCATCTTGAGGATTTATTATCATAATAAACAATCACAGTACTTATGTACTGTATGTTAAATGTATATATTCGTCCGAGTTTTATTCATGTTTTTCTTAATGCATTACCAAAATGTATATGATCAGGAAAAATTATCGGGAATGATTGGAATTGAATCGGGAGCAAAAAAAAAAAAAAAGCAATCAGATTGGGAAATATCGGGATCGGCAGATACTCAAACTAAAATGACCGGGATCGAAACGGGAGCAAAAAAACATGATCACAACAACCCACCATTATTAAGTGAATTATTTTCATTATGTCCAGACTTACATGTACCCCTTTTACTTGCTGAATGTGCCGGTCCATTTTTTCCTCCTGAACGCACATTTGATTGGCTAATGACTTGACCCCCCGCCCCCTAACCCATGCACACACAAACACAGACATTAGATATTAGAGATACTAGGGATATTAGAAGTTTTTTTTTTCTTCAGCCAGCAGCAGCCACTGTAATAAATGTAAAAAGATGAGGAACGATGTGAATGAAGATGTGTTGTGGAAGTGGGGAACACACCACTAATTTTGCTAAAAGCTAGAAGTCCGACCTGCATCAGAGTTAGCACAACATTAAACAGTGTGAACTTGCTAACCTGCAAAACTCGAGTAGGAAGCTGCTTAGAGAGAAGTGTCCTCCTGTATGTGTTTTCTACTGTTAGTGTTAATTAAACTGTGAGAAATGGAGTGAACTGAGGTTTACCCCCTTCTGCCCAGTTTTCATTTTTAGTTCATTTATGCGGTCTTAAAGCACCCCAAAGAAGCTTTCTTTTTTGTTGTTGTTGAGTTTGGCTGTGCTTGTGTTTTACCTAAAGGACGGCTCCATTTTTTTTTTTTTTTTTGTTATTCCCAGACAAAAGTTTTTTCAGTTATATTTAATTTTCTTATTCATACATTGTTGAGTGGTGTTAAGTAAAATGTTTATTTTTTTTTTTTTTTGCATTCCTGAATAGTTAATACCATAGATGGTTTACAAGCTTTTATTTATTGTGTATGTTAATGTAATTTAAATTATGTTCAAATCATGCAATTCAAATTTGCTCATAAAATCTGGATATTTTATTCTGGAAGTTTTCTTTCTTGTTTGAAAACAAAGGTTTGAATTGATCGATGTAGGCTGAACCAATACACATAAATTTTACTATAAGTCGATACAGATTTATTTTGCATTGATCATTATGAATGTCCCGTCCCCAGCAAAAAGTGTAAATACAGGTTATGCCATATCGTCCCTACCAATGTTAAGACACTGAATTTGTGATTTCGTAATACAATATATCCATCACTTTGGTTTGCTCAATATTTACATTTGCATCACTGGTCTGGTGATGCAGGTAAACAGTGCTACTGAGTGTTCTGACACTCTGAATACACAAAGGGTGTCCTTTAGGCTGCACCTGCTTGTGGTCTCTGGTTGATGCAAGTGGTCAGCATTGGTGTGAGTGTGCTTGACTAAATGACACCTTCCAGGCACTTTCTGGCTTGTGAAACTTTTTATATCCTTAATGTTCCCTTTTTCAATGCTTGTCGGTTTTAGACTAGCAAATTTAGGACTTAATTTCCCATAATACGAGTTAAAATAAATCAACATAAAATATATTGGATGGTGCATGGTTATAATAGACAACTTTTTAGAGTATGTTCCTGAAATTTCTCATACTTTTGTTTTTCAGGAAACTGTGGGACTCCAAGCTAGCAGATCCATCATCAAGGTAAACTCAGTTCTAATAGAAGTCCAACGTTTACGCATGCATGTAGTTCACATTCAATTTTCCTTCTCAGACTGAGATCACAGGTTACCAAGAAGGCTTACTGGGTGGAGCGGGTGCAGTGTCAGGGAGTGGAGGTCTCCTTGTCACAGTGTCAGGCCCAGTTGTCAGTCCGCAGAAGAGACGGTCCATGCGCGGGAGGCATGCACGCTGTAGTCCGCTGTGTTCCTGGAGCACAGTTTGCGCGCAACGGCCGAAGACAGGCAACACACCCCACGTCGGTCAGTTCTGGTTCCTCATACCTTTATTTGAAGGAATGAAATTATTGTCATTTATGGAAATACAGTGGTAACATTACTTGCAAACGTCTCAACATACACAATGTTCAGGTTAAAACACGCTTCAACAGGAAAATATTGCCTCTTGTCACGAAAGAAATTTCAGGGACCGAAAAGCAAAAATACAGTATGGCTGGTTCTCGAAGCTCCCAGAGTTTACTAAACGTAACATACTTATAGCTGCTCTGCCATTGGCTATTGCCTAGCATTCCTAGCGTCCAATTGGCTGAGAGGGACCTCTACTGTATGTGTATGTGTGTATCCCAGCGTCCTCTTCATTCGCCTCTTGTGTTCTGACAACTTTACATGAGTATATTAACTTTTATTGTCTATTTTATTCTTGGCTTTTTACATTATGCAAAACTCATATTTTATGTTCATTGTGCAATAATTTAATTGTAACATATTTGTCACATGTTTTGGAGCATTTTCATGCATTATATAAGATTTATGTTTAAATTTTGGGGGGGCTTGGAACAGATTAGGGCATTTACATGGAAAACGCGTCTACTTACAGAATTTTAATTTACGAAACTACTTCCAGAACCAATCAATTTCGTAAGTAGAGGTACCACTGTATATACAGTACTTGTATGAAACAATGCAGGGTACACCTTCAGTACAAGCCATGGGAGAGTAATATTGTACTATACAGTGCTATGAAAAAGCATCTGAACTGTTTGGAATTTCTCACATTTCTGCATAAAATCACCATCAAATGTGATCTGATCTTTGTCAAAATCGCACAGATGTAAAAACAGTGTCTGCTTTAACTAAAACCACCCAAACATATTTTCATGTGGATAGCATGCAAACAATGACAGAAGGGGGATAAAAAGTAAGTGAACCCTCTCCCTAAAGAGACTTAATGAGCAATTGAAACCAATTTTTACCTAACAATTTAAGTCAGGTGTGTGCCCAATCACTGATGAGTGGTTTAAAGCTACCCTGCCCACTATAAAACACACAACTGCTAAGAATTTTCTTGATCAGAAGCATTGTCTGATGTGCATCATGGCTCGGTCAAGAGAGCTGTCTGAAGAGCTACGATCAAGGATATTTCATTTGTATAAAGCTTGGAAAGGATACAAAACCATCTCTCAAAGTCTGGATGTTCATCAATCGACAATCAGAGAAGTTGTCCACAAATGGAGAGAGTTTGGCACTGTTGCTTCTCTCCCAAGGAGTGGCTGTCCACCAAAAATGATGCCAAAACTTTAGCGCAGAATACTCAGAGAGGTAAAAAAGAACCCAAGAGTGTCTGCTAAAGACTTACAGAAATCACAGGCACATTCCAATATCTCTGTGCACACATCAACTATATGTAAAACTACGGCTTAGAATGGTGTTCATAGGAGGGCTCCACGGAGGAAGCCACTGCTATCTAAATAAAGCATTGTTGCTCGTTTAATGTTCGCAAAAAGGTCTTGGACACTCCACAGAAGTTTTGGCAAAATATTTTATGGACTGATGACACCAAAGTTGAATTGTTTGGGAGTAACACACAATGTCATGTGTGGAGGAAAAATGGAACAGCTCACCAACATCAATCCCTCATCCCCACCGTGAAGCATGGTGGAGGGTGCGTCATGACTTTGGGGCTGTTTTGCTGCCTCAGGATCTGAACAACTTGCAATCATTAATGGAAGAATGAATTCAAAGGTTTATCAGGATATTTTGCAGGAATACCTGAGGCGGTCTGTCAGACAGTTGACGCTAAAAAGACGATGGATGCAGCAACAAGACAATGATCCAAAACACAGAAGTAAATCAACTTCGGAATGGTTTCAGAAGAACAAAATACACATTCTGGAGTGGCCAAGTTAAAGTCCAGACTTGAACCCCATTGAGATGCTGTGGCATGACCTAAAGACAGTGATTCATGCCAGACATCCAAGGAATCTGACAGAACTACAGCAGTTTTGTAGAGAAGAATGGGCCAGGATTAGTCCTGATCAATGTACCAGACTGATCTGCGGCTACAGGAAGCATCTGGTTGAAGTAATTGCCGCCAAGGGGGGGGGGGGGGGGGGGGGCCACAAAATATTCAATGTCATGGTTCACATACTTATTTTTCCCCCTTTTGTCATTATTTGCATACTATCCTCATTAAATTATGAAAACCTATAAATGTTTGGGTGGTTTTAGTTAAACCAGACAGTTTTTTCATCTGTGTGATTTTGACAAAGATCAGCTCACATTTGAAGGTGATTTTATGCAGGAATGTGAGAAATTCCAAAATGCTCAGATACCTTTTCATACTACTGTAGATTGGTTCTCTCAGAGAAATCGTATTTCACAATATTGTCATTGTAGCAAAAACATATTTAATATCTTTTGCTTGATAAATTGGCAAGTGAGAGCGTGTCATGTATTACAAGTCTCAATGCAATGCAGTTCTTCTCCACCAAAAACTGGTGTCACTGGGTGGTTTAATGCGTGTACTAGTATAGTTTGTTTATTTGAAGCTTTAATTTGAGAACATGCTTACTTGAAGGACTCCTCTATTAAGTCAAAATATATTTTTTTGTCTTCTAGTTTAGCTTTGGGTAAAACCACCAAGAGATTTTAGAGAGGATATGCAAACAAACGTTTAAAAATAAACTCAAGAATGAAGATGGAAAATGCAACATTCAATAATAAAAAGTATCTAAATGTGTTTCAAAACAACAAATGTGTACTCATTTTCTTTTTCCTACCAGAGCAACGTGCGTCTGAAGGCGGGGCCCCGTGTTGGAGAGGGTCGGGTGGAGGTTCTGAAAGAGGGCAAGTGGGGCACCGTAGCAGACCATTTGTGGGACATCACAGACGCGAGCGTGGTCTGCAGAGAGCTGGGCTTTGGAACTGCCAAGGAGGCTCTGACCAGGGCTCAGTTGGGAGAGGGTGAGAAAAGACACATGTACTGTAGATTAACATGTACACAAAAGAGCACTTACTGTAGGTGTGTACAGAGGCGTAGCAAGGGTCCCTGGGGGCCCCAGGCAACAGGCAACATGGGGCCCTTCTGAGTCACGGGACTCACATACATACTCGCGCAGTATAATGAACACAAAGGTGGGGGGGTGCGAGTGCGCGCTGCGTGCACGTGCGGTCAGCTTGGCCATAAAAGTGGCGAAAACTAAGCACTTTACACTGACTCATATGGATGTACTTATATTCGTTCATGGACGCACACATTTTAACAGGTGGCCGTGCTCTGCTCGAAATGCGCACACTACGTCTATTCTCGCTCCCAGAATACGCAGCGCTTGTGACGTAGGACAATAACAGGACTGGTTGCTATGGGAACGTACGCATACCCAAGGAACCTTGCTAAAAGGAGTATTAAAATTGCTAATAAAATAGTTTAGGATTATTTTAGATGCATATATGTTATATTTTTCTTTTAGAGTATTCGACGAGGAATACGATAGACCCATTAATAGACTTTATTGGAAAAATCACCATTTCTTATGGTAGTCACATGAATAATGAGGTGGCCTGTTAAAATCAACGTAAAACATCTCAGCTAGGACTTTCCAGAGAGTACTTGGTGAGTCACTCTATAAACAATCATGTGGTCTTAATAGCTGATTGAACTTTCTTAAAATCTATAATCCAAGTGACATGGTTAGTACTGATTGGGGTTGATAACAGAATCGTTAGATAATCTGCTAATTGATTCCATGGTATTGAAACACTCCCAACACTTGTCGCTGCGACAGTGCAGTAAAGCTGCGTGTGCTAAATCTGTTAGCCCTCTGGGGGCCCCTGCTGGCTGGGGGCCCTAGGCAATTGCCTGGTTTGCCTAATGGGACGCGACGCCTCTGTGTGTGTAAGAACTTCAGCAGATCTAAAAAAGTTGTACCATTATCATCAACTGCCTTTCTACGTAGACTTAATCAATTTTCCATACTAGCCGGGTATATTCCATCTGGTTCAGATAACCGTTCTCACTCATATTCACACCTTTGCATAAATTAGAGCCTTCAATAAATCCAGTATACATGTTTTGGGACTGTGGGAGGAAAAAAGCAAGTGAAGCCAAGATTCAAGAATATTCTCCTTTGATGCTTGGGTGCTAATCAGTGTGCAGGGCAACTTTGTAGAACCAAAAAAACAATACACACGGTTTCTGAAACTATTCACAAATACCTTTCTGACAATAAATGTTCCGAATATTTAAAAAGTGTAAATCTAAAGTAGAATATTATCTTAATACTAAGTATTATAGCATCATTAACGTCACCGTGTTTGCATGCTGCTCTGCCGTTGACGCCTATATTTGCCCATAATTTAAGTGGTTATGGTTAGGGCGTTAGAGTTTGGGCATATTATTTTCATTCATTAATTTCAAGAGAAAGATTTAAGCAATCCCAAAATATGTTGTTTTTCAACTAATTACAGTTCATTACTCTTTGTATGACATCTGACTAAATTCCCATGAGAACAAGGTCAGACTAAACAGCAATAAGTCTAAATGGGTGTTTCTAAATAGTCTGATGGCAAATTCTGTGGACCCAAGCAGACAAAAAGTTTACAGCTGGACAGCTGATGGTTGACTGCATCTACCCATGACCGCTTGTTTGACCAGTGGAGCACCTGGAGCTCACAATGGCATGCAATGCATAACCATTCTCTTGGTACTGCTTCTATTGTGGCCCCAGAAACCTTGACATGCAGTTCTCCAACAAAAACAATTTAAAGTTCACTTCCACATGCTGAGTGGCAGTCCTTTTTTCTTGCCCTACTTTTACTGCAATTAAGTTCATTTCCGGCCATTATATTTCGAACCGAATGAGAACATCGCATGACCCCGTAAATGTTGCTGAATTTCCTCCTATCCGCTTGCCCTAACGAAGTAATTCATGGAAACCTTTTAGGTTTCTTAAAGTAGGTGCTGGGCTTGTGTTATGTCTAAATAATGACTATGGTAAATGTCACAGCGGAGAGCTGCGGGTTGAAATGTTTCTTGACAAAGTTAATTTTGCCATGTTGCACAAACACAGGAGAGTGGTCTGGGCCTTGCTGGAGTTCTGGGAGGGCTCATGGGTGGTGCAGTTTGAGAAGAGTGACTTGACTCAAGGCTCGGTGACATCAGTGGCTATTTGAGTGAAAAAATATAGGGCTTAATAAAACATTGGCCTCATACACCTTCACAGACTTCTGCAAGTTCAAAGATTTTTGCCTGTGGTCTGCAGGATGGAGGGTGCTGTAAATGGGACAAAAGACTCTCTTTCTCTCACAGGCCCTTCGCATGAGTCACATTAATTGCCATACACATTTCTATAGGAATTACTTTTTCCAACCCCATTTAAAAAGCAAAAGCTGTGAGTGGAAGCCTGACCTATCTAGTTTGTTAGATTAGGCTCCTTCCTGCTAGAGAGATAACATTCCACATCCCTATACACTCAAAAAAATGGGGTGTTGAACTGACATTAAAAAAATTATGGAAAGAATTTGCACCTGATAATATTGCTTTCCTTCAGCATTTAGCAGATGTGTCCTTTTAACGTAAAGCACACATGTCTAGCCAACATTAGGCACTTATGTTGCGCGAAAATAACGCACTCTTGTTGAGCCAACGTAAGGCACTCATGTTCACCCAAAATACATGTTGAACCGACATTAAAGAAATTCATAATTTGCACCTGATTAAATTGATTTCCTTCAGTATTTAGCAATTGTGTTCTTTTAACATAAAGCACAGATGTTGAGCCAACATATGGCACAACTAGGGCTATCAAATTTATCACGTTAACGGGCGGTAAGTAATTTTTTTAAATTAAGCACATTAAAATATTTAACGCATGCACGGAACAGCCCACTCACGCATTGCCGCAAACAGACTACAATGGCGCCGTTTTATGTATATACAGAGCTAAGAGGCAGTGACAAGTGAGTGGAGTGTTTACAAACATTCATTTGAACCGTGCTTTTAATTGCCAAAATTGCCAACAATTATAACTATTGAGGCGAGCGACGTAGGGAAGACTAACAGGAGTTGATCTTTTTCTTAACACCCTGCAGTGTACACAACGCAGAGAAGATATAGCATTTGCAGCCACCACACACAGTCATGGTTGCCCCACTTCCCATCATGCATTTGGGCAGAACAGTTTAGTCACTACAGTATCATTTACTGAAAGCTCAACAAATACACTAGATGGCAATATTTAGTCACAACCAGAGGTTGCGCTAGACATTTTCGTTGTCTGTCATTTTGACTGACAGGGTCATAAAAATCCGGTCATAGTCTATTTTTACCCGTCACTTAAATTTTTTAAATGATAATGATGACATATTCAATAGTATTTAGTTTTCATTCATTTTTAATTAATATTGTAACACTTGCTTGGCGGCGAAAAATTAGACACGGAAGTCGTGGTATTTTTCTCCCTTTTTACTCTGCTTACCAACAACTCCGCCCCCAAAGAAAAAGAGGCAACGATATAGACCCCAATCACCAACGTCACACAATGATCTTAATTGTGGTTGTCAGCCCAAAATCTTCTAAATATATATTAAATGCATCTTACCAGATATAAAAAGACTTCTACATAGTCTGTGGTGATCGTTTGGTGCCCAGACTTCTTGTCCTTGTCGAATTACAGCAGTCCATCTCGCTCTCATCTTCACCATTTTGATTATTAATATTAATGAGCAGAAAAACACGCCGTAATAGGAGGCATGTACGTAGCGGTAATGTGTAAATATGACGAGCTGACACACAATATGGCGGCTCCGGTCAGGGGGGCGGAGTTGTGACGTCATGTGATTGGGTGATTGGATGACGCGCTGGCACACCGGGTGCACAAATAAGAACCTCGCTTTGATGTGTCAATCACGGTGCCGCCGCCAGACCCCGGTGACGCTACAATATTCTGACAGAAGAGCCAACGACGTCATGCATTAAGAGAGACAATAGCTAATATGCTGACTCGCCACCCTGTGGTCTGGGGTGCGAATTGCAACCTGTCAAAATGACGGACGGATTTCAGTTTTTTCCGTCACCGTTTTAAAAAACCGGTCAACGACGGAAAATATCCGGTTAACGCGACCCCTGGTCACAACATACAATGTCACATTTATCCTTAAAGAATCTATCTGTGGATACCTTTCACAGAAAGAATGTTAATAATGTTAATGCCATCTTGTCGATTTATTGTTATAATAAACAAATACAGTACTTATGTACAGTATGTTGAATGTATGTATCCGTCTTATCTTTCCATTCCAACAATAATTTACGGAAAAATAAGGCATATTTTAGAGATGGTTTGAATTAAAAATTTTAATCGTTTGACAGCCCTAATTTTAACGTCAATGGCATCAATTTATATATGCCTCAATGGAATCCAGTACATTGGCATCAATAGTAGCGACATTCCTGATAGTCAATGGCATGGACGTACATAGCTGTCAGTGGTATTGACTTACTTAGGCGCCAGTTCAATGTCAATGTCAATGGGATGTAATGGTAAGTGGTCAAAAATCACAACCACCTATGTTTTCCTGTCATTGAAAATGAAGGGAAAATGCTTGCCATTAAAAATTAATGGAATTCCGGTCATTTTGATATTCAAACGGTGCCGGTCGATCAGACGGTTTGGAGTCTCCAGTGCGCCGGGAAAATGTGGATAATAAGATTATGAAAGAAAGAAATAAAAATAAAGTTGAGGAATTTTACTAGCTGGGCCTGTGCCTTGCAAAGCCCCATCTAATAAAGAAAATCACTTTTCACAAACAAAATAATAATGAAATGGTGACGGTTATTGGGCCGGCCGGCTCTACCATTGAGGTGTCACTTATTTTTTCAGGGAGCTGGCAACCCTACTTTTAAATCTCGCGAGAAATGACGAGACTATTGCAATTGGTTGGAAAGGCACGTTAACATTATGTTGCATCAACATGATCTAATCTAGCTACTCATTAATTGTTCATGTTTATGTATGGACTGCATGATTTAATCAAGCTCACCTTGGAAACATGATGTGTTCTTGCTGAAAATGCACAGTCTTTTAGTAAACTTTACAACCTACCGGAGTCATTTTTTTGAGTGATAAGACAACTTCTCTAGCCTGTGATCAGAAGGCCAAGGTGCCTGGCTTACAAAACACCTGACTTTGGCCCCTTTCACAGGTGTTGATCCCATGCCTAAATCGTCTCTTCGGCCTATATCCAGTTGAGACCCATAGTGCAGACCCAGTCAATCTCCAAAGGGCGGCCCTGGTCGCTCAACATATGTATGTACGTGTCAAAATAGGGTTTTGAACTTTGCTTGGTCTGCTCCTTCACAAATGACCTTAGCTCCTCAATTCATTGATACGCACGAATCACTATAATAAGATAATTGAAAGACAGGCTCTCACCATACTCACTGAAATCACTATCCTTGCACTGCTAATGCCACAACATTATCACATGCATGTCACTAAGTAATAAGTTCTCAGACATCTGCTTCAATCTGGGTACTGCATATGCAATATTTTCACGGTTACATAGTAGCATTTTTGCACTGTTACATCAATATCTATGCACAAACTGGCATTTTCACTATCATATCAAGTCTGTCAAGGAATAGCGGGCAGGCATACAAGTTGGAACCAAACGCAGGGAAAACATAAGGCAACAACGCAAAGGCAAGGCAGGGTGACGGAAAACTAAAAAATGTAACAAAAAACAAAGTACAAACAAAAATTAAGTGGATCAAACAAAAGTGGTCAAAACTTACAATAGCAGAGGCCCAGGAACAACAGAGGCATGAACGATGACGAGACAGACGCTTGGATAGACAATGATCCAACAAGAAAAGACAGCGCATTGGGAACTTAAACACAGACATGGGGTAAAACGCACAGGCACAAGTGGGTGACACAAGAGGCAGCAGATTGGTCAACACACAAGGAGCAGGCCACAGCAGGTGAAATCAATGGGTAATCACAATGACTAGAAACACTAGGGCAAAATCTTAACAAAACTCAACCTAAGGCATGACAGTCATCCATCTGCCTCCTAGTCTGAGTACAGTAAATTGTTATTTACGCACTGTCACTACAATACCACTTACTGCTAGTCACTTATTCCTATCTGTGTACGCTGTACTTTGTTTTAACCTTGCATTATTGTACTTTTGTTCTATGTGGTGCACGTTACGGTGACGCTTTAAATCTCATTGTACTCTGTACGATGACAATAAAGTCATTCTATTCTATCCTATTCTATTCTGGGAGGGTCATGATACATATATTTCAATACCTGCATGGAAACGTTTAACATTGACCATTTTTGGAAATGCCGTCCTAGGTACCGGGCCCATCCACATGAACAGTGTCCAGTGCACAGGCAGAGAGAGGTCCCTAACAGAATGTGCTTCCAAACCGGTCCCCTTGTACACCATCAAGCATAATCAAGATGCTGCTGTCCGCTGCAATGTCCCATACACCGGTACACAAAATACGGTGAGACAGAAAGAAATTACACACGGCAAGTGAAAGCTGTGGTCAGTCTTACAAAAACACTCTTTGGTTTCAGGTGAGACTGGCAGGAGGACGAGACAGAGCAGAGGGTCGCGTCGAGGTGTTGATCGAGGTCGGAGGAGTGAAGCGCTGGGGTTCTGTCTGCAGCGAGAACTGGGGAATCAACGAGGCTATGGTGGTGTGCCGACAACTTGGTTTGGGTTTCGCCGCCAGAGCTCATCAGGTAATCAGAAAAGTGAATTTAACGTACATAGTAGCTTCTATCAACCTTTGTGTCACTCCGTCTTGGCATATATCCTTTGTACTCCCACATTTCCCTACCCTCTGTGCTAGGTTTGTGTGTCTGTGCTGTGTTATTACCGAGGCCTGAGGTAATTATAGGCTTCTAGAAGGTCCACTTCCAGCACTCTGAAAATAAAATAGGGAAAGTAAGGCAAAGAAAAATCAGTAGAACTTCTCAGGGAAAACAAGCTGAAAATAGGGTAGTTCATGGAAAGAGAGGGGTGTTGGTGTAGTGTTGAGGCATTTAAAAGGAAGATTTAAACTGTGAAAAAGACTGTAAAATGTGATAATATGTACTGATAGTCTATGAAAAAGAGGACTTCAAGTCATAAAGCAAAAACAGCCTTGAAGAGGGGCACTATCATTTGGTTTTCAAGCTTTTAACTGTGCAAAAACCTGTTCTTCATATGTTTGTCCAGGAAACTTGGTACTGGGCTAGTTCAGGCGATGCCCGTGATGTGATTCTGAGTGGAACACACTGTGTCGGCTCTGAGCTCTCCATCCAGCAATGCCGCAAAAATTCAAATGTCTACTGTCCAAGAGGTGGCGACGGCAGGGCCGCTGGAGTCACCTGTGTGGAAAGTGAGCAAAAACACCTTTTTGACATAGATATATTATCGGCAATGATTTTGAACTTCCGCTTGTCTACCATGAAAAGCTGCTCCAGACCTGGTAGTAGATGCTCAGCTGCTCCAGGAGTCGTCCTACCTGGAGGACAGACCTCTTCATCTGCTCACCTGTGCCAATGAGGAGAAATGCCTCTCATCTTCTGCTGCCAGGATGAACTGGCCCTACGGACATCGCCGACTGCTGCGATTTTCCTCTCGTATCTTGAATGTTGGCCGTGCTGATTTCCAACCTCGGGCATCCAGAGAGAACTGGATTTGGCATCAGTGTCACAGGTAGGAGGTTCATTTTTGTCCATTAAGTTATGTATGACATTTGTAAAACTGTGTGAAATTTGGCTTGCATGATTAAATCTGATAAACCCACCTACTTATTAAGTACCTTTTTGTTAATATCAGCGCTAAGACTGACTTCAGAGCAGCTTAACGTCTTTACTCAGCTGCTGAGGTTTTGTTTCCGAAAACAAAAGGGGCAGAGCTTTTAGTTTCTTCCAGCCTCAATCACTACCTCCCAAACCAGCTAGCACATTGGTTTGGTTTCCAACTTTTGCAAGGGCCTCTTGCGGGAATCTTTCTATAACGAGAGACAGTGCGACAGCAAGCAGATAAACAACCCACACTGTGTGACGCCTTTAAAGTCCACAACAGACTTCAGCTATACTATGTTTGGAAATAGAAATTCCAATGCTCATATAAAATGTTACGCAAATGTATCGAAAGGACGTGTTGATCTAAACAAAAGAAAATCACAACAAAGAAGTCAGTTTTGTACCTCAACACTTACGACAGCGCTCAATTTTAACTATCTTCCCAAATTACCAAGAACATTTGCATAATGACTTGTTTTTGTCCGGAATCCAAGTTTTGTCTTTTGTAAAGAGGGAAAAACGATCAATTTCGAAACAGTGCATTTTCTGCACAATGAACTGTCAGCAGCTCACCCATCCTATATAAATTACTAATTTGATTGAATTCTTCAAAGAGAGCTCAAATAAATTACAGAGTTCTGACAATTTTCACATTATTGTGAATAAAATTTTGCCCTGTCTCATTTCTTAGGCACTACCACAGCATTGAGGTGTTCACCCACTACGATCTGCTGACCCTCAATGGAACTAGGGTGGCTGAGGGTCACAAAGCCAGCTTCTGTCTGGAGGACACCTACTGTCCTGATGGTCAGACTAATTCAAAGAATAATACATTTTTGCTCTACATTTCCAAATATTATGTTGCTTGCAGAGGGCCTCATAATACAAACCTTTTGACTCCCAGGTATTCAGAAGCGGTATTCCTGCTACAACATGGGACAACAAGGCATCTCAATTGGCTGCTGGGATACTTACCGCCATGACATTGACTGCCAGTGGATCGACATCACGGATGTGCGACCTGGTGAATATGTGTTCCAGGTAAGGTAGCTATATTTTTAAGACTTTTTTTTTTAACCACAAAAATTCTCGAATAAGTGGGGATAAGCCAAATTTTATGTTTACGGGTTCACAGAACATTCATGTAGGTCATGAATTCACCAACGATGTAAAGTCATGGTGTCACACAGAGGTCTTTGCGCCTGTTAATGGCACGGACTTGTGAGTGCACCCTCCGAGTGGCAGACACTTGACTTGATCTACCTGCACAAGGGAAGTTAACCGTTTAACACCTGGGCCGATTTTGTCCGAATTTGGATGCCTTTAATGTTACCTTTATATTTCAAAGAAAATGTTCACAATGGCCTGGTTGGATCCCTTCTTTCAGAACACCATAACCTTCATGTTTAAACTGACTAATTACAATCAACATTTTGAACCCCCCCCCCCCCCCCCCAAAAAAAATCCCCAGTTTGTTAGTCAAAATTTGTAATATTGATGACCCATTGACAACCAAACTTGCTGAACTAAACATTTTGAAGCTTGATAATAATTATTAAAATAGTTAGGATAAACATTCAACAGAAAAAAATGAGACTGAATAGTCATATATTTGATGATTCAACAGAAACAACAGGTATGGTCATTTGCCTTTTTGTTCTTTCGACATACTATGGTCAAAACAGGTTATATACCGTAGACCAACAGTGTAAAATAGAGGGAAAAAAGAGAAAAATATATATATACGGCGGAAAACACAGACAAGACTGAGAAAGCAGTTTCTGCTTTTGCACTCCTCTTTAAAAGAAACTGCTGCATTTTAAACCAAAACAACCGTTGTGTTTGATAGAACAATATGTCTACATGCTGCCATAGCAGATTCATTGCGCATTAAGCCCCCGAGCTATTTTTAATTTGTACGTTTTACCCTCAAAACACACGTTTACAGACGTCACGCAACCGCTTTTGTTTCAACCCAGATGAAGGTAATTAATTATATTTATTATTCAAAATATCTGTCATTTTAAGCTTACAATCATTAATTGATGTCTGATATTTAGTTTAAAAAAAAAAAAATTCACTCGCATATTTTAAACTTTTAAACTAATCACGTCACAATGAAAAAAATGGTGTCTGTAAAAAAGTCTCTTGCGTGCTCTCACCTCCACATGGGTTTTGCAGTTTTTTTTGTGTGTGTTTTTTTTTTAAATGCTGTCCTGTTCAAAATTTTTCTTTCACCAGAAAATTTTAGATAAAGATTTTGAGCTTTCCAATGATGTGTCACACATGGATATTGGACAATTTTGAAATTTGGCCAAATTGGGGGTCTCAGAGCGGAACTTCAAGTCACCTGAGTGTTTTCCGCCATATACATATATATCCTCTAACACAAAAAGGGTTTGAAGGATATCTCTTTGTGAGTTTAGGTATTGCACCCATCACCTTATCAAAAGTATATACACATACAATCAAGCTTCTCAAACACACACATCTATATACAAATTGAAAAGAGTGAAAAACTGTGAAAAAACTTCAAATTTAACATTGAAAACACAATTTAAAAATACTAGTTCTGTTCATTTTTTAAGGAATGTTACTCAATTTCCCCTTGAACAGGACAAAAGGCTACGTCACACAGCCCACTCTTCCACCGTTTGCGCGCTGTTCTCACTTTTCACTCGCCGACTCTAAATCTAAAAAATACAACAACAAATCTGGCCCACCCTCTTCCTCGAGTTGATGCATAATGCATTAGCTTGCGCAAAATTTAGTTTTCGATTCATTCCGCACGTTTCACAGTTCCTCGCTCAATCTAACCGGCCGTTGCTCGCTACCTCGCCTCCCTCCCATTAGGTGGTGCCTCGCTCGGCAATTTATTAGAAAATGTTCACATTGTGTCGGCTCCTCGGACATGTAGTTTTTCTTGGTACTTTCAGTTTTGAAAAAGGACAAGAAGCGATGGAAATATGGACATAAACACATGGTCCATGCTTGCCTGGTACAACGGACTCACCGCTGTTCCAGCTTTAGAGTCTGGCGACCGTTCGGCGGATCAAATTCCCAGGGCGGAGCAAGCCACAGCAAACAGACAGCGGAGTGGACCAATCAGCGACGGGCAGACGTGCCGTTGATAGAGCGACAAAAAAACTCTAGCGCGAGGGAATAAACATACAAGGAGAACGGAGAACGGAGAAGTTTATTCAATATGGCTAGCAAGAGACAGACTGTTGGTTTTAGCGACTATGTGTATTTGGTCATTTAAAACAATTTACCGTGGATTGGAACATATTCTCAGCTTTACCGTTCGCCATCTGTGTTGTTGTGGAGACGACTTCCAACACGCAAGAGTGACGTTGCTCGTTAAGAACACGTCACGCAAATAAACAAATCTGATTGCACGGATGATTTGTTCTGGCTCGAGAGGCCAATAATGACATGGGTGCCAGACCCTTCTCACAGTGTTTGAAAAATACAGGGAGAATAGTCTGGCGGTGCCAGGCAAGGTCCATGCAGCATTTTAATGTTTATTTATGAGGGCAAAAAAAAAACAATAAAACTCAAATTACATTATCTCCTGTTTTACTTGGTCAATTGGCTTCAAGTAAAAACGGGCGTGGACCTTAACTTCCGCATTTTCAAATGAGACAAACCAGCGGCACGTGGGTGACGTAATAACAGCATGACGAGGCTTCAAAGACGATATGCGTAAACGTGTCATGTTCGGTGTTAAAAGGTTAACCACAAAAATTCTCGAATAAGTCGGTATAAGCCAAATTTTATATTTACAGGTTCACAGAGCACGCACGCAGGTCATGAATTCACCAACTATGTAAAGTCATGGTTGTCACATGGAAGTCTTTTTGCCTGTGAATGGCACAGACTTGTGGTTGCACCTTCTGAGTGGCGGACACAGTATCTGACCTGATGAAGTTAAAATTCTTTGATAAATCTAGCAAGCAGCAAAATACATTTTAATCAGATATTCATTAATCTAATTTTAAACTTAGCCGCATCAGAGGGTTCAAAGAGCCACATGCTGCTTCAAAGCCACAGGTTGCTGACGCCCAGTATAAACGGTATAGAAAAAAAGATGGGTAAAAGTTCAGCCATCTGCTGAATATGCCCAAAATGAATGTGAAGTGGCATCTTAAGTGTGTTGAAGCTAGGGGAAAACGCAGAAGTTTAAAATCTGCAAACACATGTGGGATAAAAACGATAACCAACTATAATTGTAGCGAAGTGGCTCTTGGCTAAGCATTCGGCCATTCAGGTATGCCGTATGCATGTTTTTTCAGGGTGGGTGTGTATTTAAGTAGAGGACATTTTATGTGGCTTTATATAGAAAGTAGACCTGCTATTAGAGAGTAAGTGGAGCTATTGGCCAGTGGACAAACTGCCAGCACTTCACATTATTTTTTTTTTTATGTTGAAGTTAGCTGGTCTTGTCTGTTCCTAAACGTCCAATCTACTATGCTGACCTTCTCATCTGTTCTCCCGCTCTGTCATTTGTTCTATTTTTTACTGCAAGCTAAGTGGCACCACATAGATGATGCATATGGTTTCTAATTAGTTTCTAAGCGTTTGCATTATCAAAGATGCTTTCATCAGACATGCGCGTTTACAGCTGCATGGCACACATGCGGCAATAAGGCCACGACTGGACAGCAAACCACCTACGCGCATAAAAGTTGTGTTACGTGACCTGGCAGCTGTCCGTAAATTTCATAAGTGGAGATAGAGGGAGGGAGCTCGCAAATGCTTGCTCAGCTTTCTTCCACCAGCTGGGTGTGGCTTCTACCAAGAAAGGCAGCCGTTTTTAGGAATACGATGGTGGAAGTGATGAGTAAC
Organism: Corythoichthys intestinalis; assembly: GCF_030265065.1. Lineage (NCBI taxonomy): Eukaryota > Metazoa > Chordata > Actinopteri > Syngnathiformes > Syngnathidae > Corythoichthys > Corythoichthys intestinalis. The sequence goes on from NC_080402.1 coordinate 16,520,966, forward strand.
ATTGAGTCAAGCTTGATTGGTCCTTCTTGCAATTAATATCACATTTTTATATTCTATTTGAAGAGTGACAAACACTTTTGATGTCTAAAATACACTTTTTACATTATAATAAAAAGTCCCTGTATGCAAACAATAAGGCTTGTAAACCTAATTAAAAGAATACTGTTATTTTAAGTAGGTTATGTACTGTATGCCACAGTGTGTGGCATTTTTTTTTACGTCACATTATCTGTTTGATGTGTTCATTGGGGAAAATAAACTTACAGTATGTGCTTATATAGCAGCAGGCAGCACAGACAGGATGGAAATATCAAGTCGTGGCAACCAAGCATGGCGACAGTGTAATGACAGGCTGTAACTTGAATGTAAACCAAAACTGTCATCTGCATCCGTCGGCTGTTTTTGTAACCTGCAAAGAGATAACAGTGGAAAGTGATGTCATTCATCACTTGAACCCCCAATTTGAGCTATTTAGAAAAAGAGAGAACAATAATCCTGTGGTCTCTCAGCCTCCCCTCATTGAAAGCTGCCTGTTTCCTAGCTGTCAAAAGTTTTCATTTCTTCTGCTACATTATCAAAAAAGATCTGTTGGTTTGGTTTAGGCCAAGGGTGTCAAATATATGGCCTGCAGACCGAAACAGGCTTCGCCTGACAGGCACGTTTTTGTTGATTCATGCATACAGAATCACATTCTTTTATTCTGACATGAGCTCCGCTAAACTGAAAATATTACTTTTTGTAAAGATCGATGCACATGCAATGCTTGTCTGACCATGTATGTACACTTCGTATTCTTTCGTGTCTGCAATTAGCTACGAACATCAGCCAGTAGTTGCTCGTCCGCCACGATTCTTCGTGCGGAAAGTTCAGCAAGGTTTAAGAATTTCAGTGGGTACACAGTGCGGAATGTTGGCGCAAGCGTACGTCGTGCGGAGAGGCATGGTTGCTGAAAATAAATTACCGTGGCGAACACTGTGGAATCTGTAGGCGCATCTAGCATAAAGTCAGTGTGCTCCCGCACACCTCTATAAATCATATTACAATATGCTCATCAAAACAAATATATGAAAGTTGAACGTTTAATTAAATATTTCTGTGCATGGGAATATTGAGCAATGTATATATATAACTAACACATGGCCTACTAATGCATTTTGATGCATACATTTACTTGTAAAAGATGAGGTACAAGTGCACTTTTATACTAAATTGTTCCTTGAGTTTTCAAGGTGTGAAGAGTCAAGTAGAAGCTGCCATGATTTCAAAATGGACGTGAAAATGCACGTGCCATAGACTTCATAATGATATTGACGGGATTGTTGGCGTGGCCGTCAAAGCTGACCGAGTGGAATCACAGACAAGAGCTTTTTTTTGTTGAAAATTCTTGTGAATAAATGCTTAAATCCCTGAATCCTTCATAAATATGGACGTAAAATAGTCTCAATTCTTGGTTAAAGGCAAAAAAAAACATGCAGTTAGCATTTACTTTACGTAAATATTGCGAACTATGATGCTAGTCAGTAAGCAAATGTAGCGGCCGCCTTATGTAAACAGAGCTTTTCTGGTGAAAATTCTTGTGAATAAATGCTTAAATCCCTGAATTCTTTATTAATACAGACGTAAAACAGTCTCGATTCTTGGTTAAAGACAAAAAAACGTGCAGTTAGGATTTATTTTACGTACATATGTCAATGAATGTTGCTAGTCTGTTAGACAATGTAGCGGCCGCCTTATGTAAACAGCTTTTCGGGTGAAAATTCTTGTGAATAAATGCTTAAATCCCTGAATTCTTGATAGATATGGACGTAAAACAGTCTCGATTCTTTGTTAAAAGAGCAAAAAACTGGGCGGTTAGCATTTGCTTTACGTAAATATGTCGAAGAATGCATGCATGGCATGAAAAATATAATAATTACCTTGAATCCTCGGACAAATCACTCCTGAGACAATCCTACCTGTTTGTATGCGGTATAGCTTCGTACTTTTCCAACCTAAATCCGGCGTTGGATCGCTGAATGTGTTGACTAACTGCAACCGATTGCGAATAACTGAAGCGGACTGTAGGACGGCCCCCTACTTCAAGCAGTGGCGGACGGATGTGACAATTATGAAGTCTTTGACATGTGCATTTCAAATAGTATATACATTATACCTTGTTTTATTGTGACAAGATGAACTGATATTATATGAATAACTTATTAGGCCAAAAATATACTGGTCCTAAACAGTTGAGAGCGAATTGTCGTTAAAGTGGCCCCTGAAATAAAATGAGTTCGAGACCCCTGGCTTTAACAGAAAGCCACTTTAGGGCCCTAATGTAGCATGGAAAAAGAAATCTGTCATTTTAACAGGGCTGTACTCAGAATGTAAATAAAATAAAGTGGTATCAACACATTTCCAAAACATTTACATCAGACATGTCCAAAGTCCAGCCTGGGGGCCAAATGCGCCCCGTGGTCAAATTTCATCCGGCCCCCAGCCTCTGTCATAAAATCAATAACGTCTGGCCCGCACACAGACTTAATAAATTGGTCTTCAGTACTGCTACCAGCATATGAAGTAGCTTACACAATAAATGCTGCTTCTCATTTACCCACTAAAAGGCAGCAGCACTTTAAGCAACATTACCCCGTGTGACCCTTTACTCCCAGTTTTCTAAAATGGCGACAATCAACAACAACAAAAAAAAGAAAGTTGATTGCGACGCCCGGAGCCTCAACGATAGGTGAAAATTGGACTATTTCTTCACTAAAATACGCAACAACTGTGTCTGCCTCATTTGCAAAGAGACAGTCGCAGTTTTTAAAATTAAACTAGCTTCAAGTTGCTTCAGTTTTTCACTACGTACCTTCCCTGTAATCTTGTCGTACATGTCAGCGTGTCTTGTTTAGGAATATCGCTTCACATTGAACTCTTTAATAAAGCAAATGTGACACACAGAATGGCTTGCTAAAATTTGCTGAAACATATTGTTCCACGTAAAGGACGTCAGGCAAGGTCGGCCCCCCACATTTTTACCACACCAAATCTGGCCCCCTTTGCAAAAAGTTTGGACACCCCTGATTTACATTACAGGAAAAACAGACTGAATGTCTACAGAAATTCTTGGATGTATTTTCATAAAAATTCAGTAATAAAACCTTCGGCGGCAATTTTTTTTTAAATCCGTGGTTTTGGGTCTGTTGTCTGGGAATCAAAAACTGATCTGTTTTTCCTCTGTCAAAGTTTTTTTTTCCCCTCCACAGTTCACCGATTTACTATTTTGTTCCTACATGCAAACATCTTGGTAAACATATTCTTCGTAAACACATAATAGTCAAATAAACGTTGCACTCGTCATGCCTGTTTCGTTCAAATGCCACAATTGCTTGACATTTGATTTCTGTTTATAAAACAAGCACATGTTAGTAAAAATAATAATTGGATTTACATTCAAAGACGCCTTACATTGCATTCACTCCGCACTAGATGGTGATAAGCTTCTATAGTAGCCAAAGTTACCCTGGGGCAGACTGACAGAAGCGAGGCAGACAATTTGCCTTTCAAAACGCCATCAACCACTCCTTGCACTGCTTTTACACAGGCAAGTAGGGCGAAATGTCAACAAGTGAGAGTTGGATTCGAACCAATGATCTTGCGATTACCATCGCCCCCGCCCAGTGTTTTTTTTTTTTTTTTGTTAATATTTTTGGGAAAAAAAGAGGATCCTATAGTTCACAAACTTGATGTGAGAGAGAAAAACTGATATCAGTTTTGGATTCCGCACCAAATGAGGCTTCATTAGGGTTATACTGTATATAAGAGTGTGACGAAATATCGAAATGGTGATATATCGTGATACTTCGTATCCCAAAGCTTATCGAAATGCTCGTGCCAAGAATCGAGATATCGTTTTAAAAAGGTGTTAGCGTTTAAAAAAAACAAAAAATAGGAACCAACAAGTTGCTACCAAAATCTTCAACCTTAATAGTGTCTCAGTTAACTCTAAGACTGCCATTGACGGTGCTCAAAGCCCAATCCATTTAAACTGGGAACGTTCGTTCATTCGAAACCAGAGCATTCACAGTCATTCTGTCTGATTTTTTAGGGCATTTACAGGTTACTTGCTGTTAATATTAGGGCATTTACAGGTCATTTCCTTTTGAGTTTGAGTCACTGCCTATTTAGGTGATTCCCAGGTCACTTCCTGCTCTGTAACTCAAAATAAACAGGAAGTGACCCATAAAATGCCCCAAAATCAACAGGAAGTGACTGAAAATCAACAGGTAAATGACTTTAAATTGTCAAAATTATCGCGTTAACGGGCGGTAATTAGTTTTTTAAAATTAATCACGTTAAAATGTTTGACGCATTTAACGCCCGGCTCAAACAGATTAAAATGACAGCACGGTGTAATGTCCACTTGTTACTTGTGTGTTTTGGTGTTTTTTCGTCCTCTGCTGGCGCTTGGGTGCAACTGATTTTATGGGTTTCAGCACCACATGAGCATTGTGTGTAACTAATGACATCAACAATAGCGAGCTACTAGTTTTATTTTTGATTGAAAATTTTATTAAAACGAAAACATTCAGAGGGGTTTTAATATTAAAATGTATATAACTTGTACTAACATTTATCTTTTGAGAACTACAAGTCTTTCTATTCATGGATCGCTTCAACAGAATGTTAATAATGTTAGTGCCATCTTGTGCCATCATTTATTGTTATAATAAACAAATATAGTACTTGTGTACCGTATGTTGAATGAATATATCCGTCTTGTGTCTTTCCATTCCAACAATAATTTACAGAAAAGTATGGCATATTTTAGAGATGGTTTGAATTGCGATTAATTACGATTAACTAATTTTTAAGCTGTAATTAACTCGATTAAAAATTTTAATCGTTTGACAGCCCTACTTTAAATGGCCCAAAATTACCTCATTGCCTGGCATTGGCTGCCACTGACGACCATAAACGTTCAAGCCGGCGTCTACCAGTGATAAACTCATTCCAATTCACAGCAGCTTGTTTTTCTGTTTTTTAGTTGTTTGTAGAACATCCTAGAATGATTTCCTGACCAATGTATCGATAATCGTTGTATCGCCATATCGTCAGATCATCGTTATGGTCAGCTTTGTATCGCAAATCGTATTGTATCAAGAGGTACCATAAGATTCCCACTTCTAGTTATATATCTGTGCTCATGTATAAAAGTGTACTAGATCTGTGTTGCTAAAAAAAATCTTTATCCTTTCCTTTTCAGGTTGAGGTCAACCCATCTTTGGATATGGCTGAGTCCGATTTCAAAAACAATGTGATCCGCTGCCGGTGTAAATATGACGGAGCGCGCGCTTACATGTTCGGATGCCACGCAGGTAGAGTCAAATCATCCGAGCTGGGATTTGCATGAAATCTAACCTGCGGAATAGAGAGAGAATGCAAGAAAAAATTCAAATGTGATGATGAATTACAATCAGAAGAAACAAGTTGAGATAAAATACGACAGTATCTCTACATTCACTGTTGTATAATCAATTTAATGTCTTTCATCAGGTGACGCTTACAGCGCAGATATCGAGGACTTGTTTGACCACCAGCGTCAGATCACCAACAATTTCCTGTGAATGGATGATCACAGATACAGGGAAAGAAGAACCATTAAACTCCTCAGCACACCTCAACAAAACAAAGAGGTTGAGAGACAAGAATAAATCAGGGAGAAGGAAGAATTTTGGTACCTGGTTGAAGTCTATCGGAAGCAGTTCAAGTCAAGATGATTAATGTTGAAAAGCAGAAAAAAGGAAAGCACGCATCTTTAAAAAAAATTGTCAACTCATTTTCATTTAATATCCATTTGAAATGATTTGGATGTCTTTTTATCAATACATATGATTCCAAAGATTAAGTCATGACCAAAGTACATAAAGACATGAAGGCCCACATTGACAGAGGTTACATCTGTCTGCTTGCATTCACTTCTAATTGCAAATGCATTATTAACTGTTATGCGTGTGTGCTTTATGGTATTGAACGAGAATCAACATTTTTTTCCCCATGGTGCTATTTTGCCTTTATTTGAATAAATATTGTAATGTATTGCACATGTATTGTCATGTACAGTTTTATATTACCTCTCTGGAACAATGTTAGGTCTCTAATTTATGCAGATTTTATTGTACTTTGAGTTGGCATTGTCCGTGTGTGGCTGTGTTTTGTATTGTTAATTTTTATTGAGAGATCATTTACTTGTTTGTTCTTTACTTGTTCAACAATGGGAAAATCAGATGAGACCTGGATGCCCCACAGTAGTGCGCCTTAAACATTACTTAAATGGTAGAGCAAGAATAAACATCAGAATGACAAACATGCTTATTTAAGGAATGGTTATTTTTCCTGCAGATTTTTACAATAAATATATAGCTTAATGGTAGAGGAAAAACATGCTTATTTCAGGAATGGTTATTTTTCCTGCAGATTTTGTACAATAAATATATAGCTTAACAGTAGGAGTCAGCTGAATCTGCTCAAAATTTCCTCTAAAATGGACATTAAAATTGAAGTGCACTTGTTTACAATGCATTGTGCAATCAGATCACCACAATGCTTGGACTCTATTGTTGCCTTTGGCAGTTAAAACGACACTAAAAAGTAACTGCAATTGCCATCATCTCCCAGGGAGCCTCAGCTAACCTGTGTTTTATGGCTCTTTCCAACCACTTCCACTTATACACATGCATTGCACGCAAGGAATTCTCCCATGACTGTTATAGACACATGGGTCATTTTCCAGTGAAATGAACACTATAGCATAACATGCTACAATACTATTATCTTTGAGGGTTTTGTTACAGTAAACTGTTCATTAAAAAACTATGGAGTGACCCTGTTCTTTCTTTATTGGCATAGTGCAGTGCTTCTCAATTATTTTCTGTTACATCCCCCCAAAGGAAGACGTAAATGTTTCGCGCCCCCCCCCAAACTCTCGGCCACCACTGTAAATAGTATCATTTGTCTATAAAATTACTATTATTAGTACACCTCTGCCTAACATTGTGTCCTTTTTTTCTATTAAAGAAAAAAAAGTAACATAGATCAACTTATAATAAAGTATAACTTTATTAATATTGTTTTGTTTGTAACGGAAAAGATTCAAAGCGCATCAATTTGCTAGAATTAAAAAAAATAATAACAATAAAATAAAAGTCACATCCAAACTGTAAAAATACACTCAAGGTACATTTTTGACAATTTGATACTGAAAAGTAAAATGTAATAAAATTAATGAATAATAACAAATTCAAATTGATAAGAAACATTAACTCATGAGGACAATATGCCAAAAAATTTGACCGAAAAAACAAAACTTAATAGAAGAAAAACGACAGTGTCATTGGACAGAGGGACAGTTTTTATTTTTGCTGCTTGCAGTATCACCTCCTTTGCAATGTTTGCAATGGTGTGGGGTTATTTTGCACTGAGCATGCTAACAGTGCTCACTGGTTTACTGAAATAACACTGACAAAGCAGGACGATTGTTGGCAATATTCGGCACGTTTTCAACAACAATCAAGCGGCTTATCAATGAGATTGGGGTCTAATGTATTTAAGTGACGTCTTAATTGATTTGGCTTCCCACAGTGCGCTACAATCATTTTTAAACACAGTAAACAGAGTGGTCTTTCCTTGTCTCTCACTGTATTTAAAGTCAAAGTCAAAAGCCAAACGGCCCGAAAACAGCGCATTTTCGTCGGCTGGGGGAGAACCGGAGGTGAGAGCAGTCGTCATGACGATCCCAAGCTGAAAACAGCACTTCTCGGGCGGACACGTGGATACCAGAAAAGACAGTGGGTCGCTGCTTGAGTCCGGCCAGGAAAATGCTCTCGAAAATGGCGCACAGCTCTTCATATGTCTTTTCTGTGTCCTCTTGCTTGGTTCAAAAATACTGCGCGCACTCTGAAAATGAGCGCGCCACTGCCATCCACTAAATGATGTGCAAGTATACTTTATTCTAGTACGGCAAAAAAAAAGCATGTTCCCCGAGGTCACATGCGCCACCTGCCAGTATTTGAGAAGTACTGGCTTAGTGTGACTCAAATAAGGGTTTAATAAGGCATCGGTCACTGAAATGGAGTGGAAGTTAGCAATACTATCAGTTTAAACTTCGCAAACGTAATGGAAAGAAATGTGCTTATTTGGCCTGTGGCCGTTTATTTGTTCTATATTATAAATGTCTGTGGACCATCCCACATCTTTTGAGTGATGCTGTCTGACGGCGTGTGAATAACCCAAGTTGACTTACTCTGTGGTGTTTGCAAATAACCAGATCGTGACTCAGTTTGGATGGCACATGGGGATGATTCAGCTGCAGGAGCAACATAAAGGGAGGTCCCTCTTTTCTGGCCAATTTATCAAATTTGGTCTATATTTGCTTGAATTCTAGAGAGCATGTATACTTAATGCTTACAGTGACTTTGTTGCAACATTTTAAGAATAGAACTAACCACCTCAAAGGGGTGGAGAGCTTCATACAGTGCTGGCCAAAAGTATTGGCACCCTTGCAATTCTGTCAGATAATGCTCAAAATGAACATGATTGCAATTACAAATGCTTTGGTAGTAATATCTTCATTTATTTTCCTTGCAATGAAAAATGACAAAAGAGAATGAAAAAAGAAATTAATTAATTATCATTTTACCCTCAGCCTAATACTTGGTAGCACAAGCTTTACACAAAATAACTGCGAACAACCACTTCTGGTATCCATCAATGAGTTTCTTACAATGCTCCGCTGGAATTTTAGACCATTCTCTTTTGGCCAACTGCTCCAGGTCTCTGAGATTTGAATGGTGCCTTCTCCAAACTGCCATGTTCAGATCTCTCCGCAGGTGTTCTATGGGATTCAGGTTTGGACTCATTGCTGACCAGTTTAGAAGTCTCCAGTGCTTTCTATCAAACCATTTTCTAGTGCTTTTTGAAGTGTGTTTTGGGTCATTGTCCTGCTGGAAGACCAATGACCTCTGAGGGAGGACCTAGCTTTCTCACACTGGGCCCTACATTTTGCTGCAAAATTTGTTGGTAGCCTTCAGACTTCATCATGTCATGCACATGGTCAAGCAGTCCAGTGCCAAAGGTAGCAAAGCAACCCCAAAACATCAGGGAACCTCTGCCATGTTTGACTGTGGGGACAGTGTTCTTTTCTTTGAAGGCCTCGTTTTTTCCCCGGTAAACTCTATGTTGATGCCTTTTCCCAAAAAGCTGTAATTTTGTCTCATCTGACCAGAAAACATTCCTCAAAAACCTTTTTTTGGTTTCCTCAGGTAGGTTTTGCCAAACTGCAGGCTGCCTTTTTAATGTCTTTGGGTCAGAAGTGGGCGGGGTCTTCTCTGTATCCTACCATAGAGTCCCTTTTCATTCAGACGCTGACAGATAGTATGGGTTGACACTGTTGTACCCTCGGACTGCAGGACAGCTTGAAGTTGTTTGGATCTTAAACAAGGTTCTTTATCCACTCTTTCGTTGAAATCTCTCGTCAATTTTTTCCTTTTCCGTCCACATCTAGGGACGTTAGCCATAGTGCCATGGGCTTTACACTTATTGATGACACTGCGCACAGTAGACACAGGAACATTCAGGTCTTCGGAGATGGACTTGTAACCTTGAGATTGCCAATGCTGCCTCACAATTTTGCTCCACACAGTTCTTTGGTCTTCTTTTCTCCTTGCTCAATGTGGTACACACAAGGACACAGGACAAAGGTTGAGTCAAGTTTAAACCATTTTAACTGGCTGCAAGTGTGATTTTGTTTTTGCAATCACCTGTTATAAGCCACAGGTAAGTAACAGGTACTGTTAATTACACAAATTAGAGAAGTATCACATGATTTTTCAAAGGGTGCCAATACTTTTGTCTGAGTTTTGTGTAAAATGATAATGATTTAATTTTTTCCCCGTTGTCTTTTTTGTTTTTTCATTGCAAGCAAATAAATGAAGATATTACTACGAAAGCATTTGTAATTGCAATCATTTTCTGGGAGAAAGTGAGCATTATCTAACAGAATTGCAGGGGTGCCAATACTTTTGGCCTGCGCTGTACATTTTATGATTAAGACTAGAATGTCTTCCACAAGTGCTTCAATTCCAATGAATGATATACAGGGTTTGGACAATATAATGGAAACACCTCACATTTAGGCATCATAATCATTGAACATAATTAATAAAGAATGACATGAGGGACATTTTAATGAGGTTGAGCATCTCGTATGGCTGGCACAATCCCCCGACCTCAACATATTCGAGTATTTATGGTCAGTCTTAGAGATTCAATTTAGACGTCGATTTCCACCCCCATCGTCTCCAAGAGAGCTAAGTGTATTCTAACTAAAGCATGGCTTAAAGTTCCTTTGGAAACAATTCACAAGTTGTATGAATCAATACCTCAGAGAATTGAGGCTGTAATTGTCGCAAAAAGCAGACCTACATCATATTAAATTAGTTTTCGTTGATTTCTTAAGGGGTTTCCATTATTTTGCTAAACTCCTGTACATCTCTGAGCAAGCTAACACATTAAAAAGATGCACACAAAAGCCCTCTCCAGTATTTTTTTTTACTCCATTAAGTCTCTTACTTTCAAAACAGATCTTCTGAAAATAAAGAGCAGTGCCATGTTCCAAGGTTTTTTATATGTATAGCTATTATGCTGTCTCATCAATCTTCCTTAGCTTATATAAAATGTTTTTGTTGTTCACTTTGGGAACATCAGAGTGCTGAGAAGGCAAGAAGTGAATGTGCAAGAGTTGAATTGATGATAAAGAACATCAATCATAGCCACAGTGTAACATTCACTCACATATAAATGTAGCCACTCCACACTTTTAGTTTTTAAGCCCGAAAGTTGAATTGACCTCATCAATGTAATTTCCCACACAGAAAGCTATTGGGGGGTTCTAGGGTGCGACCACACACCGGTCCGGGCCTCTAAGGGGACCAGTTTGTGGGCGTGGTGGGGGGGACGAGCGTCAAACACTTGCAACCTCCCCCCGCCCTCACCCACACACACACACCCACTGGAGTCTTAAGTCTTAAAAGGGGCTGTGATTGTCATTTATATTGTCATCATACCTGCCAGGCCTTGCTCACATTTGTTCCAACACTAGTCCAAGAATGTTTAAACTAGGGCTGTCAAACGATTTAAATTTTTAATCGAGTTAATCACAGTTTAAAAATTAATCGTAATGAATCGCAATTCAAACCATCTATAAAATATGCCTTATTTTTCTGTGAATTATTGTTGGAATGGAAAGATAAGACACAAGACGGATGTATATATTCAACATACTGTACATAAGTACTGTATTTGTTTATTATAACAATAAATCAACACGATGGCATTAACCTGATTAACATTCTGTTAAAGTGAACCATGGATAGAAAGACTTGTAGTTCTTAAAAGATAAATGTTAGTACAAGTTATACAAATTTTATATTAAAACCCCTCTTGATTTTTCATTTTAATAAAATTTGTAAAATTTTCATTAAAAAAATAAACTAGTAGCTCGCCATTGTTGATGTCAATAATAATTATGGTGCTGAAACCCATTAAAATCAGTCGCACCCAAGCGCCACAACACCAAATAACACAAGTAACAAGTGGAAATGACACTTTGCTGTCATTTTAATCTGTTTGAGCGGGGCATGTGCGTTAAATGCGTCAAATATTTTAACGTGATTAATTAAAAAAGTTAACGCCCGTTAACGCGATAATTTTGACAGCCCTAGTTTAGGCCTTAATTTTGAAGCCAAAAACACATTTGCATTTGATTCTTATATCACAGAATGAAGCTTAATTACTGGTCGATGAATTAATGGATAACCAGTGAGTGCCACATGGCATGCGGCGAGTTGGGCTTTGGCTCAATCAAGGCAGCTGCTTGCAACTCTACCCTGGATCAGAGCGACTTCGCTCCCAAATAACTGTAATGCAATTTTTTGATTTCCTTTCGCAAGTAAAACAACATGAACTCCACATACTTAACTTTCCATAAACAAACACCTCTCCAGACTCCACCCTGCTCTGTGCCTGCTAAATCAGGGACACACATTTCATGAAATAAGAAGCACGTTCCAGTTTCACTCCCCTTAATATATTTACACAAGTCTGTCAGATACACATAAACATGTGGCATAAAACGTTCACCTCAAATGACTCTCAAGAGTCAATGGGAGGTTCCTCAAACAGGAGATTATGTACAAGACATTACTACCATTGCTCCCTCATTATGATCTAAGAATACTCTATATATGATTTAAACCATAGGGCAGAAAAGACATAGTACAGTACTGGACAATGACACCAGCATCTATCCTGAATTTAAGGGTCATATGCACACGAAATATGAAAATACATTTACTGAAATCTACTTCATAAAAGTATATCTCTGGCTTTACATAAGAGGATTAAAATGTCATTTCCCTGTGTCTTAATTGTCAAAATGTGACATAAAACATTCCATCTTTACAGAAAAACCACGATAGGAATAATTATCTTAAATAAATGCTTCAGACGCATTTCTACTTATAACTTTCCATGAATTCATGAGTTTTTTTCTTTATAATGTTCGATTACCAAACAAGTTGAGGTAATCTGGCCCTTCATTAAAAAAAACATGACTTAAGTGATGTAACGCTGCACACTTGGATAATGATGGGACTACATGTCTTCAGGCGTGGTCTGAAAGTAGTCAAGGGAATCAAAGCGGATGAGTTTTCTCTCCAATCACCTTCCCTCCCAAGCATCTTCCCTCTGTTTGGCTGCCAGACGCTTTTGTTCTGGAAGATAAATCATAAAGAGAGAATTAGACATACCTAATAGTGAAATACATTTCACACTGGCATGATCTGGGAAGGCAAATCTGTGTGGCCGTGGCTGCCGTGCAGAGATTTGATTGAGACCCCAAATATGATTGCGGACATTATGACACGTGGCAGCAAAACTGGGGACAAAATGTTCAGGACATGATGCGCTGGCTCCTGAAGAACACCGCGGGACATCCATACTAAGAACAAAGGAGCTTTTTTGCCTTCCTGGCTGGTAGTTCAGTGGACAGCCACTTGTGGTTTATTGTGCCTATATACTTATGCTGCCTCTGTGAAGGGAAAGGCTGCTGTGCTGATTATAGACTTTCTTTGAGCCACACAACAGTGGACAGAGAGCAACTTCATTTGGTCCCAAGTTTCTAAGCCACTTTGCACATGAGTTGCTCAGTGGGAGAAGAGTGCCCACTTGTGGTAAAAGCATACTGATGCATAACGCAAATGTTTAGTTGGTCTAACAGGGCTATATTCATTGAGGACCAAAAGTAAAAATAATCATAATACAGTGGTACGTCAACATACGATCACTTCAACATACGATCTCTTTGACATCCGATGTAAAATTTGACTATTTTAGTGCGGCAACGATTAATCGATTAACTGAAGTATTCGATTTGGAAAAAAAAATATTCAAATTAAATTTTGTTGCTTCGAGTATTAGTTTAATTAAAGTAGCGTTGTAATGGTTTATTTTGAAAGTGTTTGCATTTACTTTTATTAATTAGGGCAGATACACTGCCCTCTGGTCTGACTCTTTTTGCCTCTGTATCCGACGGCTTCCGGTTAAGACCGCCGTGAGCTAAGTTTCTGTTTGAGCTAATGTTTTTTAATGCATTCATAATTTAGTGTATAGGTATGTTTAACCGTTTTTTGTGGGACATATGTCTGAACCAATTTTATGAGCATTGTAAAAAAAAATTCTTAGCATTTTATAGCATTTAAGCTAGCGGACCTTTTCTATGTAAGTTCACCAATTGTACTTTTGTTGTACATAGATCCTCATTAAAAAAAAAAATTATGCCGTTTGAGGCTCAGCTCAGGTATTTTAATTTTTCATGTTCCTTATTCGATTACTCGATTATTCGAACTAACTAGTCCATCGATTATTCGACTACTAAAATATTCGATAGCTGCAGCCCTAATTTGTTTCTACATCCGACGACATGCTCTCAATACGATGATCTATGACATCACCGCAGTGTCTTTGTTTTCCTGTAAGACGGACGCACGACATATTTTCTTGTGAGAGAAATCAACATGGGTTCCAACAATGTTAGTGCAGGTGGTTTTAAAAAGGAAAAAGGTGATGCTTACCATTGACATGAAGATGGATATGGTAGAATAATATGAGCGTGGGGTACACATCCGTGGCTCAACAATACAGTCATAGACTGTCTATCTCAGCGGTCCTCAACCGTTGGCTAGTCTTTGAAATTTAAAGCGGCAATTATTATTGTGGTAACATCGCCAAAGAAATCGACAGCTTCGTCAGGTTTCTAATCATTTATTCCATCAACTTGTGCAACACAACGCGCCTCGTGTCCTCCGCAGCAAGTAAAGAAAATGAAAGTAAAAAGGCTAACTCTGTCAAGTCAGCCACGTGATGCGTTCGGGTACACCACGCACGCAAATACATTCGCCACATTAGAACCCGGTTTGTTACATTATTACAGGTATGATTATTACTATTAATATACTGTATTATTATTCCAATTCTAATTTATAATTTATTTGTCTTGCTCCCATGACTGTTATAGACACATGGGTCATTTTCCAGTGAAATGACCAGCTTGAAGCAAGCCCGCTTGGCACTTTTTTGGGAGCAAAGTGCAAGTGAGTGACACGTTCAAGAATACATTTTGAAGTGTTATTTGAATCAGTTGATGCATGTTTAAAAAAATGTCCCCAATCAGATCACATGATCAGAAACCAGGCCTGATTATGTCATTTTCAGAGGATTGGAATCGGATGGAAAAAGATTGGATTTTAAAATGTATTAATTTATTTTCATTTTTAATTTTGAAGGCCTACAAAGCAATCGGGATGTACAAGGATTTTATCAACAGAAACCGATATACAGTATATGTACATACTGTATTTTTTGTACTATGCAACAGCGCAACATAAACTATAAAAAAGCGTAAGTAAACACTGCCGGTAAGAGAATGCTCTGGTAGCGGTCGCGGGAAGCTAACGATAAGATACAGTGTATCACAAAAGTAAGTAGCGCATTTCTGCAGATATTTAAGTATATCTTTTCATGGGACAACACTGACAAAATGACACTTTGACACAATGAAAAGTAGTCTGTGTGGAGCTTATATAATAAAGTTAATTTATTTTCCCCTTAAAATAACTCAAAATATAGCCATTAATATTATTAATAATCAGCTTGTTAGTGCTACGACCATACGCCGCACTCTACATCAAATTGGTGTGCATGGCTGTCACCCCAGGAGGAAGCCTCTTCTAAAGAGTAGGTACACCAGAAAGCCCGCAAATAGTTTGCTGAAGACATGTCAACAAAGCACATAGATTACTGGAACCATTTCCTATGGTCTGATGAGACGAAGATTAGTTTGCTTGGTTCCGATGGTCTCCAGCATGTGTGGCGGCGACCAATTGAGGAGTATAAAGATAAGTGTGTCATGCCTACAGTCAAGCATGGTGGTGGGAATGTCATGGTCTGGGGCTGCATGAGTGCTGTAGGTGTTGGAGAGTTACATTCCATTGAGGAAAACATGAACTCCAACATGTACTGTGAAATACTGCAGCAGAGCATGATCCCCTCCCTCCAGAAACTGGGTCGCAGGGCAGTGTTCCAGCATGACAATGACCCCAAACAAACCCCCAAGATGACAATTGCTTTACTGAAGAGGCTGAGGGTAAAGGTGATGGACTTTGCCAAGCATGTCTCCAGACTTGAACCCAATAGAACATTTTTGGGGGATCCTCAAGCGGAAGGTGGAGGTGCGCAAAGTCTCAAATATCCGGCAGCTCCGCAATGTCGTCATGGAGGGGTGGAAGAGCATTCCAGTGGGAACCTGTGAAGCTCTGGTCAACTCCATGCCCAGGAGAGTAACGGCAGTTCTGGATAATAGTGGTGGCCACACAAAATATTGACAGTTGACATGTATGTTAATATTGACAACTTTCACTAATGGGTGTACTCACTTTTGTTGCCAGGGGTTTAGATATTAATGGCTATATTTTGAGTTATTTTGAGGGGAAAATAAAGCAACTCTATTATATTAGCTGCACACAGACTACTTTTCATTGTGTCAAAGTGTCATTTTGTCAGTGTTGTCCCATGAAAAGATATATTTAAATATCTGCAGAAATGCAAGGGGTGTACTCACTTCTGTGATACACTGTAGTATCATCCAATGCAATAATGTCTGAAATATGGAAATATTTTACATTTGGATGGGTTTTTCCCCCTCTTTAACACATTGCCGTGCTATCGGATCGGTACTCGGTATTTTAAGATTCTCAAAATCAGGTGACTTGGACTAGGGTGCAAAAGTATGTGATCGGGAAAACCCTATTTAAAAACCATGTGGAAGAGAAGCCATCTCTTATCTCCAACTTTCAAGGATTGCGGATCCACTTAACACCAACAGGTAAAATGCATGTTTACCTATTTTAGTAGAAACACATCTGAAAGAGCAACACTCCAAAAGGATGCACATGAAGCACTACGTACCCGCCTTTTTGTGACTAAAATGCTACAGAAAGCTACACTGCATGGGGCGGTGTTAAAGAGAGAACGCCAACTTATATGGTGGCACATTGCCCGTGATTGACGCAAGTCAAAGATATATATATATGTTTTCATGCCAAACACAGACGATCCACTGTTTTTTCTCTACCTCTAGCTTCCTGCAGCTTCCGCTTCTCTGCCTCCCGCTGTTCCTTGGTGACATTGTTCTTCACACCGAGGGCGCCAATCACGAGCCTGCGAGCCAGAGCTGCACTGGTTTGAGGTCTCTCTTTAGCAGGCAAGGGCGACTCTGAAGTGGAAAAACGAAATGTGCCCTCCATGACATAAGAAAATAAACACTAATTAATGAGTGTCGTTAATCTACCAGAAAAAGTACGAGCTGTGGCCTTAGTCGCTGAAGTGGATTTGGAGAGTGGGCGCAGCTTCATAAGTGGATGCTTGGATCTTAATGCCTCGCGGGCTAGGGTTAAAAAAGAAAACAAATGTAACAACATTAAAATGACATAATAAAACAGCCAATTTATATGTCTGGTTGCCACGATGACCTGAGTGGACAAAGATCTGATCATGTACCAAAGCAACCTAGAACTTTGATGGAGG
Organism: Corythoichthys intestinalis; assembly: GCF_030265065.1. NCBI lineage: Eukaryota > Metazoa > Chordata > Actinopteri > Syngnathiformes > Syngnathidae > Corythoichthys > Corythoichthys intestinalis. The sequence goes on from NC_080402.1 coordinate 16,538,144, forward strand.
TACCAGTACATATTTCATAGATAAATACCTGGAGCATAAAATACACTACTTTATGAGATGCTTTTTTTGAATTATTTAAAGAGAATATAAAGTAACAAAGCAGGGATTCCCCTATATTCAACAGATTGTGGCGCACCGCCACACTAAAATGAAAGCCGCCACGCCTGGCAAATGAGATGTATTTTATTTATTTATTTAAATAAAAAAAAAATTTTAAGGCCGCTTCAAACTAGCGGCAGCCGAGTGGGAGGAGTTCAGCGGACACCTATTCATTGTGTATTGTAGCCTAATGTTCGTAACTATGCAGGCCCCCCCTTAAGAGACGCAAGGGGAACGAGTAGGAAGAATGGGAGAACGAGCGAGATAGCGAGAGATAGCGGTCGCATGTTGTAGCAGCCCGCTGTTATTTTGTTATTGTTTTTCTTTATTATTGTTACCACAATAAAGTGGGTAAGCAAATACAGACTTCTCTCCTTCTTGCCCATATCCGGGGCATTACAATAATTTGGATCGGACTTTTCGGCGAAAGTGAGCGGTGGACGGCCGTCTAAAGCAAACTTTGACTAACTTGCGCTGAGAGACTGCGGAGAGGCGGGGCCCAAAATAAAGCCTTGCTCTATTTTCAGAGCGTTGGTCACAGTAAACGATTTATCAGTTCAAGCAGAGTAAAATGATACATATTCACGGTACAAGAACGTCGTTTCTGTGTCCATCGATTGGTAAGAAAAGGCTGTTTGTACGAGTGACGTGTGGGCGCTCCCGTCAGGGGGGACATTTCACGTGGAGTGGCTATTTTTCGGCACAACACCGGCGCGCCAACTTCAGACAATTACGGCTGACGAAACTTTGATAAATGCGCCCCCCCACCCAAATTTCGCGAGCTCTGGGACACTCGAAAAATGACTCTCATACCTCTCCTTGCTAAGTTAATGGTACCTCGACGTGCCTTTGTGTGGAAATTTAGTTTACGAACAACGGGGAAAAAACTATTCACCTTCTCACCGAATCAAGTAAAACTCTTTACACGGCTATTAGAATTCCCCCAGTGCTCTAAATGGGTCAGTTGACAGAAGGACTGTTATTGTTGTGGTAATGTAGTACTTATGAGCAGGGCCGGAGTGGGACTCATTTTCGGCCCTGGAATTTCATGCCTCAGACCGGCCCACTCATTTAAAATTATGTCATTATGCATACACGTGTTCAGTGTTCTCTAAAGCCGTGTACTGTAATTCTGTGTATTCCAATTCAGTGCAGGTAATGGTTGTTTAACAAGGTGGCTTTATTTTAACAAGTGCAACACAACATATTTTGAACAAATTTAAAAATGGATTAAAAAAAAAACTATATTAAATGATACATTTGAAAAATAAATTAGGGCTGTCAAACGATTAAAATTTTTGATCGAGTTAATTACAGCTTAAAAATTAATCGTAATTAGTCGCAATTCAAATCATCTATAAAATATGCCATATTTTTCTGTAAATTATTGTTGGAATGGAAAGATAAGACACAAGATGGATACATACATCCAACATACGGTACATAAGGACTGTATTTGTTTATTACAACAATAAATCAACAAGATGGCATTAACATTATTAACATTCTGTTAAAGCGCTCCATGGATAGAAAGACTTGTAGTTCTTCAAAGATAAATGTTAGTACCGCTTATAGAAATTTTATATTAAAACCCCTTTGAATGTTTTCGTTTTAATAAAATTTGTAAAATTTTCAATCAAAAAATAAACTATTAGCCCGCCATTGTTGATGTCAATAATTACTTACACAATGCTCATGGGTGCTGAAGCCTATAAAATCAGTCGCACCCAAGCGCCAGCGGAGGGCGGCAAAACTCCATAAAACACAATAAGTGGGCATGTCATTGTACTGTCATTTAAATCTGTCTGAGCAGGGCATGTGCGTTAATTGCGTCAAATATTTTAACGTGATTCATTAAAAAAATTAATTACCGCCCTAAAATAAATGAATAAATAAGACCTTTTCTGCAACATCAACTATTAACAAAATGAGTGCTTACAGATAAAACAAACATAGCAACATAACAATATGAAAAATAAAGAATACGTATTGCACATTGTAACAACTTCTAATGATACTATTATCCATTTTCCATTTCCACTTTAAAAACGCCACGTAATTGATTATATTAATTCTAATGTTCACTCGCTGAACGACATGGCAATCCTACCTTCCAGCTCTGCACCTGTGGTGTGTTCATTATGGCTAATGCTTGCTGCTACATATCCCTTGTGAGGTGCTACAAGAAGCCAAAGTTTCCACAATTACATATTGTCGTATCACACGGTGCAAGTTGCATTTTATTCGCCATCTGGCCTTACCACTTTCGTTGTAATCCTCTGTAGTTTGAGGCAGCAAGGTCGTTGCATGAAAAAAATTAGCTATTTTCGCGCATTTTGCCGATTCTTTCACGAGTGCTTTTCTCTTTTTAATTCTTATTTTTCAGCGCCACCCTTGCTCTTTTTATCCATCCGAGCACCGAGATAGCAGCTAATTTGGCTCAATACAGACTACAATTAGGGGGCGGAGCTGCATGCTGTATTTTTCGTCTGCACACGTGAGGATGAGTCTGGAAAAAAATAATACTGTTTTTTTTTTTTAAGACGGCCCACAGGGACAGCGGTAACAGAATGTAAGTTATACTCAGTGACACTGTCATAAATAAATACCAAACAAAAAATTATAACAGTGTAAATTTTTTTTTTTTTTAATAAAACCCGGACCGGCCCTTCTGGCCGGCCGGCCCTTCTGGAATCGTCCAGAAGCTCCCGATTAGTCACTCCGGGCCTGCTTATGAGGGTCAAATAAAAGGAAAAAGGAGGACTACGACGGTGGTCTGCAACCCGCGGCTCTCGGGCCGCATGCGGCTCTTTAGCGATGCTTCGGAGCTTTTTTTTTTTTTTTAAATGGAAAAAGATGGGGGAGGGAAATATATTTTTTTGTTTTAATAGGATTTCTAGGAGGACAAACATGACACAAACATTCTTTCAATTCATTAATATTGTAATGAAGTTAAACTTGTGGTGGCATAGTACAACAGAGTAGTCACGTGGTGCGTCATTCTCTATAGGATCCACTGCAGGGAAAATAAACATTTAATCATGAAGGCTAATTACGTATTTCTAGCCAACTTAGTCATTTCTATAGTAGGCTAATATAGCTAGTATCGATAATTATAAGGCTTGTACAAGGCTTTTAATTTTTTGTGGCTCCAGACATACTGTATCAGTTTTTTTTGTGTTTTTTTGGGGGTCAAATATGGCTCTTTCAACAGTTTGGGTTGCCAACCCTGAGTCACTACGAGATGTAAGTCGTACTATTGCCACGAGAAAAAAAGTCGCATTAGTACATCGGGTAACGTAGCTGTAATCAGCTACGCATTTTACATACATGTACTGTAGCTGAGAGGTACAACATTAGCCTGGCTAATGAAATATTTCAAATATATCTTTGTTATGGTTCTTCTTGGGGGAAAAAATGAAGGGAAAAAAATTCGCTGTGGCACGACATGGTGAGGCTGTCCGACTCCGATGCAGCCCACCACCACAGCTTCAAAAAATCCTAGGGGAAACACTGAAACGCGAAGAGAAACATTAAAGGGAAAGGCAAGACTTTTCTCATGTGCATCCCAGCGTAAAAAATCTTTAGAAAAAAACAAAACAAACAAAACAAAAAAAACCCCACCTAATTTCCGTTTTCTGATGCATAATAGTGGAGAAATGGCCAATTAAAGCCAGTATTTCCAGGAAGGGGCCCCGACATGAGGCAGACATTATGTCAATGCCGTTACTATTATGGCAAATCAAATATGATTATCTCAAATTGTCCTGCCGTTTTTCATTATGTCATTAATACCCATTATCGCATGCACCTGCACTCGAGTCTATTAGTGTGCTTGTACGAGGGCATAACTGACATCACAAAATAGCTGTGTCAAGCAAACACATTTTTTGTGTTTAAACATTATTTTTTCCATTATCAGAGGTCGAAGAAATTTGTAATTTGCAAACCTGAATAATTTGAATGTCATTAAATCCACACATTGCCTTTCCTTTACAACAGGGGCAAACCTGGGATAATCTTGATGAACTAGCAACTTTATTTCACTTTCTTTAGCCTAAATCAGCTTGTCAATAAATCTGTTTAGTGTAGATGACTTGGATATCATTTAAAATCCCAAATGGTGGGGGAGCTCATTAGTGCTGCAACGATTAATCGATTAACTGGAGTTATTCGATTAGAAAAAAGCTTCGAATCAAATTTTGCTGCTTCGAGTATTTGTGTAATTAGAGTGGCGTTGCAATGGTTTGTTTTGAAAGTGTTGTCATTTAGTTTTATTGATTTGGGTGGATACACCTCCCTCAACAGTGAATATGACATAACTCATTTCACATGGCTGAAGCCAGCTGCTTCCTGTCAAGACCAACATAGGCTGTTTTTGTTTGAGCAATTTTTTTTTTAATGCATTCGTAATTTAGTTTTTAGGTATATTTAGCCATTTTTTGTGGGAATATGTGTTTGAACACCAAGTAAGAGCACTGTAAAAAAAAAATTACCATTTTATAGCATTTAAGCTAGCGGACTTTTGGAATGTAAGTTAGCCGATTCATCTTTTGTTGTACTTAGATCCTCATTTATTTATTTATTTTTTAATACCGTTTGAGGCTCAGCTGAGGTATTTTATTTATGTTCCTTATCCGATTACTCGATTATTCGAACTAACTACTTAATTGATTAATTGACTATTAAAATAATCGATAGCTGCAGCCCTAGACATAATGTTCATATGGAAATTTGATTCCATTCACTCAGCATTTTTTCCATTAAGGAAATTACATTAGAGGTAACATATAAGGTGGAAATTGTATTACAAGTACAGTATTTCTCTCGGTTTACATAGAGATTTGCTTTTGAATTACAAAAACCGGGTACCTGAACAGAGGTGCGTAGACATTTTATATCCCGTATAAGTAGCTTCTTCGGAAGCTTACTGTAATATTTACCTGCAGTTGGGCTTGCAAAGAGACCTAAAGCATGTGTGTCATCAATCCACTTGATATCAAAACCTCTCTTTCTGAAAAGACATTTATAAAAAAAAAAAAAAAAAGAGTGTAAAGAAAAAAAATCACAAATGTGATAATCATGTATAAAAATATACATATTTGAAGTGGATCCCTAATCCATAGCACTGTTGATCAACGTTTAGTGAATCAGAAAGTAAAACACCTAATTCCCCATTTTCCTCGTTACACAAGCTTATGAATACAAACAGAATTGTTTCACTAATGTCTATGTGAAAGGTACAGAGGATGATTTATTGCAGACATATTTAATGCAGTGGTTCTTAACCTGGGTTCAATCGAACCCCAGGGGTTCGTTGAGTAAATCTAAGGGGTTCGGCGAAGGTAAAGAAACACAGAGCCCTATTTTCGTACGCTAATTAAATCTAGGCAAAGTGGCTTTTTAGACCAGATTTTGGACTGGTTTGCTCCCAATTTACAGGCTTTATCCATTTCTTTTAACTGCTAGTCCTCGATCTGATGGGAGGAGGAACTGGTTTGCTCAGTGGAAGGTTGACTCACGCTTGGTATAAGGGAATACAACACACCAATGGGCAGCGTGGTCTCAAATTTTGACCTGTTTACCAAATACGCTGTCAAAATGAGAAGAATATTTGAAAGGGAATTTGATTGCTCGCTTAGATATATTGGTTTTGAATTTGAGAAAAATTGCCTTATGATGTAATTCCGAAGAACGCGGTGAATCCACATGTGAAACTTGTGGGGTTCGGTACATTTAGCAAGGTTAAGAACCACTGATCTAATGAGAGTGGAAATGCTGGGAAATGTACATACTGGTATCCCTGAAATAACTTAAAAAGATCCTCCGTCTTAAACTCAGAAGGGATATCGTAGATCTCAATGACGTGTGAGAGGTCTTCCTCACTATGGTCTATGTCGTCATCATCAAATTTGTTCATGTTATAATAATCAAATCTTGCCTCCTGGATTGACTCCTTTCGACCTTCACTCAATGAGAGCTGAAGGAAAGACAAAAAGCAAATGATTGTTAAAAGGTTCTGTGTATATTGTCTCTTCGGCTACAACAGGCATCATAAGCAGGCGTCACTGAAAAATAATTCAACAGCACAGCAGTTGAGCTCATGTAAGAGCAAGAATTAATCGTGAACATTTTTCTCCTACTACAAATTATTTTTTGATTGCATTCATTTTGTTAAAGACGTACCTCTTCCAGCTGATTATTGAGACAATCTCCGTCATCATTAAATAAAGTGTCCCAACTGTCCTCTGATGCCTTTTCATCGTGACAGGATGCATCAGGAACATCTGCCGATTCTAGCTGTCCATTGGGCGCCACCTCCGGAAGATGTAGCCGCTCAACCTCTACAGTAGAATTACCAGTAATTGTCCCATCCCCATCTATTCCAACAGGCGGCAGCTCATCTTTTGCTACTGCCTTGTCCTTCTTATTTTTAGCGTTCTTTCGAGCCTTGTCTGTGTAACGTGGCCTGGGTCTCGGTTTGACTTCTCCCTCAATTTGAGGTTTGTCTTTCGATGTGTTGAGTCGTTTCTTTGGTACGTAGAGTGCCTGGCTTGGTTTCTTGGACTGAGATGTAGTTGGTGTGCTTGAAGAAGTGTCGTTCTTTGGTTGTTCCGTTTCCATTTCAGTTTTCACAGTGTTTCTAGAACAAATCAACAAGGACGGATAAAAATTACACAATCATTTTTAAAAAATAGTTTGCTGCCACAGACGTTGGCAAACGTCCAATTCAATTTGACCAGTTTAAATCGATTAGATGTCTCTCGCAGTCAGTGGCAATGAAACATGATCATTCATTGCCACCCTTCCCAGTTCAAATAAAAAGAACTTCTACCACCGTCAATGGCAGTAAAGAGTTAAATGCTTTAGTGAAACCAATGATAGTGAAGCTGTAATGCTTAGATACAACTTGCTATGTGCATACGAGGCTAGCACAATTACTGTGTTTATGCTACAAATACCTTCAGCTAGCTAACTTTCCATTCATTATCAAGGTAGATGAAAATAACGTGAGTGTGAAGTCACCAAAATATATCATTCTATATTTTCGTTATTTCATTCATTCAGGAAGGCTTAAAGTGTTAGAAACATACCCGTGTTTTGATTAGCATCCAGGTTTGTCGCAGGACTGACGTAGCCAGCCACGCAAAGGCTTGTGGGAAATATAGTTCTTAAACGCCATTACAAAACTCACAGATGCTTCGAAGAGTGACAATTCTGTGATTTGTTGAATATGTTTTCTGTTAAAACATATCTATTACAGTTACTCACCAACGTGATGTCTAACAGGTGAAAAAGTAAATTCAATTCGTTTCCGATATTTTATATCATTATCACGCGTCAGTCATTGGACAATATTTCTGAACGCTGATTGGCTAACACGTTGCACATGTTTCACTGTTTCGTAAACCTTTTGTAATGCAGTTGTGTCGCAGCAGTGCAGCAGCTTCTGACTAGCTGTGCTTGTTTTTCTTCCCATTCACGGAAAGAACAGTCAGGTAAGATAATAGGATAATGCATGTATGTTGTTGTTATTATTTTTTTCAATATTAAATGCTTTAGGATCCTTTGGTAAAATATGAAGATTATTTTTGCATGCACATGTACTTTAGTCTCACAATGGTAAAGATTTTTTCAAGGTAGAGACGAGGTTTAGTATACATCAGGCACGTGCAGGGGGCGGAGGGTGCTTGAGGACCTGCCTCTTTGACCCTAAATGCCCAAAGGTCCCCTTTTGACTAGGCTTTTTGTTTTGTTTTAGTGCATATTAGGGCTGTCAAACGATTAAAATGTTTAATCGAGTTAATCACAGTATAAAAATGAATAAATCGTAATTAATCACAATTCAAACCATCTATAAAATATGCCATATTTTTCAATAAATTATTGTTGGAATGGAAAGATAAGACACAGGACGCATATATACATTCAACATACTGTACATAAGTACTGTATTCGTTTATTATAAAAATAAATCAACAAGATGGCATTAACATTAACATTCTGTTAAAGCAATCCATGGATAGAAAGACTTGTAATTCTTAAAGGGTATGTCATGCCCTGGGAAAATGTTAATATTCCATCATTTATCCATAAACGCATGCCTTTTGTATTCATATCCTGCCACTTCGTGTAATTACACACAAGAAAATGAGAGAAATTTGGCTCGATCGTCAAGCTAAAACGACCGGCGCCCGAGATCTGGCAGATTGTGTGCGTGACGTCACGACAAGTGAAGAGAGTGCCACCGGCCACTAGGGGGGCAGCGCCTGTCTGCATCAATATAATTCCTTCTTAGGCTGTATTGGCTGAGCCAAAATTGTGTTGGTTCGTTCCACTGAAATGGATCTACATGACCTCTGCATTGTAATTTACATACGTTGCTAATTACTACCAAAAAAAAAGTTCTACTCACGGTTTCCAGTCATTTTTTAGTAATTAGCGTTTTCGTGTCGGTCTTTTTTTCCCCCGTGGCGCAGTGATATTGATACGGCGGAGTCGTATCGTCAGTGTGTGAAGCCATTTTAGGTCACGTGCACCAATAGGAGACGAGGACTGTTGCTATGCACTTCAAAAACAAACAATATGGCGGCGACCGTGTCAAGCTACGACACGAGCGAAGATGAACCAAAGATAAGAAAACCGCATTCGGAATTTAGTCAAAAGGCATCGAAACGATGCTATATGCATCTCTCAACTGTCCAAGGGCGAAAAAGGGCAGGAATTTAGAAAAAACGTGCAGAGCCCGCGTGGTTGCGTCAGACAATGGCTTTCTCCCCAGGCTCCGTCGAAGGATCTTGCTGAATATGCGTCGACTGGGATTTTTAACGACATTCACTACAGGTAAGCCACACGCACGCCTTTACTACAAGGTTAATTGTTATTAACTTATGCTCAAAAAATTCTTATTTAAACTAGTGTTGTAACGATACCATTTTTTAGCCCAGATATCAATACCACTTTGTTATAAAATGTATATAGTGTACAGTGTGTCGAAAGTGAATCCAGTATAACTTTTTATTGCATACCAGTTATGGGTGACAATGGTTAAATAAACCTTTTGGCTCAAGAACATCAAGCTGTAGTCAATAAAAGCCCTGATACTGACGTGGCAGTGATTGCTGTAAGTCTGCAGATAGATTTACAGTGTAAATTGCATTTTTTCACAGGAGGAGGCAACAGAACGAGGACTGACGTCTCTAAGGTCTCTGCAGCTCCTGGCACTAGTGTGTGTTCAGCACTCATTGGCATCCATACATTCACAGGTTGTGACTCTGCTTGTGCCTTTCATGGCAAAGGCAAAAAAAAAACTTTTCTTTTGCACGTCATAAAAAAGAATACCTGACTGGGTTTGCAAAGCTGGGCAGCAGTTTTAAACTTGACCTACAAACATTTAACACGTTGTGTAAATACGTGTGCCCCCTGTTTGGCCAGTCATGTGCCAAAAATGATGCCAAATGCAGATCTTTCTGTATAGCCTCATCAGTCTTGCCAGAACATTCTATTCCCCCCAAAACTGATGCTCTGTACCAACATTGCAGGACAGCAAACTATCAAGCAGCAATTATGAAACGTTGTCTGACAGTTAAAATGTGTGCCCCTTCACCCATTGGGAATGGGTGGGACATTGAGGATGGGCAGTTGGCAGTGACATGGATGACTAAAAATCCTGCCCCTGATACTGTTTTGCAAGTAGTCAACTGTAGTTGAAAGGCAACCAATTGTGACATGGGAAGATGTTCCTGTATGTCTGCAAAACTTAAACTTAAATTTATATCGGTGCCAAGCATGTGAGAATGTTTCCAAAGAAACAGAAGACACTTGGATGGGATGATGACTTTGAGTAAAGCGATTTTGAGGAGTAATGTTGTCATGTACAGTTTTACTATTCTTTTATTTCTTTTTTTTTTTTTTTTTTTTCGTTTTTCAATATTTGTATGTGTAATGTGTATTTTTATAGTATGAGACACTTCCATGTTTAAATAAATGTGTACCAACAGTACCATACTTCAATGATTCCAAACTTTTGTGTATATACAGTGTGATTAAAAAAGGCTGTGCCAAAATCAAAATGCCATGTCCTTGGACAGATGTAGGAAGTAACTAAGTTTAATTTCATGTTTTCATAGTACTCAAATATGGCCATCACCAGCAGCATGGACAACATCAAGTTGACATGAGAATTCCTCCCTCCCGCGTTGATTGCGTCTGTTATGTAATCTTTCATGTCATCAATATTTGCTGGAAGTGGTGGAACATACACTTAGTGTATAACATACGTTATGTGCCATAAAGATGGATAACGAACTTTGTCTTTAACATACCAACACGTCCAGCAAGTACTGATGATGCGAAATATCGAACAACAGTTGCAATCAAGACAATAACTGCGACATGCACACGTTTGAGAGGAATTCTCATCGTGGCTTGATTTTGTCCGTGCTGCTGGGTGTGCTCACATTTGAGCACTTGTGAAACATGAAATAAAACTTGGAAGTTATCTTCAACACGTGTCCATCACTTCTTTTGTGATGTCTTTCATTTTTTAAGTATCACGTTATGATTTTGGCACATTATATTTTTGATCACCCTGTAATTTTTTTGTCTTATTCCATTTTTGCCATGATTCACATTTAGGAGGGTGTGGTAGCAATTGGGTTGATTTTCAGCTATTTATGATCATGGCGTGCATTTTTTATTTTATATATTTCATTGTTCATAGGTTGTGATATTTTTAATATGACACATAAGCCTTTAGCTTAATTCAATATATATTTCATTGTGCTGGGTGCAAATCATTAATGTTGAAGTGTTTCCTTCAAGAAATTAGCTACATTTCTCATTCTGAATTCACCTATGTGTATACTAAGGCACCAATACTTGTTTCAAATGTGTGGTAGATGTGTTTATGACATTTGATAAAGATTTTGTGTTGCCAGAATTAATATAACACCGAAAAGAAACAAAAACAGCAACACTAGATCTGTATTTTTGTGTATTCACATCAAGATACATTTCTGGCTGGTGACTAAGTTAGGAGGGTATTGTCTTTGAAAAAAATCCATTTTCTAAGCACTTTTTCCATGGTCCCAATAAAGCCATATTTCCACAAGCTTGTCCATTTGCAGCACTTCCTGGTCAACTCTAATCTTTTAATGGACGACGGTCTCACAGAAGAAGTTGCAGCTGTCAGTGAAGGGTGTTTCAGTTCTGAAAAACACGCACACACACATAAACCATGTGAGAACTGTTTCATCCATATCATATTTACATAATCTTCCAATCCAAATTATATAGGCTTGTCCATTCTGCCATTTTTTCCTGAATAAAATTATCAAATAGGTTTTTGGAACTACGGTTAAACAGACTAAATACTATGTTATTTGTCAATCTAAACTTTTTGCTCAAAGTTAACAATCTAACATCATAATAATGACCGCTACAGCCCAGAACTCACATTGCAAGTCTTAACTTCAATTGTGATCTGACCAGAAGCCCACAACTCCCATAGTTATTCACAACAAAAGGCGTGTGTGTGGCTTACCTGTAGTCAATGTCGTTAAAAATCCCAGTCGACGCATTTTCAGCAAGATCCTTCGACGGAGCCTGGAGAGAAAGCCATTGTCTGACGCAACCACGCGGGCTCTGCACGTTTTTTCTAAATTCCTGCCCTTTTTCGCCCTTGGACAGTTGAGAGATGCATATAGCATCGTTTCGATGCCTTTTGACTAAATTCCGAATGCGGTTTTCTTATCTTTGGTTCATCTTCGCTCGTGTCGTAGCTTGACACGGTCGCCGCCATATTGTTTGTTTTCGAAGTGCATAGCAACAGTCCTCGTCTCCTATTGGTGCACGTGACCTAAAATGGCTTCACACACTGACGATACGACTCCGCCGTATCAATATCACTGCGCCACGGGGGAAAAAAAGACCGACACGAAAACGCTAATTACTAAAAAATGACTGGAAACCGTGAGTAGAACTTTTTTTTTGGTAGTAATTGGCAACGTCTGTAAATTACAATGCAGAGGTCATGTAGATCCATTTCAGTGGAACGAAATCCATTTTCTAAGCACTTTTTCCATGGTGCCAATACAGCCTATCTAGTGAGGGGAGAATTAGGGGTGTTTTGAGCTGTTTATGCTGATGCATTGTGTTCGTCCTGCACATATTCCAGGTTCCCTCATGCAGAAACACCCCTCGTTGTCAATAAAAGAGAATTCAGAATTGACAGTGAGGGGTGTTTCTTCAACAAGAAAAAGGCTCAGCGCTTTAATACTGAATGGCGGCGATGATGGCAGACAATTTCGTTTCTAGTTTCAGCGACGAATCCGACGTAGAAGGACGTAACGAATGTTCATCTAATGGTGACGAGGAGAGTTACGAAGCTTTAATCGGTGTTTTAGCCCGATTTTGAGCCCAAACGAACGCCAATGCAGCGTACTGAAACGGTCATTGAGGGGAGCAATGACACTGATGAAACATCGGCAGCAGATTGTGTGGGAAACACCAATGATTTGTTTTGCATTTCTTTTTGTGAAGCTGATACACCGTGACTGCAAAATAAAGGAATGCATAGAATAATTATCATTTATTGCGCTATCATAGCTTTTCGCTCTGCCAACAGACACAAATATGAATGGGATCAGAGGATTTGTTCTATATATTTTACGAACGATAATTTATACATTTGTCCAGTCCTGTATCCAATGCGTGACATTTTTTTATATAAAAGAGTACTCACTCTGGCCAATTCGAGCTTGGCTGCTCCCCTCCTTTGCTTAGCCTTAGCCTCCTTTGCTAGTCATCGTCCTCTTTCTTGATATCTCGGGACATTTAGGTGGCTGCGCGTGTAGGGTCGGCACCGCATCTCCTTTGAGCAGCAATCTTTTAGCAAAATCCGATTTCACTTGTCCATAGTTCGAGAAGCTTTCAGGTGGAAAAGGCGCACCACAGAAAAGCGTGCCGGAGGCTTTGTCTAGAAAATTAGCCCTCTTTGCACGGACGTCTGCGTAGTCCAGCTTTTTTTTTTCACGTTAGGGAACTCATGGATACTATATTCCGATAAATAACTATTTGTACGCCACATAGCACAGCAGTTTTGAACCATTTTTGTGATGTTTTCGTCAAACAAACCCCAACGCTACTCTCTCGTCGTTAAAAAACAATGGCACCTGGCTCCGCCTCGACTGTCAATCACTTGTCGTGACGTCCCCGCCCCATTCGGCTGTTTCCGGAACACTTTTGGGAATGTTCGTCATTTTCGATCTATTTTCGATAATTACTCATTAATGTGATTGATTTTTTTGTTAACTTTATCAGTAATTGTTATCTTGGCACGTAACGGTTCTATTGATGTCTCACACCCCCTTTGCCGCTACATACCCTATAAAAGATAAATGTTAGTACAAGTTATAGAAATTTTATATTAAAACCCCTCTTAATGTTTTTGTTTTAATAAAATTTATAAAATTTTCTATCAAAAAATAAACTAGTAGCTCGCCATTGTCAATGTCAATAATTACACAATGCTCATGGTGTTGAAACCAATAAAATAATTCGCACACAAGCACCAGCAGAGGGCGACAAAACACCAAAAAACACAAGTAACAAGTGGACATGACACTGTGCTGTCATTTTAATCTGATTGAGCGGGGCATGTGCGTTAATTGCGTCAAATATTTTAACGTGAATAATTTAAAAAATTAATTACCGCCCGTTAACACGATAATTTTGACAGCCCTAGTGCGTATGTGTGTACTGGCCGACTGTTCCGACAAGCCACCGAGTACTTGCCTTGAAGACCGAAAACACCTTTAAAACAAACAAAAAAAGCCCCCTAACCCATGCACGCTGTTCCTCTTTGACTTGGGTGTGTGGTGAGGAGTCCAAGGACATCTGGTGGTTGGAAACAAACAGTGTTACCCTAATAAACCGTGTTTGAGTAAATAGTGAAAATTCTTACACCAGGTTTATTGTGGGGATTTAAAAAAAAAAAATCAACAATACATGATTTTCTCAGAGTTTTATACTTTAATAATTAATTCCCCTCGCCCCATGGCTATTTCGATCCGTGTGTCTCTACTCTCTATAGGCAACCATATTTGTCCGTTCTCTTCACAACATTATCAAAAAAGGTAGGCAACACATCTTTAAGTTCTCGTTTTAATCCAAATTTAATATTTGCAATCCGCCTCTTTATTCCATTTTCTGTGATTCCAGTGTTTGTATGAATCTTAATGGGATAATTTGGTAATTCCATTTCTATGTATTTTTTGGTAAAAATGTATATTTTTGTTCTGTCTTCGCTTTCTCTTGATAATGTTATGGAGAGAGCAAGAAATTAAGAAAGCTATAAAAATACAAACCACCGGGGAATCTGATTTTTGAAATGTAAGATTTATATTTCATTATGTAGATATGCCTCATAAGGAAAGGAGATTGAGGGATAAAAATAAATAAATAAACAAATAGATAAAAAGAGCTGGATGAGGCTGCTAAAGGCAGTGGATTCCTCATCACCTGAGTGAATTGCACAATAGGTAAGAATAACACAGTTTGCAAGGAAATTCATGTATAATATACAACAATTATATGAAAACCAATAAATGTTTGGGTGGTTTTAGTTAAAGCAGACACTGTTTTTACATCTGTGTGATTTTGACAAAGATCAGATCACATTTGATGGTGATTTTATGCAGAAATGTGAGAAATTCCAAAAGGTTCAGATAATTTTTCATACCACTGTAAATTTTAAAATCCAACCCCGGATTTAAAATTATTTTTAATTGAAGTTGAAATGTATTTTAAGTTTCCTAATGCAAAAAACACCAAAAAAAGTCTGTACATGGTGTTAATTCAGAAATCTTTGATAAATAATATGTATATTTATTCAGTAATTTTGTGTTTCAATGTTGGAATGTCATATTGTAAATATTTCAATTAATTTCATGTTTATTTACTATTTAGTTGTAGATATTTGTTTTATTACATATAAACTGGCTGATCTGTAGTTTTAGTACCCTACATTGGTCACAGAAAAAAAATGAATTCTCTCACCGAATGTTGAATAATATGTAACCCATCCTGTCTCTTTGAATTACTAGAATTTAGTGATGAGAGTTACAGGATTATTGGTCCTGCTGATCGGACTATGGGAGCAATCGCACTCTCAGAGCGGCGCACCAATGTTCCAGGAAGTTACACAGACAATGCTTCCACCTGACAGCCTGCACAATCCAACACAGCTCAACTATGGAATGGCAGTAACAGACGTAGATGGTGATGGTGATCTCGAAGTGGTCGTGGCCGGGTGAGTAACAGGAGTTAGAAGCTGAAAAGTTCCACTTGTGTAAGCCTGTGTCTGAATTCTTGACTTTTCTCATTCTGCCATCAGATACAACGGGCCTAACCTGGTGCTGAAATATGATCGCACTCAGAATAAGATGGTAAACATTGCTGTCGATGATAGCGCCTCACCCTACTACGCCCTGAGGGATGTAGGAGGGAATGCTATAGGAGTCACAGCCTGTGATGTAGATGGAGATGGACGGGAGGAAATCTACTTCCTCAACACAAATAATGCCTATTCTGGTAACTACACATCATCAATCCATGCATTTTGTTCAACGATAAATATAACTAGTGATCATTCATGATTATATTACAGTGGTTCTTAACCTTGCTAAAGGTGCCGAACCTCAAAAGTTTCAAACATGGATTCACCGAACCCTTCGAAATTCAATAATAAAGCATTTTTTTTTCCAAATTCAAAATCAATATATCTCAGCTAACAAGCTAATAATTTAGCTAGTTCCCGTTTAAAATTCTTCTCATTTTGACAGCATGTTTTATAAACAGGTCAAAATTTGATACCACGCTGCTAATTTGTCCATTGTATTCCCTCATACCACGTGCGAGTCAACCTTCCACTGAGCAAACCAGTTCCTCCTCCCATCAGCTCGAGGACTAGGAGTTAAAACAAATGGAATAAGCCTGTAAATTGGCAGCAAACCAGTCCAAAACCTGGTCTAAAAAGCCACTTTGCCTTGATTTAATCATCGTACGAAAATCGGGCTCCACATTTCTTTACCTGCACCGAACCCCTTAGACCATGGGTGTCCAAACTTTTTGCAAAGGGGGCCAGATTTGGTGCGGTAAAAATGTGGGGGCCCGACCTTGGCTGACGTCCTTTACGTAGAACAATATATTAGGGCTGCAGCTATCGAATATTTTAGTAATCGAGTAATCGACGGAAAATTCTATCGATTAATCGAGTAATCGGATAAAACAAATATATTTTTAGGTAAAGAGCAATTATAAATATACATGAGAAAACAAGACATTTAATCTAATCTTGAACCATTTTCAGTCAATCAATGTGTTTATTTTCGATGTATATTGTTGAAAATAGCCAACAATTGCATCTCAGATGTAACTAGAATAAAAAAAAAGACTAATTCACTGCTTTCACTCAAAAAACCTTTAGATCTTATTTAAAAAAAAAAAAAAATATATATATATATATATATATATATATATACACCTAAAAATGCCGTTACGCTTGATAACACACATCACTTAAAAGTTAGGATTTTTTCCCACGTGTTTCAGTTGAATTTCTATTTGTGTCAAGCCATTTTTAAGTTCTAGTTAAGTTTTAAGTTAGTCTAAACTGTAAGTCTTGCAGACTCCAACAGACTCCGATGGCTGGATGGAGCCCTGGTGGCCATTATGCTTGCTTCATACTTTTATGTCATTGGCGTAGCTACCTGCCAATCAAACACACCGGAACTAGCGTTGAAGGAGAATCTTTGTGTCAAAATGATTCAATCGAAAAAAAGTGCCTTCAAAACTTTTTCCACTTCAAAAAAAAAAAGTGTGTTCAAAACTTTTTCCACTTTGAAAAAAAAAGAGTTTAAAACTTTTTGCTTTTCAAAAAAAGTGACACTTCAATAAAAAAAATATATATATTTCAAATAAAAAATATATTTAGAAAAAAAAAGTTTTTGCAAATGATTTTTTTCTTTTATTAAAAATAGTTTTTTGATTAAAGCAACTTTTATTGCGATTGAATGATTTTGACACAAATGTCCTACCCCTAATATGGCTCAAACACAAAAAGGATTGCTTCAATCAAAGAAAACAGTTTGAATGAAAAATAAAGTGTTCAAATGCGAATTTCTGAGTCTCAAATATTTTTTCACATTCAAACCTTTTTTTCTACGATTGATTTTTTTTTTTTTTAAATTGATTGAAGTGATTTTTCTTTTGAAAATATATATTTTTTTGTTTGAAGCAATTTATTTTTTGATTGAATAATAAAGACACAAATGTCCTAGCCAAAATGTGGTCCAAACGGAAAATTACATGACTTCAATCAAAAATGGTGTTTCAATTAAAAAAAACTTGACTTTGATCAAAAAAATAAAATTCAATCAAAGAAAAAGTTTTCAAATATATTTTTTTGAGTTTCAAATTTATTTTTGCATTCAAACACATTTTTTTGGATTGAAGTGACGTTTTCTTCGATTGAAAGTATATATTTTGATTGAAGCAACTTTTTATTTGATCGAAGCAACTTTTTTTTTGATTGAATAATAAAGACACAAATCTACCTCCATACATTTGGCCCCCGGGCTGGACTTTGGACATGTCTGCCTTAGACTTACTCACCGAACCCCTGGGGTTCGATCAAACCCAGGTTAAAAACCACTGTTATATTATCATTTTTTACAGTGTGTACAAAAATATTTTAATTGACTTATTGCAGGACAGGCCTCTTACTCTGACAAGCTCTTCAAATTTCGTAATGGTCGCTTTGAGGATCTGCTCAGCGATGAAATCAATGTGCGCCGTGGCGTCGCTAACCGTTTGGCGGGACGTTCTGTGGCCTGCGTTGACAGAAAGGTCAGTGGTCTTACACATTCTGTGTTAATGGATTTCTTTTTAATCCTTGCATTGTTGTTTCTTTAGGGAACAGGCCTCTACGCAGTCTATGTGGCAAACTACGCCAGTGGCAACATTGGGCCCCACGCGCTCTTAGAGATGGACACGGCTGCCAGTGATGTGGCAAGAGGCATTATCGCTCTGTCTGATGTTGCTGCCGAAGCCGGAGTCAACAAGTTCACAGGTCTAAAAAGGAATTTGTGATGTTTTAAACTTTGCATTGTGAAGGGCTTTTTATTCAGTCGCATTTTGATACAGGCGGACGTGGCGTTGTGGTCGGGCCTATCCTCAGTGATACAAGTTCTGATGTTTTTTGTGACAATGAAAATGGACCCAACTTCCTTTTCAAAAACAACCAAAATGGAACTTTCGTTGATGTTGCCAAAAAGTCAGGTGAGGACAACGGAAAGCAAGGGAAAAAAAACACAAAACATTTAGGTATGGAGGAGAAAAAAAATTACCCTGATGAAGAAAAAGAAATTCGTTTTGGATTCCGCACCCAAAACTTTGTTTAAAACCGCTGTAAAAAAAAAAATGAAAAAAGCTGTCTGACCTGTTTGTTTTTTGTTTTTTTTTAGATGAATTACACTGAATGTCTTAACTGTTTTTTGTTGTTGTTTTTTATTTAGATGAATGACACTGAATGTCTTAAGTCCAATATGCCCTTAACAAAGATTTTAATGAATGAATTAAAGAATTCAAAAAGTATACTCTGTTTACCCATAAAGGTGTGGAAGACCGAACCCAACATGGTAGAGGAGTAGCACTTGCTGATTTCAACGGTGATGGAAAGACTGACATTGTGTACGGCAATTGGAATGGCCCCCACCGGCTTTACCTGCAGGGCAGCAACTCTATTTTCAGGGTAAGTCAATTTTGGTATTATTGGAAAAGTCTACAAAATGCTCAGCCTGGAAAATGTTCTTCTTGCAGAATATCGCAACTGCAGGATTTGCATCCCCTTCCCCAATTCGCACGGTGATAGCAGCTGACTTTGACAATGACAAGAAACTTGAGGTGTTTTTCAACAATATTGCTTACAGAGGAAATTCACCTAACAGACTCTTCAGGTGAGTCCAAATATTTAAAAAAACAAGCATGTGGGTGCTTTTACAGTCTTATGGCTGCCCTCTATTGTCCGATTCGTCACCTGCACGCAACAAGAATTCCGCACTGCCCTCTGATGGTAAATTTCTAACGTAAAGAAGGCTGCCCAATACTGGCTAACTCCTACCTATAGTCTTGCAATTAAATGATCAGATCTGATACAAAAAAATAAAAAAGCAGGCTCCTGGGATTGTTAGATACT